>NC_046306.1:9203559-9804914 GCF_004115265.2 Rhinolophus ferrumequinum
ACCCTGTGTGAATCAATTCCCTTGCTATAGTTTTCCTTGGTGTCCTCGTTGAAAAATGGGGATATGGATTCATTCATCCACACCTGTGTGCTGAGCACCTCTCCTGCCAGGCTGCTCCTGGGTGCTGGGGATTTGGCAGTAAAGAAACTGGGCAAAGTCCTTCTTCTCATGGGGCTGATGATGGCGTCGGAGAGCCAGACAGCAAAGCAACAGACAAATGTGTCGCCTGCAGGAGGACTATACGACACACAAAGCAAACGAAAGCTGGAGAAGGGCGAGGGCATGAGAGGGGCTCTCTGGGACGGAGTAATCAGGGTGGCCTCCCTGAGGGGAGGATATTTGGACAGAGACGTGAATGGCGTGAGATGCGAGGTCCTGGGACAGCTAAGCCTGGTCCCTCCCATCACCCTGGAACTATTTCTGGGCCTCCTCCAGCTGAATTCTTCCTCAGAGCAGGAACCACGTGGTGGCAGCTCTGTGTCCCGGGCAGCAGCCCAGGAATGAATGAGTGAGCCAGAGACCCCGCTACCTCCTCCCCGCCCCCGTCCCCGGCAGTGTCCCGCCTATAAACAAGGCTCTCATGAATGCACCCACTTCCCTCCATCCACACTCGTTTCCTGCCTGGACCATTCCAGTAGCCCCCTCCCCTGTTCCTGCCTCACTCTCCTACCATCTGTCTTCCTCACAGCACCTGCATGAGTTTCCTCTGGCTGCTGTAACAAATGACGACAAACTTAGTGGCTTAAAATAACACAAATTTATTTTCTTGCAGTTCCGGAAGTCAGAAGTCTGACTTCTCCGAAGTCAGTCCCACTGGGCTGAAGTGAAGGTGTTGACAGGGCTGCTTCCTGCTAAAGGCTCCCGAAGAGAAGTTATTTCCTTGCCTTTTTCAGCTTCTAGTGGTCAGTCACCTGCATTCCTTGGCTTGTGGCCCCTTCTTCCATCCTCCTGTCTCTATTTCTGTCCTTTTCTTTCTTCTCTCTGCCTTCTCATTTTCTGTCATCACACCTCCCTCTTCCTCCATCTTGTAAGGACTCCTGGGATTACACTGAGCCCACTTGGATCATCCAGGATAATCTTCCCACCTCAAGGTCCTTAACTAACGACACAGCTGAAAAGTTCCTTTCGCCATATCAAGGGACATGCACAGGTTTGGGGGATTAAGATGTGGACCCCTTTGGGGGGCACTGCTCAGCTGACCACAGGATCCAAAGGGATCCTTTTAGAACCTACGTCCGCGGTGCCTCTTCTACTCAAATCCTCCCAGGACTCCCCCCTTTCCTCACAGTACGTGCCAAGCACGTTGCAGTGGCCACACAGCCTGCACGTCTGTGTGCTTCTTACTTGTAACTCCAACCTCATCTCCTTCCTCACTTGGCTTCAGCCGCAGGCCTCCTGGCTGTGCCTCAACAGTCCTGGAAGCTCCTGCCGCAGGACCTTTGCACACACCGTTCCCTCCGCCTCTGGCCAAGGTTCCTTGCCAACCTTTAGGCCTCACCTCCTCAGAAAGGCCTTCTGGAACACCGCCTTCTCGGGAGCGGCCCTTCCCTCTCCCTATGGTCACATTTAGCACAGTCTGAAATGATCTTGTCTATTTGTTTTCTTGTGTCTTGTCCACTTTCCCCACTAGACTGTCGGCTCTTAAAGACCCAGCTGGTGTTGGCTGTATCTCCCGCCAAGGACAGCGCCTGGGACATAGCAGGCGCTCAGACAACACTTGCTGAATGAATCCACGGGTGACCAATGTAAAATGTCCTCAATGCTGCTGTGAATAAACTATAAATTCATTTCAAGGCATTCTCATCTTCCTTGTGACTTTCTGGCTTGATCTATTTTCAGTGATTAAAACACTGTATTCTTACGTAAAAAGTGGTGAGGCAGCTTTTAGACCAGGCAAACAAGGACTTAGAGGGGCCTAGAGTCGAGGCAAGGATCTCCCAAGGACAGGAGCCATCGGGAGTGGCAGTGGGGTCTCCTGGTGAAGAGCAGGGGCATGGAGTGGGCCACTTGGGAGAGGGGTGCTCTCTCTGTGTGTGCCTCAGTTTCCACCCCTGTAAAATGGAGATGGTAACAAATTCCCTCACAGCAGGACTCTCACGTCAGTGCCATTTGGGGCCAGATGACTGTCTGCTCTGGGGCCGTCCTGAGCCTTGCACGGAGCAGCACCCCTGGCTTCTACCCACTAGGTGCCAGTAGCATTTCCCCAGTGTGACAACCCAAGCTGTCCCCAGACACGGCCTAAAGTGTCCTGGGGGACAAAATCGCCCGTAGCTGCCTCAGAGGGTTATCTTGGGGATGGGAGGACATGATGTGGATAAAGCTTCTGGCTCCGAGCTTGGCCCTTGGCAGCTGCTCAGGAAATGGGAGCTTCTCTGTGGTGAAGAGGGTGGCCAGGTGGGAATCCTGGCCCTGCCACTTGTTAGCAGGTGGCCTCGTGTAAGTACTAGGTCCGTGAGCCTCAGTTTCCTCCTCTGTAAATGGAATAATAATAGCGCTCACTCTCTTGGGGCTGCCAGGAGGAAGAGGGACCATTCCCTGGACACAGTGAGTGCACAGTAAATGGGGAGGCTGAGGATGAGGAAGAGGAAGACTCCTAGAAAAAGTGGGAGCAAGAGAAAGGGCGCTTTGCAAGGGCTCGTTGGAGTCTCCAGAATGTGGGCCCCTGTAGTAACGAGGGACATGCTGGCACAACTGCCCACACCTGGGAGGGCAGCTGGCTCAGCCCCTCAGTCCTGCGGGGCCATTTAATAATTAAGCTGGATAAGGGACGATGAGGCTGGAAGGCCAGAAGTGACCAGAGCCCGGCCTTGTTTGGCTCTGGTGACGTGATGGCCCTGGGATCATGGCCTTCTTGAGCCTATAAACAGGGGGTTGGGCCCCGAGACAGGCAAGGCCAGGCCAAGGTCTGTGCTGGTGGCCTCGGGCCCGAGTCCTGCAGGGGGTGAGAAGGGGGGCACTCAGCAGCCGCATGGAAGGGGATGCTGTGGAATGAAGGCTGTTTTGCACAGAATCAATACCCACGTCCACCGTTTCTCTTTCCTTCTCTGCCCAACGCCCTCTTACGGTCCCCGCCAGTTTACTGAGCACTTACTGCCTGAGGCTCTGCCAAAGCACATCGTGTAGATCGACTCCTGCCAACTCCATCGTGGAGGGGGCACTCTGTCCCCTCCCCCAATGAGTCAGGAGCCCATTGCCCAGGTAAGAAATCAGAGGACCTGAGTGGTGGTAAGTCACCAGCCCACAGGGGCAGGATCAAATCCCAACCCATCTCTGGGGTCTCCCAGACTTGCATTTTACCCCGTCCCACCCACTGTCTCTCCACCTCTTCCTCTGTTGTTCCTTCTCTCTCTCTGTCTCTCTCTCTCCGTCTCTCTCTCTCTCCCTCTCTCTCCTTTTCTCCCCCCCACCCCACCCATCTCCCTCTGACCGCCCCGCCTCGCGGCCCTGTCTCCCTGCAGCCAGCCCTTGTCCTGACGCCAGCACATTATGTCCCTGGTCAGACCCTGACGTCAGGCAAGGCCTGGCGGGCGGCCACGGGCCGCTGCCGGGCAGGCGGAGGGAGGGCACGCCTTCCCGGTCCCCACTGTGGTGGCTGCCTGCCCAGCCTTGCAACAGCTCGGGGCTTCAGTTCTCCCGCCTGGCCTCAGCTGGCTTGAGAGTGGTCAGCACTCGGTGGCTGCTGGAGCCTGGGGCTGCAGATCATTTGCCTCCTGCCCCTCGTCCCCCACCTACAAGAGACATCTGTTGCCTGGTCCCAGAGGGGAGACAGTAGAGAAAGGGGACAAGACCTAGAGCTGAGTTTTGACTGTGTGCCTTTGGGCAAGTCACCCAGCCTCTCTGAGCCTCACCTCTCCATCGAGGCACCTGTCTCTCCAACCTGCAGAAGGGTGGGCTCTTACAGGGGTGCCTGGCCCACAGCAGGAGCTCAGTGTTATCACAGGGTCCCATCCAGCAGTTCTCAACAGCGGAAGACTCAGAGAGGGGTGCGGGAGTCTGGGTGACACATGATTGGGGGGGGTGCACAGCTGTTGTTTAGAGGGCCGGGATGTGCCATGGGGAGGGGGACAGGTACAACAAAGGAGCGCCTCACCCAAAACACAAACAATATCCCTGCCGAGAAACCCTCCCCAAGCCCAGTTGGTCTCAGGCCCCATGGGAGCTTGAATAAGTGGTTAAAAAAATGTAACATTTCTTGTTTGGTGTATTTGCTTTTCTCCCCCCCTCCCCCTCCATTTTCAAAGCAATGCAATTTCCTTGAGGACATTTTGAAGGGCACCGGAGCATCCCGGTTTAAAGAGACTTTGGGGTTAGACAAACCTGGGTCAAATCCAGTTGTGTGACCTCGGGCCAGTGGCTTCACCTGTTGAGCCTCAGTTTCCTCATCTGTCAAGTGGGAATAATAAACATACGCGCCTTAGAGGGTTGTCGTGAGGACTAAGGAAAACAATGTTTGTAAAGCACAGTAGACTTTTTTCTTGTCTCTTATTCTTCTCATATAGGTGATACAGAAAAGTACAGAGAAGAAAACGAGGTCACCCAGGGAGACCCACTCTAAGGTTTTTGTGGAAATTCAGCTCAATTAACATATTTATATTGTGATCCTCCTGTTGCCTGCTTTTTCATTTTTCATAAAAATAAAACCCAACTTGAAGTTCCACTTAAAAATACCTTTGCTTATTATATTATTATTGTTTTTTTGAATACATGCCACTCAAAAGGTTCAAAGGGTGTCCAGTGAGACATGAGGCTTTCTCCCACCCCTGCCTTTGGCTCCCCTTCCCGGAAACAAACAGTTAGCAGTTTCTTGCGTGTCCTTCCTTCCTTTCCTGGCGTTAAAATCATCTTTGGACACATGATTTCCAACGCTTCTCTTCATTTTGGTTTTGTTTGTGTTTTTTTAATTCACTCAGTTATAAAGTTTGACATTATAAAAACATGAGAACAGACAAGCAAAAAAGAAAGGGGAACATAAGGAAAGCAGAATCACCTGAAATCTTACTACCCCTTTAACAATTTGGAGTATATCCTTGCAGGCTTTTTCCATCACTTCATGTCCGTGCACATTCTTGAAGCTTCAGGTATCTCTTCTTAGTGCCTTTCAAAGTTTGTGACGATGTTTGTATACTGATCTGATCATTATCTGCCTTCCCCATTGTGCAGTGAGTTCCAGGAGGCAGGGACGGCCATTGCTAGTGGGCCCCCCACACCCAGCAGAGCACCAGCACACAGTAGGCCTGTCATGAATAGTTTCCAAATGAATGAATGAATGAGTGAATTTCCAAAAGGAATGGTACAATACATCGCATTATCCTGTGACCTATTTTGTCACTGAACGTTTCAGCTCCATCTTCCCACATTTCAGCAAATCTCCATTTTTCTTGTCTGCACGGAGGCACCACAATAAACGTCTTTTTGATGCTGGCCAGAAGCTTCTGCCCCTCACTGGGAAATTCTTCTTCAAACCAGATCTGTTAACAAATTCCATATGATTTGCCCATGCCCCAGCCCTTTGGCCATTTACTTTCAGCATGACACTTCATTGGTTTCTTGGGCCCATTGTCTTCGGGGACAAGTCAAGATTTACTGTCTGTCCCTGACATCATGTTTTTCCAGAGAAGTTTGAGAGTGAAGAACTCATCCCACCCCCACCCCACCGTTTCCGCCAGTTAAGGGTTCTGCAGACTTGCCGAAGTCGGGAAAGTTGGTGTAACCCTTGCCTCCCTGGCTGCTTTGTGGAAAACAGAACACGCCAAGCTCATTCCTACCTCAAGGCCTTTGCACTGGCTGTTCCCTGCGCCTGGAATATGCTTCCCTCAGACACGCACTCAGCTTACCTACTTCAGGTCTCTGCTCCAATGTCACTTTCTCAGAGAGGACTTCCTCAACCATTTTGCTACGTTAGATCTCTAAGTCACTTATCCAGCTTTGCATTTCTTCACGAAACATCGACCAATACCTGGTATCACATTATGTTATGTCATGTTACTATGGTGTGTTTTTCCTTATTTATTGTCCATCCCCCCACTAGGAGGATAGGAACTTGTTTTTGTCTTTCTCTCCACAGTATCCCCGGCACCTAAAACAAGGCCTGGAACATTGTATATACTTCGGAAGTATTGACTGAATCAATAAATGTTAGTTCCAGGATTCCAAGATTCCTTCCAAGGCGGAGAGCTGACTGTCATCATTCATTTATTCATTCAAGATTTATCTCTTGAGCACCTACTGTGTGCCAGGCCCCTTCTGGGTGCTGGGGGTAGTACAGTGGGTAAGGCAGACAGACCCTCCTCCTGCAGGGTGTGGTCAGTGGTCAGGGAGACACATCCACATCACATAATGACATCCAGGCTGACTTGCTGGCCGTGGGTAGTGGGGCAAGAAGGGGGCAAGTGAGGGACGTGGGTTCCCAGCTTTAACTCAGCCCTTGCAGAACTGGGTAAGCGGCAAGGGTGACACAAACGGGAAGGATATCCTTGCCATCTTTACTTCTCCCTGCTGTTCTTTCACCATCCATGGAGGAGAAATTTCAAAAGTGAGGTCAGAAACCTTTTCACATTCCTCCCACAAGCCCAGCGGGTCTTTGCTTGTGGAGCTAAGCTTTGCCCTACTTCTGGCTGCCTTGCACCTTCCATATTTCCTTCAGGGAAGTTCCTACCCTAGTAGCTATACCTTCCCGAGGGAAATGCCAGAAAACTTGCTTTCCCGGCCTCCCTTGCAGCTCAGGGCAGGCTTGGAACTTGGGCTTCACCATTCGGATATGCCTGCGAGAGACATGCAATTAGACGAGAAGCACAGGAGAAGAGGTGTGGAGGAGAACGGAGCTGGTTAGACGACGCAGTGGGAAGAGTCCTGGGGGAGAAAGCAGGCTCACCGGGCAGCTCTTCCAGAAAACCTGGGCCTCATTCTATGAACCACCCAGTAACGTTGAATAAACTCCTCCGTGTAAACTAGCCAGAGTGGTAAATTCTATTGCTTGCGACTCAGACCCCTTGAGTGACAACCGATCATTCTAGGTTCCTCTGCTCTGTGGTTAATGATTTCTTCTTGTTGTCTTTCATTCAAGAACTATCAAAGTGACTATGTATGACTCACTTGTGGCCACTGGAGGCAGTGATTTTGAATATTAGCATCGTTACCCTGGCTCCACAACGAACCTCATGTCCTTTGGGGCGGGGTGGGGGGGACATGTATATCAGCTGAACCCTTCTGGAAAACAGTTAGGTCACAGGTATTAACAAGCAGTAAGAACGTTCATGCTCTCTGACCCCCCCTAGTCCCTTTCCGGGAATTCTAGACAGAGAAAATAATCAGAAATCGCGAAAATGCACACAGATGTTCACCACAGACTTATTTAGTGTAGTGAGAAGTCAGAAGCTACCTCCAGGTCCAGTGACCAGGGAAAGGTTACATTAATTAGGTGTTGATTCCTAAAAGAATGGCAGCAAGGATTTCCTCTAGCAAAACATTAGTGCAGTACTCAGGAGTTAGGTTTTATCTTTGGGTGACCGAAAAAAAACACAACACAAAGTAACAGGGGCTTCAATGAAACAGAAGCTTGTTTCTCTCTTATATAAAAGAAGTGTGGAGGTGGTATCCAGGACTCGTGGGGTGGCTTCAGAAACTCATCAGGGACTCAGGTTCCTTTTCTCTTGTTGCTCCACCACGGCCCAAGATAGCCACTCAGATTCTGGCCATCACATCTGCGTTCTAGCCAACACGGGGGATGGGAAGAAGAGCAGGCACCCTTTCCCTAAGGACGGTGCTTGGAAGTTATTTATATCCCATTGGCTAGAACTTAGTCGCATGGACACACCTAGTTGCACACCTAGCTGGGAAATGTAGTTTTTTTTTGTTTCTATTTTTTCTGGTAGACACATGCCCAGCCAAATGGGCATGGGATTTCTATCACTAAAGAAGAGGGAGAGATCAGAGAATTGGGGGAGAAACAGGGGTCTCTATCACAATAGGCAACAATTTAAAATAATGTCCAAGAGGATTCTGTAATAACATGAAGAGAGGATCTTGTACAGTTTGGGAAAAGCAGGATTTGAAATTGTATACACACTGTGATTGCCACTGTGTAACAAAATTTCAAAACAGAGAAAGCTACTCAAAGGGCAAAACTGCTAGGATGTTTTGTGGCTTTTGTGGGCAGTCCAATAAGAAATATCATTTTTTTTCTTTTTATTCTATATTTTCCAAATGGTCAATAATTGAGTAAACTTAACTTCCCCAAAGAAAGAATCTCTGTGCAGATTATAGAATCTCCCTGAGCTGGAATTCACGCTGTGTAAGTTCTGTCCTCGAATATGCCAACGCATCCAGAAAAGAAGAAACGAAATGATCTCCAGTCACAGTTAACTTGATTGTGAATGGAGAGAAGTCCAAGGAACCCACAAAAAGTGACTAGAAAAAGAGAGACCTGGGACTTATCACGGGTTCAAGTCACAGCTTTGCTGAAATGCCCGCTCCAGGACCTTGGACAAAGCACTCATCTCCCTGTTCCTGCATCTGTAACGGAAGGACGGATAGCATCCCTCTCCAGGTGTGAGGGGGATGGAAGGAGGTGGCTCCTGTGAAATGTGTGCACAAGTGTCCCACACAGAGCAAGCTTTAAACCAGTGCCTCTCAGCCGGGGTGATTTTGTCCCCCAGGGGACATGTGGCAATGTCTGAAAACATTTTTGGTTGTCAGCTGTGTGTGGGGGGAGTGCTACTGGCATCTAGTGGGTGGAGACCAGGGGGGCTGCTAAACATCCTACAATGCAGAACAGAGGACCCCCCCACACACACACACACATAAACAATGAAGAATTATCTGGCCCTAAATGTCAATACTTCTAAGTTGAGAAAACCTGCTCTAAATACACATCAGCTGTTACCATGATCAGTCTTGTTTCCTGGCTTTTGCTGTCCTGAACTTCACGGTGGTGGTCAGCTGGTCACATGTCTGTGGATACATGTACTTCTGCGGGATGGATTTCTAGAGTCGCTTCAGCATCCCCGCTCTGCACACAGACGCTGTCACCTCCAAATGCCCCAGAGAGGTCATCTTCAGTTTGTCTCAAGCTCTTCCCTGGGAGGTTGGTAACATCTCTGTACCCAGGGGAGCTGCGAGAAGGAGCAGGATGGATACTGGCCCCCGGTTCAGCATCACTTATACGACATCCCTCCAGGGCTTCCTACCCCCAGTCCTTCCTCCTGGAACCCCTAACGTAGGCGCTGCCATCACCCCCATGTCAGAGATGGGCAAACAGGCTGCGAGGTCACACCAGTGCCAGAGCAGCTGGGCCCCAAGCCCACTTGTTCTCCTCACACCTCTCTGCTCTGGCCTAGGGGTCCTCAGCCAGGCTGCACAACAGAATCACCTGGGGGAGTGAGTGCTGCAAAAGCCAGATTCCTTGGTGCTCTGCTGGCTCCATGAGGTCAAGCTTGGTTCTGGAATCAAACAGATCTTGACTTGAATCTTGGCTCCTCCACCTCCTGGCTAGGTCAGTGACGTTGCCTCTGTTTGTCCTCTGAAACTCTGAAAAAAGGGTAACGTTAGTTACTACTCCAGGGGGTTGCCAGGAGGATTTAGTGAAGGCCCATCACAGGCTGAGCATGGGGACTGGTGTACAGTAAGTGCTCATTAAGTATTGCCTTTTAATTTTATTTTTGGAGCAGGGCCTTGGGTGTATGTGTGTGTGTGTGTGTGTGTGTAAGCTCTTTAATTGATTCTGAAGTGCTGGGCTAGTTACTCATCCATCCATCCATCCATCCATCCATCCATCCATCCATCTAATAAACACCTACCAAGCATCTCCTTTGTGCCAAGCCCTACGCTGGACTAAGAGGCACTTGAAAAAACTCGACTTGGTCTTTGACCTCACAGAATTCCCAGGACAATGGGAGAGACAGATATGATGGATAGTAGGAAGGGCTCATTCAGTCATTTATTCCACACACATTCCCTGCTGCCTCCTATGTGCCACGCACTGTTAGACCCTGGCAGATAAAGGTCCTTGGGCTTCCATCCTAGTGAGAGACAGAAGTAAATATGAACCAAGGCAGGAAGTGCTCGTTCAACAATCATTTAGTTCATTCAGCACATTTGCTGATGGCCCTCCCCCTGGGCTGGACCTGGGCTCTGTGGGCACCGAGATGTAAAAGACCTGGCCTTAAGCACTGGGAGCACAGTCCAGGGGAGCACAGCCCAGGGGAGAGTCTCAGCACAACGTGATGAGCTGCAATCGGGGGAGAGCAGGGGTCTATAGAAGAAGCAAGGAAGGTGGCCGAGGGAGCTTTCTGGAGGCGGCAGGGCCTGGTTTGAGCCGAAGGATGACTGCAGTCTGCTCAGTTAACCCCCAACGCCCCACCAGGACCCCCACAGACTTCTGGCCTCCCTTCCCTTCCAGAACTTGAAGGTCAGACTCAGGGGCCCCCAAGGAAACCCTTTCCCTCCCAGCCAGCCAGCCCTTTTGAGGCTAGAACTCAAACCCTGTCTCAGAGCAAGGCCCTGGGCAGCTGGCCGGCAGAACCTTGGAGACTGTCCCACAGTGACCAAGGTCCACTGGTGACATTGAGGTTGTTTGTACAAATGTGCTCCATTTTCCTAGGCATCTTGTTCACAGAAAAAAACAACTCTGCTGACATAACTTATGGTGGGGTGCAGAGGGGTGGCTGAGAATGTCTACCATGCATTGTGCCCTGGGGAATGGACACACTGGTGCCAGTGGGAGGGGAGTGGGAGAAGGGCAGGGGCCGGGCTAGAGATGGTGGCAAGGCCGGATTATGCAGGGCTCACAGGCCTTGGGAAGGACTCAGGTTTGATTCAAATGGTAATGGGGAGCATTTGAGCTGGGTTCAAATGGATTAAAACATAAGATTTTTATGTTTTAACAATGGATCAAAACCTCCAGATGGCTAGTGATTAATTCATTTGCTCATTCATTCATTCAACCAATATCTGAGCACCTACTCTATTCCAGGCACTGTTCCAGGCCCTGGGGAAGAAGGGGTGAACATAATAGACACAAGTTCTGCCTTTCTGGGACCAGAGGGGACACAGACCCTAAGTCAAATAATCACATAATGAAACACAGACAGCAATAAATGCTGTCAGGAAAGGCTTCTCTAAGGTGATATATAGGTATCTGGTTTAATACTTCATTCAGCCAATATTTATTGAGCACCTACTATGCATCAGGCACTGTGCTGGATGCAAGGATGCAGGGCGAGCAAGACAGACCTGGTCCCTGCCCCCAAGGAACAGACATTCCAGTGGAGGACACAAACCTATAAACAATCAACAACAGTATAGTAAGGTGAATGCAGGTAGGGTATGTAGAGGGGCTGTGGAAGCAGTGAGGGCTTCCTGGAGGAAGGGGAATTAGCAGGAGTTCGGTGTGAGATTATATATGGAAGTGGGTGGTACAGGTGGGGTATATCCAGTGACCTGCTGAACTCCCTCTCGTGACCTGCTGGGTTGAGGAGGGAGTGGTGGGAGAAGGTGCTGTAGCTTTGGGAGAAGGTCAAAACCTATTGGAAGGAGACCCAATGGTGTGGACACTGCCCTTAGAGGCATCTCAGTGGGTAGAGGGTACCTGCAGGGCTCCCTCTGTCTCTTCATCTCTCGCTGGCTGGCTGTCTCCTCTTTTGGCCTCTCTGTCAGAATCTGATAGTCTCTCAGATTCTCTCAGTTTCTCTTTCTCTGGCTCTCTCAATTCTGATCGTCTTCACGAGATGTCAGTAAGAGATCTCACTAGGAAAAACCCCGGGCGGGTGGGCAGGAAGCGAGGTCAGGGGACAAGGACAGCTGAGCACAGGGACAGGCGGTGACTAAATGTTCTGTTTTGGAAAGACAGCTCTGGTCAGGGGCGAAGGTGTCTGACCACGAAACCTGATCACCTGGCCAAACTCTGCTCTTGCCAACCCTCTGGCCAGCAGCCCCATGACCTGTGGATGCCACACAGAATCTTCCCAGAGGGAGGGGGAGCGGAGGAAACATGGCCCATGGGCAACTTCTCCTCTAGCAAGTGGGACCAACAGGAAGGGAAGGAAATAAGGGAACAGTGAATTCTCAGGCAAGCTGCCGCTGTGGTTTAGAATAGGAAAGCCCTGCTTATCTCTCTACATGTTTTTCAAAGGTTTAACAATTGATTAAGCACAGACTGTGCATGAGGCCCGGTGCTGTGTATTCACTGCGAACCCTCTCAAGTTTAAGACCATGGACTCCGGAGCCAGACCGCCTGAGTTTGAATCCTGGTTTTGTAAATTACTAGCTCTGTGACCGTGTATAAGTTACTTAGCCTCTTTCTTCATGCATAAGATGGGAAGAAAATAGCATGTGTCTCATACATTTGAAGCCAAGATTAATATTAGTTCACATATGTCAAGGGCTTGGACTAATCCCTGGCACACAATAAGTGCTGAACAAAATTCAAGCTATTATCATTTTAGCCTTGTGATTCAAGAGCTAATGCTAAGGGGGGCGGCCGGTTGGCTCAGTTGGTCAGAGCACAGTACTCATAACACCAAGGTTGCCAGTTCAATCCCCACATGGGCCAGTGAGCTGTGCCCTCCACAACTAGATTGAAAACAACGACTTGACTTGGAGCTGATGGGTCCTGGAAAAACACACTGTTCCCCAACATTCCCCAATTAAAAAAAAGTAGAAAAAAAAAAGAGCTGATGCTAAGGAGGCAGAGGGAGTCAAGTTCAAATTCCTGCTTCATCACTTCTTTGCTCTGTGACTTTGGTTAAGTCTCACAGGGTCTCTGAGCATCAATTTCTTACTGTTCAGTGAAGATGATCTCAGGTGTCACCTCCCCAGGTGGTCAAGAGGTTCTGCGTACAAAGTAGGTGGAAAGCACTGACTTCACAGGTAAAGAAAAGAAGTCCCAAAGTCGATTAATATTTTTTTCATCTGTCCAGCAGGCTCTAGGTCCTCAGAACACCTACGACGCTCTGGTTCCTGTCCTCTCCCTGTCCTGGAACACAGTAGTGAGCAGCTGAAGATGGAGGGAGCCCCCTTGGTGCCCAGCGTTAGTCCTGACCACATGTAGCCTTCTGATACATGTAGTATCAACCCCTTTTACAGAGGTAGAAACTGAGGTTTGAGGAGGTAAAGAGGCTGCCCAGGGCAAAAGGTTCCCGAGCACCTGCTCTTGATCTGAACTCTGATGACAATGCCACCACTTCCTGTGCCTCACAGGCCTAGGGCCTCCACCTCTCTCACCTGCTCGGCAGCATGCTCCTGCCCTAGTACCCCTAGTGCCTGCCTCAGAGCTGGCCTTGGAAATGGTGGTTGTACTGGACAGACTCCACAAGCCCAAAGAGCTATGCTGTCCCTGAATGAATTACCTGTCCCCGTCCTCAGCGTGTTTCCTTGTCCTGTGCCAGCCAGCTTGAAGAAAATTCATCTTGGCCATCAAACCCCTAAGCACTCCCCTCGCTACCAAGGCAAGAAACAGGTGACGAGTACAGGAGGAAGGGACGGAATGAAGTCTGGAGCCCCAGAACCCTGGGTTCTCATGCCTGCCTGTGTGACTTTGGACATGGCGCTTCCTCTCTCTGAGCCTCAGTTTCCTCATCTGTAGAATGGGTGCAATTATCGTACTATCCACCCCTTCAGTAGACATGCAGAATAGACAGGGCATGGGTATAGCCTTAGGCATGGGGCAGCTGCTCAGAAGATGACAACTGTCCCTACTGTGTGAGCCATCTCCGCCTACCCGAATCCCGCAAGCCCAGTTTGGCCCCTCATGGTCAATGGCGAGCTCCTCATGAGACAGTATAGTGATTGAGGGCATGAGTCCTGGGCCTGACTGCCTGGAGTCAAATCCTACCTCTGCCAATTGCTAGCTGTGTGATCCCAGACAAGTGACTTAACCTCTCCGGGCCTTAGGTTTCCCATTCACGAAATAGATGTAATTATAATAGTCCCCGTTTTGGAATTGTGATGACCAAATGAGTTCACTAATGCAGAGCCTGGGATCTTGCCAGGCACAGAATGAGGGCTGTCGAAGAGTCTGCTGCCCTTCAGGAAGAAGGGGGAGAACGGACCTGGTGGCTTCTGCACAATTTACAATGGACTCAGGGCCAGCGATGGAATGCGGGAGCTGGGGAACAATTTCAATCTGAACCAGGAGGGATTTTAGAGAACAAGGCCCACTGTATTGGCGGAGGGCTTTGCTCAGGTCCCACGTGGCCCCAGAGAAGGGCTGCTCCACGTCCATCCTCTCGTGGGAGCCAGCAGAGTGCTTGTGTGTCAGTGTGAGGCAGAAACTCCATCCTTCCACTTTCTGAGCCTGGAACCTGGAGTCATCCATGATTTCTGTCACATGTGGTCCATCGGTATGTCCTGTCAGCTCCACCTGCAGAACAAATCTACGACGTGAGACCATGGACTCTGCCTACCTCCCCACCTCCACAGCCACGCCTGGGCCCGGTCACCATTATCTTTTGCCTGGACCATTGCAGTCACCTCCGCTCTGGTTGTCCCCCTTCCCTCCTGGCCCTGGACAATGCATTTTCCACACACATCCAGAAGGGTTCTTTCAGAAACTAGGTCAGACCATGCTCACGACCCTCCATGGCTCCCATCAACCCCAGAGAAAAGCCCGGGTCCTTCCTATGATTTGCCAGGCTCTGCACGATCTGTCCCCACGTCTCTCCCTTCACTTCCTCACGGGCTGCCCCTCACTCCTGCTGCCCAGCACACTGGCCTCCTCGTCAACCGCGCACATGCCAGGCACAAAGCAGCCTCAGGCCTTTGCATCGCTGTTTCCTCTGCTGGGGATGCTCTTACTCCAGTTACCCCTCACCTTTGCAAGTCTGTCCTCCAATATTTGCTCGGGGAGGCCTCCCGGCTCCCGCAGTTAGATCTGTACCTGTTTGAGACGCTCCATCTCCCTTCCCTGGTTTATTTTACTCCTTTGCACGTGTCGTCCGAAACACAATATATTTCATTTACCTATTAATGTTTACCTCCCTCTCCATCGCTAACTCCAAAATGTCAACTCCATGCAGACTCCCCATTGGGAAGAGCAGGGTTTGGACGTGGCAAGTGGCAGCGGCCTCAGTGCTGGCTGAGACCTAGACACTGTTCCAGGGACTTGGGACCCAGCAGAGTGAAACACTGAGCCCCTGACTTCGTGGCACTTTCATCTCGTGGATTTGAACATCAGCACTGCCATGAACTTACCAGGCAACTTTGATCCAGTGAGTGGTAGCACTCCCTGGCCTCAGTTTCCCCACCTGTAAATGGGATGATGATCCCTCCCTCCCCAGGTTCAATGAGCTAATGCCTCTGAAGCGCCTGGCACCCAATGGGCACTCAGTCAGAGCTCATTCCTCCCCTGGCCAGCCCCCCTGCTGGCTGGCCCCCAGGGGACTGTGCTGTGAGTGTTATTTTTAACCGTGGCTCGGGCAGGCTGGGCAGTGGCTCTGAAGGCCGTAGGAAGACCACCGGGTAAGCAACATCCCGGATTGAGACGCCAGAACATGGTGTGGAAACACAGGGCGGGGCCGCCCTGTGTTCATGCTCTGCCTGGTGACCCCTTATGCAAAATTATGTCATGTCACCCGATGCTGTTTATAAACTTAGTGCTGACCTTTCCCAAGCAGGGTGAGAGGGAGGGGCTGTAGCCCAGTCTCCTCGCCCCCACCAGGAACTGTTGGTGGCCCACATTCACACAGAACAAAGTTGGGGGGCTGGCCTCTGGCCAGATTTTGCCCGCTTGTTTCAACACCTCTGAGTGCTCCCAGATGACCAGCCCTGGGGTATTTTTAAACCTTGGCCTTGGCCAACCTTTTTGCCACATTCCGGTCGGGGTTTTGATTTAGTGCGCGCCCCAGTTAGGGTAGCTGGGGGGTTGGGATTCATTCAACAACAAACATCTAAGCACATTCCAGGACCTGTGGGCCTACTGTGTGCGAGGCCCTGTAGCAGGAATGGAGGCCCCAGGGGCCCTAACTCACAGAGTCTGTCTCAAGTTGGCCTCAGTCTGGCGGGGACACCATGACAAGCGCTAGAATGGAGGCTAAGATGGCAATGACAACTCACATATCTGCGGGGCCCAGCGGGTTATATAAATGGATGAAGAGGGCCCGCGTGAGGTGGCAAGGAGGGCTGGGGACTGCAGTGAACCGGCCAAGCTTCTGAAGGCGGCGGCCACTCCTCAGCTCTGACCTCTGTCATCATGAGGGAATCAGGCCCAGTGCACCCAGAGCTTCTGACTTTTTAGGAGAAGCTGGAAGTCTAGGTTTATGTGGAATTTCATGCTAAAATCTCTTGACTTTTACATGTTGGCAATGAATTTTTTTTTAAATGTTAAAAACATTTTGAGAGCCAAATGCAACCCATTTGTGGGCTGGACTCAGCCCACAGAGCCGAGGTGATGGAGGCCAACACTTTGTGCTCTCTGACACAAATAGATGCATTAGAACATGTTCAACCTGTAGGGGCTGAGCACCTACTATGGGCTCCTCCTACTGTGCGAGGCCCCAGAGAAGCAGCAGGGAACAAGATGGACGACGTTCCTGGCCTCATGTGGCTTAAATCCAGTGGTGAGCTGGAGCCGGCTCGTACCGGCTCATGGATTCTGCAAGCTGGTGTTCTACACAACTATCATTCGAAATTAAATTATATGAACTTACAATTAAATAATTATAATAACAATAAAGGTAACAACGACCCCAAACTCATCACTTTCTAATTATTTTCCTGTGTTCTATGTTCCTGAGGTTACTGACGTCTATTGTGTCATGCACCATATTGCACGGTGCAAATAGTATAGAACTGCGCCTCTCTTCTCAACTCCACATTTAGTGAAGTCATGTTGGCAGCTGGAAATCGGCCGGGGCAAGAGGAGTGACACCACAGAAATCGGCAAATGTAAACATCAGAGCTCCCTCCTTGCTGAAAGCCAGTGGTTAAACACTTAGCAACAAACTAGGTTAAAACAAATTACTGATAAGATGTAATATGTCAGACAGTAACAACTGCAATGAAGGAAAATAAAGTGGGTAGAAGGATACATGGTGATGGAGGGGAGTATTTTAGATGGGCAGGTCATGGACATCGCCTCTGAGGAGATGATATTTGAGCAGAGACCTGAATGAAGTGAGAGAGTGAGCCAGACAGGTTATCTGACAGAACAAGGTTCAGGCAAAGGGAACAGCAAGTTTCTGCTTAGGGGACAGGAACAAGCTCACTAGTTCTGGAACAGAAAGGAGGCAAGTGTGGCAGGAGCAGAGTGAATGAGGGAAAGGGGTAGGGATGAGGTTAATGAGGTGGGCAAAGGTCAGATCATACAAGGCCATGTTTGAGGAGGAGGAATTTGATTCTAAGATGGATGGGGAGTCCTAGAGCGTTTTGAGCAGGGCGGTGACATGACTTAATTTATCTTTTAACAAGTTTTCTCCGACCTTGATGGGTGGAGTGGAGCAAAGCTGGAAGCCAAGAGACTAACTAGGAAGGAGACAACTGTCACAGTTCAGGCAGGTGAGGAGGGTGGCCACCTGCACTGTGGTGGTGGCTGAAAAGGTGGTGACAAGAATATGGATTTGGGATGTATTTGGCAGTCAAGTCGACAGTATTTCTGATGGACGGGATGTGTGGGGTGAGGAAACAGGGCCTCAAATATGCCTCCTAGGTTTGGTCCTGAGCCCTCGGTGATGGGTGGCACCCTTCCTGAGATGAGAAGACTAGTGGGCAGGGCCAGGATTTCAGGAGGACATATGGGAGGTCCCATTTTGTGACTTTTGAGGGTTCTGTATGACATACATGTGGAGGTGTCAACTCGCCAGATGGGCGTTGGAGTCTAGAGCACAAGGTAGTTCTGGAAGCAGTGTCTCTCTGTTGCTATGGCAACCCCAAGCCAGGGGGGAAATGCTATTGGCGGGCTAAGGTGGGGGTGTTCTGGGAAGGTCTCACAGTGAAAGAGTCCCAAGTGTAAGAAGAAGCATCTGGCAAGTGGAGAACGGAGGCACAGCATCCCAGGGGGTGGGAACAACAGGGCAAAGGCCTGGAAGCAGGGAAAAGCATAACCTTCTCGGAGGATGGTGTGGGAGGGGGTCCAGGGCTGGGAGAGATGACCAGAAAGGCAGAGGGCAGAACTTGCAGAGGGCTGCTGCTTTCAGCCAGAGGAGGCTGGCGTGATTCACCTCAGGGCACCGGGGTGAATCGCAAGCAGGTGCAGGCCACAAAGAGCACCTTAGGAGGGGGACACATGGCATCCATGCTGGCCTTAGGTTGCACAGGTGTAGGAGTCCCTGCCCACCCCTCCTCACCAGGCCCCCAGCACCCACCCCCAGCTTACGCAGCAAAACGCTCCCCCAAGTCAGCCTAGAGCCTTTGCCAACCCAACTACTTTCTTGGAGATTTTCTGCCAATGAACCAGGAAAACAAAATAACCCTGAGGGGAGAGAGAATGGTCAAAGGAATATTCTGGAACCTTTGTTTTCTGGATTCCCATCACACAGAAGGGCCAGGAGGTCATTAACCAGGATTGAGGGATGACCCAGGTGAACACAGCATGGCGGGTACTAAGGTGTTTACAGGACCTATGTAACCATCCTCTAGGAAGAGGCGTGGAGGCCGTGGGATCTGGTCCTGGGTCTTGAGGCCAGTCCTGTTCCCTCTTGCGGTCTGAGTTCAAAGGCAGGTTTTTATGCCACATACTTGCAGTGTGATCTTGGGCGAGTCATGTATCTTTCTGAGCCTCAATTTCCTTATCTGTACAAAGGGACAATAATGGCATAAAATGAGATCAAACAGATCCGTAATGTAGTTCAGTGCCTAGCTCATGCTAAACTCTCCATAAATGTCAGCTGTCAATCAGTAGTACTTGCAAAATTACTAATTACCGAGCACTTACTGTATGCCAGGCTTTGAGCTGCATGCATTATCTCATTTAAACCTCATGCCTTCTCTGTGAGTGAGGATTATCACGATCAACTCCATTTTACAGACGGGAAAACTGAGCCTCCAAGAACTGACCTGGGTTGCCCAAGGTAAGATTGCTAGTAGGGCACACAGGTGTATCTGACCTCAAAACCTGTTCTTGTATTCATTCTGGGTGAATTGAATCGGTTCTAGAATTTTTGGAAACAGCAGTTCACATGACACCCATCTGTCCACACCAGCGGGGAGCCCTGCCTTTCTCAGAGCCAGTCAGCTCAGGCTATACCCTTGGCCTGGGGTGTAGACAGGACACAGACAATGGCTGCTCCAGGCCAGCAAAGAGCCTGGAGAAACAGAGCCATCCTAGGCCAGCCTGGGGCCCTCCTCTTGAATTAGGAGTTCAGCAGGCACTCATGTCCCATCAATAAACGTGCCCCAAAATAGCTCATTGAGTCCGTCCAGGGCAACAGGACCAGGACGTCCTGTTCCCACTGGCTCTGGCCAGACAGTGACTGTGTATTGGGCTTCCCCATTGAAGGCTGCTGGGAGGAATGGCAGAGCTCATCCGGCATGAGGGTTCATAGCAATGAGCTGGGCCCCAGGCACCAACACCCCGACCTGGGACAGTATGGGGTTCCCGAACATGCTTCTGGCACAGAAGATGATGGCAGGTGGAACTGGGCCAACGACTTTTATCTTAGTAGACAGCCTCCTGAGTTGGTTAAGAGCCTGGGCCCTAGAGTCTGACAAGTGTGGGTTCAATTTCCAGCTCGGCCATTTCCTAGCTGTGTGACTTTAGGCAAGTCACTTTCCCTCTCTGAGCCTTGGTTTTCTCAGGGATAAATATTTCATAGGGCTGTTGATTCAGTGAGTTTATATATCCAAAGCACAGTCTGTAGACTTTGCAGGTTTATTTATTATCTGCTCCTCTCCGTCCCTTACTTAACACAGGAACGTAAGGTGAGCCCTACCAGGGCAGGGACCTCTGTCTGTGGTTTACTGAGTTCTCCAGGGCACACGGGAGGTGCTCAATGACTATTTGTTGAGTAAATGGATGAATAAACAGATGAATGAATGGATGAATGAAAAGGCCAGGCACATAGCAAATGCTCAGAAACGCTTAGAAATTCTCAACATCTTCACGGGCATTTGAAAAAGTAAAACTCAAGGATCAAATGTGACTCACACATGAAGGGGAAAGTTAAAGTGAGTCAAGGGAAAGAAAGACAAATGCTACACACAAAAGACAGGAGGGGTCTGCAGGGACAAAGCTGGGAAGTGGGGAGCCCTGGGGAGCCTGAAGCTGGGAAGCAGGAGGACAGTGGATGCCTGGAGTCCCCAGAGCAGAATGCTGGAAGCACCTGCCTCTTAGCTAACATCCTGGCAGGCAGTGGCTGCTCACCTGCTACCTCCTGGGTCATCCCTGTGAATGGGGGCGGGGTGGGGAGGTGTGGCTCCAGGGCTTCCACATCTAAGAAGCTGATTGCACGGGGAAGAAGTGAATAGGCTGGGCGACTCAATGCTGCAGATCTGTAAGCATCTTAGCAACGACCCCGATTCACCTGCTTATAGCCCTTCCCCGTGCCCGGCCCTGGTCTTTGCATGTGTTAATGCACTGAATCTCAGGACAAGCCTAGGACAGGGGTACTATCATTATTCCCATTTTACAGATGAAGACACTGAGGCCCAGAGAAGTAGGGTGGGCTGCCCAAGGTCACACGGACAGGGAGTAGTCAAACCCCTCCCCCAGCCCACAGGCTCCTCCTGCTCCCCCTCACTTGGGGCATCGGCCCAGTTTGTTGTGTCACTGTCACCACTTCCTCAGGCCCCTCCTGGCACACCCCTCCTCTACCCCCTGACCTCTGACTTCTGTCTACCCAGCTCCTACTGTCTCTTCTGGGCTGTGACAGCTGTGCACTTGTCTGTCCTCAGGGTCTTGGGGACAGGGGAGGGATCTGTATTTTCTCTTGGACTCAGTGCCCAGCACAGAGTGGGCACTGCCAGAAATTGTTTGTGGCGCAAACACACCCATGGGTACAGTGGTATGCCAGGAGCCAGGACCCTCAGAGCCTTGAATCCAGGATGGCACCTGGGGCAGGTGATGGGTGGAGGGTACGCCATGATCACCAAGTCTCAGGCCACGCTCAGGGGCCCTCAGTGCTTCTCCATGCTCTGTACACTGAGGTCACACAGCTAGGAAGACGAGCAGAGCTGGAAAGGAATCTGTGACCCCAGAGGTCCCCCTTCAGCCCCTCTGCCTTAGCTGTTAGCTATTTATCAGTCCCCCCTTCGATCCCCCGAAGCTCTCAGGCCATCGGCCAGGGCCTCCTTGGGGGTACCATGGAGGAAATGTCCTCTATTTGTGCAAAACTTTGTCTGGAATTTACTTCTCCCCAACTTCAAACAGGCCCCAGCTCCTGACCTTGTCAAATGCATGGCCTTTGGTGCTTTTAAAGATTCCAAACAAATGTCCTCCTTCGTCTTTCAGGACTTGAGTCCTAGGCCTTTTTTGGTCTCTCTGCCTGAGTCTGTCCTGGGACTCCCTAATCCATTTTACAATCCTGATGTCCAGTTATTGGACCTTCTACGTGCCAGGTACTTGATGGGCACTAGCTCCTCTAACCCTTAACAACCCCAAGAGGGAGCTGCCAGGGCAGATGCGGAAAACTGAGGTTAGATGGGGTGAAGTCAGTTGCCCAAAGTCACACCACCATAAACGGGACGGATTCAGAGCCACTAGGAACCCCTGTGCCATGTGGCTTCTCGCCACCAGCTGCTGGGTGGGGAAGTGTTTCTGTTCTTCACCAAGAACTCCACCTCCTTCCGCCCAGTTCACTGCCAGGGCAAATGCCTGGGAGTTTCATTTTCCTTTGAGTCCCCAGTTTGGGGGCTCCTTCCTGGGATCGGGGGCTGAGTTGCTAATGTGTCAGAGGCCCCATTCCAAGCCCCTCCTCTCATCTCTGGTGGGGGGGTCCAGGTGGGGATGTCTTCCCATCTTTCTCTCCATCGAATCTTTTAGATAAAGGCAAGAAGGGGATTAAGGGTGGACATTGCTGGCAGGGTGCAGGCCCTGGGGTTCCAGACTCCACATGCCCAGGGAAAGGCTGGTCGGGGGTGGGGGTGGAGCTGCCCAACTCAAATTTGGCTGATTCTTATTAGCTCCGGTGCTCTTCGGGCAGGTAGTGGAATCAAAGGAGTCCAAAGCTGTTGGTTTACTTTTTTCCTCCTTTTTGGCAAAAAGAAGGTCAAAGCAAAGCCTCTGCTCTGCCCACCTCTTCCCTCCTTTTCTTTCCCTTTTCTTTCTCTCCCTTAGAAGCCTGACAACTGAAAACCCTAAATGTGAGACGGAAGGTTTTTGTCATCCCCATGCCATTTCCGCCATTTCCCAGGCGTGACTCTGCATGCATAAGCCACGGGAATGGTGACACAGATTCCTGAAGTGCTGAGTTATCCCCACTGGCTTTTGTAATCCCCATTGGCAGAGGAGGAAACCGGTATGAGAGGGGAGGTCGCTCTTCAGAGGTCGCTCAGGGCTCTCTGAAGCCCAGGTCCACGCTCTTAACCGTTCCTTAGGCCACATCCCTCGTCCAGCTTCGTATTTCCACCAAGAAAAATGAAATCAGTGCCAAGGTGGCTAACAGCAGAAATCCAACTGCAAGTGTTCCCTGAGTTTAAGGGCTCCAAACGCCAATGACTTCAGTGCCCAGGCAAGACACACAGATGACTGAAGACGGCCAGGTGGGAGGCAGTAGGGAGCGGTGGGGACTGCGGTGATTGGTTCGCCCCTGAGACTCAACTCACCCCCAGCCCATGGCTGCCTTGGGAAGCGAGGGTCCAGTGTTGCCAGAGTTTTCAGGCCAGCCCAAATTCCAGATGTTTTATGTGAAAAGCTCTGCATTTTTTTAATGTGGTGGAAGATAGATATTTTTATTTTTATATTTATGTGTATTTAATTTCTATTTTACATGTTTGCATTTTCTAAAACACCCAAGTGGCCATGTAGTGTTTTCTAACCACCTACTTTTCCTACTCAAAGCCTCAGTTTCCCCATCTGGAAACCAAAGATGATCCTTGTAGCTACTCGAGAGGGTGAAGACTGTCCCAGGAAGACGGCCTGTGGGACACGATTGATCCAAAGATTCGCCAGGATGGGTAACTTTATCGAATCACTTTTCAATGGCAGCTCTGAGAAGTAGAGATTACCGTTTCCATTTTGCAGGGGATATATTAAGGCTGAGAGGTGAGCCAGCTCTGAAGAGGGCATCGCGTCATTCCCCGGCCCCCAGCCTCTGCACCGTGAAACCTCAAGCAGACAGGGCTCCTCAAGCAGACAGAGGAAGTCGAGGCTGAAACCAAAGGCTTCTTTTTGGTTGTTTTTCTCCTCTCTGTGATGTTGTTCATTTTTGTGAACATCACACTTATCTGATGTCACAGGTTTTAGGAACCCAAACCGCAGACACAAAGACGCTGTGTTATTCTTTGAAGGATTGTGTAGTGAGATAAGGAAGCTTGGTGCTGGGGATACCGTGCGTGAGGACACAAGGCTTGTTTTGCAGAAATAGAGCCTTGGGGTTTGTTCTTGGGTTCAAAGTTGTCAGCATCTTTGGTGGGAGCTCGGTCACTGGTCAGGCGGGCTACACCGTGTGTGCTGAGCCCTCTCGCCTTCCCCAGTGCTGTCCAAATCAGCCAGATGGCGGGCACAGGGGCAAGCTGGCCCCAACACCAGCATCTGGCACCAGCATCTCCCGAGGATGCTGCAGAAAAGACGTGTGGTGGGCTGCTTGGGGATGGAGCATGCTGGTACCATCCATCTTCTGGTAGATTCTGAGTTAATCCAAAAATCCTGTTCACTTTTCCTGGGCTTTTTGAGAATGTCACTCAAACACCTGCCTACTGAAGTGTCATGAGGCCTGCGAAACCCTGCTTCCTACGTCCACCCTGTCTCCCATACAGACTATGATCCACACACAGCACTTGGACGCATCCTAATGAACACCTGAGTTTTGCAGTGAGTTGACTTCTGGTAAACTGACATATGCCTGATCTTGGACTTGAGGGAAATGGGAAACAGGGGTTCACTCTTGCTCTTCTAGGAAAATCAGATGGTGATAGAGAAGCAGTCTGATTTCCTGAGCATGCTTCTGCCAGGACGGAAAGGACTAAGAACGAACGCAGGGTCGATTTCTACTTTAGGTAGCTCTGAAGGGTTCAGATTATTGGGTTGTTTGTTTGTTTGTTTGTTTTTGAAGGAGAAAGCTATGATGGTTCAAGGAAGCACATTTACCACCTAAGGTACTCAGCCAGAGCCAGGTCTGCCCGACTCCGGGACCATCTTTTTTTTCTCCTTTCTGGGCTCCTATCTTCTCATCGGTGGAGTGAGATTATTCAAGATCAAAGCTTTTCAAACATTTTATTTCAAAATAGGCAAATCCCTTTTACAGTGGAACCTTTACTTGTTGTCCAATGTATATAAAAAGATAAAAGAGAAGCTGCTGGGAGAGGTGGGTTGAGAGGCCTTCAGATTCCTCCCCAAACCCCACGGCCTGCAGGCACCTCACTGCTTCTCCGGGCTGAGGGCAGGCTTTTAGGAAACACCCGCTTAGATTATCCCAAGGCTTCGGGGAAAATCTCTGAGACCAAGAGGGGAGTCTCTGATCTTTCAAACTTGCTAAAATGTTTTGCAGAAGACAGGCAAAACCAAACCCAAACAAAAGATTTCCAACAGGGCAGAAGGATGAGGAGTGAAAAGTTAGCTCCCTCCCACCTCTGACTTGCCATACCCACCCCACCCCCACACGCCCAATCAATCAGCCTCTGCCACCAGGGCCTGTGTCTCCCCCAGAGATGGTCAGTGTCTCCCAGTAAATATGTACATATACTGCCCCCTCTTTCCTTCACATACACCCACACACACACACACCACTCACGCACTGCAGATTGATTCTACAATCACTGTTTTGTATCTTGTTTTTCTCCGCTGACATGGCCTCTTGGCATTCTTTCTATGTCAGTACTCAGAGATCTGCTTCATTCATTTTAGTGGCAGCACAATATCGGAATGCTATTTAATTCCATTCAGGGTGAAAAAGGTCCCTATTGTTGGATACTCAGGTTGCTTCCTGCTTTTTGCTGTCAGAGAACCCTGCAGGGAAGGTCCTTGGGTCCTTCTGTACCATCCTGGTACGTGTGTTAATTTACATGCTTGCTTTGTCCCTCCCGCTCCTTCTCTCTCTCTGCTTTTTGGCCTTATTTTATTTTATTTTTTTGCCTATTTGCATTTTCAAATTTTTATTCCATGAACATGTCCCATTTGTGTAATAATTAAAAGGATATGTTCAAACTTCAGCCAAGTTAGATAAACAGCCCCACGCATAAGCACAGAAAAGAAAAAAAAGAAAAAAAGAAAATGAAAAAAACCAGCCTCTGTTGCTGAGGCCTGTTTGGCCGGGAGGCTGCATTTCTAGAGAGTCATGTGCCACGGCCCAGGCCTGCCTGCTGGGACACGTCCTGGAGTGCAGGGCCTGGGTTCCAGTTCCCGCTGTGTCATTAAGTTGCCAGGTGACTCCAGGTAAATCACTAAGCCTGTCTGGGCCATCGGATGAGCGTTTACTATGTGCCAGGCTCTCAGCTAAATACGATACAGTGTCTGGGGCGGCTGGTGCTCTAACAGGCACTCTCAGATGAGGGAAAATGACCCAGGGAGATGAAACACTTACCAGTCTCCTCTGGGTCAGTCAAGGAACCACTGTCTGCCCAGGAGTCAGTCCTGGTTCCTTCCACCTCCCCTGCAATATCAGTTCACCCCCAAATACCATTGGGTCCACTTTCAAAATACAGTTGACCCCTGAACAATGTGGGGATTCGGGATGCTGACCCCTCATGCGGTCGAAAATCCGAGCATAACTTGTGACTCCTCAAAAACATAACTGTCACTAGCCCACCGCTGACCGAAGCCTTAATGATAACATGAACAAATGGACACGCGTTTTGTTATATGTACGAAACACTAGCAATAATGTAAGCCAGAGGAAAAATGGTATGAAGAAAAACAAGGAAAACACATTTATAGTACTGTACGTATTTATTGGAAAAAAACCCACATAGAAGTGGACCCGTGTAGTTCAAACCCATGTTGTTCAGAGGGCAATTATAAATCTCTGTCTCTCACCAAACCCTCAGCACAGCCTTTGGGGCCCTTCATGGTCTGCCCCGCCCCCACACTCCTCTCCCCTCCCCCACTCCTTCCAGCTCTGCCACCACACTCCCAACCTCAGGGCCTTGGCACTCGCCATTGCCTACCTGTTCAGGTTCTTTTCCTTCCCAGCAGGTCCAGGACAAGGTTGAGGCAAGTGAGATGCCAGGCAGAACACTTTCAGGAGGCCCTCACTCTCAAGGGCCAGGCTGCGCTTGAACCAGGCTAAGACCAAGGGGCCTCTCACATTTTGTGGCCTCACCCGTATCCTACCCTACCCAGACTTAGTTCTTCTCCTCTTTTGAGTCTCAGTGTAATCAACTCTCTCTTCAGAGAGATCCCCACCCCCACCCCGCCCATCTCACCAGGTTGATGCAAAAGTCATTGCGGGTTTTTGCAATTCTTTTTAACTTCCTAAACAGCAATGACTTTTGCACCAACCTAATAGCTAATGGTGCCCCTGTCACTAGCTAACCCACCACATTGTCTTACTTTCATTTAAGGTTATTGTTACTGATTATGAAAGTATTTGTTTTGTGCTCATCTCTGCCCACCCGGTTACAAGTTCTATGAGGGCAGGGACTGTACCTGTTGTGTTCTCAGATATTTCCCCAGACCCCAGTACAGTGCCAGCATTCAGGCAACACTCAATATATATCCATGGCATGAATGAATGAATGAATGAATGAGCTGGTCAGTGGTAAAGCCAGGATTTGAACCCAAGTTTGCCTGACTCCCACGTCAGTCCTACTAGCCGTGACTGAGAACGGAAAGGTTTAAATCCAATCGGCCGGGGACCCTCGGCTGTGGCTTGTGTCACAGCCTGTCCTGATGGGAACCCTGTGTACCAAGGACAGGCTGCGGAGGAAACTTCTGGCGGGGTGGGGGGGAGGAGCTTGGCCACAATCATGGGGGCTGCTCTCTGCCTCAGGCCTTCGTGGAGCCAGCTATGCCCGCCCCCCTCGTTCTAGTTTTTATTTTTAGCGGCGAGTTTTTGGGCACAGCGGACTCTCCTTAGGAAAAGTCCAACAAGAGGATGAGGGAGGCGGTTTTGAAATCCGGTGGGAAAGTAGGTCAGGCCGGGTTGCTGGCTGGAGTCCAGACGATAAGGCCTCTGTGGAAGTTTAATAACGTGAGCGGCCGTATCCATGACACAATTCATAACTGAGAGGAAATAGCAATTAAGGGGCAATTGTGCAACGTGGGACAAGCCTCCTTCACAGCTCATAAAAGCAGGAGGAGGAAGAGGTGACGCTGTCATTCTGGGGCCACGGGGGGCAGGGCAGGCAACCCACGGGGGGATTAGGGGCTAAGTCTCTATATTGGTGGGTGTTACACCCATCTTTCCTCTCCCCCTCAGGCCTCAGGGAACTCAGAGGACGTGTAAGGCAGAGACTCCCTTCAGCAAGCACCTACTATGTGCCCAGGGCTGGGGTGAGAGCCATAAAGCTGGCATTTTGCTACAGTTGGGAGATTTGGTCACAGCTGGACCATTTTGATGCTGCCTTGTCAAAATGGAAAATCGCTTTGATTATCTGGTGAACTGTACAACAGACACCCTTGATCCTTATTCCATTTCCCATCCCCCCATTCTAGTTACTACGGATTTTCAGTTTCTCCTTTATTCATTCTCTATGCTTTAATCTTTCCATGAGCACTCTTTGCTTTTATAATCAGTTAAAAACACACATACACAACATTAAACCTGCATTGGCACCTTTTCTCTTCCTTGAACAAGCCAGGCATGCACTCGCCCCAGGGCCTTTGCACTTGCTATGCCCTCTGCCTATAATGTTCTTCCCCTAAATATCCACATGGCCTACCACTCACCTCCTCTAGGTCTTCACTCAAATGTCACCTCCCCATGGAAGCCTTAGCTGGCCAACCTTTTGAAAACAGCAAACCTATCTTGTACTCTCTACCCACCTCTCCTGCTTTATTTTGATCTGCAGCCCTTACACCACTTAACCCTCTCCATCTGCTGTGCATTTATTTTATTGTCTGCTTGGTCCTACCAATTTGTTAACGCCACCAGCAAAGGAATTTTTGTCCGTCTTGTTCTCTGCTGCATCTCCAGTGCCAGGAACTGTACTGGGAACACTATAGACACTCAGGAAATATTGATGAATGAATGAATGAATGAATGAATGAATGAATGAATGTTTGCTATTGTTATGGACTGATAAAAAGGCTGGCCGTTTGCTGGTTTGTTAGGGGCTGCCTAAGAATGTCCAGAATGCCCCTGGGTCAAGCCTTTCTTGGATGACGTTGCTGGGATTGGAAGTGGTTGTAACCAGGGCTGGTTCGGCTGAGCAGGTATTTGCAGCTGGCACCTGTTCTGATTGGTCAGTGCTCAGTTTGAAGATCCTCCTCCGTCACTTTAGTTAAGATTCGAAAGGCATCGACCCACGGACCCTACACATCCATGAACATTTTCATGCAAGGGAACAAAGCTCTGTATGCAAAAGGGGTTCCTTGTGGAATTTATCACAATGGTGCACACACACACTCACACAATCAGGCAAACACACGCACACACACACACCCAGACACATGCTCACATGCTCAAACTGGTTTGTACACTCAGCCAAAGAGACTGTCCCCACCCCCCGCCTGGGTACGCTGACACATACAGCACACAGATGCCTACTCACTCACTCCCACACACATGCAGTCACACAAACATGCACACACACACGCACACTCCGCCTTCTTAAAGCTCTACTTTCACTTGCTCACACATTCTTGAAAGCACAATCACTCCCATATACATATACATACACGGCGGAGCCCCCGACACACGCTCCCAGCTACGCCTCCTGGGACGCACACCACCCGCCCTTCCTGTAGCTGAGCCCCAGGGAGCAAGCAGGTCCTCGGCTGTGTTTTAAGGAGTGATCCCAGCCCACCCTGGATCTCCACTCTGACCCCAGGCAGCCTCCCAGCTGCCTGAAGTGACAAACCAGGGAGGGCCAGCTCTCTAAGCAGCGGGAGCACGATGTCCACAACAGCCCTGAGTCTGCCGCCTCAGGGCACGTCTGCCTGGCTCATCCGTGCCCGGAGTACCCACCCACTTCCTCCCCATCAGAGAGCAGGCCAGCTCTGCTGACATCAGGCGGTTTCTGGGCCTGCCTGGCACCCAGAACAGAGGAAGGAAGCAATCTGTCCCAGCTGTGGGGCCATCTGAGCAGCCTGGGACATGCCCGGTGGCTCCGTGAGTCAGGTCCACTGTGGCTAGGCTGCCCGCACCCAAACCTGTGGGGGCACTATGACCAGGGCAGGGTCTGCAGTCCAGGGGATGGGGCTCCCTGAATTGCCCCCTCGGTTGCAAGCACCTTCCCTTCCATTCCTGAGAATGACAACAATGAGTGATACTCACTGAGCACCTATTGTGTGTCAAGAGCTGCTCTAACTTGCCATGGTACCTCATTAAATCCTCAACATTCCTATGGGTGGTTACCATCATCATCCTGGTTTTACAAATAAAAAAACTGATGCACAGAGAGGTTAGGGGACGGGCTCAAGGAGCAGGATTTGATCCCAGTGGTCTGGCTCCACAGCCCTACTCTCCATCACCCACAACCTCTGCAGGTTGTGTGTTCGTTGTCTGTTTTTGAAAGCTTCCAATATTCGTGGCCCCTGCACCTTTCATCTCTCTGAATCCTGGCAACGAGCTCATGAGCATGGTACCAGTATTAGCCCCATTTCACAGATGAGGAAACTGAGGTTTAAATGACCCTCCTGGGGCAGACAGCAAAGAAGAGGCAGAGACAGTTTTGTACCTGGGTCCGAGGGTTCTTTCTCCAATGCCTGGTCATCTCCCTCATGTGCCAAAGGTTTTGAGTTGGGGAAAAGGGGACCCGCAGAGGTCTTGGTGACCGTAGAACAGTCAGAGAAATAAAAATACATTTATGTCAACAAAAACAACAAACTTTTTTTTTGTTTTTTAAAACAAGTATGAGATAATGAACACAAAATAAAATACACAGACGTTTATGGGTTTGGTTTGATGAGTTCTGACAGATGCACTCAAGAACCAACCACCTAAAATCAGATACAAACATTTCCACCACCCAGGTCCCTCTGCTCCTTTTCAAACAATCGTTCATGACCACAGCCAGGTAACCACTGATCTTGTGCTGTCATCAGAGGTGAGTTTTGTTTCATCTAGAGGAGGGGTGTCCAAACTTTTTTCAACGTTTTTCACCAAGGGCCACATGCGGTAAAACACACAAACAGCCGGGCCACTCACTCGAGGTGAAGTACGTATTGCCTCACCTGGTTTATTTAAGTAAACTAAATATATTTTTGGAATTTGCTGCGGGCCAATTAACAATGGATTGCGGACCGCAGTTGGCCCGCGGGCCGCAGTTCTGACACCCCTGGTCTAGAGTTTCAAATAGAGGGAACCACACAGCATGTGTTCTTTTGCATCTGGTTTCTTTCGCTCAACATAAAACCTGCAAGACCCACTGTACTCTGTCAAGCAAGTATCAGTAGTTGGTTCCTTTTATTGCTGAGTCGTGGTCCACTGTAAGAATGCTCCACAGCTTGTTTATCCAGCCTGCAGGGGATGGGGTCTGTTTCTAGCTGTTGCGAGCATTCATTCACACTGAGCACCTACTTTGGGCCAACTGCAGTTACAACCCAGTGTCCTTTGCACGTACGATGTCTGTCATTCACGTATCCACTGTGGGGCTGGAGGAAATGCAGACTCAGGGGGAAGGACCCAAAGACACAGCACTCACAGAAGTGCAGGCAGGATAGGAACACCGAGCAAGGGGCAGATGGAGACACAGTGATGGCAGGTGGCCTCCGGCCCTGGGAGTGTATGTTTACTGAAAATGGAGCTGGAGCAACAGCATAGCAGCAGCCTGCATTTGTGAGGCACCTATTAAGTTCCTGGCCCTGTTCTAAGCACTCTGCATGGATCAACCCATGCCGTCCTCCAAACAACCTCTTTTATCCCATTTCACAACTGGGGAAACTGAGGATGAGTCATATATCCAGAGTCACACAGATAGTGAAGGGCAGAGCTGAATGTGGACTCAGGTGTTCTAGCACTAAGTGTGTCTCTTAACCACAAGGCTATACTGCCTCATTAGCACTCCTTCTATTTAGTTGGTGCCCCTAGTGGGGCAGGCTCAAGTACTATTTTGCCCTGGAGGCATTTCCACTGGGGGTCATCTTTGCACCCGACTGGGAGCTCCCCGAGTCTGGTCAGTCAGGATCTAAGGGCCTGGTGCTAGGAGTACATGCAGCAGGGTGGAAGGTCAAGAGCAAGACTAAATTCAGCCTTTGAATCTCGGCTGTGCCATTTGCTGGCTGTGTGACCCTAGATCAGTCACTCAAGCTCTCTGAGCTCCCATTTCCTTATCTGTAAAACCAATGATGATGATTTGGGTACTAATTGTTAGAGCTGACATTTACCTGCATTTTGCTACCTGCCTGGGGCCTCTCAATGCTTAACTCAGCCTCACAGCAACGTGAAAAGCAGATGCTGTTTAATCCCATTTTAACGACAAAGAAACTGAGTCTCTAACTACCATCTCCATACTCAAAATCTCCCAACATACATCCCCTGCCAGGAGTCTCACCTGAACTCAGGCTTGAATATCCAGCTGTGACTCGACATGCGCAATCAGCAATCCAGACCTCCAGGTAAGAAGCTGAACTTCTCATCCTCCCCCCTGACCCCGCCCCTCCTGCAGTCTTCCCTTCGGAAAATGCCACCTCTTCTTTCCAGAGCCTCAGGCCAAAAGCCTTACTGTCCTCACTGACTCCTCTCTTTCTCATCCATAAGCCTTTAGAAGCCATCCGATCCTATCACTTCACTCCCTCTGCTTCCCCCCCCCCACCCGCCAAAACCCCACCCTGGGGGTGAGTCACCAAATGTTTGCTTGGATGACTGTAGTGTCCTCCAAGCTATGCCCCCATTCTGCCATTTATCCCGACCCAAAGGAAGTCAGATCACGTCTTTCCTCTGCTCACACCCTCCTGTGGCTCCCATGTTACCCAGAGTAAAAGACGAGGTCCTGACAGTGGTCCACAGGTCCTGCGTGGTCGCCCCCCTGCCTTGCCTCCCTGACCGGTCCCCTCTAGACCCAGGGCCTTTCACCTGCTCTTCTCTCAGCCTGGACTCTTCCCAGAGAGAACCACCTGGCTCCTCTCTCCCCTCCCTCAGGTCCCTGCTCAGATGGAAATTACCCAGAGGCTCCCACGACCACCATGTGGAAAGGAACAAGCCCCTTCGTTAGCATTCTTTGCCCTCCTTCTCTCTGTGGCATCGTCACCAATGGACACGTGGAATTGTACATTTTACATTTTATAGACATTATTACCAGAATTGATTTTGAATGTCTCCAACCACTGTGCCCACAGGGCAGGACTGTTTCTGGGGTGCCCATGGCAGCATACTCAGCCACTGTCGTGTGTCAGGGTTGGCTTCATACAGGTTTCTTGAATGCATGAGTGGAGCCCTGGAAGGGGTTAGTGGACTTCCCCAGGCCACCAGGTTAGGACATGTTGCAGCCAGGATTTGAACCTAGGGAGTTGAGTCCCAAGCTGTGTCCTCAACCTCCCAGGGCCTGCTTCCAGCTCAGCACCCCGAGATGGTGGCTGTCACTGTCACGGATTTAAGGGTGATATACCCATACATCTCCACCTGAAAGGGAAGGCTGGGGCAGGGGGCAGAAAGGAATCAGGCCTGCTGTGGCCTTCAGCCAGGAGGAGGTGACTCATCAACCCCATGATGACAGCTGACATTCCATCCCCTTCCCTGGGGGACTTTGGCCCGAGATAAAGGGAGTGCCCTGCTTCTGGGAAGAGAAGGACAAACCAGTGGGAGAGGTGGCCGGGCCACTGCCTGGGGGGTTGCATGTCTGGGCTGGAGAGCCCCAAGGTCCGGTCAGGAAGTGGGGGCAGCCGAGATTGGGCTGACCCCTGAGCCTCCCTCCTGGAGTCCGAGATGCCACCCGAGTCCTCCTATCAGGAGAACGGAGCAGCCCCTCGGTGCCCCTCCAGTTTCCCGGGCATGTTTACGTGGCTCAGAACCTGAGTCCATCGGCAAACACTGTTTGAAAAGGAACATCAAGGGGCCACAGAGCCTAGCCAGCTGAGCTATATTTGAGTTCTATTTTAATTTAAAAATATCCACTATGCAAATAATAGCTGAATACCGTTCTGTTGCAAAAGGCTCTAGCAACACACTCCCTACTGGGAGTTATTACATCTTTAGGATTGCATTTAAGCTGCACGTACTGTTTTCCTCGAAAATAAGACCTAGTCAGACCATCAGCTCTAATGAGTCTTTTGAGCAAAAATTAATATAAGACCCGGTCTTATTTAACTATAATATAAGACTGGGTATAATATAATATAATATAATATAATATAATATAATATAATATAATATAATATAATATAATAACAGGTCTTATATAATTATGTAATACAATACAATATAATATAAATGTAAATATAATACCGGGCCTTATATTAATTTTTGCTTCAAAAGACGCATTAGATCTGATGGTCTGGCTAGGTCTCATTTTCAGGGAAACATGGTAACAAGTAACTCCAGGGGATTTGCCTGTGGGAGGCTCCATTTTTCTCATGAAAAGAAAGTCCAGAGGTGAACTCATTCAGGAGCGTCACCAATGGCCAGCTTCCTGGTCTCCCACGTTGATGTGTGACTTTCAAACTCATGGCAGTAGAAGGCTGCTTCACAGCCTGCCATGGTATGCTCAGCCCAAGCAGGAGGGCGGGGAAGGGGCCAGGGGTGGGCCACATCCCCCCTTAGATCAAGGACACGTGGCAGAGTTCTATTTACATCTCATTGACCAGAATCGGGTCACGTGGCCAACCCTATTGTACCTACATACCTGCAAGGGAGGAGGATTATTTTCTTTGGCCCCATTGCCATCCCATTCAAAATCGGGGTCCTATTAGTGAGGAAAAAAGGTGGCAGATGATGGGCAAACACTAGTGGATCTGCCTCGGATTTGTTTTGTGTTACCTGAATGGAAATGGGCTATAGATGTGCTTTTTTGCACCTTGCTTTTTTTTATTCAGCTGACACTCTGCATTTAGAGATTTGCCTTCTCATAATGGTGATCTATTGCACAGTATTCCATGGGATACTACAGTAGCCCCACGGTTAGATTCCCCTTCCCCCAAAATGTTCACTCTGCTAAACGATGCCTCAGTGGACATGCTCACGCACCCTCTATGCTCATGCGTACTTCCACAAAGCTGCAACTTGGGGCAGGACACACGTGTCTACTCTAATGGTTTGGAAGTGTTGCCATATCAACACTAGGGCTTTGCCAGTTTACACAATCCCTCCCACTGTGTATGGAGGCCTGCTTCCCACACTCACCGGCCAGGATATTATCACTTAAATGGGTTTTTCCCCATAGTAATTGAGGGGGAAAATCATTATTTTGTTATAATTTGCATTTCCCTGATTACTATGGAGGCAAAGGCCCTTGTCATTTATGTATTGTCAATTGGTATTTTTCTGATGTGTTATTTGCCTTTTTAAAGGATATCACCATCATTTTGGACTTAATTGCTTTTTCCTTGCTGATTGGTATGAGCTCTTTTCTATTCAGGGTATAATATGTTTTTTTTGTGTTTTTTTTAAAATCGGTTCTGTTGAGATCTAATTCACGTACAACAGACTGCATTCACTTAAGGAGGGTTTCTCAGTCTCGGTGCTGTGACATTGTATTCGGGGGCCGTCTAGTGCATAGTAGGATGTTTAGCAGCTTCCCTGGCCTCCACCCAGATGGTAGTCGTGACAACCAGAAATGTCTCAGAACACTGGCGAATGTCTCCTGGGGCCAAAATCACCCCCGGTTGAGAACCTCTAATTTAAAGTGTACAACTACAGAGCTTAGATGTGGGCACCCAAACCTCCTACGACCTTCAAGATTCTTGTATTTGGGTTGCAAGCATTTCCCTCAGTCTGAGGCGTGGCTTCAGTTCCAAGACCTGCCCTTTCTGTCGGAGCGACATCAGTAGAGTCACTTCATGACTCTGAACCTCAGTTTCCCAGCTGTGCCGTGGGGGTAATATTTCTGACCAGGTAGTGATGTTGTGAGACTGGAAGGAAATAATGAATGCAGCCAACACGTAGTAGGTGCTCAATAATGCCAGCTCCCTGACCCTTCCTAGATGTACATATCACTTAGTCAGCATATACTTACTGAACACCTTCCATGTGCCAGGCCTCATGCCAGGCTCTGGGTACAGTGGAGAACGAGACAGACAAGGTCCAGGCCCTCACTTGGAGGAGACGGAGCATAAAGGAGCAAAAAATGGAAAGAACAACAACAGTGTTCTTAAAATGTCCTTATCATGATGCTGATTCGTGCTGGGAAGTCAAACAGCTAGTGCGGTACGGTAGCCCCCTGGGAGGGCGGTGACCTCTAGGTGGAGAGTAGGAGAAGCTAGAGCAGCAGGAAAGGGGGATCCAGGCAGAGGGAACAGCGAGCACGAAGGCAGGGGAACTTTGAGGGACAGCAAGGAGTGAGGATGGCTGGGACACAGCAATGGGGGGGGGGGGAATAGAGGTGAGAGTCAAGGTCAAGGAGGTAAAGACGGGGAGCAGACCATGCAGGGCCTTGGCCACCTAGACAGGAGTTGTATTCTTTTCTAATGTTCAGTGGGAAGCCACTCACCAAACTCTGAGGTCTCGCTCTGCACCTAAGCCTCGAGATGGTACTCGGACTGTGGTTTGTCCGCTCTTTGGGCCTCGGCCTGGCAATAGCCTATTAATGACACTAATAACCAACTTTTCTCTATAGGACCCAAGGCCTCAAGGCCCCTTCATCTGAGTCTTACACCAACCTGAGAAGCCAACCTGACACAGAAACCCATTTCACACATAGGGATACCGTGGTGAAGACACACGGATGGAAAGCATTTGGCTGGGACTTGAACCTGGGGTTCTTTCAGCTAAACCTGCTTCTCCTCGATCCCCAGTAACAGCCCGAGGGTAGAGGGAGAGGGGGGCATTTCCCTCCCTTCCTAAGACACCCTTGGATCTGGGAGTGGAGTCTGCAGAGCTCCTCGCAGGCCTTTCCCACGGCAAGGCTCCTGGGCTGCTCACAGGAGGAGAGCCCCGCCCCCACTCCTCTCAGGAGAGCAGCTAAGGATCCAGGAGGCCCAGCACTGAGCCCAAGGCCAGATAAAGTTGGGGTGGGGCAGGAAGTACGGTGGGCCCAAGGCAGGTGGGGTCAGGATTCGGGACTTGCCCCACCTGTGGGCACTCCTGGGGCTTCCTCCTGCTGGCTGTGGACTCTGCCCTGTTTCTGAACCAGTGCCCCGGACTCCTCAGCTCCCCTAGCAGGCAAGATCTTGCAGCCCCAGACTCAGTATCTGTTGGGGTCCCGCTGGGCCAGGCCAGCTGTGCTGCCCCCACCACCTGGACCAGGCTGTGAACCCCAGGATTTGACCTGTAATAGGTACCCAGAAAACGTGTGTGGAACTGAACTGGGTCCTGCCTCAGTTTCTCCAGTTTGCACTTCCGGCCTCTGCCAGGCACTCTCACTTGCCATGTGCCAGGCACACTGCTAGTTGCTGGGGGTGCAACCATGCCCACCATCCATGGTCCCTGTTCTCAGGGAGCTCAGTCTGGCTGAGTGGATACCTGAGTAACCAGGTAACCCTGTGCTCAGTGCTGAGGGTGAGCTGGTGGGGACCACTAGCGTCCACCAACCTCCATCACCTTTTTCCTCATCATGTGAGAATTCGGGAATATTAGCTGCCCAGATAGTGATGCTATTTCCCGGCTTCCTTTGCAATTAGGTGTGGTCATATGACTAAGTTCTAGCCAATTGGATAAGTCAGTAGAAATGATGTGAAACCATGTCTGGGTCATGCCTTTAAAAGAAGTGACCCTTCCTGTCTTCCTGCTGACCAGAATGTTGATGTGACGCAGGCACGGGAGCAGCCATGTTGGACTTCACTAGATGCTGTGCAATGAGGATGGCAGAGCAACTAGATAGAAGGAACCTGGGTTTCTAGCAGGATCCTACAGAACTAAAACAACCAGTCAACCTTGAACTTTCCATCCCCATGCTGGAAATAAAATTCTGCGCATTGCGCCACTGTGGGTCTCTGTTATAGCAGCTCAGATGGCAGCCTGACTTATACAGAGGAGTAAACACATGTTTGGAGAGCCTCAGAGGTGTTTAACTTGGCCTGGTGGGGATAGGTGTGGAGGGATCCCCAGAGGAGGCAACTTTTAAATGGGGGTTTGACGACGAGAAGGAGGATTTTTCCCAGACCAAGTTCCTGGGCAGGGGCATAGTGCACCAGAATCCTGTGGAAATCTAGAGGCAAGAGAGGCATGGGGCTTTCGCAGGACCTAAAGAAGCTGAGGGTGGTTGGAGTGTAGGGAGTGATGGGGACAGAAGAAATGCGGCTGGGTGGTGGCAGGATCCACCTCCAAGGGCCTGGAAAAGCCATGTTGAACCCTTTGGATTTTACCCTGAGGGTAAAGGGGAGCCCTGGGAGGTTTGAGCAGGAGAGTGGTGTGATTGGAGTTGCTTCTCAGATCTCTCTGGCTACAGGGCAAGGGGGGGATTTTTTTTTTTCCATTTATTTGGAAAAAGTCGAGGTTCTGGTATGTGCCAGGCACTAAGGATTATCAGTGAACAAAGCAGACTTGGTTCCTACCCTTACACAGAATTTGCAGCCCGGCGGGGTGAGACATGAGTCAACCAATCACACAAATGAACGTGACGTGTGATAAAAGGGCGACGCTGGGAGGCGGCAGGGCTGTGAGGGGATGTAAAGTGGGGGTTCACTTGGGGGAGTTTCCCTGAGAAGGGTGAGGGGGGAACAGCAGCGGGAAGAGTTCCGGGCAGAGGGAACAGCACAGGCGGAGGAGCCCAGACAACAGCAGGGAGAACAAGGAGGTTCGGGTGGAAGTTGATGGTCGAGATGGAGAAACGCCGGCCTAGATAGGGAGGGAACGCTGGGAATGTCAAAGACCGGCTTCCGGCTTGAACAAGATGAGCAATAACAGAAGGGGCTGGGGATGGGAGGTAATTTGAAAAGAAGACCCTGAGTTCAAACACGGTGCATTGGATTTGAGTTCCTATGAGCCACCCCAATGGACATGGTGAGCGGGTGGTTGGATCTAGGGGTTTGTCATGCACAAGGGTCCCTTGGCCAATTATAGTCCTTCTATTCATGGACTCCCGGGCCAGAGCTCACCAAATGCTGGCCTTTAGGGGACCTAATGTGTGCCAGGAACTCTGCTTACGGTAGACACGCTGGTTGCCCACTCACATCTTTGCTATCGGAGTCCAGTTTTGTTGGCTGTGCATCTACCCAGGTGCTCAGGGACAGAGGCCACTCCCCTCTCCAGCCTCAGAGTGACACCCAATTGGCTTGGGTCTAAGCCAATTGTGGTAATTCTCATTTTTCTTGCCAGCATTTGGTTTGAAATTTGGCATGTGATGCAATCTTGACTAATAGGAAGTCTGCAAGAGGGCTTCTGGGGATAATGTTCTCGCTCATAAAAGGAGACACATGGGAGGAGATACCCCTCCGTCCCAGGTTACAGCCCTTAGGGTGGGGGTAAGAGGAGCATTTTCTCTCCACCCTAGGCTGTGACCTGGGTTTCTTGACTTGATTGTATCATATCTGTATTGTGATGCCTGGAGCTGCAGCAGCCACCTTGAAACCATGAGGAGAGGCATCCATACACTGCTGAGAACAGCAGAAGAGGAAAATGGAAAGAATGTGAGCTTTTGTTTACATCTTCATGCCTTTGAATTAAACAACCTTATTAGATGAAATTATGAGTTCCCCCTCCCCTTTTTTTTTCTGTTTACTTGTCTGAAGGTGATTGACACAATGGCTGAATTCGTCATGCTGCTAATTTATCTCCAAAGGTTTGTTTAGCACCTCTGAATATCTTGTCTCTTGACATAAAGAAAAAAGACAATGAAATATGCATCCCCTATCCCCCCCTTTTTTTTTTACTACCTTTTGTCAACTGTTCTATTCCTTGTGGGTGAACACATTCTAAGAAAGAGCTTCATGTACATTGTCTCTTTTAATCCTCTCAATAACCCTCTGACATTGATATTATTATAGCCATTTTACAAATGAAGAAACAGAGGCTTAGGTCAGGTAGGTGACTTTCCCCAACGTCGCAAAGATCGTAAGTTAAAGAGCTGGGATCTGATCAAGGCTGGTCTGACTAGAGCGTACAACTGAGCTAAAGCCACCCTCTCCTTTTACGTCTTTCCCTTAACACGTTTTTAGTAGGAAACCATAGTCCTTATTTTTCCCTGAAAAACTCTTATTATGGTTGGTGGGAGATTTAGAGTGGGCTGCATTTCTTTGTACACAGTTAATGGCTTTGATTATATGCTTCTGGCTTCTTCTTTCTGAGAAAGGCTGCCATTGGTTGTACAATATAATCAAATTGTTTCTTATGTAAACAGCCGTCTGGCACCGGGTCAGCAGCAGTTCCATCAGTGGGAAGGTGAAAATGAAACTGCGTTCCCAACTCCGGAAAGCAATCTGCTGTTCAGCAGGAAAAGATCAAGGGTTAATGACAGGGAGTTGGGCAAAGGCTGCCGCTGTGGCTCTGAGCATTATCAGGAGGCGGGAACAAAGAATGGTTGTTAAATAGGTTTGTTACAAAAGTTATTTCCTAATGTAATTCATGAAACGCTTGCCAAAACATTAGGCACATCCTTCGAAAGCACAAGGGAACTGAAAAAAAAGAGAGAGAAAAGGAAGAAAAGAGGTTTCTGAAATCAATTATGGAACTCTTAGAAAAGGTTAATATCCTTAATATACAAAGAGTTCTTGCAAAACAATAGGAAAAAGCAAACACCGTATTATAAATTGACTACTCACAAATGAAGAAGTACAAAAGGTAGGGAACCACTGGGAGGCAGATCCACCCTGCCAGTAATCCAGGAAATGCAAATAAAACCTACAACGATTTTGTCGTTTTGCACCTATCAGATTGGCATAGAATGGCAGTGTGCGCCATGACGCTCAACAGGCAGCAATTGTAAAGCAACTCAGAAATGTAACTTTGGGGCATTTATCCTAAGAATATAGCAATAGGACAAGAATTCTCTATGGGCCATGGTGCTCATTACAGCATTGAAAAATAATAGCGAAAAACTGAGGGAAAAAACCCAAAAGGATTCGTTAAGTAAACAATGGTAAACTTACATAAATGAAATACCGTATTAAAAATTAAATATAAAAATTTGTATTTAATTTAAAACACTAATTAAAAATGACAATAGAGAGAAGATGTCACCGACATACTGTAAGAACAACAGCTTCACATGCATGATCTAGTTTGTACTAAGTGGTGTGTGCCCACGCATGTATATTAAAGAGTGTTCCAAAGGAGGGTTACCAAAATGTCAACAGTGTTTATGTCTGGGTGGTGGGATTTTCAGTAGTTTTTACTTTCCTTCGAGTCAGAGTTTCTCCACCTGAGCACTAGTGACATTTGAGATGAGGTAATTTTTAGTTTTGAGGGAACGTTCTGGGCATTGGAGGATGTTCCGCAGCATCCCTGACCTCTACCCACCAGATGACAGTAGCACATCTACCCCCTCCGTCATGCAAACCCAAAACGTCTCCAGACTTGGCCACAGGTCTCCTGGGGGACAAAAACCACCCTCCGTTGAGAACCACTGTTTTAAATACTTTTCTGCATTATTTAAATATTTTAACAACAAGCATGTATTGTTATCATAATCGAAAAACAAACACATTAAAAAATACTTGGTAAAGTCATTTGTTGCTTTGCGAATTGGCAAAGCAGTCAATGGAATTCAATCAGAGAGCAGAGAAATCTGTTACCTCCTCACCTTTACTACAAGGCTCTGGTGAAATACCTAGACATCGGCAAAGATATTCCTGGATTGGTCTTTGCTCAAAGAAAACTTCTTATTTTCCCCTCCAGATTTTAATATAATTAAACCCCGGGAGTGTATGCTTTGACTCTCTTGCCCCCTCTCTCTTCTGGGGTAACTGCTCCAATTTGGGGAGTAGCCACACCTTCCTCAGGCTGTACCATCCTTTTGAGGAGAGCGGACTGTCTTCCTGGATTCAAACCTAAGCTAATTGTCTAAATCTCATCCTCTGGCCATGGCTACTGGTTCAAGGATGGACATATAATAAGTTTGGTCCATTGAGTCTAGAGGGGACTCAGGGTTGTGAGTTTCCAGAAAATATACATTTCAGGTACTCCTTAGAAGCCACTCAGAGAGACCTTCTGTGTCTGAAGAAAGTGAGGCCTGTAACTGCTGTACCCATTTTAGCCCCATGAAGAAAGCCAGCCAGAGGGGAAAAAACAGCACACAGAATCACAGAGCTGGGTGAAACACAGAGGAAAAGCATTGGCGCTCTGATCAAACCAAGCCTGAAGCTCACATTCTCCTAGGCTTCTTGTTTATGGGAACCAGGAACTCTACAGTTAAGTCCGTTTGAACTGTGTTTCTATGACTTGCAGCCCCAAACTAACAGACACAACTTTCTTTGGTGACAGAAATCCCTCCCAAACCTCTGCTTCCATGTCATTTCAGCAAATATGTATTGGACACTTCCTGTATACCAGGCTCATTGCCTGATCCTGAAGGGGAAAAGATGAACAATCCCTTCTAATGTGCTGCCTGGTTAGGGGTGGGGGATGGAAGAGGACAACAAATAGGCAATGGACTTGTGTTTTGACGACAGGGACACAGGGACAGGGTCCAAGCATGGACATGGGGAGGGGAAACCCCGACTGAGCCAGTCTTGAAGGGAGAATGCAAAGAGGGAGCAGGATGTTTGGACAGAGGGAGCAACCCAGACGCTGGAGAGATCTCTGTGGGCTTGGGACAGGGAAGCTCTGAGGAAAGAGAAGAGCTGTTGGGGGATGGGCATGACCCCAGAGGAATTCAAGTGACCCTGCATAACAGGGACCCAAGCAGGGGCTGAGTCCCCAGAGATAAACCCTTGCCTCCCCTGTCTCTTGCTACAATCCAGCTGTTAGCAGAGAAGGTGGGGGGTTGAGAGAGGGCACTTGTCGAAGCCCAACTTTTGCATCCCAATGAGGGAAAGACTAAGGTACCAGCAAAGAAGATGCTTTATGACTCATATTCTTGCAATAACATTCATTCCACCCAAGCACTACTATGGCAGACGACAAAGATCAACCTGGGCTCACAGCTTGGTGGGAGACAGATATCACCTAATGACTCTAAAAAAATATAAACTTCAACCATGCTCTGGGGTCCTCTGATAGAGGTGTTTGACATCTGCGGGAAGTCAGGGAAGGCTTCCTGGAGGAGGTAGCACTTGAGCTGAGAACTGAAGAGTAAGAAGGAGTTCCTTTGGCAAAAGCAGGAAGGAAGGGGTTTTAGGCAACCGGAACAGCTTGTACAAAGGTCCTGTGGCAGGAAGAAGTGTGTGAGGAAGAAACACTGATATGAACAAGTCCTTTGCCTTTTCCCTGTGTTTTCATGGGTTCTGGGAGCAAGTGTACATCATTATTATGCTGCCAGGTATGTCCTGTTATCGCCATTGTACAAATGAGGAAACTGAGGCATACAGAGGGAAAGTGACCTGTACAAGGACACAGCCAGGAAGCAGTGAAATGGGACTTGAACTCACGTTCCTCATCCTACCCTGGCGTGTCTCTCCTGCGAGTCAACCAGCAGCTTTCTGCCTGATGGGATATTTTTCTTCTTTGAGAACTCAGTATTTCTCAAAGTGTGGTCCTAGGATCCCTGGGCAGGTCCCCAAGACCCTTTCAGGGGGATTCACAAGATTACTTGCCTTTTTCACTCTCATTCTACATGAGTGTAAAGAGTTTGAAAAGTTCATCGATAGGTATTTAGACTCCGCATTGCAACTCAAGTTTAAGAAATTACCATGGGCCAGTTTGGGAGTCACATTAAAAAACAACCACAATACCACAATATTTCCCCCTTTCCAACTATGTGCCTTCGTAAAGCTGAGTTCTCTTCAGATACTTCAACCAAAACAAAATATCACAAGGGACCGAATGCAAAAGCCCGGGAGGATCCATGTCGTCTGTTAGGCCAGCCACTGAGAGACTTGCATAAGTGTAAACAGTGCCACTCATGCTACTTTTCTCAGTACATTCTTTTGTTTTGACATATATAGTTATTTATTACAAAAATATGCCAATTCTATTGACATCTACTGCATTTATTATTTTGAAGTGCATAAAAAAATATTTTATAAATTTCTTTGTTTTAATTTCTAATATGAATATTGATTGATATAATCCACTCCAACAAAAGCTCTTTGGGGTCTTCAATACATTTTTTTCAATGTAAAGGAGTGCTGAGACCAAAAATGTTTGCGAATGCTGCATTAACTGGTACTTCCTCCCTCTTCACCGTGCCTGCCACCCACCCCTCTTCCCCACTCCCCTCACCCCCCACCACGGGACCCCTGCTTTTCTTCCTTTCTCCCCTTGGTCCCTCCCCCATATAAGGCAGCCCTGGGCCAGTCTGTGTTAGGTGCCTCCAGGAAGGGGTGAGGAAGGGATGGGATACCAAGTCCAGCCATCCTAGGAAGCTTCCTGGCTTTGGAGTTTCAAAAGCCAAGGAGAGCAGGAAGAACTCATATTTGTGAAAAAGTGTCCTGCGGAGAACAAGGCTCTCCCACCCAGAAGCAGAGACAGGGTTCCAGGGTGGGGGCAGGGAGAGGAGTGACATGTATGCTCCCGGGCCTGCGACTAAAGAGGCTGGAACTACAGGTAGGAAAGGCGCAGCTGGGGTCCTGGAAAGGCCGCCTCCAACTGGCCCCTAGGAGTGGCCAGGAAACAGCCAAAGGACCCCAGGGCACAGGTGATGGGGAGGGGACAGCCACAGCACCATTTGGGGCACTGTAGGTGGGATGCATGTCCCTACTCTCACTCCTGTCCCCAATACCTCAGCCTCACAAAAGGCGGGGAGCCCAGAAGTGGGGAACGGGTCTGGGGAGAAATGGAAATCAACCACCAGATGAAGTTTCCACCAGCCTGGCAGAATGATGGCACAACATGAAAATTAAGTTCAGTTTGAAATAACACAAAAACCAAAAGACAATATAGCTCCATTTGTGAACTGGGACTCATATCCACTGCATGTAAAAGCCTTACTTGTGTGGGATGTGACCTCCTGCCAGTCCTCTTGCCCAAGGTTACACAGAGGAAGGGGCAGAGCTGGGGCATGCCTCAGGCCCTGACTCCAGCACCAATGCCCTTCACCATCAGGCTACGCTGCTACTGTATATTATATTATATTTATATTTATTATATTATATTATTTATATTATTTATTATATTATATTATATTATATTATATTATTTAATATTATTATTATTATAGTTCTTCTCTTCTTCTTCTCTCTTCCTTCTTCTCTCTTCTTTCTATTCTCTCTCTCCTTCTCTTCTTCTCTTTCTTCTTCTCTTCTCTCTTCTCTCCGCCCTGGTTTCTCTTCTCGTCACCTCCCTGGTTCTTATATTAATTTTTGCTCCAGAAGACGCATTAGAGCTGATGGTCCGGCTAGGTCTCATTTTCGGGGAAACACGGTAGTGGGGTTGCTCGTCCCCAAGGCCTGGGTAGCGTCTGCAGAGTGTGGGGCTCAGAGTGTGAGGCTGGGCCTGGGGCTCAGCCCCTGGGCCTGGAGGCTTGGACCCAAGGCCCCTGGGTGGGCAGAGGGCTGCTCGTCAGTAAGGATGCACAGGAGCTGAGCCAGGTCCTCTTGCCCGGGCCTTGCCCCATGTGCCCCCGCTGCCTGCCGAGTAGTCGGGTGGGGCGTGAGGCTGGCAGGACAGGTTCTGCCAGGTTCTCTGCCTGGGCTGGTGGTTGCCCACACCCTCATGCTCTTCCTGGAGAGGAGGATGCATAGATGCTGCAGAAATGGGCCCAGAAGAGGCCAAGAAATTGGCCCGGGGTCACACAGGGGTTTGTGGGAGAGCCATAGCCACACCTGAGAGAGCCTGGAGGGGAAGCAGAGGCCCTGGGGGACAGAGCTGGGTCCCTGTGTCTGCCCCAGTAGAGGGCTCTGGGGGCAAGGGGGGCGGTGAGGGGCCAAGTTCCAGATGGGTCCCAACCTAGGCTCCTTGGTGTCCCCCTCACACCCCCATGTCCAAACCATCATAACCGTCATAACTGTATGCCCTAAATCTCTCTCAAATCGGACCACGTCTCCTCTTCTCCGCGGCCATCCCCCAGGCCAGGCCACCATCCTCTTCCACATAAACCATGGCAGTTGCCTTCTCTCTACTCTCCCTCTCTACTCCACCATCGCCCGCCAACCGTCTCTTCTCCACGCGCAGCCAGAGAGATTCTGACAGAACCCAAGTCATAGCCTGTCCTTCCTCTGCCTACAAGTTCCCATGGCTCTCAACTCACTCAGGGAAAATACAAACTCCTCCCTGTGGCCCAGGCCCTGCCCAGCACTCCTGTCTCATGGCCACTGTTGTCCCCCAACACCTGCCCGCTCCCACCTCTGATTCCAGCCAGATGAAACAATCCTGCAGTCTCTTCATGCCCCAGGCTCTGCCCAGAATCATGCCTGATTCTTTTCAGTATCTCTGGCACCTGCACATTATGAGACGTGTTTGTTGAATGACTAACCGACTGTCAGAATGAATGGGGACAGAGAAGCAGAGAAGGGGTGAGGCAGTGTGAAATGTGGACTGAGCCCCTATTCCAGGAACAGAGCAGACACTGTACCTGTCCTTGTGGAGATGATGTCCTGGGGCCGTGTGTGTGTGTGTGTGTGTGAGAGACAAGCCACCTACCAATTACAAGACAGTATCATCAGGTCTCTGATGGCAGATGGTGGGAGCATCTGGAAAACTCCTGACCCTGCCTGAGGCTTGGAAGGTGGTGGCGTCTAAAGGAACCTGAAGTACAGACCGGAATGAACAGGATGACGGTAGAGGGCTGGCAGGGGATGTCCCTGAAACAGGGAACAGCACAGACAAAGCTAAGCCCGCTGGCTCACACCCAGGGAAATTCGGCAACGTCTGAAGGCATTTTGGGTTGTCATACCCGGGAAGGAGCGTAGTGGTGGAGGCCGAGCGTGCGGCTGAACGCCCTGCAGTGCACAGGACGCCCCCACGGCCCCCACGACAGACTATTCCAGCCCCAGGCTGAGTGAGCCTGGCCTAGGACAGCTCAGTAAGAGAGAGGCTGGGAAGAGGTTCAGGCAGCAGCCGCCTCATCCAGGGCTTTGCAGCAGGGGCTGGGGGGAGGGGTGTCGGGCCAAAGAGAGGATTGAGGCAGGGGAGGACCTGGCTTGGCTCAGGGTTCAGAAAGTCACCTCTGGTCCGTCACAGTGTGGACTGGACTCTCGGGAAGCCAGGGAGGAATGTGGGAAAAACAGGTTGTACCTTAGCTCCAGGGGGTCAGGAGGGCCTTCCTGAGGTGTTGACATTTGAGCCAAGAATGAGGTGGTATGTGACCTGGGGGGTAAGAAAGCTGGGCAAAGGGCATAGCAAGTGCCAAAGCCCAGAAGTGGAAAGTAGCTGAGTGGGTTCTGGAACAAAGGGGAGGCCAGAGCGACTGAAGTGTGGAGATTACCGGGAGACGCCACGTGAGGCCTCGGGGCTATGACAGGACTTGGAGTTCATGCTAAGAGTAAAGGGGACCATTTGGAGGGTTTTTCACCAGGGGAGGGACATGATCTGCCTTAGGTTCTAACAGGACCCCTCTGAATGGGTCACAGGGGCGAGGGCAGAAGCAGGCAGACCAAGAGGGAGGCTATGCAGTGGCCCAGGTGAGCATGATGGGGCTGGCGGGGCGGAAGCAGGGAGACGAGCCTGTGATTCAGGAGGTATGGTGCCATTTGGAGGGGTGAGAGGCGGAGTAACGGAGAGCTGCCCAGAAGCCTCTGGCTTGCTAAGGGGCCTGGACACAGGTCCCCAAGGACGTTTCTTGTCATGTTATGGCTCCTGAGGGCTGAGGGCCCTGCCGTCCTCACCTCCCACCCTCTCCATGGCATCCGAGCACCTGCTAGGAGCTGGCCCAGGACACTTGCTATTGGGGTTTTCCCAATGCTCCCTCCCCAGGATACCCTGCTTCTAAAAGAGAAATCCAGCCACTTGCACTAGCTTCTTAAATAAAGGTCAGAAGAGGGTGACACTGGAGAAGTTCCACATTCCAAAGCCGGTTCTCCGAAGCCTGGCTTTCTGCCGTCTGGCGGGCTCAGGTTCGAATCGTGCCTCTCCCACCACCCCTCTGGGTGGCCTTCGGCTCCTCATCTGCCGAGTAGGCATCCCAGAGGCTCCCTCAGAAAGGTGTGTGAGTTTTAAAATAAGATGTGTGAAAAGTCCCTGGTACATAGCTATAGTGTTCAATAATTGTCACTTAACATCTATTATGATGATTATTCGGATGCAGAAAATAATTCACTTGAGCTGCCTTGCTCAGCTGGAAGGACTTCAAATCCCTTGGGACGTTACAGCTGCCGCATGCCCACACGGAGAACCCAGCGCAAAGCTCCCAACGGGTAAACCATAGGGATATTCCTGTCACAACCGACAGCTTGTCAAAAACTGTGGTTTGCGAGGTGCTGGCGTGCAAAGGGGCAAGCCTGGAGCTGCTGGAGCCGAGCACTGAACCACCTCCCTCATTCGCATGCTGTGGGACCTTGGGCAAGTCCCCAAGCCTCTCAGAGGCTCAGTGTCCCCATCTGCCAAACGGGAACTCTCTAGGACTCTGCACAGGTTGCGGCGAGGTGGGATTGGACCCTGTGTGCTACACTGTTGAGACACAGGATGACACGCCTGCCTTCTGGGGGACGTCATCCCAGCCCCTTTCGGAGCTGAGGGCTACTCCGTGCCAGGCACATGCCATCATCCTCTCCTCGACCCTCACTTCACTGTCCTACCCACTGCAGATGAGGATGGATGCAGTCACAGGACCAAGGCCATGCCAAACTTGGCACCCTCCCAGCCAAGGTGCCCCTCTCAGCCCCTGGAGACAGTCACTGGGCCGCATCATCCCAAGCCAGGAAGTGAGACCAGACCAGATGGTGGCAGATCCAAGGGCGTCTGTTGCATAATTAAGTGAGGGCGAAATACATTGTTTGTAATTAAACAAGGGAACAGGGCAGCCGGGGTCCCTGCAGTGGCTGGGATAGCTCAGGAAGAGGAGGCTGCCCCTCTAGCAGCCTGGAAGATTCTGGGTGGGGTGCGGGGATGCAAAGCATGCAGAGGTCCCGGCTCCTGACTGCCTTCTCCACAAATCCCTAGCTCCAGCCTCGGCCAGCTGTGTGGCCCCGGGTCTGTCCCCTCCTCTCTCTGTGCCTTGGTTTTGCAACTAGTGGCAAGAGCAGGGTTTGGCCCAATTTTGTCTCTCCAGTTCCCACCTCAGGGCCTTTGCACTTGTGGCTCTCCCTGCCTGGAAAGTGCTTCCTGAGACCAGAGCTTCCAGGGGAGGCCCCTTCTCCTCCTCCAGGACACAACTCAGATGCCTCTTCTTCCAGAGGCCTCTCAACCACTTTGCCATTGTCTTGTCACCCTGTTCTATTTTCTCCATAGCACTCACCCTCCGAAATCATCTTATTTATCTCTATGTTGACTCATCTGTTGCCCGTCCTAGCACCGGAATGTCAGCTCCCAGAAGACAGGAAGTTTGTCATAGACACTGCTGTGTTCACAGCACCTAGCTCAGTGCCTAGCACACAGTAGGTGCTCAATAAATATTTGTTAAATAAACGAAGGCTCCTGTGTCACTTTGTCCCCTTTTATCTCTCTTGGTTCCACAGCTGCGAGGCCATTTTATAGATGAGAAAAACTGAGGCAGGGAGTGGGGACATACCTTTTCAGGGACAGCTTCCACATATAAAGTGCCTACCACATGACAGCCGCTGAGCCTTATACCATCATCCACAGTTACGGGGCTCTAAAGTTAGGCTACCTAGGTTCAAATCTCAGCTCTGCCATTCTGGGTGACCTTAGACAAGTGACAGCACCTCTCAATGCCTCGGTTTCCTCATCTGTAAAAATGGAACGGTTATACTTAACTCCCAGGGCTACTGTTGCGAGGGTCAAATGAGTTAATACACAGAAAGTGCTGAGGCTAGCAGGATCCAATAAATGGTGGATAGTGTTCCATGAGACATTTGTTGAATAAAAGAGGTGCGATAATTGTCCTATTTCAGATGGGGAAACTGAGGTGAAGCTACTTAAGCAGAGGAATTGGGTATCGAGCCCATGTCTGTCCAACTCTAAAGGCCACCTTCATGGAAAGAAGGTCATGCTGGTGAAAAATCTAGGCCTCAGGACTCCCAGATGATGGAAGACCAATGACTACTGGAGTCTAGGGTATCTCCTCGGGGGGGTGGGGGAGGCAGGATGAGAAATGACCCCATTACGGCCCCCTGAGGATGGCTGTGCCTGGCCAACCCCGCCCTGCCCGCGCCACCATTCCCCACCATTCTCAGTTCACGGGGTTTGAGTGGAGCTGACCCCACTCCAGCCTCAAGGACATCACAAGAACCTTATCACAGAACCTGATGGTCACAGAACCTGCCATGGCCCACGGGGTTTGATTCTGAGATGGCCACACAACCCAACCTACGCCAATGAGAACCAATCCTGGGACTTCTATAGGAAACAGTTAAGAAAAAGCACTCACCTTTTCTGGATTGCTGGACCAATAAGCTAATAGTGATAGTAGTAGCAGGGATAGTAGTAACAAAATAATAGCTAATATCATAGAGCATTAGGTGTGTTCGGTGCTGTTTAGTGGTTCACATATATTAATTAACTCAATTAATATTCCAGAGAGACATGGAAAAAACTGATGTATCATTCAAGTACCTGGATCCAGCTATGCCTGAAGCAAGACACCCCTGGAATTTTCTTTCTTTTTTTTTTTTTACGTGACCCAATAAATTATCTTGTGCTTAAACCGGTTTGCATTGGGTTTCTGTCCCTTGGAACCAAGAGAGGCCTGACTAATCCACCTGCCTTCCGGACATTATCTAGGCTTCCATCAGGCTTCCATCTCTCCATCGTTGCTGTAGCCATGGGGACACACCCATTAACTGTCTTAGGCCTGTCAGTGACTCACAGCTTTCCACCGTAGCTCTGGGTCCCTCCTGCCCGTACTGAGGCCGCAGGCCTGCCTCCTTTCCCACGCGCTCCTTGTTCCAGGAAGGTACTCGTGGGGATTGCTGGGCCCCAGAACAGACCTCATCATTAGGGTGATGACTGTGAAACAGTGCCAGTTCCCGTGCCAGGCCAGCTGCTTTGCATGCACAGTGATCTCATCCAGTCCTCCTGACAGCCCAGTGAAGCAGGCATTGTCATGCCCATTGTACAGATGAAGAAAACGCCTGAGTCACACAGCTCCCGAGCGGCAGCGTCTGCACTCCCAAACGGCAGAGCTGTGCCCCTCCCAGGACACGCACGAGGCCCATGGACCCCAAGCAGCGGTCTTCACCGTCAACTTGGTTTATAATACACGTGTTGAATCTGTATGTATGGAGAATACATACATGTAGGTCTTCTACAGGAGTGAAATCTATGTGTGTAGAATGCGTGTAATGTGTGGAGACTCTGTGTGTGTGTGGATATGTTGAACTACATAGATGTAAAATATATGTGTGTGTGTAGGTTCTATATGTATATAGAATATATGTGTATAGAATATATGTGTAGGGTCTACATGTATATAGAATATATAGGTGAATATATTAAGTTGGTGCAAAAGTAATTGTGGTTTAAAAGGTTAAAAAATTGCAAAAACCACAATTATTCTGTACCAACCTAATAATATATGTGTAGGGCCCATATGTATGTAGGATATATATGTGTGTATAACATGTGTAAGATCTATATGTATGTAGAGTGTGAGTGTGTGTGTATGTGTCATATGGGTGTAGGAGCTCCTTGGTGTCACCTGTCCTGTTCCTCTGAGCAGCAGGAAGGTTGTGCAATGAGAGAAAACAGTGACCATTTCTTCCCACCTCCATCGCTCCTGCCCTGGGCCAGCCGCCGTCACCTCCCCTCTGACTCTGGCCATCACCTCCTCCCTGGTTTCCTGCTTTGGCCCTCAGTCCATTCTCTGCCTGGAGCCAGAGGATCCTGTTAGAACCCAGATCAGATCAGGGCCTCCTCTGCTCAGAAGCCTCCCCGGCTCCCACCTCACTCAGCGTCAAGCTCAAGACCTCAGAACAGCCGGCGTGGCCCTGCCTGGTGTGCCCCTCGTGGTGTCCCCGACCTCATCCATCTCCCTCCTTCTGCCCAGCCACAGTGACTCTGTCATACCAGACACTTTCCAGCCTCTGGGCCTTTGCACTTGCAGTTCCTCTGCCTCAGACAGGACTTCACTCAAGACTCCGTTGAAATCTCACCTCCCCAGAGAGGCCATCCGACCACCCTGTCTAAAACAGCAGCCTGGTTCCCTCTAGCGTCTCCTCCTGCCTCTCGGTCCTCAGGAGCCTCCTGTACGGCATTCTGTGCTGGGTGCATTGCTCATGGATCCACTGCCTGCCTCTCCCACTAGACTTCAACTCCACGAGTGCAGAGACCATGCGTCCCCCACTACCCAGCACAGTGCTCGGCACACAGTAGGTGCTCAGCTGTGGTCAACGAGCGAAGGGATGTTAGCCAGTCACAAACCCAGCCAGGATTCAGGTCAGCCTTGCCTTGTCGAATCTCCTCTTGGCCACACAGGATTGGCAAGGCCTCACCTGGTCTTTTCTCCATAACCCCCTCCCTGACCTCACCCCCAGAAAAGGCTCACACTTCCTCCTGAGGGCTCTTGGTGTCTCTCCTAACTCCTTGGTCCTGGCCTGACAGTGGTTGTATTCCCTCAGGTCCACAGGGTCAGAGAGCAACTTCTCACCAGGCCTCCAGGCCAAACCTCCTGCTCTAGGATCACTGCCATCTTTCTTATGCTCACAGATTTCTGCCTCTTCTTCTCTTTACCCACAAAGGTGAGGCTGCGAGAAGGAAGGGGCCAGGAAAGCAGCCCCCACCCTGCCATGCACATGCACCAAATTCCAGAATCTTCCCAGATGGACACAATGGAAGATACCGGGCCTGCGTTGCGGGACTCCGGAGCTGACCTGAACCACAGGGTCATCCTGCTCTATTTCCTCTTCATTTGGGGCTCAAGTGAACAAACAGAACCTTTCTCTGCTGGCATTTAATCGTTTATTTTTAAAAGGAGCAAAAAGGGAAGTGTCCAGAGCCACCCCCCACTCCAGGGCGTTTCTTGATCTCCGCTGAGCCCCAGGAGGAAATTCTGCCTCTGGGGCAGTCCCGCCCGCTCTGCGAGAACAGGCTGTTCCGAGTAGCTGAAGGCCTGGATAACGGAGGGTGACTTCCTCGGCCAGGGAACAAACGGAAAACCTGGCCTGCGGTTGACTCTGGCCAACCGAAGAGCTCTATTTCTCTTATTTCAACAGCTTTATTGAGATCTAATCCACCTACCATACAATTCTTCTGTACCCACTTGAAGTGTACAGTTCAATGGCTTTTTTTAGTACATTTACAGAGTTGTGCAACCATCACCACAGTCCATTTTACCTCCCCCCAGATACCGTATGCCCGGGCGGGAGGAGTCACTTCCCAGTTCCGCTCATCCCAACCCCTGGCAACTAACTACTCATCTACTTTCTGTGTCTATAGAGTTGCCTCTTCTGGACATTTCATATAAAGGGAATCCTGCATGATAGGACTTTTTGTGTCTGGTTTCTTTCCCTTGCATAATGTTTTCAAGGCTCATCCACGTTGTAGCACGTGCCAGTACTTCACTCTTTTTGTTGCCAAATAGTATGAATACACTTCATTTTGTTTATCCATTCATCAGCTGATGGACACTTCGGGTGTTTCCACTTGTGGGCTGTCATGAAGAAAGCTGCCACGAACATTCACGTGCAAGGTTTTGTGTGCACATAGGTTTTCAGTTCTCTTTGGCATCTGCCTAGGAGTGGAATTGCTGGGTCACATGGTAACTGTCTCTAACCTTTGGGGGCAACTACCTGACTTTTCCAAAGTGGATGCACCACTTTTCAATCCCGCCAGCAGTGCAGGGTTCCAACTGTTCCACATCCTCGCCAACACTTGCTACTATCTGTCTTTTTGATCACAGCCACCCCAGAAGGTGTGGGGTGGCAGTCCGATGCTTTTTCCTAATTAGTCAGAAACATTTAAAAATTGAGAGTGTTGATGGAAAGATCTGGATTGCTGGCTTCTCTGAAGGACAGCGGCTTTCTGGCACAGGGGGAGGGGGGTGCATTCGCAGTGGAAACTGAGTCACGACCGCCCCTCCAGGTCCCCACAGCCTTCATCTCGTCACCTCCCCTGTTGAAAGGACTGGAATCCTCTGCCGGTAACACTCACGTGAGCCCAGATGAGGTTTGCAAACACAATGAGTCGTCATCCTTTGGCCTTGCTGGAATCCTCCTGCTGACCAGGAAGTGAACTGCAAATGCGTTTTAACTCATTCCACACAGATGCACTGCATGCTCACTATGGCCGTGGAAGGACATATTGTCCCTACTTCTGGATGAGGAAACTGAGGTTTCTAGAGGAGGTGACATGACCTCCACTGCGTCACATACTGATGAGGGCCAGGGTTGGGACCCAGGGCTAGCGGTCTGACCCCAGAGCCCTGTATCTCTCGTGATGTCACGAGGCCCCTCATGGTCCTTGGCTCTTTCTTCCCACATCCTAACACCCTAACGTTGCGGGTGGCGGCCCTGGGTTAAGGTATTTTTCTGGAAAGAACTGTATTTGAGTAAAAAAAACCTAGAAAGGCCACAGTGCTTCCAGCTGCGAGTCTCATACAGTTCTGCTCTTAGCGATGTGGGCAGTCTCAATGTCACATTTTACGTCCTCGATTGACTGGCTATATGCACTGGACCTCGGGCTCCAGGGGGCAGGGACCTTATCTGTTTGTTCACTTCCATGTACCCCGTGAAAAGCACCTGCTGACACACAATATCTACTATAGAAATATCTGATGAATGAATGGACAATACATTTTAAAATAGAATTTCCAATTATTTTTCTTCCTAACTTTTTTTTTCTACAAAGGTGTTTTGTTACATGTTTAACTAAACATGACTGAATTTCTATACCAAATGGCTTGGGTTCAAATTGTGGGTCCTTCCCTTATTAAGAAGTTACTCAACCTCTCTGCTCTTCATTTTCCTCATCTAAACTATGGGGATAAGCACAGAACCCACCTCAAAGTTAGTACATGAGAGCGCTGGGGACCCTGTTAGAACCGGTAGCTGCTGTCATCACCACCATCGTCATGGTTTCTGTTTCCATCTGTGAAGCAGGCCAGGGGCTTTCAGGACCAACGTGAATGGAGACGCTATCTCACGGTAACTCAGGTTCCGGGCTGCATCATGGAGGGGTTACAGGAAGGGTCACAGTGTCCCCTGAGAAGTGACAAGGAAGCACTTGGTCGATGAGCACGAGGGGAAGTGAATGAATGGTGGTTACCATGAGCTGGAAAGCGCACGTTCGCTTGAGTTGCTCAACCCATCCGGTGACAGCGAGGTCCTCCAATTCCCTGGAAGAGGCAGTAGGCAGGTATGGGTTCTGGGGGCCGGGAAGGTGCTCAGGTTCACAGTGGGGAGGTCTGGCTGGGTGAGGCTGGGAGCCCCAGGCCCTGGTCTGAACGCTGGATGCGCTGGAGGACATGGGAAGATCTCCAGGGCCCTGAGTTGGCCCCACAGCCTGTGACACTGCAGGATCTTCGGAAGGAGGAAGTGAACACTGCCGGGGATGTTTCTGGTTAATATGGGGTGTCCCTCAGTCTCCTTCCTTCCTTGGACCCTTCTTCTTTCATTTTCAAGAGGAAAAACACATTCCTTGCAAGATAGGGACCCTGATGCCTCTTCTACCTCGGGAGAGTCTCAGGGCTTCATTCTTGTCCTTGCAGCTCCTTTACCTGCTTTGGTGGAATCCTTTATTTCCACCCCAGTCTCACCTCCTGAGGCTGCCAGTCTCATTCCACACCTGCCACCCACGTCAGGTCACCCCGAGTTCCTTCATCCCCTTCGCCAAGTAATAACAACAATAGCAATAACAGTAATAGCTTATGTCTGTTGAGCACTTACCATGTGCCTGGAATTGTGCCTGTTACTTTACAGGAAATAACTAATGTAATCCTCAAAACACCCTGTGAAACAGGTGGCCCCATTCCCACCCCCAGTTCACAGATGGGGAAACTGAGGCACAGAGAGGCAAAGTCTGAACTTTATGGAGAGCTGGCAGGGGACCTTCTGAAAGTCTTCCTGACTAAGCCCTGAGTACATCCGCAGGCCACAAAATAAGTCTGGCAGCCAGATGAGGACCCAGGTGTCCACCCTCCCTGGCGGGGAGCATGAGTCCCTCTGCATTACACAGAAGGCAGGTGGGAAATGTCAAGCGCAAGTTGGAGCAACAACTCCTCCATGGGCTTTGGCATGGTGGCCGGTGCTCTCAGCTGTGAGCAATAAAAACCCAACTTACAGAGGCTTTAAATATAAGGATACTTAGAGCGTACGCCGTCAGAAGTGATGGGGAATCAGAGCCTAGTTGATTCAGCAGTTAGATGACATCGGCCAGCACCCAGGTCCTGGGACTCTGGCTTCGCCCAGCATCTGGCTCTCCTCCTTGACTCAAGGTGGCTGCCATTTCTCCAGACATCGTGACCTCTCCCCAACAACACTTGAGAGAGAAGAGCCGGTTTCTTTTGTTCCCTTTAAGAACTTTCATAGATAAAGTGTTTTAAATGTTGGTATCATTGCGAAGTCCACAATATGTTGTTTTATCAACGCTCTTTTTTATTGTAGTGAGAGCATTGAACGTGAGCTCTATCCTTTTAACAAATGTTTAAAATATACAATTGTCATGCACGATGTCATGCAGGGTCTCTGGTCCCACTCCCCACATAAGAACCCAGGACATGGTGAGGCCAAAAAGGAACACCCACGGAGCCATCGATAGGGGAGTCATACCACTATATTCTCACTGGTGGTCCGGGCAAGACACACGAAGTAGGATCCACACGATCCTCAATCGCCGTCCACTTCTCTGCCTACCAACCAACCAACCAACCAACCAACCAACCAACCAACCAACCAACCAACAGTCACGGCAGTTACATCAGTGGCTAATTGGCTAACTGGTTACAGCTGATGGCCAACCAGTCAGAGCTGATGGCCATCTACTACCTGAGTCAGCACCTTTCCCCATGAGGCCGAGAGCCTGGAAACTGCTCTCTGGGACTCTGTCCTCACAACAATACAATATTGTTAACTATAGCCACGGCGCATAGCAGGTCTCTAGAACTTAACTCATCTCACATAACTAAAACTTTATACTATACCTGTCTCATAGCAACTCCCCATTTCCCACTGACAGCCACCATTCTAGCTCTGCTTCTCTGAGTTTCATTAATTTAGACACCTCATACAAGTAGAATCATAGAGCTTATGATTCTGTGACAGGCTTATTTCACTTAGCATAATGATCCAGCAATCCTACTTCTGGGTCTTTATCCCACAGAATTGAAATTAGGATCTCAAAGAGTTATTTGCACTCCCACGTTCACTGCAGCATTATTTAAAATAGCCAAGATGTGGAAACAACCTAAATATCCATCAACAGATGAATGGATAAAGAAAATGTGGTACTTACATACAGTGGAATATCATCCAACCTTAAAAAGGAAGAAAATCCCGCATCGGGTTAAGCCCCTGTCAGTTTTGAAGAGGCGAGGAACCTTTCCCAGAATTCCTAGCAGGTATTATTGGTCAGAATTGCATTCCACGTGCAACCTCAACCAGTCACTGGCAAAGGGAAAGGGGCCACTGTGATTGGTTTAAAACAATTGGGACCCACCCCTTGGATCTCCACTGAACACCATTTTCCCTGGGTGTATGATGGGGGAGGGAGGTAGTGCCTGAGCAAAATGGGGTCTGTTAGGAAGGAGAAAGTGGGAGGAATGGCTGCAACAAGGAATAACCCATTGCTGCTGTCACACGTCTATCTCGTCCTATCCGGACCCTCTGAACTGACTTCACTTCTGTGCTTTGGACCTGATTCTCCCCATTCCTCATAAATTCTGTAAGCTCACCATGTTCCTCCCATCAATTCCCTCCCTCCCTAAGTCAGCCTGACGATCACTGAGACACTGGAGTTTCCTAAATGATCGTCCTCAGCTCCGTGATCACCACGTTATCACTGCTGGTATTTATTAGGCACTTGCTATGTACCAGGCGCCTCTGTGCAAAGCCCTTTGCCTACACCAAAGGATCTCAACCAGGGTGATTTGCCCCGCAGAGTGCATTTGGCAATGCCTGATGCCATCTGTGGTTGTCAACGGCCTGGGCAGCGGTGTCTATTGCTTCCAGTGGGTAAAGAAGAGAGCGCTGCTGCTAAACCCTCCTGCGATGCACAGGATGGCTCCGGCAACAGACAATGACCTGGACCCCATGCCAGTAGGTCGGAGGTTGAGAAACCCTCCCAACCAAGTCTGGAGGGACGGGATTCCTGATTCCGATCCAGAATGCCCTCCGTGTCCAGGTTGAAAAACCTTGCCTTCCACTCTCAAGCAGAGAATGACCGAGAAGCAGCCTCTGTGTGTCAAGGTCCATGCGGAGCCTCCGTAGGGCTGCAGGCCCAGCCCTAGCCCTCAGGAGCTGGATGGAGCCCATTTCACTTCTTTAGGTTATTCTATTTGCCTCCTGCCTTTTTCCAAAAGTTGCTTGAGGCAGCTAGATCCAGTGATCATGACTCGTATTATCTATCCACGAGTGAGAAAAGAAACAAACACACAGCTTTATGGGTAGGGATTCAAAGTCGTTCCTCACAAGGAAACTCACGTGGGCCATGAGGTAAGAGCAGTGGGAAGGCAGAGGTATATTCCAGAGAAGACTCATTAATTGGTAGGAATTCTAGTCACTGCAAGCAATGGAAACCCAACCCAAAGTGAGTTTTGAAAGACAGAAGGAAAGAAAAATGTATTGGCTTATGTAACGAAGACGTTCAGAGCTATGTCAGCTTCAGGCACGGCTGGATCCAGGAGCACCCGTGATGCTTGTGGGACCGGGGCTGCCTCTACCTCTCAGCTCTGCTTTGCCCCATGTTGGCGGTATTCGCAGGCAGTCTTTGCTCTCATGGAGACACAGTGGCCACAGCTTCTCCAGGCTGACATCCCACTCATTCAGCCACCCCAAGGCAGTAACTTCTTCTCTGCTGTTCTGCAGAATGGAGTTCTGTTGGCGTTGACTGGATCACGTGCACATCCCCAGTCAATGCAGCCAGGAACCTGGGAAGTCTGAACGGCCAGGACTGGCCCGGGAGTCTACCCGTGGGGGTGGGGTCAGCTCATCCGATCGATGTGGACCAAGGGGGTGGTGACCCCCGGGGAAAATCAGGGTCTATTCTCTAAAACAAGTGGAACGGGCACTGGGTGGTTCCAGAGCACTGCAAATGCAGCATCTTCCACAGTTCACCCACTGGATCTAACAAGGACCTGTTTTGAGCCTGGCGTCAAGCCCAGAAAAGAATCTGGCACCTTTCTGCCCTCAGGGAGGAGGGGAAGATAAAAATAAGTGTAATTCAAAGCTCTGTGTGATATGTCCTGGGAAAAAGAAACAAACAAAAGGCTACAGACATTAGAGGCAAGGCCTTTAAACTCATCCCTAAGGTGGGGTGAGAAAGGGCACTCCACTGCCAGGAACGGCTTGAGCCAGGCTAAGGAGGTGGGAAGGGACAGGGTGTGGCTGAGGAACGGAGGGTCATCTGCTCGGTTGGCTACGTGGCGGACGAGGCTGCAGGGCTCAGGTAAAGGGTGCAGGGCCGGGCTAAGCCAGCCAAGGGGTCACCGATGGTTCTAGAGCACAGACAGGATCTGGTTGTGCTTTCTGAAGATGAACTCGACGGGTGTGGAAGAAGAATGGCTGGGACAGGGCGAGGCTGGCAGGGCTATTAGGCAGCTGTCACGATTGTCCTGGACAGGTCCTGGGCATCCGAACCAGGACAAAGCGGTGGGGAGGTGGCAGGTGGCAGCTTTCCTTGTTCACCTGCCTCTAAAACACCTTACTTAGTACACCTTGAGCTGAGCACAGCATCTGCCCCCCAGATCTGCTCCTTCCCCCATGTCCTCCTTCCAAAAAGTGGCCCCACCAGTCTCCCAGTGATTCACCCAGAAACCCCAGAAGTGTCCTAGACTCCTGTCTTTCCCCACGACCTCCATTGCACACTCAGCAGACAACACTGGCTCCCACTTTCCAAATACACCCTGAGTGCCACTTCTCACCACCTCCACGCCCACCACTCTGAGCCAGGTCCCCCTCCCTGGTCCCCTATGTCCACCCTCGCTCTCCGCATCCCGGCGTATTCTCCCCAGAGCAGACAGCAGGATCCTCTAAACAGCTAATGTCTCTTTTGGGCCATGAATTTAAAAGGCGGTTCCTGCATGTGCTGCTCAGAGCCCTCGTGGGTCTTCACCACATCTAGAAGGAAGTCCGCAATCCTGCGCTGGAGGCCCTGCAGATCTGGACCGTGACCCCGCTGTCCTCTGCTCCCCTACTCTCCCATCGCTCACTCAGCTCCAGCCACACTGGTCTCTACCGGCTCCGAACAGGCCAAGCCATTCCCTACACCAGGCCTTTGCATTGTCCCTAGGGCACAAGGCACACAGGTGCTCCATAAATGCGTGTTGAATGGCGGCCTAGGAGACAGAGGCCTGAACCCTGGCAGCAGCGTGAAGAGAGGGTGGGGGCCTGTGGGCGGATACCAAGGTTACCCAGTTATGCTGAACAAAGCCCCCAGCCCCTGCGAGTCCCCGAGGAAGGGCCATGGTCACCCCAGCCCCACCCCGCTCACCGGCTGAGCAGCCCTGGCGCCTGCAGCCTGCCCCCAGCCAGAACTGGTAGTCAGGAGCAAAGGAGGAAGGAAGTGCGAGCACAGAGGAGGCCTGTTCTTCGCCTGGGCGTGATTCCCCATCTCAGCTCCTGGCCTGCCTTGGGAAGTCAGGGACCATAGGGTGCAGAGGGGAGCCCAGAGCTGATGCCCAGGTGGCACAAGGACCGTGGGAGGTCACCTCTGAGACCTAAGCCTCTCCTTTCAGTCTTTCTTAGAAAGACTGAAAGATCACAAAGCCGCCTCCTTGACAAGCATGTTAGATTTGACCAGTATTTGCCCAATAGCTCCTTATGCCACTGGGGGGACATTTCTGTCAGAGCTGCCAATGGGACTTGTCCCCCACCAGAGGGTTCTGTTTGCTGTTGACAGTGGGGGTGGTCAGGCCCCACAACTGGGGAATGTCCCGAGAGCAGAGACTGCTAAAGCCTCTGGATAAGTCATGGCCAGGTGGGGAAACTGAGTCACTGAGCCCTCATAGGGGCATGAAACTGCCAACACATAGCGCCTGCCAGAGCCAACTTGCCTTTCACCATGGCGACTGAGAACAGGAGACATTGGCCCCACGAAGGCTAAGCAGATCCGGAAGTGAAGAACAGCGTGCAGTAAAGGGAGTGGGGACCTCTCTTTCCTCGTGACTGACTGGGCTTTGGTGCTTCCAGTCGCCCAGCTCCAAGTCTTTGCCCCAGGTAACAATGTAGTTAACACTCAGACCCTCTTACTACGTGTCGGGCCATGTTCTCCCATTTTATACGTGTTACCTGCTTTCATTCATTCAACGACAATTCACTGAGCACTGACCATGTGCAGCACATGTGAGAAAACATTAGTAGTGAGAAAACGCCCCAAACATCCTGCTTTCGTGTACGTGACACACTAGTGCTACAGCAAATAGCTATACCGTAGTGTGCTAGAAGGTGGTGTTTTGGAGAAAGATAAAGAAGAGGGGGAATCGTATCATGGGAAGAATTATCAGTGACATAACATAATTTAGAGGTGAGTATCATCATTATGCCCATTTTGCAGATGAAGAAACCGGGGCACAGAGAGCCTATATGGCTTGCTCAAGGTCACACAGCTGTGAAGTGGCAGAGATGGGGTTTGAATCCAAGCCCTCTGGTTCCAGAGTCCTGATTCCTGAGAGGAAGAGGATGGCAGGTCCCCTGCCTTTAGCACAGCCTCCAGCCCACCACAGCCATGGGATAGCAAGGGACTTGGGGAGCGGCAGGCAGCCCAGGTGAGGAGGATGAGAGCTGGATTTGGCCCTGGACCAGCTCCCCAAATTCCAGCCTTGGAAATCTTTTCTCCTCCCCAGGCCTCAGTTTCCATCTCTGCAAAATGGAGAGCTGCAATTAATTCCTGCCTGGAGTGGGGGCACCCTGAGGTCTGGCTGTCGAACTGCTTCATGGTAACCCCCAACAGCTGTCATGTTTGCCCTGCAATCCACTCTCCAGCAGCAGCCAGAGACATCTCCATAAAACACAGCCAGACCTTGTCGCTCCCCGATACAAACCCTCCAACGACTCCATCTCACTGCGTACAAAGTTCCAACTCCACACCTGGCCTGTGGGTGGCCCCTGAAACCCTCTGCCCACGCTCCCTGTACTGCAGTCACCCTGGCCTCCTGGCTATCCTTGCACATCCATCCGCCAGCTCAGTCCTGCCTCCAGCTGTTGTGCTTGCCATCGCTTCTGCCTGAAATCCCCTTTCCTCTTATATGGGCAACACATGGGACCCACTCCTCACCCCCTGCTGTCCCCTTGGTGTCGAGATGCTCCATAGGCAGAACCAGATGGAGACAGAGACACATGCAGAGGAGGGCAGATTCACTGCACACACTGGAGCACGCAACCCAAGGTACACAGAGTCGGAGAAACACATGGAGCAGACACACAGCCACGGAGACACCACACACACCCCTGCAGCATCTCACACACACACATGCACACACACACACACTCCAGCATCACACACACATGCACACGCACACACACAGACACACACACACTCCAGCATCACACACACATGCACACACACACACAGACACACACACACTCCAGCATCACACACACATGCACACACACACACAGACACACACACACACTCCAGCATCACATGCACATGCACACACACACACACACATACACTCCAGCATCACACACACACACACACACACACACCTCCCTCAGGCACCCGGAACAGCCCTGCGCCAAGTGTCCTGGGACAGGGACGCCCGCAGCCAGCCAAGGCGGGAAGTGTCCTGGAGAACAATGCCTCCCCTCCCTACCACCTGCGCAGACACAAGGAGCCATTGTCAGCTTGGCACTCGCCACAGGGCAGCCTCTCAACAGGCACTCCTGGCGGCTGTGCAAGCGTGTGGGGGCGGAAGGCTGGCGGCTCCCCAGGCCCACCTGCTCCCACCCCCTCATCCCAGGACCCTCCCTCCTCCACAGCTTCCTGCCTGGTCCTGTAGACCGCGAGGGGGCTTAACTCCCTGGCCCACCTTCCTTCCCTAACCCTCAGGGCTGATTAACTCTCCTAATGGGGCAGTTAGGATTACAAGGGGCAGGGTTTGGTGGTGAGAAACGTGGAACATAGATCCAAATACACATGCTGTGTGATCTTGGGCAAGTCATTTCACCTCTCTGAGCCTCAATGACCACATCTGTAAAATGGGCTCATGCTACCAACTATCTCACAGGATTGGTAGGATGATTAACTGAGTCAGAACACACAAAATGCTGAGGCAGTAGGTGCAACCCTGAGATCCAGAAGGCCTGGGCTCTAATGCCAGCCGTGCTGCTTCCTTGCCACAAGGCCTTGGGCAATGATATCCCCGCTTTGCACCTTGGTTTTCTCACTGTGCAAGTGGAGATGACCCTTGTCCCTCCCTCTGAGAGGTGTCCGTTCTGTGAAACCCTTACACACAGCTCAGGGTGGGTCTGGCACACAGTAGGCACTCAATGCTGTCCATGACCGTAATCTTACGCGGACTGGGGCTTGTTTATTCATTTATCTCTTCTTTGCATTCACCTGACCAATGTTTTCTGTGTACCTACTACGTGCTGTGACTGGTGTTGAACATGTCACCCTGAAGTGGCCCTGTCCCCAAGGCCACAGTGGGCCCCTGATTGATGTTTGTTGACAGACTCAACGAGAGAAGGGGATTCAGTGACATCCTCGCTTCCGAGTACCCCAAGGACATCGGCTAGGAGTGGTCAGGGGGCCTGGGCCAGCCTCTTCGGAGCTTGTGACATCCTGCCACGGCCTTTTGTCTGTAAAGGGGCAATGGGCCGCTGATCCCTGCTCCATTAGCAAAGCTGTGGTGAGGACAGAGCAGGGCGGAAAGAGGGAAAGAGGGAGCAATAACGACACAGGGCCACCCTGCCAGGGGCAGCCCGAGCTTTCTAGGACCCGCGCCTCCTCCTCCTCAGGTCTCTGCTCAAACGGAACCTCGCCGGGCAGCGGCGCCCCCTCCTAAGCTCCACTGCCACACCCTGACTACTCTCATCAGAAAACTCAGCCCCACTGACTTCAGGTGATGCATTCAGTGGCTTGTCCAGTTGATTATCTCCTCCAAAACCGGGGTTTCTCCATCGTGGCTCTACCAACACTCAGGGCCGGGTCATTCTCTGTTGTGAAGAACCACTGGCCTGTGCACTGTAGGATGAGGTTAGCGGCAGTCCTGGCCTCTGCCCACTGGATGACAGTAGCTTCCCCTCCCCCACCCAGCTGTGACACCACAAATGCCTCCACACATTGCCAAGTGTCCCTGGGGGACAAAATAGTACCCAGCTGGGAACAGCTGGCTGAGATAATGAGCTCAAGGAGAATAGGGGTTTTTATCTGCTTGGTTTCCTGCTGTAGGCCCCAGTGTATACAATAAGGATTCAGGGCATACTTGTCAAATGAATCTTGAACAGATGAATCCCATGACACACGCTGTTTTCCTTTCCCGGACTGCCCTTCCATCCCTTTGTCTGGTGAGCTCCTACCCATGCTTCAAGACCTTGGTTGGCAACGTGGAAGAGGAAAGGGGGCTGAGCAGAGATGGAGGTGAAGAGGAGAGTACCTACTGCGTGTCCCTCTGAAAGGGCACCCATGACCCGCTCCAGCCTCCTATGTCCTGCAGGAATGTGGGTCAGTATAGCCAGATCTTCCCATTTTTCAAGAGGAGCCAGAGAAATGAATTTTATGTGAGATCTGGTATTTCAAATATTGGCAACTGATTCACATTTTTAAAAAATACGTCAAGGGCCAAACCAAACAAATCCCTGGCCTGGATCTGGCCTACGGGCGGCCGTTTGGCCAGGCCTGCTCTAGGGGCTTTGCTGGGTACGGTCACCTTTGAGTATGATAAAGTGTGAGAAGACAGTTCTTCCTGGTGTCTCACTTGCATCCCCCCTCTGTAGCAGTGTGGGACGGGTCCTCATATAGCTGAGGCAGCTCTGATGGGCAGAGGCAAGCCCCCCAGCTCTAGGTAAGGCCACAGGCAACTGCCCAGCCCACCCGACGCTGGCTGTAGGCCCAGCTCAGGCCAGAGACAGGGTGGAGGTCTCATCCCTACACTGTCAAAGGCATTTGTGGCTCCAAAATTCCCACATCAGGCCCAGGGGAGACCAACCCGCAGGCCAGGGCTGTTTACCCCAGATGGCTTGGCCTCTTTAAGAAGTGAAAACAGGGAAACCAAGGCAGGGCTGGGCCTCGTGGCCCCTTGGGCAGGCTCAGAGGAGCCAGGAGGCAGACTCCTCTGGAAAGTCCCTCTTCAGAGCGGGTTGGGCGCCAGGGAAAGTGGACACCAGGGTCTCCCAGCCTCTGAGGCTCCAGCCACATCCAGCAGCTCTTCAAGCCCCTGTCCTTCCTGGGACAGAACTTTGCAGAAACTGAAGTTGAAAAAGCCCCTCTCTGGGAACCCAAGGCCCCCTTGATGAGCACCGTGGGACTGCAAGACAGGGGTGTGAACCCTGGTCCCAAAGTCCGACGCTGGCTGGAGACCCTTGAAGCCAGAGCCAGGTCCCCCGCTGCCCAGGGCCCTCTCCAGGGCCCCACGAGCCATTTCCCTCAGCCAGACCCTAAACCAGCCAGGCGCCGCTCCCATCATCCAGGAGGCAGAGAGTCCCGCAGACCTCACCTTGCTGTGTGAGCTGAGGCAGGTCACCTGGGCTCTCCAGCCTGGGTTCTGCATCCGTTGAAGGCAGGCTTCTATTGTAGGGAGTCAATGAGCACGTGGCATGTGGTTGGCGCTGAAAGGGAGAAAAGATAGTAACATTCAGTGAGCAAGTACTCGGTGCTGATACTGAACACTCTGCACTCTTCATCCTCACCGTATAATCCTGCACTTGGTCACTCAACAAACATTTGGTGAATACCTACTATGTGCCAGGCTCTGAAGATTTAATGGAGCATAACACAGAACTGAACTCTGCCCCATTGGAGCTTATAGTCTAGAGGGTGGGGAGTAAAAAACTCCCAAAATTATCATGTCAAGTGGTGAGGAAAAAACTAATGCAGGGACAAAGAATAATAGGAGCAATTTAAAAGAGGAGGTCAGAGCAGGGGCATTTAAACAGAGAGCTGAATAGGGGAAGGAGGGGTATCTGGGGGAAGAATGTTGCAGGCAGAGGAAAGAGCAAGTGCAAAGTTCCCGAGGCAGAGGAGAGAATAAAAGAAGGTGAGATTATAAGGGGAACAGAGGGCAGATCACCTACGGCCTGGTAGGTGATCTGGTTTTTCTGCCAAGTGAGGTGGAGCCATGTGAGGATTTTGAGTAGAAGCAGGTCATGACCTGATTTCCTACTACTATCCCCATCTTAGAGATGAGAAACTGAGGATCAGAGAGGTGAAGTCACTTGCCCAAAGTCACACAGCCATTGAACAGCAGAGGTGGAATTTGAACCCGTATCTGTGGGACTCCCAAGGCCAGAATCTTTTTAATCCCTCGGCTGCCTCTGGTTCTGGCATGAGTCAGGAGGCTGGATTAGGTGCAGAGAGAGAGGACCTCTCAGAGCTGCCCTTTGCAGCCTCCTGCCTCTGCCTGACACACCACCTTTTCCCCACTCATGCCTTCTCCCTCGCCCTCAGCCATCCTACAGCTGCCCCAGGCCTGGGTGAGCACCTAATGTTTAAGACCCTCTGCTCCCATGTGTATTGGATTTGCACTGATGGACAAAAGGGAGAGGTAATTCAAAAGGACCCCGGCACTAACGCAGGATGACAGGCAAGGGCCTGGAGCCTCTGGGGCAGCTGTGGCTCTGCCTCTAATATGCAGAATGGCCAGGGCAAGTCCCTGATCTCTAAAGCCATGCTTGCTTCAAGGATAATCACTTTCTTTTTCTTGTAAAAGGAAGAGAAATTGTCAGTCCTTCGGTTTCACTCTGAGCTTGTCAATGTCTTTCCAGTAACTGAAGATGAGGGGTGGGCCACAGGAGGCTGTCTGTGGAGGCACTGGGGACTGTGGTTTATGCCACCTGGCCTCTCTAGCACCACCACCCTCTCCACACCCCTCCCGCCTCCTCCAATAATTGCGGTATTTGGTTTCCCTTTGACACCAAATGTGAAACTCTCCTGGAGGTAATGCAGAAGGGAATCGGTGTCAGTCTCTGAACTGTGGCTGAATAAAGGCATTCATAGGCGCCCGCTTGCAGGGTGGTGTACTTCTGGTGCTAAAAGCAGAATTGCTTTTCAGTAAATGTGATTACTCAAAAGGAAGTTGTCACCACCACTGCCATCTCCAGCCTCTTTCAACTGTCACACTCTCTGTCAGGCCCAAGGTGGGAGGGGGTTCTCTCTGTGGCTCCCCATGATCCCACCAAACCCCTGGGGGAAGCTCTGGCTGTCTCCGCTGACCCTGGCCCGCTGAAGCTGCAGTTCAGATACCCACAGCCTGCCGAGGCACCGTATCTCAAGGTACCTGCTGTCTGCTGAGTCAGCATTTAGGTCTCCATGCTTGAGTGGTCTTGGCTGGGCCAAGCTGAAGCTGCGGGCGGGGCCGGGGGCACAAGGCAGAGCTGTCAGTGAACTGTGTTTTCAAGAACTGTTGTCTATTTTGGCAACGCGTCTCTCTTAATCCCTGTTTGCTCTTCTCTAAAATGGGAGGGGGGACAATGATACCCCAATGTAAAGAGCTAAGCCTAGTAATTGGCCATAGTACATGCTTCATAAATGGTAAGGTTATTATTAATAGTGAAAATGACACTGGATTTGAATCAGACAGACCAGCACTCGGATCTCAGCTCCACCATTCCCTGATTGCATGACATTGGACAAGTCCATTCAGCTCTCTGGGCCTGAGTTTTCTCCTGTAGAAAGTAGGGAGAATAATGATACCTATGGTGTGATTGCTGGAGCATGTAAATCACCAGGCACACAGTAGGTGTGCAGTAAGCATGGGTTCCATTCCCTCTCTTTCCCGCCTTAGAGAGGCTGGTGCCTGGGTTGTTGATCCACCTGAGCAACCCAGCCCCCAGGCAATGGCTGTGTTCTTCCCTCACTGAGAAACTTCCATGACAGCACACGCCAGAGTCCAGAGTGCAGACCAGACCCACCCAGGCCAACCTCAATGCAACCCCTTCAGGACACACTCCCCAGTGAGACAGGCCTCAAACCACAGGATGGCCGGCCACAATCCCAGCCTAGAGCCCTCAGAGGACACCCTGAGGTCCCTTGCTCCACCTGCCACTGAGAAGCAACAATTCCGTGAGTGAGCACCGTGTGTTTCAGGGATCATCTCAGTGAGTCTCCATGGCAACCTCTACATAGGTCGTCTCATTGCTCAGCCACTTGCAGGTGTGGAAACTGAGGCTCGGGGAGGTGAGAGGGCTGGTAGGCTGAGATTTGAACCCAGGCCGCCCCGCTGTCAAGCCACACACATAACCACCACACTATGTCTGATGGTTGAGATTCTGGTGGTGCCTCCACGGCACCAAAGGTACAATTATATTCAGACATGTCTGGGTATAAAAACAAAAATTGTATTTGTGTTCCTTATTAAATTGTTGATTTTGAGATCATTGTAGATTCACAAACAGTTGGAAGAAATAAACAGAGCGATCCCATGTACCCTCTCCCCAGTTTACCCTAGGGACACCATCTTGCAAAACTATCGTACAATGTCCCAACCAGGATGTCACAATGACATGGATACAGCCAAGATACAGGACATTTCTGTCACCACCAGGACCCCTTAGGTTGCCCTTTTCCACCCCCAACTCTGTCCCTGCCCCCAGCAACCACTAATCTATTCTCCATTTCTATCATTGTGTGAGTTCAGGAATGTTACACAAATGCAATTGCATGGCATGGAACCCTTTGGGATTGACTTGTTTTACTCAGCACAATTCCCTAAAGATTCATCCAAATTGTTGTGTGTATCAATATCTGGTTCCTTTGTATTGCTGAGTACTATTCTACAGTATGGCTGGCCACAGCTTCCTTATTCGCTATGGAAAGGCATCGGGGGTGCTTCCAGCTTTTGCCTGTTACGAATAAAACTCCTATGCACACTTGTGTACAGGTTCTTGCGTGAACATAAGTTTCCATGTCTATGTCCAGGAGTGTAATTTCTGGGTCATATGGGAGTTTTTAAGAAATTGCCTAACTGTTTTCCAGAACACTGTACCATTTTACATTCCCACTAGGAATGTATGAGTGATCCAGCTTCTGTGGTCCTTGCCAGCATTTGGTGTTCTCATCATTGTTTTGTTTTAGTCATTCTGATAGGTATACAGTAATAGCTCATTGTGGTTTTAATTTGCTTTTCCCTAATGCTAATGACACTGAATCTTTTTTCATGTGCTTATTAGCATCTGTGCGTCCTCTTCAGTGAAACATCTGCTCTTGCCTTTTGCTCGTTTTCTAATTGGAATTTTTTTTTTTTTTTGCTGAGTTTTGAGAGTTCTTGATACATTCTACACACTAGCCCTTTGTCAGATACCTTGTTTGCAGATCTTTTCTCCCAGTCTGTGGCTTGTCTTTTCATCCTCTTAAAGCACCTTTCACAAAGCAAATTTTAATTTTGATGAAGCACAATTTATCAATGTTTTCCCTTTATGAATCATACTTTTGGTGTTCAAGTCTAATAGTTCTTTGCCTAGCCTTAGATCCCAAAGATTGATTTTCCTTTAAACATAAAACATTTCCATAATCCATAAATGTTTTATAATTTTATGTGTTACGTTTAAGTCTATGATTCATTTTGAGTTAATTTTTATATAAGATGTGAGGTTTCAGTCAAGGTTTTTTGTTGTTGTTGTTGATTTTTTTTCTTTTCTTTTTGGCCTATGGATGTCTGATTGCCCCAGGATGGTTTACTGAAAACATTACCCTTCTTCCATTGAATTTCTTTTCACTTTGTCAAAAATCAGCTGGGCATATTTGTGTGGGTCTCTTTCTGGGTTCTCCATTCTAGTCCATTGATTCTACGTCTATCTTTCTGCCAATAGTTGATTAACCTTAACCAAGTAAGCCTTAATATTGGTAGAATGATTCTTCTCAGTTTGTAGAAAATTGTACGTCATATTTTAATTCATTAATAAACGAGTGGCAAAGCTCTGTTCCCCAACTTATTCGTTTAAAAAGAGAATACTGAAGCAGAGAAGGCGAAGGGGCCGTCACAAAGTCACGCTTCTCCTCTAAAGTGTAAAGTTGAAGATAAGTAGCTGTCCAGCCAGGTGACTACATTTCCCAAATGCCTTTGCATCTGGGTGGTACCATATGACTAGTGTGGGCCAATGGAAAGTGAGGGGAAATGTATACAGGTGTTATCAGTCTAGGCGGATGGGTTCCTTCTCCGCCATCTCTCCTCTCTCTGGCTGGATGTTGAGTCCCAAGGTGACCTTGGAAGCTACCAGGTGAAGATGGCAGAGCCCCCACCTGACTAGTCAGGATACCTGAGTGACTACATGATGCAAAGCTCCTTCTCCCTGTGGCCGTCCCAATGACCAAAAATGTCTGCATTTATCAATGACATGTTGTAACACTATTAAATTTTAAAAGTTAAAACACAAAATATAATTTATAAAATACCTATCCATTTACAACTGAAACCATTTCATATACCCCTGCTATTATTCACAATTTGGGAAATATATAGTCTAAACAACTGTGTTAGATGTTAGTCCACCCTCCTCCTTCTATAACTAGAAAAACAGAGGCCCAGAGAGGGAAGGGATTTGCCCAAGGTCACACATTAAATCCAGGGCTGAACCCAAGTAATTCCACTAGTTAAATATAACTTAGTTTCATGAACCTTTGATTCCTTCTTTTAAAGGATAGACAAGTCTGAGCGTGTGTCACCCGAGACTCCAAGTGCATGATTATAAAGACAAATCATAATTAATAATTCCCTATGAGGCAGGTCAGAGAGCTTCCGGGGCAGGGTGGCGCCTCTGAGCGCTGTTTTTGGAGAGAAGTAATTTTAAGACTTCCCGCCTTTCATGGGGGGTGGGGAAATCATTTAAAATAAGCCTAATAAACGTGGCTCATGCAGCTGTAGCCCATGGAATGAAGTTCTCATCTCCAGAAGCCACTCAGCCTTTATGAGTGGGGTTTGTCTGTGTGCTGAGGTTAAAGGAAAAAAAGACTAGGAGGGATTTATGGAGAAAAATAACACCAACAACACTAATTCCTGGTGGAACTGAGTGGGTCAGTTCTTTGTGGTTGTTGAGCTGAGTGGGTCAAAAGGCATCAGAAAAAGCAACTTTGGAGGAGGGAGGAGGGCAGTGACCAAGGGTCCCGGTGTCAGACTCACAGACCCCAGGGCAAGCCTGTTTTGCCACAAACAGCTGCCAGTCCCCAGCCACTAACTTTGCCACTCTTGCCTCAGTTTACCCATCTATGAAATGGGGATCATAACAGTACCTACCACCTCTTTGAGACTAACATCTCCAAAAAAGCACTCTCTCCAGAAGCTCTGGAACCCACGCAGGTAGGGACTTCTGTGCCTTGGCCACCGTGCCCTGCATCACACCCCATCATGCCAGCTCCACTGTGGACCACAGGAGCCTCCGAGCCCAGCTTGACAGGTTAAGCCTCAAAGTTAAGTTGCAGCAAACTTAAGTTTCTGACTTGCCAGCAACTCCCCACCCTGGGCTATAGAGGGGCCAAGTGAAGGAGAGAGAACAAAGGCTTTTGTTTGCCCAGCCTCAGATGAGGGTGAGAAACAGTGCCTCCTGCTCAATCCTGTGGAAGCACCCAGAGCTATCTGCTCAGGCTTAAAGCCAGAGGAGGCAAGTCAGAACAGCCAAGTGGGAGACCCAGAGCCCAGGGGTGGGAAGTGATGCTGAGAGAATCGTCTATCCATCCACCCATCACCCATCCATCCATCCACCCATTCACACATCCAACCCAACAATCCATTCATCACCCATTTATCCATCCATCCATCCCTCCATCCATCCATCCATCACCCATCCATCAATTCCACAAGCACATACTCAGCATTATGGGGGGCCAGGCCCTGAATTGGATATGGGGAAACAGCTGTGAATAAAGTCCCTGCCCTCAAGGAGCTGGTGTTCTAGGCAGGGAGATGGAAAACAAACAACTATATGAATATTTAATATAATGACAGACTGTGAAGTGCTGGGTAGAAAAATAAATCAAGATAGGAAGAGTGAATGCAGGGCTACTGCCTGTCAATGGACGGGTTAAGGAAGGGAAGAAATAAGTGAGGGGCCAGATCTGGTGGGGGAAGAGGAAGTGCAAAGGCCCTGGGGCAGGACTGAGATTGGCATGTTGGAGCAACAGCCTAGAGACCAGTCAAGCCATCATGAAGGGAGGGAAAAGGGAGGAGGATAATCCGAGGGTAAAGCTGGAGGGCCCTGGGCACAGGGAGACCCAGCTCCAGTTCTGGTTCTGTACAGTCAGGAAATGGTGTCTTTCCTTCTCCAGATGTCGGATTTTTCTTCTATATAATGAAGGCCTAGGTGGGAATGTCCTTTCCCATCTGGGTCTCTGTCATTTAAAGAAGATGGCTTTGCTCTTGCCTTGGGATCGAGAAGAGCAGGGTCTAGACTGCAAGGGTGAAAAACATAGGTTCTGGAGTCAAGGTATTTAATCTCTATGAGCCTCAGTGTTCTCAGCCATAAAACGGGAATCATAATACCCCCTCACAGGGCTCGTACCAAGAGTTGATTGGAGGCTGCAGGGAAAGTGTCTATTCCGGGCACCTTCCCTGGCCACTGTTATGTTATAATTAGGTACAACTGTAGATTCTGCTGACCTCCGACTCAGAGGTAAAGAGTGTGAAGCCGCCAGATGCACCCCTGTGGTACTGCTGGCCTTGGCTGGCAGAAGCCTGGAGGCTGGGTCTCCAGTGCTTGGTTCCCATCATGAGATTTCTGGAAAGGCGCATAGATAGAGCCCTTTGAGCAGCTCAGAGGCCTCCAACCTGGACAGGCAGCTCAGCACCAGCACAGAGCTCCTCGTGGGCAGACAGCAGAGGTTCCCACCTGGCTCCACCATCTCCAGTGCTCTGGCCTGGGGCTGCCCTTTCCCCTCCATGGGCCTCAGTTTCCAAGTCAGAAGCATTGTTTGGGTTCTCAGCTGACCTCATCAGATCCAGTCCTACCTCAGGGCCTTTGCACTTGATGAGTTGGCCACACCTGGTATGGTCTTTCCAAAGGCAACTCCTTCAGGACTCAGCTCAAATGTCACTTCAGAGAGGCCATCTCTGAGCACCCAATCCAATATAACTCTATGTCCCCATTCATTCTTTGTCTCCACACACCTTTACTTATCTTCAGAACACTCCTTAACACTCTAAATTATCTGCTCATCTCTGTGTACTTCTTGATTGTCTGACTTCTGCATGATTATGTCAGCTTCACAAAGCTAGAGACTGCTTATTTTATCCACTATATCTCCAGCACCTAGCACATAGCAGGTGCTCAGTAAAGATTTGATGAAGGAATAATGGGGACTTAGTGATTCCTTTATTTTTCTTTTAAAAGTTTTCCCACTTAAAAATTAATTTTAATTATGTCATTAACACATTATTATACTCTTTAAAATTTTCTTTACTGTTACAGCTTATACTTAAAATTCCCTTCGACCTCCATCCTGGATACTTCCGAAGGTGTCATGTCTCAGGTTCGGCTTGTATCCTTCCGGAGTTATTTCTGTTCACTTAAACACATAGAAATGCATATGTGTACCATTGTTGTTGATTGTGTGTGTGTGTGTGTGTGTTTATATAAATGGTGGATCAGATAGAACTCAGAGCTGTAAGCGACATAAACGTCTCAGAATAATTTGAATAATTACATTGTCCACTTAGCTAGGCTGCGGTGCCCAGTTGCGTGGTCAAACACTAAACGTTGCTGTGAAGGTATTCTGTAGATGTGGTCAACATCTACACTCAGTTGACTTTCAGGGAAGGAAATTATTCTTGATAATGTGCATGGGACTCATTCAATCAGGTGAAGGCCTTGAGAGGCAAACCTGAGGCTTCCTGGAGAAGAAGTAATTCTGCCTCAAGAGTGTAACAGAAATCCTGCCTGAGTTTGCAGCCTGCTGGCCTGCCCTACGAATTTCAGACTGGCCAACCCTCCACAACGGCATGAGTCAATTCCTAAAAATATGTAAATATATAAATACATGTATGAGTATCTGACTGATTTTGTTTCCCAAATGAAATGAAATGAAAAAGATGGAACGTACCAAGGACTGATGAGAAGCGGAGCATCTGGAGGGAACTCGAACACGTGACCGGTAGGAAGGCAACATGGTGCAAGCCCTTTGGGAAGATGGCGATTTCTAACAGGGAGACGTGCACTTCCCGTGTGACCCAGCAACGGGTGTATATACGCAACAGTTATACAGACAGACGTTCGCCGAAAGACGTGGACAAAAACGTTCACAGGAGCCCTACTCATTAATAGCCCCTAACTAGGAAGTACCCACAGGCTCATCAGTAGGAGAGGAGATGAATGAACCGAGTCACATTCCGACGGTGGAATACGGCCCAGCGATAAGGATGAATGACTTGCAGCCACATGGCTGGCTCTTGATGACATTAATGTTCAGAGAAAGTGACCAGAAACAAACACATACTGTTTGATTCCATTTCTGTAAAGTACTAGAAATAGACACACTTCCCTTGGTTACCGCTGGGGACGTCGTGACTGGAAGAGGGCACAAGGAAGCTTCTGGGGGCCTGGAACGTTCCGTTTCTTGATGTGGGGCTGGTTACACAGTGTGCTCCCTTATGAAAGATTCGTCAAGTTACCGCTTATGACCTGTGCATTTCTCTGTATGTATGCCACATTTGAGTGAAAAGTTCAAATGAAAATAGGGGTTTGGGGGGCCCAGGAGGGTTGGAGAACCAGGTTTCAAGGCCAGCAGGGATAGTGGCCCAAATCCCACCACAGGACTGGGTCAGGTAAGATATCTCTGCTGCCACTGAATTGTCCCTGCTTCCAAGTCTGGGTAGGCATGTCTGATTGGTGGAGCCTGGGTCATGTGACCACCGCCTAGCTGCAAGGGAGACTGGAAAGAGTGAGCATCTAGCAGGTTCAAAGTCAGTGGCGGAGGTGGGCAGGCTCTGCCTCACAAAGATAGGGAGACCTCAGACCACTACAAGGTGTTTAACCCTTCCCCAATCGATGGATATTTAGGTTGTTTCCAATGACCATCTTGCCACATACTCCTTGTGCCTGATGTTTCTCTAAGAGAGACACCAAACAATGGAATTGCTGAGCTCTAGAAAATATGAATTGACAGTTTTACTGGATACTGCAAAATGGTCTTCCTGAGAGGCTGACCCAATTTATACTCCCACTAGTAGTATACAAGTGTGGCCATTTTCCCCCAGTCTCCTGAACACTGTATATTACCAATCTTTTATTTTTGTCAAGCTGAGGAGTAGACTATGTTATCTCCTCATTTTTTAAATTTGCCTGGTTACCATCAAAATTGGACATCTTGCATGTTTATCTGCTATATGTATGCTACAGCATTTTCTGTAAATTGCCTGTTCCCACCCACTACCCATTATTCTAGTGGCTGGGGGTTTTATTCTTATTGTTCTGCAGGGATTTTTATATATTATGGAAGTAAATAATTTGACTCCATTTATATTGCAAATATTTTTACCCAGGTTGTCATGTGTCTTTTAACTTTAGAGTGACCACATGCTATTCCCCAGGCTCACGACTTTTCTGAGACAGGGAAGCAGATGTTTAGGGGAAGGGGGTGGGGATAAAGAGAAAAGGGGATCTTTCTGACCTTACCCCATTTTGTTCCCACTAGCCCTGAGTACATTTTGTAATATCTCTACCAGTCATCCTTTCATTTCCTTCTTCTGGTCACCAATAGAAAATAGTGTTAGAGCCCCAGCCATAGGACTTCTTAGCTTTCACTTTACAATTTTTGTCTCAAGTAAGAAATTTACAGAAATTGGTGTGGAGAAGAGTAATTCCCAGCGCCCTTAGCACTCTCAGGGTCCCTGGGGGGGAGTCAGACAGGCTGAGCACCCCTCACGGGTGTCATTCATTAATTAACCTTGTGAATAAAGAAATTAGATTAATCCCAGGACTTGGCAAATTCTTTCAGACGCTGCCATAGTGGGGAAATGGGGAAATGGTGTCAAGGGCATGTGGTGAACAAATGGCCTGGAGGTGAAACTCAGCAATGGTTGAAATTCTCCTTGAAAGTCCTTTATGTCACTCACAAAAGGGCAAGAGAACATGGTGAGGTGAATGCATAATGCACAAAGTCAGGGATCGGCAAACTATAGCCTTTGGGCCAGGTCCAGTACTCCAGCTGTTTTTGTCAATAAAGTTTTATTAGCACACAGCCACACCCATTAGTTTCATATCATCTGTGGTTGCTTTCCAGCTATCATAGCTGAGTTGAATCATAGAGACAAAGAGCGTATGGCCCACAAAAACCAAAATATTTATTATCTGGTCTTTTACAGAACACGTCTACTGACCCCTGCACTAAGTAACAAAAAAGACAAAATAAAGTTAACCTTTTGCAGTATTTTCAGATATACAAAGAGATGAAAAAATGATTTCAAAAATATTTGGCCAGTCATGTCTGGCTGAAACTTTCTAAGCTTAATGTATATTAGGTGTGTTCCATTGCATAACACAGGTAACAGTAGGAGTTGGGTCCAGGCATTTAATTAAAAAAAAAAAAAGTCTGCTGCTACCCAGCTCAGTAATCTTAGCAAGTTACTTTATGCCTCTCACCTCCATTTTCTCCTCTGTAACACGCGAGTGGTGAGAGTGCTGCCCCCGTAGGGCTGTGTGAATATTAAGTGAGTAGACGACTCAGAACAGTACCTGGCTCATAGTGAGTGCTATATAATTATTTGCTATTATTATCATCATTGCAGCACACAGACAGGTCTCGATTGGTGTCGTGACTGTGCTACTTCCCAGCTATGGGACCACAAGCATGTGACTTCCCTTCCCTGAGCCTCAGTCTTCCCATCCATAAATGGCATCACTATGGTTCCATCGCCTAGAAATTGCTGTAAGGGCCATGCGTAGCACAGAATCTGGCACACAGTAGGCATCCGACACATGTTAGCTGTTCTTGCCACTGCTCCCTTTATTCTGACTTCCTTTCTGACCCCGAAGCCTCTGCATTGTCTGGAACTCAGCCCTCCTCCCGCTGTGAAAGGCAGGTCATGACTCTGGACCCGCTGTGTACCAGCACTGACTGTTTCCACCCCAACATTGTTTACTTAACTGTCCTCTTAAGAAACTCCCCAGCCATCAAAGGGCTGTTTACAAACCCCACAATTAGCCTTCCTGGAACAACAAATAAATGTAAACCTAATTAGGCGTGTTTCTCCTGGCTCAAGGCACAGCGATCTGAAGACTTGGGCCCAGTAGCCATCAGTTAAATAAATGTTTTGGGGATGTATAGATGAATGGATGTGGAAAGGGGATAGATGGATGTGTGGATGAATGTCGAGGACGGATGGATGGATGGATGGATGGATGGATGGATGGATGGATGGATGTGGGGGTGGATGGATGAACAGATAGGTGATGTTTAAATTGATGGATAAATAGATGAATGAAAGGATGGAAAGATAGAGAATAGAAGGTGGGAAGGATAGAAAAATGGGTAGGCAAATGAATGGAAGTGTGGATGGATGGATGGAGGAGTGAATGGAAGGGCTAGACAGAATAACAGAAGGATGGCTAGACAGACATCTGGATGATGGATGGATGGAAGGATGTCAGGAATAGTGGCTGGGTGAGTGGAGGTTACTGGAATGCCGGAGGGAGAGGGCGGTGTGAACTCAAGTTCCAGGTCTTTCTGACATTTGGGTCCTGCCCTGTTCTTCACTGAGATGCTATGTCACCCCACTCCACAGTAGAGGGACCCTAGCCTTGTGGTGTTCGAATAATCCTGGGTTTGAATTCAGCCTCTGCCACATCCTCGTTCTGTGACCTTGAGCAAATCCTGTTACTCCTGGGCCTTCGGCTCCTCTGTAGAACGCATGTTAGTAACTCTTCTCATTTCACAGGGCTGCTGGGAGGTGAATGGGTTAAGTGTCCGGACCATGTTCCCCGCTTTGTAAGTGTAAATTCCCTTTCAGCAGCTGTTGGTGGATTGCCCAGACCCTGTGTTCTGAGGATTCACCCCGATAGAAGGGCTGAGGACCAGCCAGTGCTGGTGGCAGGGCGCTCCCGCCAGGAAGCTGTAGCCCGAAGAGAGGAGCTGGCTCCCACTGTGGGGAGGCCACACTAACACGGACCCCAGGGCGTGGACCACCTCCCTGGCCAGCTCCCTGGGGCCCAGCCTCGGGGCCTCCACTCAGTTCTTCAAATCTGGGGGTGAGAACGGAGGCTTGACATCCAGACTGCATGGATTCCGATCCCCCTCTCCCACTTACCAGCTGCTAACCTAGTATTAGTTACTAACCACTCTGTGCTTTGGGAAAATGCAAGTCCCTGCCTCATAAGATTCCTGTGAAGTTTGACTAAGTTAATACAATAAAGGGTTTAGTACAGTGCCCAGCACACACTACGCATGGCTAGTTACCATTACTATTGCATTATTATTATTTATTTTTATGATTATTGCTACTATTATTATTATTTTCTCTCTCGCCACCCCGTTAGCCTCTGGCCAGAGGAGTCTGATGTGTCCCAGCAGGAGATGGCCCTCAGGCTGGACTGGAAGAACCAGAAGGCTCCAGGCAGAAGGGCATTGCTGGCCTGGGCACAGCCTGGGCAAAGGCACAGAGTGGGACAGATCCCACGGGAGCAAAGGGCTGGAGCTTCTCCGCCAGAGGGAGGCGTGACTTCCAGCGGGGGGAGGTGAGTCAGTGTTTGGCTCAGCCAGGCCCTCGAAGCCTGTTTCCCATCAAGGAGCCGGGCGGGGCTGTTGCGGCTCCCTCTGGCCAGGAGTGAGGGTCTGAGTCAGCCCCCAGTCAGGTAAGTGGAGGAGGATGTGGGGTTTTCCCACCTGCACCAGGAAGCCCATGTGAGTAGGGCAGAGGTCTCTGCACCAGTTGTAGCCTGGGTGCTGCCTGCTTCTATGACTATCTCTGGGCCCCTGAGACATGGGCAGGGTCCAGGACCCCTGCCAAGGACCATTCCGAGGGGAGAAGAGAGCTTTGGAGTCCTGTGAAATCTGGGAAGCTGGGGAAAGCCTCCCTGAACAGGGGCAATTTGAACCAAGGCCTCAAGGGGGTGAAGAAGCGAGCAGTGGGTGATACCTGGGGAAAGGGAATAGCAGGTGCAAAGGCCCGGAAGTGCAGGCCTGCAGTTTTAGATTAACAGTAGGAGACTGTCATGGACAAAGCCAAGAGGGGGACAGCGGGGCAGATGAGGAGAGGGTGCTGGTGGAGGGCAGGGAGGGGGTCACATTGTGTAGCCTTGGGGGTCACAGGGAGGACTGCCACTCTTCCTCTGAGCAAGGTGGGAGCCCTGGGAAGGTTCTGAGCAGGAGAGGGACAGGATTGACAGGTTCCAATGAGATCCATCTGGCTGCATGTGAAGAATGGATTGGGTGGCAGGTACAGGACAGAAGCCAGCAGACCAGGGACTATTGTAATTGTCCAGATAAGTGATGAAGCGGGCGGGACCAGGGGCGGGAGCAGTGGAGGTGGGAGAGAACAGGGGGGATTCTGGGAACTCCTTTGGGTGTCAATCCACATGCCCTTCTTGGGGACCTACTACGTGTGAGCCCTGCGCGGGAACTGTGGATACGGAGACCATGAAGTTTGAGCCTTTGATTACAGTCCAGGAAATGGTAGGCAAATAGATGCAATGTTGGTGTGACTGGTGCTCAACGCAAAGTGAAAATCAAGGACACCTACTGTGCACAGGCCCTGTCCACAGACTTTCTACGTGGTGACTCAACCTTGTGACATAGGAACTATCATGAACCAACCGTGTTACAGGGAAGGAAACCGAGGCCCTCGTCGGAGGTTAAGCAACGGGCCCCAAGTTCGGAACCCAGTAAGCAGTGGGGCTGGCTTTCACCCCTGGGGCTGAAGGGTTACAGGACTGGGCCCACCTGACTGCTGTGGTCTCCTGATGGGCCTACTCGTATGTAACCCAGGCGGGCTTCCTGCAGAGGGGAGGCTTAGCCTGGGTCCCCAAGGCTGGGCAGGAGTCTGCCATGCGCAGAGAGGGCATCCCAGGCCTGGGCAAGGAAAGAGCCAAGGCCTGGAGGCGAGACCCAGCCTCTTAGCCAGTGTCTCCCAAACCTCATTTATAAGTTGTCTTTAAATCCATTCATACTTTTTATTAAGTTAATGGATGCTTTCGTTTGCTTGGTTGGTTTTTGATTTTTTTGGTTGTTTTATAAAAGTATAGTTGACACACAGTATTATGTTCGTGTCAGGTGTACAAAACAGTGATTCCATATTTACATCCCTAATGAAGAGATCACTACGATAAGCCTCGTACCCATCTGTCACGCTACAGGGCTGTTACAATATTATTGACGGTGTTCCCTCCGCTGCACATTACACCCCGTGACTTATTTATTTTACAGCTGGTAGCTTGGGCCTCTTATTTTCCTTTCCCTTTCTCTCCCAACCCCCTACCTTCCTCCCCTCTGGCAACCATCAGCGTTTTCTCTGTATCTGAGTTTGTTTCTGTTTTGTTTTATTTGTTCCTTTATTTTGTTTTTTAGATTCCGCATATAAGTGAGATACTACTGCATTTGTCCTTCTCTGTCTGACTTATTTCACTTAGCATAATACCCTCTAGGTCCATCCATGTTGTCACAAATGGCAAGATTTCACTTTTTATGGCTGAATAATATTCCATTGTATATATGTACCACATCTTCTCTATTCGTCTATTGATGGACACCTAGATTGCTTCCAGATCTTGGCTATTATAAATGACGCTGCAGTGAACATAGGGGGTGCATACTGTGTTTCCCCGAAAATAAGACCTACTCCGAAAATAAGCCCCAGTTAAGATCGTCAGCCAGACGGATGCAGTTAGTATGTTATGACGATGTTCCAGAAGAAGATGACATGCTTGTATTTGAATAAATGTAGATGGTTGTACATGAAAAAATAAGACATTCCCTGAAAATATGCCCTAATGCGTCTTTTGGAGCAAAAATTAAAATAAGAGCTGGTCTTATTTTCGGGGAAACACGGTATATCTGTTCAAATTAGCGTTAAGAATAGATACCCAGAAGTGGAATTGCTGCATCATACAGTAGTTCTACTTTTAATTTGTTGAGGAACCTCCATACTGTTTTCCATATGGTTGCATGCTTGGTTGGTTTGGTTTTTTTTTAATAATTTACTGAGGTGAAATTCACATACCATCAATTAACCATTTTAAAGTGAACAATTCAGTGGCATTTGGTACATTCACGGTGTTGTGCAATCACCACCTCTAACTAGTTGGAAAACATCTGCATCACTGCAAAAGGAGACCCCATACCCATTGAGAAGTTGCTTCCTGTTCCCCCAGTCCCTCCCAGCCCCTGGCAGCCACCATTCTGCTTTCTGTCTCTATGGATTTATCTATTCTGAATATTTCACAGAAACAGAATTATACAATAGGTGACCTTCCGTGTCTGAATTCTTTCACTTAGCCTCATGTTTTGGAGGGTAATTTTGGTGGTAGCATGTGTCAGTAAAATTTTCCTTTAAGGAAAATTCGTATTACTACCAGAAAGAGAAAACAAGTGTTCAGTTCTACAGATGGGAAGTTACCTTAAAAACACTGATTGCGAAACAACGTTATTAAATTCTGGCTGGATTCTGCAGCCCGCGGAGGGCTCTGGCCTGAGGCCTGCTCTGCCTCGTAAAGGGAGAGGACCAAGCTTTGGAGCCTGCCAGCACCCACATGAGGCTTTCTCCGTGGGCTAATCAGAAGAATCAAAGGGAATTTAGAGGGAGGGACTGCCAGCTGTTATCAAACTCATCGTGTGTTGCAGGCTTCTGAGATGTCCAGGGTAGATGTGGGGTGCATGTGGCCCATGAGGGTGAGTCTCCCTGGTGTCTTGGTAGGTTGATCAGAGGGAAGGGCCAAAGATAGGGGGCCTGCTGAGAAGCCACTGCCTCAGCCCGGACATAATCCAGAGAATTCCATGCTCATTGATATCTCCCCTTTTCCAAACCCTTTTGCATCCAGTAGGCAGGACAGGTGACACCTGGGTTAATTTCTGTACTCTCTATTCTATTCTCTTGATGTATTTGCCCGTTTCTAGGCCTATACCACGCTGTTTTATTTCCTATACCTCTATCATATATTCTAATGTCTGCATGAAGCAGTCCTCCCTCTTAGGTCTCCTATTTCAGAATTGTCTTGACTATTTTTGCACGTTGACTCTTTCCTGTGATGTTAGAACATACCGTTTTAACAGGCCTAGAGATGTGAAGCGACAGACTCCAAGTCACAAAGGGCTTCAAGCTTCATGGCCCGTTTCCAAGACTCCGAGGAACCCAGGGCAGTGTTGGGGTGGATGTGAAGCAGCCTTGCTGGGAGGAGGGGGGTTGTCTTTCCACAACCCCCAAACACACCCACCATCCTAGCGGGTCACCAAGGAGACATGTCTGCTTGTCAAAAACTTTTAAACACCCTTAAAAAGAGCAGTGTTTGCCACAGTCCCATTTCCCTTATATATGATTTACATACTTTTTCTTTAAGTTAACTTGCTCTTTAAATTTAGTTTTTGGACTTAGTTTTAAAGGCAACATTTAATCCCTGCTTTAAATGAGAAACCAGTATTAAGGGTGAGGCATTTGCAGGAGGTGCCCTGCCCATCTCCCTCCCACAGACCAAATTCCAGCTGCCTCCACCTGCCCTTTACCTGTGGACTCTGCCCACCTGCAGGAGCTAAAAGGGCTGGGAATGAACACCCCAGGGAGCGCCCACAACCAAGACGGCAGGAGTGGGCGTGTACAGTCCGTGGCTCCCCCGCCAGCCCCGTCTCCACCCCCACCCCCACGTGGATACCCCAGAGGTACACGGTCTACACCAGAGGTCTGCAGATTGGCCCCCAGCAGTCCACAGGGGTTACTTGCCTGACAACTCTCAGCTTTGGCTGCCCTCCCTTCCTACTCTCACTTCCCTGCTTCCCTACCAGTGTGTTCTGGGGTCACGTCCCAAATAAACAGCTTGCTTTCAAATTTTCAGATCTCTTAGGGATCTGCTTCTAGGGAAACCCGACCTCAGGTACTTGCTGTAAATTGAAGATATTCAGCAAATTATACAAAGAAGTGAAACAAAGTCAGATAGCGTTGCCACTGATGGCTTGACAGGGCCCGCTCTGTGTTTCTAGAAAGGACAGGTGGTAGGAAGGTGGTAAAGACACACAAGCCCCAAGTGGAGCCTTTCCTTCCTGTGGCATAACCAGGAGGATGAAAGGGAGCTGCAATGACTCTGTCATGATGTGAGTTCCCAGGATCCTATGCAGGGTCCCCGGGCCCCACACAGCGACCTCCAGCCCCGTCTATGGCCCCGGGCTTGTGAGGTTCTGAGAAAAACTTCTGACAGGCCAGCTCCAAGGGTGGTGGAGTGCCCCCCCCCACCAGGCTGGGCAGCTTGCAGGACACAGCCTGGTGGACCCAGGGGGCAGCATTCGGCACTGGGCTGGGTGCCCGGGCAGGATGGAGCCCAGGAAGAAGTCATGTGCTCCCACCCTGAAGGAGCTCAGAGGGCCAGTAGTCTGACACGGGCTGATGGGCTCAACTCTGCATTGAGTGAATCTTGAGAAGGGGGAGCTCATGCACTCATTTATTCACTCATTAATTCACCAAATGTTTATTGAGCACCTACTATGTGCTGGGTACTGTGCTGGGCCCTGGGGAGACAGAGAAGGCCAGACCAAAATCTCTCATGGTACTGACATCCCTCACGCTACTGATTTGTATACAGACAGGAAACAAGTGAACACACAAATAAACTCTGAAATGAGAGTCAGTGGTCTAAAACGAAAATAAACAGAATGATGGGCTAAAAAGGGGCTTTTGATTGCGTGACCTGGGAGGGCCTCTGAGGAGAGGTCATTGAAGCTCAGCATGGAATGTGGAGAAGAGCTAGAGAAAGAGCATTCCAGATATTGGGAAGAGCAAGTGTAAAGTCCCGGGGGTAGGAATGGGCTTGGTGTGTTAGAGGAACAGAAGTAGGCTGGTGGCTGGAATAAAGAAGCAGGAGGAAGGGTGGTGGGAGGCTAGGCCAGCAAAGCAGACACGAGGACCAGGTCAGAGCGGAGAGATGCCGGTGAATGTTTGCAGGATCAGGCAGTCACTTAGGGAAGGCATCCTGGGGCACTGGATGGGGAGCAAAGAGGGGAGCTGAAGGTGTTGGGTTTGGGAGGCTGTTTCTCTTGGTGTCTTTGTCAGTAGGAGGGGAGGCCAAGGAGGGTGACCTTGGTTTGCATGGGGCCAAGCCTGACTGCAGTGAACCAGTGATATCAGCAAACAGCTCTGGCATCTCCAAATAGCTACTACTTTGTGAGGCATTATTTACTGAGAAGCTATGCACCAGGCTCTGTGCTACCCAATTGAAAGTTACCAGACACGTCCCAGGAAGATTCTCATAGAAACAGAAAATACATGGTGTGGTGAGTATTCTAGGGAAGGCTGGATGGAGGAAGGGTCATTCACGTTGGGTTTTGGAGGATGAAGAGGAGCTTGCTGGCGAGAAACCATCACCCAAAGGACAGAAACTGTTCCTCGTTTGTCACTGTGTCGCAGCACCTGAGACCGAGCCTGACATATAGTGGGCGCTCAATCAATATTTGTTGATGGAATAAATCAAGGCTGCCCACACTGGTTATTCAAGTAACTGCTTTCATGAGTTTTGTTCAGTCTGCTTTCCAATTCTACTCTTACTTAATATTTTTCTTCAAGTCAACTTACCTTTTTATTTAAATAATTTTATTTTAAAAGGAAACATTTGATATTGTCCCTAGATTTGAAAACAAAGAGCAAAGAACGCTTGCCACAAATCACAGATAACCAGAAAAATCATCACAATAAAATCAAAAACAATGTTATTGAAGTCTAAGACAACAAAAGAGACAAACCGCAGACTGGGAGAAAATATTTGCAAATCACATATCTGACAAAGAACTGACTTATATCTAGAATACATAACGAACTCTCCAAACCCATAAGGAGGAAACAATCCAACATTTTAAACAAACAAAAAGTTTGAACAGACACTACACCAAAGAAAATATACAGATAACAAATAAGCATGTAAAAACGATGTGCGGTATCATTAGTCATAAGGGAAACACAAATTAACACCGCAACGACCAATGACATACCAGTATACACCTACTAGAAAGGCTAAAATTAAAAAAAAAAAAACCTGAAAATACCAAGTGCTGGCAAGAATAGGAAGCAACTGCAACTTTCATACATTGCTGGTGGGAATGCAAAATGGTCCAGGCACATTGGAAACAATTCAGCAGTTTCTGATTAAGTCAAGTATGCACCTACCACATGACGCAGCAATTCCACTCCTCAAAATTTCCCCAAGACAAATAAAAATTTATGTTCACACAAAAACCTATTTGCACATGTTTCTAGTGGCTTGATTTATAATCACTAAAAAGTGGAAACAGCCCACATAGCGCTCAAACGGTGAATGGGTGAATAAGCTGTAACACATCCATACAACAGAATACTATCCAGCAACAAAAAGGAACAATGTACTGATAACACACAATGAAATCAATGCATCTCAAAAGCGTTCAGCTAAGTGAAAAAAAAGCCAGACTCAAAAGGCAACGCACTGTAGGATCCCACTCAGATGACATTCTGGAAAAGGCAAATTTATAGGAACAGAAGACAGATCAGGTACAAAGTTCAAAACCCAATGAAACAGATCTATGGTGATGGAAGTCAGGCGAGTGGAGCCCCTAGGAGTGGAAGTACCTGGAGGGGACAGAGAGGGGCTCTGAATGGAACGTTCTATCTGTTCATCGGGGTGCTGATTACAGAGCTGTGAAGATTTACCAAGCTGAGCACCTCTCTCGTATGTGCCCCAGTTCAATACAAAGTTTTCAAAAGCCTAGCTAGATACAATTGTGTGCCAAAGGCATGGTGCCTAAGACCTGCCTTTTTTCTTCACGAAGGGAGATTAGCAAGTATTCAGTGTTATAGACAGATTAGCACCAAACGAAGACTCTCCTTGATATAAAGAAAGGATTATAAAAGATTCCCAAAGGGAAGAACTTTCACTGTGACCCAGTGTGATTTGACGCTCTGTGCACCCTACAAAGTGGTGTTGTGTGACCCCAACGGTGCCTGTGCCCAGGTAGAACACTTGAGTGTCTGAGAGGGCATGCTGGCAGCAGGGCACGGCTTGGCATGGAGGAGTGGAGGCTCAGCTCCAAAGCAGACAAGCCTCATTTAGCTGGAATAGTTCAGGAGGAGCTGGATTCACCTTGGACTTTCCATCTCTGTCCTTGGGCACCCAACACAAGCCTAGCACATGGTAGCCTTCACTAATTGGTCACCCTTCCAAGCTTGTTCCCTCTGCTGGAGGGGTCCTTCCCTTTTCCTACCTTGACTACCTGACCAACTCCTAAATTCACCTGGGTTGGAGGGTGGGGGAACCTCCTTCTTCTCCCTGTTACCTGAACATTCCTTGGCATTGCTGCTTTGGGGTCACTATGCATCCTATTACGTAATTCCCAGCAACCAAGGTCCCAGGTCCACATTTCATTGGGCAGGCTTAGGCATGTGCCTACCCCTGGACCAATCACTGGAGCCAGACCTGGTCATATGGCCACCCCTGGAGATAGGGTCCTGGGGCACCCCACCCAAATCTCGTAGACTGAGATGGGAGAGAGGAGGTTCTCCAGTAGGAAATTGTGGTGCTATAACCTGAAAATGGGAAATGGATACTGACCTGTTCATAAAATTCCCACCTCCTTCTGGCAAACTCTAGCTCATCAAGCATGCTGTGTGACCTCAGACCAACCCCTTCCCCTCTCTGGGCCTCATGTTCCTTCTCTGGAAAATGGGCAAAAGACCTTTTGAATTCCAACATTCCAGAAATCTGGGACAGCTTCCAGAACTGGTGGCTGCTCCCTAAATCCCAGGAACGTTCCGGTACTTCTGGGGACGGAAGTGAAGCGTCAGCCAGAGTCCTCCCCAGGCCCCGGCTGGGAACATGTTTAGAAGACGACAATTGGGCTCCCTTCAGCCGAAATTCCACTCTCGTGGGGGCCTTGCCAAGGAAAACAAGCCCAAGAACTGGGCATTAAAGGTGAGCATATTTGACAAGTTTTAAGATGACAAATTATTTACACAGGTGTGGGAACCGTCCCCTCGTACCCTGCTTTCTTTTCTTTCTCTTCCTCCCCTTTCCAAATTCTTTCCCCCAAGGGCACTGACAGACATGCCAAGGGAGGGCGTGGCTGGTGGGGGGACTCTACTCAGAGTGACTCCACAAACCCGAGGCAATGGGGGAAGGGACGAACAGCAGAAAAGAGGGTGTCTGCACCAGCTGAGGGCGCTGGTGTCCCCTCACCCCACTTCTTGCTCTCAACCCCCATTACCAGGGAGATACGAGCTGAGGTCCTGAGAATTTCAAAGCTACCTGAGTTCTTCCAGAGGATGGTGCCCAGTCCACCCTTGGTTGACAAGGCCGGGTCGGGGAAAGCAGTTCCCAGGGTCACACAGCCAGTTAGTAGTTGACCTTGGAGCCAACAAGGAAAGAGGTGGAGAAACAATGGTTTCTTAAGCACCTACTTGTGCCTGACACAGAGCTGAGCTCTGGGGACACATTGTGAATGAAACAAAAATCCCTGCCCTGGTGGCTGGAGCCAAAGGAGAGAGTGGAGATGGAACAGAGGTAGGCTCTGTGCTTTTTATTCAGGACAAACCCACGAGGGGGACATGATCATCCCCACTTTACCAAGGGGGAAACTGAGGCCCAGGCAAGAGCAGTGACTTGCCCAGGGTCATACAGCAGAGCCAAATCCCAGCCCCTTCCACCTGCTCCTGTGCTTCTGAGGTGAGAGGAAAGGAACGAGGACTGTCAGGACCTGCCTGGCCTCTCACCTGCAGCTTGGCCTTCAGGCTAAGGGGTATCTCGGGGCAAGCCCGCTGCTTCCTGTGGGAAGAAAGTGCAGACCGATTTAGATTCTCAGTCACGAGGATACGACAGGCTCCCAGACCACAATGGGCTCTGCCTCAGTTTACCCACCTTAAAAAATGGGTTTAATAACACGTCTGCTTCCAGTGCCAACTTCAGAGGGTGCTACGAGGGTTAATTACTGCCTGGCAATTCCGGGAGCCTTGATGAAAGGTGGTGGGAAGTGGGCACTATTAACCGGGGCAGGTAATTACTCCCAGCCTGGGGGAGGATGGAGAGGGGCCGCAGCTGGTTCTGTTCAACCCCAGGCCAGCTCACTTCCAGATGTGTAGGAGCCCAACATGCCATAAACATCTGGCTTTGACCACCATCCTGCAACCAAGACCACCAGCACCAGATGGGACTGGGGCTGTGAGCGGTCCAAACCACACAGGCTGGGGTTCAAATCCTGTCTGTGCCACTCCCCTAGCAGGGAGACCTGGGTAACGTTCCTCCCCTCTCAGGCCTTCTTTCTTCATCAGTACAATGGGGATAAGAAGCTGGCCTATCCCACAGGGACTGGTTATTTCTCACACATATACAGTCCCTGTGTGTTTCAACCATTTTATTTCCCAGCTGCCTCAGTTTAAGTGCAAAAGTGACACATCAGGCCACAGCCACCGGTGCCACCAGCTATCCTGGCCCCATAACCTGATGGGAAATAGTGAAGGACTTTTCTAGAAATAAATCAGTGATTTTATTTTTTTAAAATTTATTTATTGATTATTTGGTTTTATTTATTTGTTTGTTTGTTTTTTTAAGGAGGGCGCAGCTCACAATGGCTCACGCGGGGATCGAACCGGCAAGCTTGGTGTTATTAGTGCCACGCTCTAACCAAACTGAGCTAACCGGCCACCCCGATACATGATTTTTTAAAACATCCTTGGGATATTGGTTAGGCCTCATGTTGCCCACACTCGGGCCCCCAAACCAGGCTCCAGCTATCCCCTGCCCCTGGAAGCACACCCCTTCTCTCTTCCCTCTCTCGTGACTCCTGGGTCTTGATCTACTACACACACATGTCCTATCTCTTGGTCTAGCTGTGAACATACAGCCTGGTGACCCCTGGATGTTTCACCTCTTCCAGGCTTAGTCCCAGGCTGGAAACAGGGAAGAAACAGAGACGGAAACTAAAGCCAGAGCCTCTCTTCCTCCTTTTAATTCCTCCATGAGGCAGCATCATGCCCATTTCACAGGTGGGGACACTGAGGCTCTGAGATGTGGATGCCGAAGGCCTGAGCTAGTAAGAGACAGGGAGGTCCACACTCAGGTTTTGCGTGCCTGTGGTCACCTGACCCAAAGCCTTCTGGGCCCACCCACCCCTGGGGAGGGAATCAAAGTCCCAGCGGACGCTTCAGCACGGGGGCCTGGCCCTCCGTGGTGATCCAGGGGATGAAGCTTTTCACTATGAGTGGGCAGCTCCCAGGCCTGGGTATCCCCGGTGGGAAGAGGCCAGGCCCTGGTGAAGTGGTCACCAGGCAGCACCACTTTCTGGAAGAGCCTGGGGTTCAGACAGCCGACCAGGGGCTGGGGGCCTGTGCCCACCCTGCCAAGCTTACCCTGAACCCCTCTCGCCGTCACTTCCTCTGCTCCAGCTGATACTCAAACGTGCCCAGGTTCCCACCGCCTCACCTGCACACCTGCGGTTCCCTCTGCCTGGAGCATTGTCTCCCCCTCACCTTTGCACCCTGACTTCCCTCTGTTCTCAGGGCTCCGTTCAAATGTCACCTCTTTAGAGGGGCCCCCAGCCTCTGTCCATCACACCGTCTGCTTTCTTTCCTTCGGAGCCCTGCTCACTTACTGAAATGACATCAAACTTTTGATTCCATCAACTAGAATACAGACTCCGTGCGAACAGAGGCTTGGTTTCATTTTTTCTGTTCTGTTCACAGTCTCATCTTCAGGACCTGGCAGAGTGCCTAGAACACAGTGGCGCTCAATAAGTGTTTGTTGATGTAATGAAGAAGTTTTTAAAAGATAAGACTAATTTGTATCACGAGGGCCGGAGTGAATGTTCCAGGGGAAATGTCACCCGAAGGGCTGAATAATTTCTCCAGAGTCTTCAAGAGTGTCGTCAGGCCCGCAGCATCACAACCACAATAACAATATTTATCGGGCACTTACTGTGCTAAGCGCTGTGCACAGATCCTCTCACTTAATCCTCACACTGACCCCGTGAGGTCAGTCCTGTGATTATCTTCCTTGTCCAGATAAGACAACTGTAGCTTAGAGAGATGCAGGGTCTTGCTCCAGGCCACCAGCGACCACCACACTCCACCCCCGGCTCTAAGGAGGGCAAGGTCCCCTGGAGACAACTCAACCCCTTGATTCCTGGGGAGTCCAGAGAGGTTGTGTGCCTTCCTGACACCCCCAGCTGCGTCAGCAGCCCAGAGGGATGATCCCTGGCTCCCTGGCAGCCGCTCAGCCCGGCAAGAGGGAGGGCAGGCTTGGCGGCTGTCCTGTCCCGCGGCCGCTGAGCAGCCAGGAGTTTCTCTCCGGACTTACTGTACATGATTCAGCGCCAGCCCCAGTTGTGAAATCTGGGAATCTTATGGGCAAGGCCAGGCCCGAGGGATGGCTGTCTGGGAAAGGGAGGCCGGGAAGGGGTTAAGGGGGGCAATGCCCCCCCTCCCTGGAGGCGGAGGCACTGGGGCCAGGCCATAAGAGAGAGCCAGCACCGTTAGCACCAGGCCGCCACCGCCTGGGGCCTGCCTCTGACATCACAGCTGCGTCAGCCCAGCCTGCCCCAGCCCCCACTTCCTTCCCTCCCTCAGCCTGCCTCCCCAACCACAACCCAGCCTTACTGTCCTCTCCTGAGAAACAGGGGACATCCAAACGCCTCTCCTGGGAGGAAGGGGGTAGGCAGGGCGAGAAGATAATAGATTACTTTGCATACAGGAGGTACTTAATAAAGCATAGCTGTGATGGGTTTGCGCCACGCCAGAATCCTATGAGCTACACAGGGACAGTAGGAAGCTATCACACCCATTGTAGGAAAGAAGAGACGGAGGGTCTGAGAAGGGAAGGGACCTGCCCAAGGTCACACAGCTGCACAGTCATAATTACTTGAACGGTTGGTTGATACGATCGCCTTGATCTCCTCAGCTTTCCCTTAGAAGCACGGGTACCTCTCGTTGCCCTGTTGAGTTACAGTGAATGTCCGGAGGCTGGGGATTTTCTTCCTCATCTCCTTTTAAATTCGATTAAATCAAATGAGCATTTGTTTGACTCCCTTTGACTAAAGGGAAAACAAAAGAATTTCACAGAGACTCTTCACAGATCAGTGACAACTTATAGAATTAAATAAGTTCTGCATTTGAAATCTTTAAAAAAAAAAATCATACCCTGAGTACATACCCTGTTCCAGGCACCATTTATAAATATTATTCTCACTTAAACCTCACAGACACTACATGTAAGGGCAACAGTATTATTACTCCTTCATCTCCCAGAGGAGGAAACTGAGGCACAGGGAGGTAAGTGACACCTGAGGCCACACAACTGGTAAATATCAGTAATAAAAATAATAACAATAGCTGGTATCGATAAGGTGCTTACTACATAGGCTATATTCACATCATCTCACTGGCTTCACTAATCACCCTAGGAGATAAATGCTATTATTCTCCCCATTGCACAGATGAGGGAACTGAGGCTCAGAGGGGTTAAGTAACTTGCCTGCATAGCACAGCTACTAAATGACAGCCTGGGGATTTGAGCCCAGGCCATATGGCCTCTGTCCCTGCTCAGGCACACAGCCAGGGATGGACACACAGTAGGTGCTTAGGTAACTCAAAGGAAACCAAGCTGGAGATGCCCCAGGCTGCCAACTACTGTGTTTCTCTGAAAATAAGACCTAGCAGGACCATCAGCTCTAATGTGTCTTTTGGAGCAAAAATTAGTATAAGACCTGGTCTTATGTTAGATAAGACCCGGTCTTATATTATAGTAAAATAATACCGGGTCTTATATTAATTTTTGCTCAAAAACACGTGCTAGAGCTGATGGTCCGGCTAGGTCTTATTTTCGGGAAAACGGTATTGTGGTCACCTCGGCTCTATTTTCCCTGCTTCCATCCTGGCCTCTCCAGTCCATTCTCCACTTGCAGGCAGAGGGAGCCTGTGAAATCCCAAGTCAGACCATGTCCCTCCTTTGCTCAGAACCCTCCATGACTCCCACCTCACGCAGAGAAAAGCCCAAGTCCTTATAATGACCCACAAGGCCCTACAGGTTCTGCCCCCATCTCCTCTCTGCCCTCACCTCCTCCCTCTCCCTCCCTCCCTCACTCTGCTCCAGCCACACATTCTCGTTGCATCCCACCTCAGGGCCTTTGCACTGGCATTTCCCACTGCCGGGAAGCCTCTTCCTCCCGATGGCTTCCTCCCTCACCTCCTACAGTGTCACCTGCTTAGTGAGACTGTCCCTGACCTGCCTATTCAAATCCCCAGCATACCCCATCTCCTTTGCCTGCCTTATTTCTCTCCGTAGTACTGAGCTTTTCGAATATAATATACAACTTATTTGTCTTGTTTACTGTCTCTCACCCCACAAAAGTGTGAACTCCATGGGGGCAGGGACCTTTGACTGTCTCGTGTCCCACTATGTCCACAGCGCCTGACACACAGGAAGTGCTCAATAAATATTTGTTGAATGAATACATTCTTTTCTCCCTCAGAATAATGTGGTGAGGGCTTAACTGGAACAGAGCTTATGACGTGCGCTCCAGGGTCCAGACAGAGAAGTGACCTGCTCAGGATTATCCAGGTCCCAAGTAACAGGTTAATAGGGCCCCAAAAAGTCTGTGATTTTTTTTTCTCTAGTCCAGGCTGCCCCTCTGGGGTTTAAGTCCAAAATCAGCCACATTACCCCAGCTGGGGCCTCTCCTTGGCTCCACCTTAAGTTGGAGGTTCAGAGAGGTAAAGTGACTTGCCCAAGGTCACGCAGCAACTGAAGGTATGAATTCAGGCCTTTCCACCTCTGTGTTTTGGGTATTTTCCGCTAAAGCAGCTCTGTCTCTCTCCCCTCCTCCTTCCTCTTTTCAACCAATGTGTTTGCAGCTGAAATATCAAGCCTGCTGCGTGTGGCCTTGACGTACACCCCATCCCTGGGCCTGGCCCCACCCACCACCCTGGCTGGGAGGAGAGCACAGAGCCTGGTCCCACATGCCTCAGAGATGAGCTACGAAGAGTGTGACCAGGCCCAGCTGACACATCTCAAAGCAGATGTGGGTCTGCCTCCCATGGGTCCAGTTGGCCCAGCCAAGTCTCAGCCCATCCCCCACCCCAGGGCGTGGTGCTGGGCCTTGTAGGACAAGGGGAGAGGTGAACAGGGACCCTGAGTAGTTCACATTAGGGTGCTCAGGGCTGAACCCAGAGCCATGGCCTTGGTGCTTACAGCGCAAAAAGAAACTGTCTCCAGGGTTGAAAATTCAACACCACTGGGGCCAGGCAGCGATTTTCAATGAGTGAAGTGGGCCAGGGTAAGGTGATAAATAGTTACCATAGTTCCTTGGCCTCCGTTTCAGAGAGACAAAAGGGATTGGTGGGGACTGGCACATGTGCCCTCTCCGAAGATGAGTGTGGCCTCTTAGGAATGGGGACCCAGGGCCACCATATGGTGAGATCCTCTGATTTTCTATGGGGAGCCAGAAACACAGGGTTTTAATATAATATCTACATATTTTTAAATGTTGACTCCATTCATTAAAAAATTCCACGTGTGCCGAACGAAGCCCACCCAAGGGCCGGGTTGAATCCCCTGGGCCTCCCGCTTGTACCCTCTGCCTGGCCGGAGGGAGCAGCCGCCTCCTGAGTCAGGATCTGAGGGTGGGGGTGATGGCCCAGACCCAGCTCCTGCAGCTCAGCGGGACTGTCAGCTGGTCCCCCGCCTCCTACACCCCAGCCTCCCCCTCCCGCCTGCATGCTCCAGCTGGCTGTGGGGTGGAAGGGAGCCTGGGCGGGGCCTGAGGTCTCCTTTCCCACATGGGACCCAGCTGTGGATGTGTTTGCCAGGCAATTTCTCTCTCCCGCCCGCCATGTCCCGTAACCCCAGGAAGGAGGTGACTTTCTGTGCCCCGGGTCATCTCCCCAAGCCCTGTCCTCAGCTGTCTGTTCACATCCCTGCCCCACCCCACAGGCTCCAAGCCACATGCTTCCACAAGCATCACTTAGAATCTTACCATGTCCCTTCACAACCAGTTTTCAAAGGAGCGAACTGAAGCTCAGGGAGGAGAAACGACTGGCCCAGGGCCCTACAACTGGCACATGGGATGTGGACCCTCATGCTTGACCACAGAGACCTCAGCCCATCCGTTCTTGCTAGAACCCAACCCATCCTGCAAGACTCCGCCCCATTGCTTCCCCCTGGTGTATTTAACAAGGAGTCAGGCCCTTGGCCAGGTGCTGGGTGCTCAGAAATGAACAGATAGGGTTTGGCTCAGGCTCCCCCACAGTGTTTGTTGAATGACTATTTCACCCACTCCTGGGAATCTCTTTTTTCCCAAAGTTGTGGGCCCCCAACCACATCCGATCCGATTGTCTCAGCCCCGGCATCTCATTTCTCTGACCATGTGTCTGCATACTTCCCAGATACCTCCTCCTGGATGGTCCCCAGGTATTCTCCAAGTCAATGCACCTGAAGTGAACTCAGCAGCTCCCCACCGACTCTGCTCCTCTGCCTCCATTTCCTTTCCCTTCGAAGTCCCCACCAAGGCCAGGGAGTCTTGTCCGCAATGTCCTTCAAATCCTCTGCCTCTCACCTCTTCCCCCAGGTGCTGCACTTGCCTCCTCACTGGTCGCCCTCCATTAGCGCTCCTTCATCCCCGACCCGGCTTCCCACAGCAGCTGGGTGACATTTATGATTTCCTGCAGCTATCAGATGTAGTAGCTCTCCATCACCTTCAGAAGGAAGCCCAAGCACCTTGGCCAGCCTCCAAGACCCGAGTGGTCCAGTGATCTCTCTCTCACACCCTATACATTCCAGTCAGCCTGAACTTCTCCAATTCGCGATTTGTCTCTCACCTCTGAGCCTTTGCACGTTCCATGTTCAGAAACCTGAGGTTCCATGTTCCTCAGGTCCTGCCAATCAGATGCCTTTGCATGAGGTTCAGGAAGTGGAGGCCACCTTGGTTTTGCCTTGGCTCCCTCTCTGCTGATGAACATGGTTGTGGCCTGTGTTTCCTTGCAGCGACATACCACGCGTGGTTATAAGTTTGGGAGGTGGGGTGTCTAGAAGGGTGATGGCGGCCTCCTTGTCTCCGGTGGCTGCTGTGGTGGTGTGTACTCAAAGCTGACAGTTCCCCAGCATCCTGATTGGCTGAGGTGGCAGCCCCGGAGCAGCAGGCCTGCTATATTGTTCTGGAGCCTCTTTGGCCCTCCTAGTGATTTTGGGAGTGCCCAAATCCCTGCATTCTGTCCTTTCTGTGTAAAATACCTGGAGGGGTTTCTGGTTCCTGCAGCTGTAGCCTGACTCACACACAGGGGGCTGTGAGACCCCAGAGGCACCTCAACCAGACTTAGGGGACCAGGAAAGGTTGATGAAGCCCATGCCACTGAAGTCAAGTCCTGAAGGGCATTTGTGCAATAGTCAGAGATGGGCTTGGGGAGGGAAGAATACTCCAGGCGGAAGGAATGCTTTGAGAAGCAGCTTTGTCTTCTCACAGGGATCTCCTCACTAGTATCCAGAAAAGTCACAGAAATGCTGTCCGGTGAAAAGTTGACTACACAAGCTCCCCCTCCGTTGGGACACCCTCTGTCCCCATGTCAGCTGCCTTCATCCCTCTGGGCCTGGGTTCGTCCCCAAAGTCAGGGCTTGAGGAATAGAAAGAAACAAATTGTGCTGCACTGGGACCTCTCACCTAGGGTCTGCAGGTGGCTACCAGGCTCAATGGCCACCACTCTCTTAAAATTGGTGTCTATGTGCACTTTCTGGAGATACGGTTCATTGCTGTCAAACTTCAAAAACTTGATAAACTGCTGTAACACGAAGGGATGCAGGGATCTTTCTGAACCTCAGGTCAGACCTGCTGACATTGCATGCTGTCACTCGTGCATCCTTCCACTCACCTGCTCACCCTTCCCCTCTCCCATCCACCCATTCACCCGTAAATCCTTCCATTTTCCCAGCCAGCCAGCCAGCCATCCCAGCCAGCCAGCCAGCATCGCACAGCCACCATTATGGAATCACCAAGCAGCTGGCGAGTCCAGTGTATCCGGGATGATGTATCATCGAGCAGCTTATGCAGGCATTAGGATTAGTGATGGACCAGTTAGTTACATGGTTATCTGTTTATCCACCCATCAGTAATGCACAGTGTTCAACCATGAAATCATCCACACCATCCATCTCATAATTTATCATCCATCATCCATTTATTTATTCAATCATCTATCCATTAGCCATGTAGCCACTCGTATCCACTACTTTTTACTCCTCTACCCATCCACCCATTCATTCAATTCTTCACCATTTCATTCATTGGTTCACCTATTGTTTTCATTAATCTATCTTCATCCATTTCATCCATCCACAAACAGTTCCTTCATCCATCCACCCATGTACCATCCACCCATCCATCGAATCATCACTCATCCTTCCACCCGTTAAATTCTCCATCCACTCATTCTGTTCCGTGTACCAAAACCAAGAGATGAGTTACAGCTGGTCTCTCCCTTGAGCAGATCACAGTCTAGTGACAGGAACAGATAGTTACAATTCAAAATGGACAATATGAAGAAGAGTTCAAAGGGAGCTCCAGGCAAATGCCTTCATAGGAGGGACGCAGGTCCACCGGGGATCGAGAACAAGGTTCCCTGGAGGAGGGGTGGCATCCAAACCAGGGACTGGATGGCGGTTTGGATTCACAAAGACAGGAAGACAGTGGACCCGATTGCCTGAGATATCCCAGAGGGTAACTCACAGACCATCCATCGACCCAGATGCTCACTGAGCTTGTAAGACATTAAAGGCTCTGAGAAGCCTGCACAAATGTTAACACTGTTAAAACACAGTAATTCCCCAACTCATGGACCATGGAACCTTTTTCCCCACATCCCTCTGTTACCAAAGAATATGTGTCCTTTAGAACCCCGTTTGGAAAATGCTAGCCTGGTCCGGGCTCCTTGTTTCCACCAACAAGAAAACAAAATTCCACAAAACTCCACAAAACAGTCTCTGTCCTCACAAATGTTTCCATCAGGAAGTAAGATGCAACACACACTATATGCCAAGGACTCTTTCTTGTTTTATCCCCAGAGCTGAGCGCAGTGCCTGGCACACAATAGGTCTTCAATAAGCATTTGTCAAAAGAATGTTGTTATTGTTGAAGGAGTCACTCCAAAATGACCCCTGGTTCTTAAGCTCTCCCCATTCCTGTGCCCTCCTATGTGACCTCGCCCAGCTCCACAGCTCCCAGCCTGCATTTCTTAGTCTAGGAAATGGACAACAAGATATCTCAGCAGGACCTATGCAGGAAGTACACGCTCACACTCTGTTTTTGTTGCGAGCTCTGTATTGGGATGTAGCTCTGCCCACTCCTGCCACTTTCTCACCCCAGCTAGATGAGTTTCCAGCCAGTGATGGAGACCTCACTGAGCCTTCTGGGCTAAGGCTGGTACCTGGAAACCGCCTGAGTAATCCTCATGTCTTCCCTGCCGAGCCCGATGGGGCATGAAGTGGAAATTCCCTATAATATTCGCTAATTAAATGATTCCTCCCTCCTCATCCTCCTTTTATGGGGCCTCCAGCTCTCCCTAACTCAGTTCCACGCCTCCAGAAACTTCTGCAAAGAAGTCCGACTGGTTTGGGGAGGGCTGGGCAGGCACTTCCCCTTCCCACCACCCACCTGCCCGCCCACCGGAGCCCAGGCCATGCAGCCTGCCGGGAGGAGTGCGCTGTGCAGCTCTAGGACATGCAGCTGATGCCCACGCCAGGGAAAGGGGCACTAAGCACCTCCTCGGCCCAAGCCCAGTCCTTATGCAATGCAGATCTTTGTTCCAAGGAGACAGCAGCCACAGGGATGAACGGATGTGCTTATCTGATGGGGCCACGAGGCTTCCAGATCATTCCACAGGCTGTTTTTTTAATTAGTCTTTGGGCTCCTCTCTGCCATGCAACTGTACCTGCCCTTCCCCCATATGGACACGTTCTCATCTTCCTTCCAGTCAGTGAGTTAGTCAACACTTATTAGGCACTTCCTGTGTACCCATCCCTGTGCTGGGTACTGGGGACATAGAGATAAATAAGACAAAGTCCTTGCCCCATAGTACTCCCTGTCTGACGGGAAGAGGGGCAGATACGTACTAAGGTAGTGGTCACAATAACATGGATGAACCTCAGAATCATTGTGCGGAGGGAAAGAAGCCCAACAAAGAAGAACATGCTCTGTGATTCCACTTACAGAAAATTCTAGAGAACGCAGACTAATCTGCAGCAACAGAACGGTGATGGGCAGCTAGTTGCCTGATGATGGGAGTACGGAGGTGGGGGCAGGAGGGATGAATGACAAAAGGGCACAAGGAAACTTTTGGCGGAGATGGATATGTTTACTGTCGTGATTGTGCTGGAGGCTTCTTGAGGGCAGACATATGTCAAAACTCACCAAAGTGCACACTAGAATCTGGGCCAATTATTGCAGATCTGTTATATCTCAATAAAGTTGTTAAGAAAAAGAAAAAGATAATTGCAGTGGGATCAGTGCAGCAATGGGGAAACCCAGGAAGGGGGAAGAGGCATGGGAGAAGGATTGATAGGGTAGTCAGGGAAGGCTTCCTGGAGAAGGAGACTATTGAGCAAAGTTTTGAAGATGAAGCTGAACTATGAAATGAAAGAAAAAAGGAGAGCGATTGTTAAGGTGCAGATGGCTGAATTCAAATCCTGACTCCTCTGCTTATGGGCTGTGTGTCTTTGGGCAAGAAACTCGACCTCTCTGAGATTGTTTCCTCACCTGTAAAAGGGATCCCATAACAGTACTTATCTCATAGGGCTGGTGGGAGATTTAAATTATAGAAAGCACTTGCCCTGGCATCCAATGGTCACAGCATCTACAAAAACCCTGAAGCAAGAAGGGACAGTGATCTGAACAACGGTGAGGCCGTCTGAGTGGCATCATCAGAGAGAGGGAGGGAGAAACGTCAGGGTCAGGGCCGCAGGCTACCTGGGCCATTGTGTCTAGGGAGCCAAGGAAGGGCTGGAAGCAGGGGAGTTTCATCATCAAGATGCCCTTTTATGGAGGTCACCATGACGATGATGATGACAATGACGATTTACAGTTGGGAAACTGAGACTTAAACAGGGAAGGATCAGGCCAAGGGCCTGTGGAATCACAGAGCTTAAAGGGAAACGGTTTTCTTCATCCAAACCCGGCTGCAACCCTTCATCCAAACCCGGCTGCAACCCTAAACGGATGAAGGGCTGTTATCTGGGACTACTTACATGCCTCCAATGATGGGGAATTCACTACCTCAACTGTTGGGCCCAATTAAAAGAGGCCTCCCAGATTGGCCCTAGCTCTTCCCTCTGGTCCTGCCCAGACCCCAACGACTCCCCTTGCCAGAGTCACATTGAGAGAAGCCCAGTGGACAGGGGAAGAAGTGGGAAGAGGTTGAGTTATGACAGATTTCCTGGGTGCTGCCACCAGCTCCCTGCCACGAGACATACCCTTTCCGCCTCTGGGCTTCAGTTTCCTGGTCTGTAAATAAGATGCTCATAGCTCCACAGTCTCCTTCCAGCTCTGAGAAGCACATTTGGCCTGGTGGGGGCTGGGTGGGCACAGGGGTTCAGCAGTCCCACTTATCCACTCTCAACCCAGGGGGACCTGGGTTGACCTCCAGGCAGGTGGGCCAGACACCGTCTAGGGATGAAGGCAGGTGCCCCAGGGTGCAGCCAGCTTAATAACAGGCTCCGGGATCCAGGGGGTTTGAACCCGAGAGAATAGGTTCAAACACAAATTGAGCAGCCCACGTTCCTGTCTGTAGCTCTGAAAGCCAATGGTTCCCACACCCAGCAGGCCTGGCCCCGACTCTCTTCAAACCCATTCACCCTTGGTTGTGGGGAGGGGGCGGGGCATCTGTGTGCCTGCCATGTGCCAAGTTTCTCATCAGAAAAAGGTCCACACTCCTAACTCTGGCCCATGGGGTCTGCCCTGCCCATATCTGACCTCATCTCCTGTTCACCTCGTCATTCACTCCTGTACCCAGAGCTTCCCTGATGCCCCACAAATATCTCAAGCTGGTGCTGCCTCAGGGCCTTTGCACCTGCTGTTCCTCCTGACCAGAATTCTCTTCCTCCAGATCTTGCCATGGCGGCTCATCCCTCACCTTCTCAGAGAGACTCCCCCAACCCCATCTTGTTGCTCTCTCTCTCTCTCATCATCCTGCCTTATTTTCCTTCACCAAAGGCTTCCTTGGGATGTCTCGTCCCATTGGTTTGTCGTCTGTCCCTCCCTGGATTTGGAACTTCAGATAGAAGAACCTAGGACTGGCCCAGTGCTGACTGGGGCGTCACCAGGCCCAGGCCGGGCACAGCCTGGTGCCCACCTATTACTGTAGGTGAAATGAACACGTTCAAATAGATGTTGAAGATTTGGAGCCCACCCTGGAGGCCGTCAATGCTTCATCTAAGGAAACTCTCTTTTCTCCCCACGGGCAGGCTGAAAAGACACGCAGACTCGTATGCGTATTCACTGCGTCCCTGTATAGACCTGTACACGTGTACACACACCACTACCACCCCAGCACCCCGTCCTCCACACCAGCCCTGGGCACCCAAACTTCTCAACTTTCCCTCCTTTCACCAGTCGCCAGCTGGCCCAGTGCCAGCTCCTCTCCCCCCGCCTGCCGGCCTGCCCTGGGCACCAGACTTATAAAGGACGAGGAAGGGCCTGGGGTGAGCTGGCTGCGTGCCATGTGAACACGGCCCGGGGCCCTCACCTCCCCCTGCGCTGCCAGACACCTGTGTAATGAGTGTCATTACTGGGGACCTGCCAGGCAGGCCCTAGCTCGCCCCAACCACCCAGGCTGTGAACCATGCTGGGGATGGGGTGCAGGGAGCACGGGGGTGAAGGGGGTAGCGGGGACGTCTCTGCTCTCCCTGGCCTCACAGCTCAGCGCTGGGTTTCTAGATCAGCAAAGACAGCCTCCCATCCACACAGACGCCCAAACTTCAGTCCCCTATCATTGTCCAAGCTGGGCTCAGGCAACGCAGAAGAAACATACTGAGTACCTACTGTATACCCACTGGTGCAAAGAGCTGGTATTGTCACTTCCCATTTCAGACACCATCGAGTCCATTCACCTGTCATCTGATTGCTTATCGTCTATCTCCCCCATTTGAGCACAAGCATAGAAAACATTTATGGAGCACCTACTGTGTACCTGACTCTGTGCTAGACACATTACATGTATTAATTCATATGTCCTTACAACAACCCTATGAAGTAGGGACTATAATTATTCCATTTTACAGGTAAGGCTCAGAGAGGTAAAGCAACTCGCCTAAAGTCACACAGTCGATTTAAGTGGTAGGCCAGGAACACACCCAGGCCATCTGGCTCCACAGTCCATGTTCTTAACTGCTCACTACTTCACACCACCTCTTCCGTCAGAGCAAGAGTTTTTGTCACTGCTGTGTCCCCAGCACCAGGCTAGTGCCTAGCCCGTAGTACCGTGTTTCCGTGAAAATAAGACCTAGCCAGACAATCAGCTCTAATGCATCTTTTGGAGCAAAAATTAATATAAGACTGGTTAACTTATAGTAAAATAAGACCGGGTCATAGAATAGAATAGAATAGAATAGAATAGAATAGAATAGAATAGAATAGAATAGAATAGAATACCGGGTCTTATATTAAGTTTTGCTCCAAAAGATGCATTAGAGCTGATTGTCTGGCTAGGTCTTATTTTCGGGGAAACACAGTAGGTACTCAAAATATAGTGAATGAAAGAATGAGTGAATGAAAGAATGATCTCACTGAGTTCTGACAATATCTTTCCTGGTGGCATTTACAGATGAGAAAATCGAGGTGCAGAGAGGTGAAATGACTTGCCCCAGGTCACACAGAGACGATGTCACAGCACTGAAATTTGAACCCTGGGTGTCTTCTGTAAAAGGCAGGCTGGGAGCTCTTGCCCCCTCCCCCCGCCCTCCTGCCCCCTGGTGGCCCTGACCCTTCTCCAGGCTGCCCTCACCTCTGTACCATGGAACCCAGGACGGCAAACATGTGCCTGTCTTGGTGTCCCCAGGGTCCAGCCTGGGCCTGGAACACAGTAGGTCTTCAGAATGAAATTCCAGCTTCTCCCCTTGGCTCCAAGGCCTCCCCGGATCAGGATTTGGGAACATCACCCTCTCACCCTCCTGAATCCTGAGGAATGATGATAAACTTTCCAAACACACCCTGCTCTCACGTACCTCAGGGCCTCCCTACATGCTGTTCCCTCTGTCAGGACCACTCTTCCAGCACCTCTGCCCCAACCTCAGCTTAGAAGGCACCTCCTCTGCCAGGAAACTCTGCTGACCCACGGGCCATCCACTCCGCAGCCCAGTTCCTACTTCCCTCTGCTTAGGGGCAGTTGTCCTGAACTGGCTGTTCAACCACCACTGTTTCATCCCACCCTGCCACTGACCTTCTGAGTGAACTTGGCCTGGGCTATAGTTAGCTCATCTGCAGATGGATAGAAAACTTGAATGTCATAGTAAGTGAAGGCTTGTCCATCAAACTGAGTCACATCAGTCCCCTCCCTACTCAAAGCCTACAGTGGCCCCCAGCCCCCAGTCCCTACCTGATCTGACCCCGGCTGACCGCTCCAACGTTACCTCCTGTCACTTTCCCCTTCCTCACCCACCTCCAGCCACAGGGCCTCCTTGCATTTCCTGGAACATTCCAAGTGTAAACCCACCCCAGGGCCTTTGCCCTTTCTGTTCCCCCAGAACTAGAAATCCCTTCCCCAGGGTCCGTTCCTTCTCCTCCTGCAGATGTGTCCATGTCACCTCCTCCGAAAAGCCCTCTCTGACCCATGCAACTCCCAACCCCCCCATGTCTCTTCCTGCCATGATGCTTCTCCTTGGCTGCAATTATCTTCTCAATTCATGTGTTCGCTCACTGATCTCCTGTCTCCTCCACAAGGCAGAGACCTTTTTTGTTGCTCTGTCCCCTGGAGTCTGGTATACAGTAGGTGCTCAAGCAATGGTTGAGGAATGAAGGGAAGATCATCAAAGTCCGGCCCCTCCCTTGCCCACACCGGCCCCCCGCCTAAAGTTTAGGGACTGGGAAGCAGGAGGCCTCACTCCCGCTGCCGTCAGGGCCCCCTTTGAGCCCCAGAGATTGTCTGGTTCCCAGCCCCATAAAAACCACCGCCCTCACTTTGCCCTTGGGCGGCAAAGGGTGAAGGAGGCAGGCATGGGGCCCAGACGCTGACCCCAACCTGGCCTCAGAGACCTGGGCTGGGAGAAGGTGCAGACTCCAAATGTCAGTGCTCACGGTCCCCTGGCTGATAAACACCACACACGCAGCCCTCACAGCCTCTCTGCAAGGTCAGGATCATCACAGACCTCCTTTACCAGTGAGGAAACTGAGGCACAGTGGACTACAGCCCTGGGCCTCAGGCTGAGCAGCCAGAGAAAGGCACAGTCGGGATTTGAACCCAGCTCTGCCTGACACCAAAGCCTGAGTGTGCTCGTCAGTCCACAGATATTATGCGCACGCTAGCTATGTGCCAGGCGCTGGTTCAGAGCACGGATCCTGGAGGCAGACTAGTCCTGAGACCTTAAGCAGAGCACTCAGTCCCGCCAAGCCTCAGTTTCCCCAGCTCTGAAACAGGCCACATGGCCCTTCCCTTGTCAGGTTGTTGAGAGAATGAAAGGAGATCATCTGAGGCTGAATAGAGCTGCATGGATTCAATGCTGCCCCGCACTGTTGGATGCCCTTGTTCCCCCTCTCTGAGCCTCAGTTTCCCCATCTGGCATAGGTCACTTCGTAGGATTGTTGCGAAACTAGGATATTTGCCCAGCGCCTGGTATGCAGTAAACGCCTAATAAGTGCTCACTGTTATTCACTCTCGTCCTCTGGGCCTTCCTTTCCCCATCTCTAACCCCAGAAGTCAGCCCTGATCACTCCAAATCTCTTCTAGGTCACTGGGGCAAAGGTCCGGGGGTCCTGGGGCGGCCCTGGCAGGGTGAGGAAGTTCTGGGTGGGGGAGGGTGGCAGAGTGGCCGGGATCAGGAAGCTACAGGAGGCCGGGGTGACTCACTGGCCAGCCAGGCTGAGGGGCTGGGCCAAGGCCCCCCACGCGCCCCTCTGGGCCCTGCCTTGTGCCCAAAATTGCTGTGTCATGCTCTGTCATGTGGCTCCGGGTCATTAATACCCGAGTTCTGGGAAGCTTGGGCCGAGTTCCCGGAAGGGGTCAGCCAGTTCAGTAAACAGATTGGCTGGTTGGTCGTCACAGCTGAGCCGGGCGGGCCTGCAGCTCAGGAGGCAGGAGGTGGGAACTGGTGGCCAAAGGGGACACAGGAACCGCCCCCATCCCTGTGCGGGACTGGCACCTCCCAGGGCAGCCTGACCCAGGCTCTGCAGATGAAAGGGGAAACTGAGGCGCAGAGAGGGCAAGACACTTGCCAGAGGTCACACACTGGGTTCAGGGTGCAAACCCAGAATTCTGGACTCACCATCCAGCGCTCCCAGCATCTCTGGCTGATGGGCAGGAGGCTGCATCCTCCTAACCCCCAAATTCCAACCCAGACTCTAAAGTCCGTCCGTTGGATGAAAGGAGAGCAAGTGGAAGGCAATTTGGGAAGGACACAAGTTTAGTTGGATATCGAGCTGTCCTGTGGTAGGTCTTATAATAATAATAACGCCTTCCCGCATTTCTTGAGCACCTACTACGTGCCTTTTGGCAAAATAAATGCTACTTAGGCACTGTTCTAAGTGCCTTACGTTAGTGCACTCATTTCATATGCAGCTGTCATAAAAATAATCACAGCCGTCAGTTTTTAAAGCACCTACTAAAAGTGGGGTGATTAAGACGCACTACCTCTGATCCTCACACTGACCCTATCAGGTGGGCATTGCCCTCACCCCCATTTACAAATGAGGAAATAGAGGGCTGGAAAGGCAAGCACCTGTGTCCTTTGGTAGAATGAGGGTGTTCAAACCTTGGCTTTGCCCCTTCCAGCTGTATGACTCACACAAGTGACTCACCGTCTCAGAGCCTCAGTTTGCCCCCTCTGGTAAATGGGGTGATTACAGTACTCTCAGGTCATGGGAAGCCAGACCTTGTGGGTGCACATGAGTATCATTACAGAGCAGGGTCTAGAGCATGGACTTTGTGCTCGGGCAGGTGTGGGTGCTAATCTCACTCTGCCGCTTCCTGGCTGTGATGTGAAGCACGTGGCTTCGCCGCTCTGGGCCCCCGTGTCCTTTGTAAAATGGACATCCTAATAACACCTCCCTCATGCAAATGACGAGAGGAGTGAACGAGCTGACATCCCAGAAGCCCTCCGTGCAGGGCCGGGCATTCTGTAGGCGCTCACACAGGTGACTTGTTCTTAGGTTTCACCTAAGATGCCTTCCCTGGGACGAGGGCAAGGGCCTCGGCCATGGGCAGAAGGCCGAGGCTCCACATGCTTTGCTGCCCTTCCGCACCCACCAGCAACCCAAACAGAGAGGTCGGCTCCTCACTCCGCACACTGCTTACTCTCAGGCCTGGCTGCGTGCCTGGCAGACGTCATCTTTGCTCTTTGGTTCTTGCCGTGACCCCGCCATCACTAGCCCAGCCCCAGCCCTGTCTGATCAAACTCGCATCTCATTATTCCCACCTTCATCCTTTCGCACGCACGCACGGGGCCCTCCACCCGGCATGCCCTCATTTACCCTAAGCCATCTGCCTGGTCCGTGTCTCACCCATCCTTTGTCACTCAAAGTCAAACCACCTCCTCCAGGGTGCCCGCCCTGATCCTCCCCTGAAAGTGAGCTCTCCCGGACTCTCCCTAAACCCTTTCTATCCCTTTCTATCATTACACATCAGCTATTTTTGCACATGTCACCTCAAATTTTGGCTGCTGTGAAGTGGAAAATTTGCAAGGGAGATTTGGGAGGAAAAACATTGTATTGCCTCTAAAATACTTCAAGAAACCTGCTAAATTGAAATGAATCAATCTTTCATTAATCCATTCCGACTTCACGATTCAGTATTAAATGTCTAATGCAGTATTTATGACAATTTTCACATCGTTGGAAAACAATCTGCAAACGAAAATGTTTCTTGTTGGGCAAACACTCCCTGGTATACATGGGGATTGCCAAGAACCCAGAGTCAGAGGTACAATAAATGAGCTCGTGTTGTCAAACAATTTCGGAGGTAGGATAGTTAATATTATGAAGGTCCTTTTGTGCTTTTTTCCAGCTCTGCTTTCGGTCCAGCCTCTTCATTTATTTCCCAGCACCCCCCTCCCCTGCTCCCGTTATCATGTCTCCTTCTCTTCTCTCCGGTTCCATCTCTCATCCTCTCCTTCCACTTCTAAAACTGTCTTCCATATTCCCACAGGCACACCCTTGCTCACTCCCCCACCACCTGGAATGCCCTCTCTTCTTTTTTTTTTTTTTTTTTTTGACAAAATCTGACCCTTCAGAGCTAAGTCCAAGCTCCACCTCCCTCACAGTGCCCTGCCCCCGCCCCACCCCATCCCCGGACCCAGGAGAAGGCATCAGTGTCTGGGGCAGCTATACTTCTGACTCTCCAGGACACTCCCCACCTGCAGAGGGCTGGAGTGGAACAGTGGTGTCAAACCCATGGCCCTCGAGCCAAGTCTGGCCTGTGTAGTTGTAGATTTGCCCCCACGTTTAAAATCCAATCCAGATTTATAGCTTCTTATGAAAAACTGGAAGCCCTGGCCTTCCCGCATGTGACATTGGGCCAAAACTGAGTCGTGTCCACCCTTTGGACGGGCCTGCCTCTCTCTACAGCCACGTGACCACGTGTACTGCTTGCCTGGTCCTGGAGGCACCTGGGTTTGCCATCCTTACACTGGGGTGGAGGTCCCCAGGTTTCCCTCCGTCTCAAAGCCCCTTCTTGAAATATCTTAGGCAGAATCTCCTGATCTGGTTGAAGTGTCCCTGAAGTGGTCTCCCCCTGCCCACGTGTCCCTATCTCCACCCCGGAAGAGACACCCCTTACCCTTGTAGTCAAGGTACATCCTCTGAACATGTAAATTCTTTGAAGCACAGTTTGAAAAACTCAGCACCACCTGGGTCCAGGCTGTGACGACGCCAGGTTCTGGGCTCTGCCCCAGAACCTACTAAATTGACATCAGGAAGGAGAAACCTTCTGAGTGACCCCCAAACCAGCTCCCCCCCGTAAAAGATAGCACCTTCACCATCCTGGAGTCATCCTCAACTTGTCTCTCTCTCTTTCTCCCTCTCCCTTTCCCTTTCTCCCTCTCCAGGTCCAATCCAGCCCATCCTGCTGAGTTCACCTGCAGAACAGATCCAGAATCTCACCACTTGCCCCACCCCCACTCCTTTGCCCATTTGGGAATCCCTATAGTCCGCTCTCCCCGTACACAGCCGAGAGATCCCGCTAGACCAGTAGTTCCCAACTGGGGGTGACTTGGTACCCCAGGGCACAGTTGGCAATGTCTGGAAATATTTTTAGTTGTCATAACTGGGTGGGAGGTGGGTGCTAGTGGCCCCCAGTGGGGAGAGGCAGGGATGCTCTCCTCTATATCCTCTAAGGAACGGAAGGGCCCGCAAGAGAGAATGATCCGGCCCAAATGTCAATAGCGCCGAGGACAGAAACCTTGGATTTGAACCTAAGTCAGGCCCTGTTCCTCCTGTGCTCAGAACTCAGGGGTTCCGCCTCACTTGCAATAAAATCCAGACTCCTTCCCCTGCGGTCCTCAGGGCAATGGACAATCTGGGCCTGCTGGCCCCCTGACCTCGGCCCCCCCCACGCTCCCCCTGCTTACTCAGCCAGACGGCTCTCATCTTTCCCCAACAGTCCTTCCCACCTCAGGGCATTCGCATCTCTGTTCCCCTCATCGGGAATATCCCGCCCCAGACATATTCAGGGTTGCCCCCCCCCTTTCCTCTGGCCTCCTGCACCTTCTGAGACAGCCCATATTACACTGAAGCCCCCACACTCTTCAGCCCCCTTCACTATTGAACATATCCTATCTTTTACCCATTTGTTCCTCGACTGTCTTCCCGATAAAATGTAAGTGCCATGAAGGCAGGGAGTTTGTCCACGTTGTTCACTGCTGTCTCCCCAATGCTTAGCACATAATAGATGCTCAATAAATATTTACTGACTGACCATGTGACTTGGTCTAGCAGGCCTCCGATGCTAGAATTTGAGAATTGCAGGGGCCTGATCGGTCTGAGAGCCCGTGATTCCTTTGTCCTGGGGGGGCGCAATTTTACAGTTCCAGGACTCCACAGTCTCAAGCATCCACCGAGCTTCCACTCCAGTCCGGAGTGCTCCTGAAGGGTCACCCAGGTCCTGGCTCATAGAGAGAAAGACCAGAGGGCAAGAGAGAAGAGGAGGCAGGGACTGGGCCAGAAAGTTGGGAGGCTGAGTTCACAGGTGGCGGTGTTAGGTGGCAGGTCCTAGTTTGGGAAGCTCTTGTACCCCTCATAGAACAAGAGCTGTGCTTGGGGGCGCAGGGAGGGGACTTCTGGAGATCTCAGGTGGATGCTCAGAAAATAAAGGTAGACAATTTGGCCTAGGAATAAGCCACATAAAGTGAATTCACCAAGAACCAAGGGCAAAACTTCAGAAAAGATTGACCTTAGAGAAACTTGACTAGGACCCTGCCTTACAAAGGGAAGAAAAAAGAAAACTAAAGTGAAAATAAATTGATGTTCTCTTTGACCTAACACATTTATTATATAATTATGCAAATTCTTAGGATGGACAAAGTAAAGCAAGTATCAATATGTTTAAATATGTTTAAACAACATTGCACGGTGTCCCCGTGTCACGTCCTTTTCATGGCACTTAACCAACCCAGCACGAACATGAAGAGATTCGTTTCTGCAAATTAATTCAGTCTGCACCGTGGCCACCTCTGGGCCCTGGTCACTGTCCCCAGAACTGGCCTGCCCCTGCAGCCTCTGGAAAAGTAGACAAAACTGTGGGCCCGCCCACCCCAGAATGGACTCCCGCACCCCCACCCCCCATCATTTCCAACTTCAGATCATAAGTATGGCACTGGTGGGGGCACTGTCACATGGCCAGCCCCAAGCTTCGGAGGAGCAGCTCTCAGGCCTCCTTCCCCCACCTGGGGTCCTACCTCCCTCCCTGCCAGCCCCCACTCCTCAGCCTCTCGCTGGCTCCTACAGCCCACTCCTCACCCTAGGAGGGGCCAGCCAGCACCTCCAGTTTTTGAATGACGGAAGAATTATTGTGCCCCATTTTAGAAACAAGTAATAAACCAGGAAACATACTGATGTTATTTTTAACAATTAAGGGACTAATTTTCTCGTTGCAAAGGGGGTTTCAAACAAACAGGACAAACACTCCATGAAGAAAATAACACAAAAGCATAAGTAGATTGGGTATCACCCCCCCACCCCCACCCCAGGGGCCTGATACAGGGATACAAAAGTAGATGAGGCTGGTGTCATCCTGAGCGCATTGTCAACGGGAGAAACGACTGGAAGGGTGACCCCTTGCGCAGCTGTGACCAGGAGGACCCAGGGGCTGTATGAGGGCAGGGACACACTCATGTTCCAGAAATGACGAGAATGACGAGGTGAGGAAGAGGGAGAGTGTTCCAGGCAGAGGGGACGACTTGGGCAAAGGTGTGGAGGGAAGGAGAACGCCAGCCCCAGCTGGAACGGCTCTTCTCAAACCTTCTAATCCAGAGGTGTGCACAGAGTTGACTTTTGTTTGTTGTTTGTAATGTGATTCGTTGGACAACATTTAAGAATTAGGACTTTTCACATATGCCCTGGGATTTCTGGCTTCTCTGGATACATGGAAAGATCTGGGCCGTGTGCCGGCTAAGAGGCGGCCGTCCCCTGAGAAGGGCCTGTTCTGTCCAGTTCACCGTACTCACCACCAGCCCACCTCACTCCTCATGTCGCCTCCTGGCCCTAAAATGTCTGAGTTTTTAACTCCCTGTTCTAAAGCTGGAGAACCGGGCCCAAGGAGCTTAAACAACTCTCCTCGGATGGCACAGCACACAGACCAGGGTGACAATCCAGGACTCCACACGCAGTCCTGCTGGGACACCTCCCCCCAGGAGCCCCACAACCGCCACCTCTGTCCGGCAGGAGCCGCTGACCCTGTCCCTCAGCCCCAGAGGACCGGGAGGTGGGGCCGTGAGTGCCGGGTAGTGGCCGGGAAGGACCCGTCCTGTTTAGGTTTTGTGGTCTCGTGAGTAACCGAGTGGAAAAAAACAAGCTTGAAAAGATAACAATTACAACGAAATTAAATCAAATCAAGCCTGTGACTCATTTATGGAGCCGTAAAAACAAACAAAAAAAAAACACAAGCTGGTTTTGGAGAAGGCAGGCCAGCGTGAGGAGGGGAAAAGTCAGGGAAGGGATAAAATAAAGCAGCAGCAACGACCTCCGGGGGTTGTCAGTCACCCCAACAACGCGGCGACTGATGCCAGGGCCAGCACAGCCGGGCCCGGGGACTCAGGAGCAGGGAGGAGGGGAGGAGGGGTAGGGCAGCTGGGGGGGGCCGGAGACCCTAGGTGCCGGTGGGATGGCTAGTCTTGCCCTCCCAAACACCCCCATGGGCTGGGTACCACTGGCGTGCCATTCTACAGACAAGGCAGCAAGAGGCTCGGCCGTCCCACGTGACAAGCCTCAGGTCACATGGCAGGGTGTGGAAGGATGTGATTCAAATTGGTCCCTAAGCCTATATGAGGTTCAGTCTTGCCACCCAGAAAACAGGCGCCTGAGCCCCAGCCTTATTCCAGGAGCAACAAAGGAGCCAGGATCCTGGAAGCTGCCCCACAGGCCAGACACCCCACACGGCTGCCCGTCTCTAGTCTCACTGTCCCCACTTTTACAATAATCGGGTCCCATCAGGCAGTGCCAAAGGAAGGCCCAAGAGCTCTGTGGGTCTGATCCAGGGAGCTTCAAAGGGGAGCCAAAGGCAGAGCCTGAGGATGCCCGCCCCAAAGGCCTGATTCCCCAGAGGTCACCGTGACCCAGAACACAGGACCCAGGACCCAGGACCCAGGGACGAGGCTGCGTGGGCAGCAGAGAGCTGGGTCTGGGATCTGCTCTAGGCAGAGAAAGCAGGAGGTCGGGCTGATTGATGAGGGAAGGATTGGGGGGCAGGGCAGGAGTAAAGGGGCAGGAAAGCAGCTGCCAGAGTAACTTCATTTAGTGCACTGAGTAGTGAGCCCTTATCATGGGCAAGGCAGGTACATTCATTCATTCATTCATTCATCCATTCTGCAGGTCTTTATTGAGCACCTTCTTGTGCCGTGCCAGATTGGGGGCTAGGAACATAACGACGATGAACGGAGACAAAAATGGAGCTGCCGTCCGAGAGGGGATAGACAGACAAATAAGCAAAATCCAGGCTGCGCCAGGAAGTGGTAAGAGCTACACAGACAAACTAAGCAAGGAAGGGAGTGTCAGGGGTCAGTGAAGGCCTCACTGAGCTGTGACATTTGAGCAGAGACCTGAAAGAGTGAGAGCAGCCATCTTTGGGAAAGACGTTCCAGGCAGAGGGAACAGCAAGTGCAAAGGCCCTGAGGTAGGAGCATGCCTGGCATATTTGAGGAACAGTAAGAGGGCAAGTGTAGCAGGGGCAGAATAAATACTCCCAGTAGCCAGTGGTGCTACTATCTCCTCTTACTGAGGAAATTAAGACTCAGAGAGGGGAAGTGACTTGTCCAAGATCACACAGCCAGGAAGTGGTAGCACGGGAGCAGAGTGTCAGTTAGGCTGTGCAGAAAGTGGGGAGGATGTGCAACAAGGACGCTTGGCCCCAGGGTGACTCCCAGAGAACATGTGTCACCTGCCTTGGTCACAGCCATGGCTGGTGTGATTGTGAACGGAGCCGTGCAGCAAGCCTCACCCTGCCTCCCTCACCCTCTGTTTTCCACACAGAGGCCCACCCTCGCCCTGCCTCCCAGGCCTTCCAGGCTCTAGGGGTCACTGGGGAGCCAAGAACCCAGGTTGCTCATTCAAGCCAAGGGGTGAGTGACAGCAGCAGTCCCCACCTTACCCTATCCCTGGGCTGACTTTTAACGAGATCATAGAAGCAGTTCTACAGCCTCAGTTTCCCCATTTGTCAAATACTGAGTCCACTTAGGTGGTCTCTGATGGTAATTGAGGATTCTTGGATCCAGAGTGAAGCATGGCTTCCCAAGGTCACACAGCCAGGGAGGGACAGAGTCAGGTGGCCCCAGCCTGCTGACTGCTGGCCCAGAGGTCTTCTTCCTCCTGCCTGGACGATGCCTGATCCTCGAGCTCAGCTGCCTGGGGCCCTCACCCTGCCTTGCTGTCTTCACCAGTCCCACCCCCCGCCGCCCTGCACGCCTTCCACAGTTCTCACTTCCAGGCCTTTGTACCTACTGTCCCTTTCTTGGAAGTATCTTTTCCCTGTGCCAGCTCCACCCATAAAGGAAAAATAAAGCATGGAGGGGGCTCAGAGAAGGCTACTTTGAGGGGTGACATGTGAGCTAACACCTAAGGGGGTGAGGTAGGGAGTCATGCGAATAGCTGTTGGATGAGGGTTCTGGGTCAAGGGAACAGCATGGGCAAAGGCCTTGAGGTAGAAAGATCCAGGACTTATTAGAGGAACAACAATGAGGCCATTGGACTGGAAAGCAGTCGTCGAGGGGGAAAGTGGGGGGAGACAAGGTCCTCAGAGGGGTGGAGGGTTTGCTGAGGGAGGGGGTCCCACAGGAAGGCCTTTGGCTTTTACTCTGAGTGAGGTGGGAGTCCTGGGAGGGCTCTGAGTAGGGGAGAAATAGGACCTGACTTAGGTTCTAAGGGGATCCCTCCGGCTCTGTGTGGAAAACAGACTGTAGGGAGTGAGGTCTCCTGGTGGGTGATGCTGGGGCATAAACCAGGGTGGGGCCGTGGGGGGGGGGGAGACACAGGCAGATTCTGGTTACATTTCAAAGGTGGAGTCCACAGGATGTGGTGAGCAATCAGGGGTGGGTGTGGGTGAGAACAAAGGGCAGAGAAGGACGCTGGGCTTTGGGGGAGCACCTGGTGGATGGGGCAGCCGCTAACTGAGACAGCTATGGTTTGGGGGGAAGACCAGGAGTTGGGCTGTGGCCATGCTGAGATTGTCACCCCAGTGGCAACGGGGAGGGCTGGGTGGAGCCTCAGCCCTGGAGTTGGGGGAAGCGCCAGGTTGGAGAGCTACATTAGAAGTCAGCGGCATTTAAATGACGACAAGAACTGTGTCTTTGGCACCTCTGTCCCCTCCCCCAGCACCAGGCTGGCCCTGGGAAGGCCTCGGGGAGCGTCCAGCGGACTCTCGAATGAATCCATGAGCATGTGTATCAAGCACCCACCGTGATCAGGGTCACGCGAAGCGCTTCCTCTCTGCCTATTTCATTCTCACAGCATCCTGAAGGGGCAGGTACCGCCAGAGCTCCATTTACAGAGCTGAGCGTGAAGGAATTTGCCCAAGGTGTCATCCAACATTGGGGAAATAAAGGAGTGAACTGATTAATTCAGGAAGGCTGCTCTAATAGAGGTACAGAGACAGGTCCATGGGGGGAGCGTCACCTCCATTCTCAGCAGCCCCAGTTCATGACGCCAGACACGGGCTGGGAAACGCCAGAGGTTCCCGAGTCACTGGCGCTGCCTCCTCCAGGCAGTGGAACAGATTGCCTCTCAGTGATTCTGGGACCATGGAAAAGGGCTGAGGGCAAACCTGAATCTCCCCAAGGCCAGCAGGAAGGAGGCTGGGGAAGGAGCTTGGGAGGGGTACGGGGGTGCAGTCGAGGACCTGGCTGGGGCCTCCATGCAGGGGACAGAGACTAAGACTTTGGGGCAGGCTTGGGGGACAGTGAGATCCCCCTACCACGAACATGGAGCTCTAGAAAGCCTCTCTGAAATCCAAAGGACTCTCCCACTGATGCCTCATGGTCCACCATTGATTGCAGACACAACACCTCGCTGGCCACCGCCCGCACTTTGTAAAATGTTCTCCATCATCACCTGAAAGAAAGCTAAGGTTCACGGGGGGGGGGGGGGGGGGGGGGGGGGAGAGGAGGGGGATGTTGACTGAGCACCTACTATGTGCCAGACCTCTCACCCAAGGTCACTAGCAAGGGAGGGGCTGAGGCAAGATTTAAACTCAGATTTACCCAACCCTCAACAGGATTCTTTCCATTGTGGGGTTTGACTTGCCCACTCGGCATCCATGAAAGATAGGAACAAGAGTTGGGAGGGTTCCCAGGGGCGGGGGAAGAGGAGTAAGACCCACATACCGTGTATTAAGACCTAACCCTGTGAGAGACACTGGGCAAAGAATCTGGTTTTAAAATCAGGGTGAAGATCTCTCCTTCCTCCCAGTTGTGATGGGTTAATTCAGGGATTGGCACCCTTTTTCTATAAAGAGCCAGATAGTAAATATTTTCACCTTTGGGGTTTTTATGGTCTCTCTCACAACTGCCCCACACTGCAGTTGCAGGCTGAGGGCAGTTATAGATGATATGTAAATTAGCATGATGTGTGTCAATAAAACTGGAGGCACAAACACAGGCTATGGACCAGATTTGGCCGGAGGGCTTCGTCTGCCAACCCCTGGGTTAATGAATGCCAAACACAGCACCTGGAACATAATAGGTGCTCAATGATTCGGAGTCTCACTTTTTCCACCTGCTAAAAAGAAATCACTATAATTAGCTATTCATCGAGTGTTTTCGAGTGCCCCAGGAATGACGCCTCACTTATAAAACCCTGAGACAGGGCCGTCGATGGTTCCATTTTATGGGAACTGAGGCTAAGGGCTCAGGCCACTGCCTGGGATGTGACAAAGCCAGGATGTGACATGTGACTGGAGCCCACGTCTTCTGAAACCAGGCCCGGGGCTCTCTACACTGACTATGGCTCCAAGCGTGTCCCTGAAGTGTGGAAACTGAGAGCGGGACCTGGGGGCCCACCCTGGGCCTGGCAGCAGGGTCGGGCTCCAGACTGAGCTCATTCCTCGCTCCAGCCCCCAAGCCAGGAGTCTGCTGCCTGCATCCTGGCCTTCACAGTGGGTCAAATACACAAGGGAGGAAGAGAGACAGGGACAGAGAGACAGGACAAAGAGGGGACAGAGGAGTCCAGGAAGACAAAAAGAGGAAAACAGCGAGCTACAAAGAGAAATGGAAATCGAGAGGAGTGACTCATGTCGCTGTCCTTCCTCCCTCCCTGGGACTTCCTCATCAGTCCCACCAAGCTCTCCGTCACCACCGACTCCCTCCAGGGAAACAATGATCCATCCCCCACACAGTACTGGCTTAGAACCCGGGCTCAGGCGCTGACCGCTGTGTGACACCAGACAGGTGATTCTCCCTCTCTGAGCCCCCTTCTCCCCACGCTAACTTGGACAGCCTCATTGCCTGCTGGATGAGGTGAAGCAGGGGGTTCTGATACCAACAGGCACCCAAGAACCCTAGATGCCCCCATCCCTGTGCCAGGGAAGAGAAGGAGGACACACTTTCCGAGCTCTAGGCCTGTGTTCTTCAGGGGGTCTTTATTCATTTATTCATTCTTTTGACAAAAATTTATTGAGCACCTACTGTGTGCCAGGTGCTGGGCTGGGCACAAGGAGCACCGCAATGAATGAGGCAGACGGAAGTCCCTGCCTCAGTGGAGCCGATATTTTAGAAGGTAGACGGAGAGACGACCCACAGGCAAATTCATACAAATGCACCCAGTGGTAAGAAGGACAGCAGGGATAATAAATTGGGACACTGGTGGAGAAATGCGTCCCATGGGGGGCTCATTACTGAGCACTTCCTGAGGGCAGGCACTTCCATCACTTTTATCACACTGAATCTCCTCAGCAATCCCAAAAGCTGGGTACTCTTCTTGCCCCCTTTCCCAGATGAGGAAATACATTCAGAGAGGTGAAGTGACTTGCTCAAGGTCACACAGCTATAACAGAACAGAGCCAGAATTCATAGGGGTCCTGGAGTCCTGAGGACAAACAGAAAGGTATAGTCCAAGACGGGACAAGTTGAGACCACCCCTGCCAGATACCAGGGCAGGGGCTTGAATGGGGGACAGTTAGAGAGCAAGACTTGCGCCAGAGTCTCAGCAGCCAACAGGTTAAGGACCTGGGTTCTTGGGTTCCATGTCAGGGCCCCCACTCCGGCTCCCACCAAAACAGGGCCCCAGATAGGGTGCCAGCCACACCCAGGCCCACGCTGCCTGCTGGGAACACAGAGTCCTGGGGACTAGGAGGCTCAAAATAGAAAGCTCGGGACCTGGGTTGGCGCCTGGAATGCCGGGCAGGCAGGCTGGACTGCTGGACCAGCCCGAGTACTGCCCAGCCCTGGGGATGGCAAGGTGGCAGAATCAGCACAATCAACTGCTTGGGCCTGGGTCCTGTCTGTTCATCTCTGGAAGCCATTTCCAAAATGCTGGCTCTAGGATCTGATGAACCCAAACTCCTCTCCTGGCTCAAACTCAAACTAGCTGTCTGGCCTTGGGCTGGTCACCTACCTAGAGTGGTAGATAAAGTTGGTCCTTATCTACCAACAACTCGTAGAGTTGTTCATTCAGTCGGTCAACAAATGTTTGTTGAGCACCTGTTATGTTCTGGGCGCGGTGCTGGGCGTAAGGATACAACAGAGAACAAAGCAGACAAAAACCCCAGCCCTTGTGGGTAAGTAAAATCTACAGTGTTTCAGAAGGTGATGAGCGCCCAGGGGAACACAAAGCAGGAAAAGGGACGTGGGAAAAGGAACGTGGACGACTGAGCAGGGAGTGGAGGTGGGGGGCTCAGAGAAGAAGTCACATGCAGGTGACACCTAAGGAACGAGGGAGGGGACCCGGTGGACACCTGAGGGAAGAGTATTCCAGACAGAGGGAACAGCCAGTGCAAAGGCCCTGCGGCAGCATGAGCTCAGGCTGTTTCAGAGACCCGGAGGAGGCCAGCATGGCTGGAAGGGTGGAGAGGAGGGGGTGGGAGAGGAGCTCAGATGCTGCAGGGCCTAGTGAGCCAAGGGAAGAACTTGAGAGCTGCTTCTCAGAGCCCTGGGAGCCCTCAGATGGGGAGTGACGTGGCTGACCTCTGGTTGTAAAGGACCCCTCTGGCTGAGGATGCCCAGGGAGTTTCTGGAGGGACTGGACGGAGACTTTTGTGCCAGTGTGAACGAGCGATGATGGTGGCAGTGGAGGCAGGAGGAGGGACTTGGAGGCCCCGCTGGGCCTCAGGGGGCCCAGCAGGAAGTTGGTGGCCAGGCGGCCAGGCCTGGGAGGCTGACTGGTTTGTCCAGCCTGAAGGCTCTGACCCCCACCCCCACCCTGTGCGGGCCTGTGGCAGCCCCAGGGCTGGGAAACGTGCCTGGAATGTCAGCCATGAGGCCCACCGGACAGTGCCCGTGAGACCTTCTGGGGGCTGGGCGAGCACCCTGGCCGCAGCCCTGCCCACACATGGAATTTCTTGGGCCCACTGACCAGGGTAAGTGGTAATTACAGGCCCTGGAGAGAGGGGGAGGGGACCGCAAGCCAGAGCCTCCCCCACAGCCAAGCCCCACTCCCCTTTACTCAGCACCTATTGTGTGCCCAGCCCTCGCCACACACCATCCCATCCGCTGGCACCTCGCTCTGTGCCCGTGGGACCTCCAGGTGACCCGTCGCAGATGGGGAAGTTTGCCAGAGGCGCGCGGCAGGAGCCCAGACATGCACTAGCTGAGATTCGCACTAGGACCCCACACTTGGCACACACTGGCAACAAACTGCTCCAGGGACGTGGGGGGGGGAAGGGGAGGGGAGTGACGAGGAGCCCTGGACGGGGAGCGCCCTGCGCTGGCCCTTCTCGGGCCTCAGCCTGCTCACCTGATGCAGGAGGTTTTATTCATTCATTCATTCATTCCTCACAACTGTTTCCTGGGCACCTACTCCGGGGCACAGCAGTGAACAAAACAGACCGAACTCCCCGCCTGGGGGATGGTGACATCCCTGTGGCAGGAGACAGACAAGACACAGAATGAACAGCAGCCATGGGGGCAGGAGATGGAAACTTGATTTGGGAGCCTGGGCAGCTGGGGGGCTGGGGCTGCCATCCCTGCAACAGGAAGGACCCCAGCTTTGCGGAGGGAGCAGGGGACTCTTTCAGGCATGAGGCTCACCCAGGGTAATGGGGAGCAGCTAGGGCCCCACACCCCTGCAGGGAGTCCATGCACAGGTAGCCCTGGAATCTCCCCGCGGGATGAGGTTCTGTCTGCAGACCCCCCTGACCTTCCCAGGTCGCCCCCCAGTGAGAGAACTCACTGTTCTTTGCTCTGCCCTGAGCATCGCACTGGGGACCCTGGAATCCCAGAGTGGGGGGTGGGGGCAGAGGGGAGAGGGCTGACTGTGTGTCCTTCCCACCCACCTGCCTGCCCCGCCAGTCAAACAGGGCTGAGGAGGACCACAGCCCGTTCTCCACGCCTCTGTCCAGGCTGCACCCATTGCCCTCTCCACCACCTACCCTGCCACCCCAGAAGCCCTCAGACTTGTGGGCCCCACAACTGGGAGCTCTGCTCTGGTCCCTGTCACCTCACACTCCCCTAATCATATCGTCATCACTTGGTTCTCTGGTTCTAAGTTCCCATTTCACAGATGAAGGAACTGACATTCTGAGAAAGGGGGCAGGTTCCCAAGGTCACAGACCAGGTCAGTGGCAGTGCCAGGATTCAGACTCACGTGTCTCTGATTCCAACACTCTGAACGTGCGAGGGGCACATCTGCTGTCTTAGGTGGGCGAAGCAGCTCTGAGACGAGGATTGGAGTGCAAGTAGTTTGTTTGGGAAGTGATTCCTAGAAGCACCCGTTAGGGAGTGAAGAAGTGAGACCAGAAGGGGAGGGAACAGGTTGCCTCTATGTGCTCAGCCCCCGGGGCCTCTGGGAGAAGGAGCAGAACAGGCCGAGCATTGCCCACATCAGGGGCGAGGAAACGGGGTATTTATGCAGTAGTTCCCACCTCTGTTGCCAAGGGTCTCTCACTCCGGCCCCCCACTCCTGCAGCCAGAGGAAGCCCTTGAGCAGTGGCCTCAGGTGCGAGCTCCCAGGTGGGTGATGCCAGTACCTGGTACCATGGTCATCCCAGAGGCGTCTTCTGTTCCTCTCTCTTCCCCGCACTGCCTACCCTGGCCCTGCCCCAAACCTTGTGACCTAAACACACAAGCCTGAGAATTCAGAACTGGCACAAATACTAGGAAAACTGAGGCCCAGAGGGGCCATCCAAATGCCATGGGCTGCCCAGCCAGAGAGTGCCACACGCACCTCCTTTCTGGGCCTCCACTGCAGATCAGTGCTGGCCCTGGGAAGCTGCTGAGATGCATGACCTTGGGCAAGTCCCTCCGCCTCTCAGAGCCTCGGTTTCCTCATCTGAAGAAAGGGATCATAAAATTTTTCTCATTTTTTTTTTTTTTTAAATTACCCTACCCCACAAGGGTTTTACGGAGATTTAATGGGACACTAGATATAAAGGGTTTAGAATAGCACATGTCACATAGTAGGTGATCATATAAACATGTTTCAATGAGATGGAAGCCACTGGCACATAGAAGCCACTCAACAAATAGGAGCCATTATTATTAGAGTCGTCGTTGTTGTTTAGGAGCCTCTCCATAACAGCCTGAGCCCAGGCCTGCTCTTTGGGGACAAGAAGTTGGCTGGGCACCTGCCCGATTTCCTGGGACCCCCAGCTTCTTGCTCAAGGCTGTCTAAACTTTGGGGAAACAGAGGAGGGGGAGGAAGGGCGGGGTCCTGGGCCAGGCCAGCTCGCGGTAACTGCAGGCAGTGACCTCGCCTGACAGCCCCATTCACCCATCCACCCATCGGCCATTCCACACAGGGGACGCCTCGTCTTGCACAAGACAGGAAGGGGGAGGCCCGGGGTGGCAGAGGCGAGTGACGCCAGGACCCCATGTCCACGCGGCTGCAGACAGGATGGGCAAGGAAGGCCCCAGCCAGGCTTCCTGTGTGCTGAGTGCACTGGGCAGAAAGGAGAAGTGGGGTGCATGGTCACAGGGAGATCTGGGCAGCACCCTCCCCTACCCAGCCCAACTGTTCCGCCTGCCCTTTCTGAGTCAGGGGCCCTGAGTTCAAATCCCACCTCTGCCATCTCCCAGCTGCATGACTTTGGAGAACGCAGCTCTCAGGGCCTTTCCCAGCTGCCGCTGGGGAGCCTCACCTCCAAGCCTCCCAGCCACTTTGGGGCATTGTCGTCATCATCCCTATTTCACGGGGAGAGGACAGGTCTGAAGACCAACTGCGTGCTAGAGACACAAAGATGAGGCCATCGTGCCCGATATTCCCAATTCTGGGCCCACAGCAGACATTACTAATCAATTACAGTCTCCCTCCTGGGAGCCCAGATGCAGCCCCAGAACCCTGCTCAACACAGCTCTCCAACCACCGCCAATCTGAGCACCTGAGGCCTGAGTAAGTAAGGAGAGTACGTCTGCCTGCTCCCTCCCAACAAAGGGGCTGCCCTCTGGCAAGCTACTTGTGGGTACTTTTCTGTCATCAGGGACCCTGAAACATACCTACCCCTGCCACTGGACTCTCAAGGCCCTCTCAGGAGACAAACCTGATCTGGGGAAGGTAGTAAACATCTGCCGCCAGTGGTTTGGCAAAGTGGCTCATGAATAGCCCATAGGGCTGGAGGAGGGGAGCACTGCAGCAGCAGCGTTTGGTGTGGGGACCTGGGCAAAGCCTGGGCTAGTAGGGAGACAGTAACAGTCACTGGGGCTGGGTGTGCCCTTGCAAAAGTGGGGGGGGGGGTCCAGGGCGGGGCAGGGAAGGGGCCAGGGAGAGGAAAAGCCAGATCACCAGCATGCTGTGGGCTCCACCAGCGGTGCCAGGGAAAGTCCAGTGACCCAGAACCCCGGGGTGGATTGTGTAAAAGGAACAACGAAACCGAATGCAGAGCCCTGGGCCTTCTGCCAGCCCTTGCCACCCATCCCTGTATCACTGCCACCACCCTGCTCATCATCGTCGCTCTCCAGGACATCTGCTGTCATTTCCAGCCGGGTTCCCTGCTTAACCCTTGTCCCCGACAATCTTTCCACGTGGCAGCTGAAGAAACCAAAAATGTCTCTCCGACCCAGCCATCCCCCTGCTGGGACCCTCCAGTGACTGCCCATCATGTTCAGGATAAAATCCAATGCCCGACCCTGGCTCCCAGCCTCCGACGCCACCTCTACTTCTTGCTCCGGCACTCAGGCCTCCCCGGGAAGACCAGCTTCTTTCAGTTCCTGAAATAAGTCAACCTGATTCCCACCTTCAGGCTTTTGCCCTCGCTCTTCCCTCCACCTTTAACACTGTTCCCCTGTATTTTCCCTTGGTGGCTGTGTCTCATCACTCAGGCCTCAATGAATGTCCCCAGGACCACCCCAGCCACCTCTCCTGCTGCGCTCCACCTCACCCCTCTGGGTACGCCTTTGATCTGTGTCCGGAAGTATCTACTTATTTGTTGACTTGTCTGTCCACCTCCCTCACCAGGACGACAGCTTCCTGGGGGCAAGCACTGGGACCACCCTGGTCACTGTTATGTCCCCCCAACCTGGCACACGGTAGAAGCTCAACAGATACTTGTTGAAAAGTGACTGAGAGGAAACAGCTTAAATCACCCAGGGGGCTCTCGCTGGGATCTTTGGAGTCCCCATTCACCCAGCCACCCTGGGAATGATAGATGGGCCCCCCTCGTGAGCCAGCCACCAACCGGTGCAGTGCTCCAGGAAAATTCTGATTCCAGAGGGGAAAATGATTGATTAGTGATATCTGCCACAGACCAGGCAGGGTGGTGGGGGCGGGGGGGGGGAGGGAACGGGCGTTTGCCAGCACCTGTGTCTGGTTTGTTCACTATCGTCTCCACAACACATAGGAAAATGCCTGGAACACAATAGGTGCTCAATAAATATTTGTTGAACGTCAAATACACGGGTGTTTTGTTTTGTTTATCTAAGTGGCTACTCCTTTTAGGAAGACAAACACCTTTAGCTCATTCAACCAGCAAACATTAGCCGGCCATTCAGTGAGGCCCCACTGTGTGCTAATCCTGAGAACAACCTGGCGAGAGGTTCTGATCCTCTACTTACAGAGGAGGAAGCCAAAGTGCTGGGACTTGATTGAGGTCACCCAGCTGGGTTCAGGTGACCCCAAAGTTCTCCAAGAACCAAATCTTGCATCCTGAGGGAGGAAAGTGAGGCCTCCCCAGGCTCCAGCCCTCCCCAGGGCATTCCTCGTCCCCTCCCTAGGGTGTAGGGATGAGGACAGGCGGCCTTCGCTTCCCTTTTGGGGCATGTCACAGGGCTGTGGTTAAACGGAAGCGGGGCCCCTGCCCATCCCAGGGTGCAGGCCCCCGAGGGCCCCACCCTCCCCATTCCCAGCCCAGACTCTTCCCAGCTGATCACGGGGCTGTCAGTTCCTCGTTCCTCTTTTCTCTGGGCAGGAGGAAGCGGGTGGGGTTATGGGAAGACCCAGACTCAGTGTCCTCATCTGACAAGTGGGTTCAACCCTTGGCACCTTCAGGAGTTAGTCTTCAGGAGTGGTGGAGATCATGAAAGATACCAAGCCAGGGTGTGACCAGGAGTCAGGTAGGAAGGCAGAGGCGGGCAGAAATGCCTTGTAACCCCATCTCCCACTCAGACCCTCCCAAGGTTCCCCACTAGCCTCAGCATAATCCCAGGCTGCTGCCCCTCAGCCTTCCTTGCTCCCCGCTCACCCCTCACCTCCCAGCTCCAACCACATGGTGTTTTCGAGTCACCGACTCACTCTGCTCCGTGCCACCACTGGGCCTTTGCACATGCCGTCCCACAGGCTGGGAAATGGGTTCCTCCCTCCTTATCTGGTTGGCCTCTGCTTCCCCTTCAGCTCTCAGCTCAGCTTCTTCCAGGGGTCATTCCTGAGCTCCCCGACCACGTCAACCCTCCTCCCGTTCCCCGCCCTTAAATCACCTTGGACTTGTCAGTCCCAAACTGACATGTCCGAGGGTGATTAGGTGACGGGGCTGCGAGGTCCTTGTGGGCAGGGGTCCTTGTCTCCCCCGCACCCGGCAGAGTAGCTGCTCCATGAATATTTTTGAGTGAATGAAGAGTACACGCAGAATGAATGGAGCCCCACGCAAGTCACACCCTCTCCTCTCCCACATCCTGCTGTGGCCGTGGGCTGGGTCCCAGCCCCGCCCTGCCCAGACCCCCTCCTCCAGGATGGCTGCTTCAGCCACCCGACTCCTGGTCCCCAAAGCGCTACCTCCCTCACCTCTCACAGCCTACCTCTCCTGGATGGAAACCAAAGGGATGAACCTAAACCGTGGCTTTCAGATGGGGTTCCCTTGGGCCTGGTGTTCTAAGGCCGGGCCTTGGGGTCGCCCTAGACAAGAGGTGACGAGGTGCCGGCCAGGAGGCCTCCACCCCAGAGATCAAGCAGAGCAGCCCTCCCTCCTTATCTGTTATAGTCTGGGCGGTACAACTTAGGCACTTGGACAGGAATTCAACTACACATGCTCAGCAAAAAGGAAAACTGTCTCGAAGAGAAGAGCCCACTGCCTGGTAGAACGCCAGGAGGGGGAGCAGTTCCCCCTCAGTCGGCGTCAGCCCCATTTCCACACTGTGGCCCACAAACACAAGCCAGGCCTCCCCCTGGGTGGGACCCAAGGCTGGGGGCATTGGCGGGCTGAATTTACGGAGAGCGAACATCCGCCTGGGTTGGAAAGGGTTGTGTCCTTCCTGTGGAATCCCCAAGAGGAACTTGGCCGTGGTCGATTTCCACCTTACGGGCCGGCTGTAGAGCTCGCCTGGGGTGCTGTGGGCCACCGCACTGGGGCCGCTGCTGCACAGTGGGTACCACAGCTCAGAAATGACAAACAAACAGAAACCATCGGACAAGATGTTCCCAAAGGAAGCACCGAGGGCGGACTGAAATTCCTAAATTCCTTTCCTGCCCAGTGTCACTTCCCAGACTCCAGGGATGAGGGTCCAGGCTACAGGGCCTTTTGTTCCTGACAGGTGGAGGCTCAGAGATCCTCTCCCCACTGCCTGGGGCCGTCCCCCGACTCCCAGCCCAACGTCCAGGCAGCGCCCCTACAATGGGAGGACCGTCAGCCCTCGGCCGCGGTTATGTCACCATGGGCTGCAGCACTGCAGGAACTGCCAACACTATCGCCAAGCACAGTGTTTTGTGTGCCTACTGTGTGCTGAATAAGACGGTCCCGCTTGCTGGACCTCACCTCACAATGGGATCCACGTGTGCACAAGACACAGAACAAATGACCCAATAACTGAAAGAGAGAATGACAAGTGCTCAGCAGGAACTAGATCAGGGTCGGGACGGAGAATGATGGAGGGGTGCCTGCAGGTGTGGTCTTGCAGGCCGCTCTGAGGAGCACAGCCCTGAGTAAGGAGAGGGCGCAGGTCACAGAAAGATCCGGAGCAGCGCTCCAGGCAGAGGGACCAGGGCAAAGGTGGGGAGTTGGCAGGGAAGGGCAGCTTGGCGTGTTGTTTAAGGAAGGGCAGGTCAGGGTGGCCGGAGGGGAGAGGACCGGAAGGGAGAGGAGGGAGGGTGTGCAGGGGCCAATCCCCTGAGGCCTGTGGGGTAGGAAGGACTTTGCTCTTCTCAGAGGGAGGTGGGAGCCACAAGACAGCTCTGAGCAGGGTGGGGGCATGAACTGACTGCTGCTCTAACAGGATTCCGCCAGCAACTGCAGGGAAGCCTAAGGCAGGGAGGTGGGCATGAAGAGGGACCAAGTGATGGCAGAGGACGGAGGCGTGTCGGATTCTGAGCTAGAGCCCGGGGTTTGCTGATGGATTGGATGTGGAGAGAGAGAGAGAGGAGTGGAGAACGAGTCTGGGGTCTGAGGCCTGGTCCACCGGATGGGGGCAGTGCCACTTTCTTAGCTGGGGAAGGCACGGTGGGGAGGGATTCAGGGACACTCGTGTCTCTGATTTGGGCAACTGAGCAAGAGGGAGACCTGGGAGAAGGAAGTGGCTGGGTTCTGGCAGTCCGCGTGGCCTGGGGGACAGTGGGGACACGGCCAGGGTCTGGAGAGCTCTCATAAAGGCATGAGGGACCCAGTGCAGCTGAGCTCACCAGGCATGAGGTCACATAAGGGAGATGCAGGCTTCACCCATCTCAGGGCCAGTGGTGAAGCTGGAGGAGGAAGAGCAGGGAGGAGTCCCAGAGACCCGGCATCTGAGGTTTGGGAGGAGGGTGCTTAGAGTGGGGGAGCTCTGAGCATGGGACCTGCAGGTGGGGTGTCAGTGAGAATGGATGGCGGCTGGCCCAGCTGTGTCCCCTCATAGTCATTCTTTCTTTGGGAACATAGAAAGGCTGACACCTGATTGGTCTAAGTCAGCCCTGGGAATTCCCTTTTGGTTTTAAAAGTGGACATGTAACTCCTACATTGTCACATGGGATACCAGAAGCAGTCTACTGGGACTTTTTTTTTTTTTTTAAAGATTTTATTGGGGAAGAGGACAGGACTTTATTGGGGAACAGTTTGTACTTCCAGGACTTTTTTCCAAGTCAAGTTGTTGTCCTTTCAGTCTTAGTTGTGGAGGGCGCAGCTCAGCTCCAGGTCCAGTTGCCGTTGCTAGTTGCAGGGGGCGCAGCCCACCATCCCTTGGGGGAGTCGAACCCGCAACCTTGTGGTTGAGAGGACGCGCTCCAACCAACTGAGACATCCAGGAGCTCAGCGGCATCTCAGCCTAAGGTGCCGTGTTCAATTTTAGTTGCAGGGGGCGCTGCTCACCATCCCTTGTGGGATTCGAGGAATCGAACTGGCAACCTTGTGGTTGAGAGTCCGTGCTCCAGCCAACTGAGCCATCCAGGAGGTGGCTCAGCTCAAGGTGCCGTGTTCAATCTTAGTTGCAGGGAGCGGAGCCCACCATCTCTTGCGGGACTCGAGGAATTGAACTGACAACCTTTGTGGTTGAGAGCCCACTGGCCCATGTGGGAATCGAACCGGCAGCCTTCGGAGTTAGGAGCATGGAGCTCCAACCGCCTGAGCCACCCGGCTGGCCCCTCTACTGGGACATTTGGGAAATGTTTGCCTGCCTGATAAGAGAGTAAGATTTGGACCAGAAAGGTCCCTTTTTCTGGCCACCCCCTTCCCTTTCTGGTTAGGATGTGGTCATGTGGGAATTGATGTCTGGTGCCACAGCAGCCACTGGGACCCATGAGGAAAATAAATGTGAAGAGATGCCAACTGAAAACCCAGCTAACCGATCCTGGAACAGCCCCGCATGGAACTTTCTTGTTCTAAGATTTGATTCAATGTCTTTACCCTTTCAGGCATGGAAGATGGCCTCATTGGGAAAAGAAGAAAATAGGAATGAACCCTGAGACAGGGAGAGGATAGAGAGGGGAGGGGTGAGAAGGCTGGAAAGGGGTCTTTTCGAGAGAATTGCATTGGGGGCAGCTAGCTCCTGGGAGAAAAAAGCATCACTTTGCAGACACTTCAACCCTCACCCGGAAGTCCCGGATGCCACGGATAAACGCACCTAATGCTACAGGTGAGGAAAAGGAGGCTCAGGAAGTGAGCGCTGCCCCAGGCCACATAGCGGAGAATGACTGCTGGGGCCTGCAGCCATGCTGATTACCTCCCACACAGGTGCTGGGGCTTTGCTGGGCCTCAACTTCTTCAGCTGCCAGGAGGAGTAAGAACAGCAGGTATCGTGAGTGTCCAGGACCCACGGGCACTCAGCAAAGGGGCCGAGACGTCCTGCGCACTCACAAGCATCCAGGCATGGGGACTGGGTGCCTGGCAGGCTCCACAGTGTGAGTTACTGTTTCTGCGAACAGCAGGTGCTCCACAAGAGGGGTTCTCATTCACGGAGCACCAGCTCCCATAGGCCAGGAACATGTCCACTCCTGGGTATCCACTAACTTGTTTCATCCCCACAACACCCAGGAGGCCTCATCTGCTTCCCAACTCCTGCTTCCTGTGAATCATGTTCACTGAATCACCCTCTCTCTACCGTGGCCCTACTCTGACCCCACTGTATTCCCTCCACCTCTGCTTGCATACCTCCTGGGACAGGCAGCTCACCCTCTGAGGGCCATACTTTCCAAGTTCTTTGTCCCTAAGCGCCTCTTTGGGCCTCACTCTGCACATCTATAAAAGGGTATTAATCACAGTCCCACCTCCTAGGCTGGCTGCGAGCACCCAGGAAGGCCCTGGGCACAATGCCTGGCCTGTAGTTAGTGCTGGATCAGCATGAAGTATAGTTAGTAGCCATTATTGTTACATGTCTCTTGCTAGACCCCTGGATCTGTCGGGTTCGGAAGCTGAGGTGTCTGGAGCGTCCCGGAAGAGGCGGCGGGGGGAAGCACTGCGTCTCCAAGCCACCTGGTTCTGTGGCTCCCAGCTCCAGCTCACCCCACCCCCCACCCCGGGCCACCACCACCTCTGAGGACCCATTGTTCCTGGCTGGCTCAGCTCCAGCATCCTGGCCCTGCCCAGGCTCCTACTTCCCTCCAGGATCCCCCGCCACCTCTGGGGCTCAGGCTTCCCTACAGGGCCCTGAAGAGGATGCCAGACGTGGTAGCAACCCAGCCGTGAGAGCATAAGTTCGAATCCCAGCTCTACCACTTCCCAGCTTTCTGACCTTAGGCACTTCCCTCTAAGCCTCAGTCTCCTCATTTGTTTAATGGGGTGGCACGACCTCACAGGCTGCATGAGGATCCTGTGTGCTTGAAGATGGCAGGGTGCCCAGCATGCAGTAAGCTTTAGGGAACTTTAGTCCCATTTCCTCTGCTCAAGGACAGAGCCAGGAAGAACAAATGCAGGGGCGGGGAGGGGGCAGCAGACCCTGAAGACAGTGGGGTGGGGTGGGGTGGGGGTATGAGCAGAGCACTGAATGAGGAGTCCAAGGCCAGGTCCTGGCTCCAACTGTCCTGTGTGACCTCAGGCAGGCTGTGGACATCTCTGGGTCCCAAGTGAGGGAAAGAAGCTGGGATCCTCCTCTCTCCCCAGGAAGCAAAGGAGAGGGGCGGAGCCAAGTTTTCTTTTCATTATTTTATTTTCAGCACAAAGGGCTTGAATGAAAACCAGCTGCAGGGACAGAGAATCCTATTGTGAAGGCGCCAGAGACTCCCGGGCAAGCGGAAGAGACAGCCTCTGGGGTGTTAGGCTGGGTAAACAGAGGCTGGGGTACTGGCCAGGGACACTGACAGGCAGGGGACAACTGAGGGGTCCCCTACCCCTCCCTCAGGGTGCTAGCCTGGGAGGCTGGGGCCTTCCCTCAGGCATCTCCTGCTCAGCCACGGTCTCTGTATCCAAGCATGGGTACCTGCCTCTCAGAATCTCACTTTCCTCATCTGCAAAATGGGTACAGTGGCAGCGCTTTCCTTTCAGGTAGGGGTAGGTGTGTTGTTACAGTCTGAGGCCTCTGAATCCTCCCCCCACCTCCCTCACACCACGTCGAGAAAGAGGCGGCGGGTGGGGGATGGGGCATCAATAGTGCCAACTGCTTCGAGGCAGAACCTGGCCCTTTATTCATTCAGTAGAAAAGAAAGGAGGGAAACGGACATTTTCTGACTCCTTGCTGTGCGCCCACTCACTTGATCTCACAACTCAGTGAGGTCCCCATTTCCAGAGGAGAAAAGTGAGGCAAGGAAGCAAGAAGGTCTGTGTGATTCTAGACCCTGAACCATCGCACCCCCGCTCTGCTGAGGGGATGCAGGGACCAGCCTTGGAGCGCCTCTTCCAGACAGGGATGACACACACCTGCCCGTCAGCGCTGTGGGGAGGAGGGCACACACTTGGTTGCCTGAAGCCTGGCCGGCTGCGAACACTCCTGCAGGCTGGCTGTTACTCTTACTCCTATCATTACTGCTATCACAGGGACACGCCCCCCAAACCTGCGAACCCCAGTACCTACAGTTCTTCCTGTAACGAAACACGCCTGCCAAAGCCTCAGCAAGGGGCCCTGACCACCTGTTTAATTATAATCTTTGGAGAAAGGAAAATACCCCCACGAGCTGAGCTGCTGTGGGGGCCACCAGTGCGGCTGCAGCCCGTGGGGGGTAACCTGACGCCCCCTTGGCCAACCCCTCCCCCAGGTCTTTGTCTGAGTCCTGCCCAGATTACCCTCCTATTTTTCCAACCTCAGACTAGGGCTGGCATGAACTCAATGCCCGGCATTGTCCTGGGACCAGGCCCCCCAGGGCCCCTAGTGCTGCCTCATCCTTCCTCCAACTGGGGATCCGGCCCCCAGGAGGCGACTCAGGGGAAATCAGAAACCCAGCAGGGCAGCCGCCTGTGCCCTGGGTCCTAGGCTTCTTGCAGGTCACCTCATCAAGCCCTTACAGCTTCACTGCATGGAGGGGCTCACGCTGTGCCCATTTTCCAGGTGGAGAGACTGAGGCTTAGGGAGTCAAATCATTGTCCAAGTTGATTCAGGTGGAATTGACTGAGCCCAGGTCAGGATGAATCAGGACCTTTTCCCAGGAGGGGACCTGGATACCCTGGGCCCTCAGCTGGAGCCAAGCATCAGGGACCTTCTGGGGGAGTGACAGCCTATCGGCAGGAGGCTCCTTCCGGGAACTCCACAGACTAGAGATGGAGGCAACCTGAACCAGGGGGCAGAGGACATCACGGCTAAGGCTCAGATTCCCCCACGACTCCTCCACGTCCAAGTCCAGCTCTGGCCCCTGTTTTGCACAAAGCCCTGCTCCTCTCTGAGCCTTTCCTGAACTATAAAATTAGCTGGGGAGAGGATTCACGCCATCAGCTATGGGAACCACTTAGCAGGTAGCAAGTGCCCGACGAACAGGAGCTTAAAATCCAGAGCTTGAAAATGGCAACGCTTCCCAGCATGCACATAGCAATCTAGGAAAGAGGAACGACGACAGCGCCTCTCTCTCTCTCTCTCTCTCTCTCTCTCTCTCTCTCTCTCTCTCTCTCTCTCTCTCTCTGTCTCTCTCTCTCTCTCTCACACACACACACACACACACACACACACACACACATCGCTATGCCACCCACATCCACGGGGCCAGAACTGAAAATAGAGCAACACCAGGGGTGACCACAGTCTCGCTTCCCCGCCACTCCAGCTGGCTGTAAATTGGTGGCATGACCTCCCTGTCCCCTGCAAATCTCTACCTGCCCTGCCCTGGTCTGTGCCTGGGAAGCTGACCTGTGTGGAGGCCACCAACTCTGCTCTCAGCTTCCTGTGAGGGTCCCAAAATTGAGTGTAGCCAAAGATGGGAGCGTAGAAGGAAAGTGGGACAGCCCCGTCCCTGCTGTGCCCCCCAGGCTGGAGATGTCCCTCCGGAGGGTCTCAACTCCTGCCAGGGCCCTCTCCACACACCCCATCCCTGCAGACGTCTGCGCCCGCTGACAGCAGCCCTCTCTGCGCCTTCCCTCATCGGTTCCCTTAGCCCTGCCTACTCCTTCAAAAGAGTAGTCCCTTTTGTAAGTTCTCCCTGAGGTCACCAAAGCACCCTTGTTTGAGAGGGGTCAGATTCCTGCCACACCCTGACTGCTTTAGATCCGAAACAACTATGGCAAAATGTTAAGATTTGACAAAGCCGGGTGACAGGGACCTGGGCTCATGAGACTATCTCTTCTGAAGTTCTAGGGGGTTGAAATGTTTCCTAAAGGAAGCAGGACACAGCAGAAAGAAAGCACTCTCAGCAGCGGAGGCCCGGCCCATCGGGAATCCTGGGTGAACGCCCTGAGATCGTGCAGGTCATGTGGTCTACCCCCAGCCTTAGGTCACACTCACGCACCCTTCCCTCCTCCGGGGCCCCTTCCCACCTTTCCCCTTGGCTCACACCTCCCTGCAGGAAATGAGAACCACGTGGGGGATCGTGGTAGAGGGGCCCAAAGGGACCCACCTCACAACTGGGGATGGGACACTAGAGAACACTCATTCTTGGGCGTCCCTCTTCTCTTCCAACCTCAGTTTCTCCATCTGACCAGGCCCTTGTCCAGACCTTGTTGCACAGCATAGTTCTGGGGGGGTTCATTTTGGTGTGTTTGGGGTTGTTTTGTTTTTACATCTCCATACACAAGGACTCAATCTGTGGCTTGTCACACATGCCTAATCGAAATCATTTTGTGTGCACGCTTTTGATTTGGCGTCTGGCCTTCTTTTTTCGCTTTTCCTTTTCTGCAAAAGCCTTCTCTCTCCAACTGCTAACACTTGAGAATGGGTTCTTACATATTTTTCTGTAAGCGTGAAAATCCTATATAGATTATGCCTGGACAAGGGGTTTCTTTATCTGTCATTCCTTTTACAAATCAGGATCACACTGTACACCCTTTTCAGCATCTTGCTTTTCTTATTCAAGAATACCCACACAAGGCAAGAACTTGTACTCAAATGTTCCTAGCAGCATTATTCCGATCGCCAAAAGGTGAAAACAGCCTCAATGTCCATCAGCAGATGAATGGAGGCACATAATGTGGTCTCTCTACACAATAGAACATTATTTGGCCATAAAAAGGAAGGCGGTGCTGACACATGCTACCCATTAGACGACTCACTTCTCATCCCCGCCTTCCCCCAGCCCCTGGCAACCACTATCTGCTTCAGTCCCTATGGGTTTATCTATTCTGGATATTTCATGTAAATGGAATCATATAATATATGGTCTTTTGTGTCTAGTTTCTTTCAATTGGTGCAATATTTTCAAAGTTCATGTCGCATGTGTAATTAAGAATGTTTAATCGACAAACAAAAAAGATTAACCATGCAAGGTATCTAGGAAAACTGTGAACCATTCCTTTTAACAGCCGCGTAATAGTCCAAAGTGTGGACAGACTATTGGAGTCACCTGTTGCCCCAAAATGATGAATGCTGAGTTTTCATTTTGGTTCTCTTTTTGAATTTCCTTTCCTTTTGGTTTCTAGGCGCATGTAGGCACTTTACACACAGTATTTTATTTCATCCTTATTCCAATCCCATGTTTTCTCCCATTTTTCAGATGCGGAAACTGAGGCCCAGAAAGGAGAAAGCCAGGAAGTGACAGAGCCAGAACTCCAAGCCAGGCGTGTCTGCCATTAAAGCCACACAGCCCTGGGCCCACTCCTTGCTGGGGGGCCAGCAGGGAACATACTGACCCAGGTACCAGCCCTTGGGGAGCTGGCATTCCCGTGGGAGAGACAGACCAGAAACAAGATCAGTGACCTCTGTGGCCTATTCCCAGATGTCAAGGTCACATGCAGAAGTAAAGGAGAGCAGGGATGGAGGGGAGGTTACAGATAGAACAGGGCAATCAAGATAGTCCTCGCCAGGAAGGTGATATTTGGGCAGAGACCTGAAGGAGGGAGATGCGAGCGCTGCAGTTTTCATCCAGTCGCGGGGACAGTGTTCGGAGTGGAGGGAGGGCTTCGTCCTGAGAATAACAGGGGGCCATGGAAGGATTTGGGACAAGGCAGATTGGAGGTTAAATCTGGGTTTCGAAAAGCTTCCTCTGGCTTCTTCAAGTGGGGGAGAAGGAGCAGGAGAGCATGTCAGTGGGGGCTCAGGCAGGGAGGGGTTGTCATGGAGATGAAGAGAAGCTGTCTGGTACTCCGATGGCTATTCTGGGGGATGGGGACAGGCCCTGCCCACCTCCCCTCCATTTAGGCACCCTTGAATTTAGTCACCCTTGGAGGAAGCCAGCTCCCAACCTCCCCAGAGAAAGTGTCAAGAAGGGAAGAAGAACTTTGCTGACTCACGACCCTGGGCCTCCCAACTTCCCTCTGGGGGAGACGTAAGCTCAGATGATAGGGTAGGGAGCCCTGTGGGGGCTGAGAGCGAATAAATAAAGTAATTACAACTGTGGTAAGTGATAGAAAGTGTTTAACAGTGTCACCGGACTTGTGAGGTATCATCAGGGAGGGCTTCCTGGAGGAGGTGAAGTTTGAGCCAGAATCAGAATAAGCAGTTTAATTAGGCCAAGGATAGAAGGAAGAGCATCCCAAACAGAGGGAACCGCATGTGCCAAGGCCCTGAGACTAGAAGCAGCTTAGTGAGTTCAAGTTTATAAAAGGAGGCTTGGTTGGGCAGAAAGAGCCCTGCATGCAGAGCCCAGGGCAGACAGTGGCCTAAGCCAGGCAACACACCCAGCCTGGCCCCACACGTGGTCAGCTCCTGGCAAGGATTGCTGCTGCTGCCGTGGACATTGCGTTGGTGAAGTTCCCCCACCCATAAACTTCTCTGAGCTTCACCACGAGCCAATAAAATAATAAGCATATTTGGAAGAGAAATAAAGAAGTCCCAGAAACTGTTATTCTCTTTGGAGAGACAAGGAAAGTGGGGCCCGGAGAGCAGAGAGGTTATCACGCCACAGGAAGATTGCTGAGCGTCTGCACGCCCAGCGCCAGCCTCCCTGGCTCCCGGCCTGCTCCTCGCAGGACTGACTTTGTCACACTTGGAGGGGGCCCCTTTGTGGGGCAGTTGGAGAGGCAGAAAAGTGTTCTATAGCAGGAGCTGGCCCACGGCCTGTGGAGGCTAGAGGAGGGGATGACAGAGAGAAGAGACAAATAGAGGAGAGACAGGGAGAGACACGGAAAGAGAGAGTGACAACAAGACAGAGACAAAGAGAGGAGGGGACAGAAAGAGGAGAGAACAGAGGAGGGAAGGAGAGGGAAGAGGGGAAAAAAGGCAGGCGGAAGAGAGAAAGATACAGAGAAAGACAGGGACCAAAACGCAATAAGACAGTGATAAAAAGGAACATGCAGAGAGACGGAAGGAGAGAGAGAGAGAGAGAGAGAGAGAGAGAGAGAGAGAGAGAGAGAAACGCCTCTGGGTGGGCAGGTAGGGCAGAGACAGCTGAATCTCAGTGCCTCCGAGTCTCAAACTCTCCATTTGCTGGAATTTTAAAAACATTGCAGAGATTCCAAGGTCTGATTTTAAATCACCAATGCTCATTCATTTGCCAAGCACACATTGAGCACTTACTGCACACTGCATGTCAATACCGTCCCAGGCGCTGGGGCCCAGCCCCCGGGCCTAGCCCTCCTTCCTGGGGCTGACCCCCCGGAGGGCACATGGTGTTCTCCGGGGAGCAGACCCACGAATGTTTCTCCAGTGACAGGGGCTTGGAGGGTGGAGGGAGGGAACTGTGAACAGATATCACAGAAGATTCCCCTCCCAAAGGGTGCGCAGGGCAGGCTGCTGGGAGCTGAGCTGAGCCTCAGAGAGAAGGGGAGAAACAGCTGTGTATATGCGGCAGGTAGAGGGGTCACAGAGCTGGGGACGGAGGCAGTGAGCTCAGATCCGTGATGGGGTCCCATCACGCCAGGCCTTGGAGAACCTCGGAGAGCCTCTGAGCTAGGCAGGGCCCAGAAGTGCTCTTGAGCAGGAGAGGGACATGGGCTGACTTCATTCTAAAGCGCTCCTCTGGTTGTGTGTGCAGAACTGACAGCCGGACCCGGGTGGAAGCAGGGAGCCCAGGGAGGAGGGATCGCAGTGGTCAGGGCAGGAGAAAAGGGAGTGGATCAGACAGCATCTGGGGAGGTGGGGAGACAGAAGGGGGCGGGCCCTGACGCGCTGCCCTGGAGACAGGGAGAGGACTGCAGGTGGGACGGGCCCTATTTTAAGGTTCTCATTCTCAAGCACTTCATGCACCCCCACCCCCCACACCCCTTCAGACTCAAGGAGCTGACCCCTGGCCTCCATGCATTGCAAACTACAGAGAATTCACACATTTTCAATGGCCCCAGTCTGGGCACTTCCTTCGGATGAAGAGTTTGTAGATGAAAAAGAACGGAGGAGAGTTGGGCAGAGGAGGGGAGGACACACAAACACCCACCCGCCCACTCACCTCCCAGAACCCTCAGAATGATGGGGTAGCAGAAAGGTCTCCCACGGCGGTGTTAGCTAACGCTACAGTGGTGATCATTTTACACTGTGGAAGTGTATCAGTTCCACACGTTGTCCACCTTAAATTTGCAGTGTGACGTGTCAGTCAGATCTCTGGGAAGCCGGGAAAGAAGAAGAAGAAGAAGAAAGGCACTCCACAGTGGGACAAGGCCCAAGGGCCATTGCCTCTTTAGGAAACACTAGAAATAAGTGATTCATTCCTACCAGAAATGAGAAAAACACATAATAAGAGCAGTCACTGCTCCTGCATACCAACAACATGCCAAGAGCTTCCCAGATATTATTTCTATTTTTATAAGTTGTCATTGTGTTGTTGGGTTAAAAATTAAGACTCATTGTAAAAAAATAATAATGACGATGATGAGAGGGAGGACAGGAACTCTAACATTATGGAAATAAATAACTCACTCTCCTCTAGTCACACTGGCCTTTTCACTGCCCCTCAAATACTCCAGGCCCAGGCCTGTGCCTGCCTCAGGGCCTTTGCACTTGCTGTTCCCTCTGTCTGGAATGTTCTTACCTCAGGGAGCCAGCCACGTGGCTCATTCCCTCCCTGCTCACAGAGAAGCCTTTCCAGACCAAGCAGCAGCCCCTCTGACATATCTACAATTCTTCTTCACAGAACTTAGTGCCACCGACATTATGTAGTCTGCCAGCCACCATTAGAATGTCAGCTCCATTATGGCGGGGACTTTCATCTGTTTTGTTCACTGCTAAAGCGTATGCTCTGATAACTCCTGGTACACAGTAGGTGTTCAATAAACACCTGTACAGCTGAATAATAAATAAGTGAGCGAAACACCTCTCTTCTCAGCTAGACCAGGAAGAGGAGTTCTCTAAGGGCAGCACTGGGTCTCACATGTGTCTGGTACACAGCAGGCATTTGTGGAATGAATAGATGGATAGTGGGATCATTATAAAATGAGAGGTGTCAAAGCAAAGAAAACAAGAAAGAGCAGGAAATATTTATCGAAATTTCCGGATTGCCTCGCCTGTCCTTAGCCCATCCCAGGCATTAGTACATTTCATCCTCACAACAACCCCACTAGGGAGGTTTTGTTTTAAGCCCATTTTCCAGATGAGGAAACTGAGGCGGAGTGAGGAGAAACTATTTTTCCCAGGTCCCACAGCCAGGAAGGGGCAGGGCTGCACTGAAAATCAGGCGCGAGTGCCTCCAAAGCCAGGGCTCCAAGCTGGAAGCATCCGGCCCACTCATGCTGCCAACAGAAGCCAAGCACCGATTATGAACCAACTAGTGGAATGTGAGCTTAGGGATATCAGGCTTTCAACGTTTGTAAGAGAGATTGGGTATCCACATTTTTACATGAAATCTCTTGTTCTTCAATGTTCACTACCAAATCAAAATTTTAGAAAACACTGTGCAGGTTAAAGAAAGTACATCTGAGGGTCGCTAGTTAGAGACCTTTGGCCTAGGATTGGGATTTCTGGGAACATGGACATCACTGAGGGCGGGGCAGGCAGAGAAGGCTTCCTGGAGGAGGTGGAATGAGGCTGGCCTTGGGCCTGAGGAGGTTGTAGCCAGTCTGAGAGGAGGAAGCCCTATATGAGGAAAAGTAGGCGGGGCCTTGAGCTGCCCTCCGCTGCCTCCTGGGGATCAGGGCAGGCTCCTCCCAGGCTCCCCACTGAAGAAGCCCAATATGTCAGATGGGACTGACCCAGGAACACCTGGGGCAGTCAGAGCACCATGGCTGCCTGTCCTCTCCCTCCACTTGCTTCCTTACCATCCCCCTGGGATCTGAGCTGCCTCAGACATGTTTCCCAGAAGACTCTGTGTCCCCGCAAATTTCTCAAGGGGCCAGCTAGAGGCGGGTATGGGAATGACCCAACACGGTGGCTGGATGGACTGGTACCACCATATGCCTGAGCTCTGCCATCCATTGGTCATTAGAGACAACAGAGCCTAACACGGAAAATGTCTGAGATCTAAAACCCAAATGTATTGGCTTCAAAGGAAACCATGGCACTTAAGTTAAATGTCTTTGAAATATACTCATAATACTATATCAACCAGTCGACTGTAAGGCAAAGTTGTTTTGTTTTGTTTTGCTTTTAGTTGTATATAAAATCTATTCAATGCAAGGTGTAGATGCATTTTAATGTTTGACATGATTGAGCCTAGGTTTGAAACCTACGTCACCAGTTACTAGCTGGGAGACTTTGGGAAAGACACTTCACTTCTCTGTGCCAACATTTTCTCATCTGTAAAATGGGGTGAAGGGGAGTAAGCAGGGTCTGGGGCTATCACGCAGCTTAAAGGAGATAATGCACTCAAACATTTAGAGAGCACTGAGCACTTAATAAACAGTTAAGTCGTAGCGATCATTACCGTTGTCGATACAGAGATACAACACTATTTCAAACCGCGTGATAAAAATAATGGATTCTGGAGACATCAGTACGAACTTCTGTCTAGTTAAATATAGATATGGGTGGTTACATATATATTTATAGACATGTGCATACACATGGGTTGATATAGACACATATACACACACATATATTTCTTTGGTCTGTCAGCTGAGAAGGCCTACAAGAAATGCCACCCACGAGCAGTGGGCACACCTGACACCCAGATCTTCTAATACGATTCTCAGTAAAAGGAACCAGGGCTCCGTGGAGAATGACTGATTCTAAGGCTGGGGCAGGAAATGTACAAGATGAGCCTGAAGTATCTTGTAGTGATGAAGTAAGAAAGTAGAAGGTGGCGGGGGAGGATGGGAGAGAGAAAAAGAAGAAGAAAAGGAAAGGAAAGGAAAAAAATGGAGAGAGGGAAGAAGGGAGGGAGGGAAAGAGAGAAAGAAAGAGTGAAGGGAGGGAGGGAGGAAGGAGAGAGGGGGGGGGGAAGGGAGGGAGAGAGAAAAAAGGAAGAAAGGAAGAAAGGAAGAAAGGAAGAAAGGAAAGAAAGGAAGAAAGAAAGAAAGGAAGAAAGGAAGAAAGGAAGAAAGGAAGAAAGAAAGAAAGAAAGAAAGAAAGAAAGAAAGAAAGAAAGAAAGAAAGAAGAAGAAAGAAAGAAAGAAAGAAAGAAATGAAGGAAAAGAAAAGAAAGAAAGAAAGAAAGAAGAGAGAAAGGGAGGAAGGGAGGAAGGCAGGAAGGAAACCCATATTGATAGAGGTATGTCAAGAGGCAAGGAGGCCAACTGAAAGAACTCCAATGGTCAAAGTTGGAACAATTTGAGCAATAAAATTAAGTTGTACTGAATCATAGCCCCAAGTATAAGTAAAATAAATATCGCTGAGTCCATATGATATATGTAAAAGATTGAGTAAACAAAGAAGCGAACACACACAGACATACGTAGGGAAGAACAGACAGCGCTCCCACGCAGAACTCTAAATCATCTTGCTGGGGAGCATAATTCCCTACTCCTCAGGTTGGGGCTCCACAGAGTGACTTCCTTCCGGAGAGGACAGTATGGAAAGGGGATAAAAGCGGAACTTCCCAGTGAGGAAACCTGACAAACACTCCCTGAGGCAGGTGATCAAGGTCAACACCACAGTGCGGTCATACTGCTCGTGCATCCCCTTGACGTGCTGCGAGACAAACGACACTTCACTCGGAGAGCTGCCTCCCCAACGCCCATAACGTCAGTCGAACCAGGAAAGAAACATCAAAGTCGTCCAACAGAGGAGCAGCCTAGGAAACAAACACCTGCCCAGTTCTTCTCATAACTGTCAAGGTCACTGAAAACAAGGAAAGTCTGAGAAACTGTCACAGACAAGAGGCGCCGAAAGGGGCATTTCAACAAAATGCGAAGTGGAATCCTGAATGGGATCCTGGAACAGACAGAGGACAGTCAGTAAAAACTAAGGCAATCTGAGTCAACCACGGACTTTAGTTCATAAAAATGCATGAACACCAGTGCATTCACTGGAACAAATGCACCACGCGAATGTTAAGGCGTGAATCACAGGAGAAACTGGGTGTCAGGGGCTATCTTTTCCATTTTTCGGCAAATCTAAAAGTGTTCTAAAAAATAAAGTCAGTTTTTAAAAACTAGATTATTTTTCCAATGTACTTTTTTCCACACTCTGGAACGACTTGTTCCGAACCTGGCTGACCCACCTTGGATATCAGAATCTTTATGGTTCTGCGCTCCATTCTGTGTGTTCTGGACCTCTCAAGTTTCCAGATCACGGCTCGGTCACCGCTAGGTCGATGGGAAGTGGCCCTTATGGAACCCTTTCTGTGTGCAAACTGGGTCTGGAGCCAAAGGACCCGTTCGTCTGACATGGGAGTCGTCCTTTGGTTAATTCAATCTGTTTAGATGCCTGTTGTTTACCTCGAAACCCAGCAATTGCCATCGTGGGGTTGAACCCTCAGGAGTCATTACTAACTCTGGGTGAAACGTCTTTCTTCCCTTTTTTCGAATTCTACGACCTCGAGAGGCAGGGGTCCATCAGAGCAGTGGTCTGAGGGCTCCACCAAGACAGCGCCCACAACAGAGAACTTTTTGGGGGCCCACCGCTTACTGGACTGCCATTTTGAACTCTACTGGTTCACAATGGCAGTTGAGTAAGGGATGGGCCCCAAACCTCTCGACCCCTGCCCCAGGTCTCCCCGCCGCCCCAGAGGGCAGCTGACTCTGTCTGGGAGGAAAGAACAAAGGGGAAGCACATAACAAGACACCCATTTCTCAGAAAGTCTGGGTTGGAAATCAGGGGTCTTGGGTTCAAGTGCTGCATCTGCCTCTGACTCATAGTGTCACCTTTGGCCATTCACTTCCCCTCGTCTGGACCTCAGGTTCCTCATCTGAGAGTCAGGGGTTTGGACCAGCTGATCACCCAACCCTTCCCCCACTGACACGATGCTGCTGAAACCAGAGCGGGTGGTATGACTCCCCCTCCCCAGCCCACCTCACTCTTCCAACAGGCCCTGAAGTCCGGAGACAGAGACGATGGCTGCATTCGCAACTAACAAACGCTGCCTTTGTATCTAACAGATGGCAATGACCTGTTACCTTTGTATTTCTTTATAAAAGAAAGGCTGGGGGTTTGGGGGGATGAGGTGCTTTTCTTTGAGATGCCGGACCCCACGGGCCCAAGCTCTGGGTGGAAAGTGAATCAGCATGAGTTTGCACTTTGCATATTGCAGTCACTCATAACTTTGGTCTTTGTTTATCATGATGACCATTGGAATAAAATTCGAATTCCTCGTCCCGCTTCCATTTCCAGGCCCTGTACATCCGCCCCCTCTCTCCGAACCTCTCTCTGGCACTGACTCTGTTCCAGCCACAGTGGCTGCCCAGCTGTTCCTTGAAGCCACCTAACTTGTTCCTCCTTTACAGCCTCTGCCTTTGCTGCTCCCTTCACCTTCAACACCCCTTCTGGGTCACACCTGCTTCTCAGGGAGACCCTCTCCAGCCACCCTATTTAAAGAAGTCCCTGGTCACTCTCCATCACACCTCCCTGCTTATTTCCTTCGGAGCCTTTACCATGGTCTGAAATGATGCTGTCTGCTTACTTGTTCACTCTCTGTCCAAGGGCAGGGATTTTGTCTGTTTTGTTCTGTGGTGTGACCCCAACATTCTGCCCCCAGCCAGACACATAGTAAGGTCTCGGTAAATCCTGGTGAAAATAAATTAGACTCACAGAAACCCTAAGCAGTGGCCTGGTCTGCAGCTAGAACAGCCGGCCTTTATTGAGCAGCTACTCTGTGCCAGCTACTGCGCTACTATTTCATCCCCGAGGCAGGTCTCCATCTTGAACACAGTTAGGGGAATCCAGTGTTTGGGCTTCTTCTACCCCACCAGGTTCCGCAGTGAGAGAGACACAGGGAGGGGCCGAGCCCTGCTCCCCATGCACACATGCACCCCTTGTCTAAAGCAGCACCCCTCCTCAGCACCTCCCTGTCCCCACCGCCTGGTGGAGCCCCTGGGGCCAAGATCGGAGCCGGTTGTGCAGGCAGCCTGGTCTTGTGCCAGTCGGTGCCAGGAACCAGTTTGGGGAGCAGAGTCTGGACCAGTTCAGGGAAAGGTGATAAGGGCCAGCTGCCCCCAGTGGGCTCCAGATGTTCACTGGGGCATGGAGGGTGGCAGGGCAGGGTGCCTCTGGGAGGCCAGGGGCTCGGGTCCCCACCTACCTACCCCTAGGGGTACAGCTAACTTTTGGGGCCTGGCCTAGCCCCTCACTCAGTTTCATGCTGTCAGCCTGGCAAAGGTCAAATCCTTCCACAAGCCCTCTCCAAGCAGCTCAGGCCCAGCGCTGCGTGGTGCCTGGCATAGAACTAACCTTGAGCCAGCCCTTACGGGCCCCCACGGTGGGCAGGGAGGTGGACAGGTGAACAAGAGCCAAAAGGCAGCCTATAAGCTCCTAGTTCAGATCCCTCCTTGGACACTTGCTAGCTGTGTGTCCTTGGGCAAGTCTCTTAACATCTCTGGACCTCCATCTCTGACAGGTGGGTGGTGCTGCTAACTCTAATGAAGGCTCCCCACATTCAAAGTCAGTCTGGGGACAGGGAGGAAAGAGAAGATGATGGGGAGCAGGACAAGTTTCCCCCTGAGTCAGGGAACCCCAAGAAGTTGCCTGTCCAGCTGGGCCTGGAATGGTGAGTGGGATTTGAGCACAGAGAAGCAGAGAGACGGGCGGTCCGGACAGAAGGCACAAGCATGGCGATCAGTGGGCGCTCTGCCCAGAACGCCTAGTCTCCCCCTTAGGTCGCAGCTCAAATAGCCCCTCTTCAGAGGGGCCTCCTGCTCACTCCCTGCCCTCCACCACGGCGGCTTAGTTTTCTCCTTGTACTTCTCACAGTCTTATTCATCTGTTTATTATTTGTCTCCCCTACCAAGTCCCCCCAGGGCAGGGACAATGTCTGTCCTGTTCCTGGCTCTGTCCCAGAGTCTAGCGCAGTACACACTGAGCACGATTTGAACAAGTGACTCCCCCATCTGTGCCTCAGTTTCCTCATCTGTGAAATGCGAGTCCTGGCAGCACCCGCCTAAGAGGGCTGTCGTAAGAATTAAATGAGTTGATGTTTGTAGAGCCTTAGAACAGACCCTGGCTGGTAGTACGCGCTCTGACTGGTGTGTACATAAAAAATACGATAAACACATTAAGAGAATTAGGGAGGCAGAGATTAGAAAGTCATGATTTTGTAGATCACCAAATTGTATAATCTAGTATGCTGTGGTTTATATTTATATTTCACTTTCTAGTTTACTTTTTCCTGACTTTTTATTGTGACAAATTTCAAACCCATAGAAAGGCAAAAAAAAAACAAGTGCAACGAACGGCTCAATTCACCAGTTCCTGATTTTTCCGTCTGTGTGTTTTCCCTCTCGCTGGATAGATGAGAGAGATGAATATTTATACTTTTATTTTCTTGTCTTGTTTTTTTTTTTTTTCTAACCCATAGGGGAGCAAGTTGAAGACACCAAGATAATTTACCCCTAAACTCTTCAGCTGCTGTGGTTATTTTTAAAATCTCTCACTCCTTGGATGTATGAATTCTCTGGAACCAATTGTAACGGAGTCCCTGATCTTATAAGTGTAATTCTACAAATCCGCTAACCCCTGAATCCCTGAACCTGGAAATACTTGGTTCTAGAAATCGCCATCTGCTGGTTCTCTGAGTCCACACTTGACTGAGGTTTCTCTCTCTCCCTCTCTCTCTCTCTCTCTCTCTCTCTCTCTCTCTCTCTCTCTCTCTCTCTCATCAGCAAGGCTGTGAGCCTGCTGCTTCCAATCCAATCCCACTCACTAGTGCCTCTGAGCCCTGATTCCCACTTCCCAGAAGCCGGTGTCCGGGACTGAGGAAGGGGAAAACCCAGCCCAGGTCAGCTCCCTACGTAATGCCAATCCCCAAGGATGCCAAGTGACACAGGGGCCTGGGACACGGGCCCAGGGGGGAGACCCTGGCCTGGCTGCACCCCATGGTGCCCAGGCCCTCCTAGGCCAGCCCCGTGAGGGGCAGACGGGCAGCCCCCACCCCCACGCTCCTCGTGGAGCAATCCTCTGAGTCACCCCCACCTCATGACTCGCCTGCCCTCCACCACCAAGGACTGTAATTACGGCCGCCGCCTCCTGCGAGGCTGGGTCTTATCGGCCCATGGGAGCAGGCGAAGGAGGGGGACGCCCCAGAGGTCCCCCACAGACGCAACCAGGCCTGGGGCTGGTGGCACGCGATCCGGGCGTGCCTCTGCCATAGGTGGCAGCTGCTCGAATCCCAGAGGTTCTCTTTCGGCTCCCAGAATTCCCATTATCCTTTCCCCGAAACTCTGCCTCCAGTTCCACCGTTCGAGCCCTTTTCCTGCTAAAGCATAAACTGATCACTCACCAGCTGTTCCGAGTGGATTTTTCCAAAGCCCAGCTGGGGAACCAGCTCTGTGCGGCACCCCAGGGGTCAAGGAAGACTCAGGGGAGAGCTGCTTGTCAGGCACACCTTGCAGTGGGTGCTGGAGACGGAAGGAAAGACAGGATGTTGGTGGAGGGACAGTCCCAGGGACCCGTCTGAAATGGAAGAGATGGTGGGCAGGTGGTAAACCCACCCTTCCCCTCCTTACGTCCTCCCCTCCTTGGCCACCCCTGACCCTGGAGGAAGGAACTCTGGTTCCCATTCTCCAGATGAAGAGACTGATGTTCAGGGAAGCTTCAGACCAACTCCCATCCTCTGGCATGTGGCATCGGGCATGGTGCTGATATTGGGGCCGTGGGTGAGGGCCCTGTCAGGGAATGGGGATCCCTCCACCCCCAGCACAGTATGCAGATGCCAAGGAAGGCAGTCTGGCTGCAATCAAACATCTTGAGTTCAAATCCTGACGTAACCCCTCTGTGCCTCAGTTTCCCCGGCTGTCAACTGGTGATAATAACAATGCCAACCCCGTCTGGTTGTTGTGAGAATTAAACCTGGCACATAGTGAGACGCCTTCTGAAGGTACACAGTGAGCTCTGTCGTGCCTCCTCTAGAGGTTGGCAGATCCCTCCTTTTCTGGATTGATGGAGGCAAGGAGGCCCAACTGTGCCTCGGCTCAGGGAGGCTGACTGCTCGCATGGCCTCACACACACACACAGGCCCCAGGAAGCTGCCCCGGTCCCCGGGCTGCTCCCCACTCCAGGGCAGTGCCCCTGGATTAGCATCCCCAACCCCACACCTCCGAAGACACACAGACACGTCTCAAGGCCACAGCAGGGCTGGTCGCGTTGTAATTATTAATAATTTCCTCCCTCCGTCCCTCCCCCAGACCTGCTCAACCAGTCTCCCCACAGGCAGCATGGCAGGCCTGACATTTGAACCGACTATTATTCTCTCACTTCTGGGAGCAGCGAGAAGGGAACATGGGCCCTGCGTCTTAATCTTGTGGAGGGGGCCGCATGGGGTGGGGAGCAGCACAGGCCGTCTACAGGTCTCCCCTGGATACTGAGTCCCTGGGTGCAGCATTCAAGCTCCCCAGGGCAAGGGGCTCATCGCCCCTTCCCTGAAGACCAGGTGAGAGAGAAAGAGATTCAGCGCCTGCCAAGGGACAGACTGGGAAACCCTCTTGAATGGGGTGGGCGGGGACAGGAGCATGCGGTGGTTAAACACGGGGTCTGGATTCATGTCCTAGCTCCGCCCTTTATCTGCTGTGTGGTCTTAGACAAGTCACTTCACCTCTCCGAACCTCCATTTTTCTCATCTACAAAATGGGGTAATGGAATTCTCACATTGAAGGGTCAGTGGAATTTTAAAAGCTCCAGACCCAGTGCCCACAATGGGGGACAGTCTGTGGGCTCAGGGTCTGCCCACGCTCTTTTCTCCTGGGAGCCTAGAGGGGCTGGGCCAAAGTGCCAACCAGAGCTGCACCTGAGACAAAGCCCTGAGGCCTGGAGGTGCCAAGACCTCAAGGTCATGTCCCATTTCTAGCCATATCCCAAACCCACCAGTGGGGACAGACCATGGTATGTGCCCCCCATTACTCCTTTGCTCCCTAATTACTGACAGTTAGGTCACGCCTACTGTCCCCCCGGCCATACCAAGAGAGGCCTGGTGCTGCCCACGGCGTCCACCTCAGCAGGGGCGGCTCAGGCCAGGGAATCCTGGGGCTATGGGGAACTTGAGGGCCTCTGAGCAGGGCAGGACCTGAGCTGGGAAGGTCAGAAGCTTAAGTCTCCCATTCAGGGCCTTACCAGCTATCCCTTTACCTTCGTGGAATATTAGAATGGCCAAGAGCTCAAGCTGCTTGGTTCAAATCCAGGCTCCAGTACTTGTAGCTATGTGGCCATGAGCAAGTTACTGTGCTTTTTTTTTTTAATTGGGGAATATTGGGGAAGAGTGCGCTTCCCCAGGGCCCATAAACTCCAAGTCATTGTCCTTCAATCCAGCTGTGGAGGGCGCAGCCCAGCTCCAAGTCCAGTCGCCGCCCTCAACCTTCAGCTGCAGGAATTGCACCATCCCATGCAGGAATTGTACCGGCAACCTTGTTGTTGAGAGCTCGGGCTCCAACCAACTGAGCCATCCGGTCTCCCTACTGTGCTTTTCTGTACCTCAGTTTCCTTCTGTAAATGGGGGTGATAACCTAGCATTGTGGGGAGTTTAAATGCAGCAATGATTTGTAAAGCACAGAGCATGATACTTGGCACATAGTAGGTGCTCAATAAATGGAAGCTGGTAGTTGTTGCTATATCTACTGAGTAGTTCACTCTTCACGCTCTCCCCTTTACCTAGTCGGCTCATCTCCACTACGAACTCCTATGTATCCCTTAAGACCCCTTACATAGCCCCTCCTCAGAGGAGCCATCCCTGAGCCCTTACACACACACACACAGACGAAGTCCTCACTTCTGGGCTCCCGAGCACCACACATGGGCGTCTCCTTCCACAGCCTGGGCACACTACAGGTAGATAAGCTGGTGCCTATGGGGTTCACCATTAGATCACCAGTGCCTGGCATGGAGGGATGTGGGTGAAAGGTGCTCTCTCACTCTCTTCCTTTTCTTCCTTTTATGATCTCAACCAAAATCCCCATGGACGTAGGAAAAGCTTAGAATTCCAATCAAACTTTGAAAATTTTCTCAGGCCACCACCAGAATGAAAGACAGCACGGATCCCCAGAAAACAGAATTCAGAAATTTAAAAGCCCTTTAATCAAATGTGTTACAGATTGTTTTCAAAAACAAAAGGAATACCATGTGGCAAGGTAAGAAGAATGGAGCAGCTCTGCGTGTATTGATCTGGAACAGTCTCCAAGATAAGTTATCAAATAAAACAAAAATAAAATGAGGGGCAGAATGGGGCATAAAAATTGTTGGCTACCATTTGTGTGGGAAGGAGGGAAGGAAGAAAGGGCAATCTAAATATTTATTTATATGCACATAAATTAGCTCGGGGAGAAAAATCAATTAGTGGAGGCCGTTTCTGGGAAAGGAAAGCTGGAGACTGAGGGTCAGGGAGGGCAAAGACTTTTTATTCCATATGCTTTTGTACTTTTGGGTTTTGTACCATTTGCTCACAGTAGCTATTCACAAATAAGCACATGAATAAAGTTTCGGGTTTTGGAAGTCACATACTCCAGCACTGGGCCCCACCTGATGCCGAAACGTTCCCCAGCACTCTTGCCAGTCTATCCTGCCTTGAATGCTCCCAGTGATGGGAAGCTCAGTAACTCACCAGCCAGCTAATCCATCCTAGGGGAGTTTGGAAGGGTGGGCTGGGGCTCAATGAGAGGACGTAGAAAAGTGCTTCTGAGGCTGCAAACAGGTGCCTCTCTCTTGCTCCCAAAAGTAAGCAGAAATGTGGGTTCCTGTCTAGGGACCTGCTCTGAGGGCCTGCCTGTCCCAGGGCCCAGGTGGGAAGTAGGTAGGATGGCAGGGTGTGCTCTGCTGTGACTCAGGCCCCACGGGTGCCCGAGGCACAGCCAGCTTCCCAGGACACAAGGCTGTGACTCAGGGCCACACAGTGGGCCAACCCAGGTGGCAGCTGGCAGGCCACCAGCACATCTAGGCCCTTCCCAGCCTTGAACCCCAGCAGGGCCTCTACCCCTAATTTTGCCCTGAGCCACGTACACCCTGGCTCACTACTGTCCCCCTTGGCAGAGGGCAGGATAGGAGATTAAGTCTCTGGTGCCAGACCACGTGGGTGTAAATCCTGCCTCTGCTATTCACTGGCCTGAGCCTCAGTTTCTCCATCTGCACAGTGGGTAGTGGTATTGCCCTGCCTTCTGCAGGGCTTATAGAACTTCTCTGAGTTAATCAGGTAAAGTGTCCGGGTCAGCCCCAGCAGTCTGCACTCAGTACATATCAGCCATTACAACTGTGGGTGCCCAGCGTGACGTGGGGTCACTGACACTGGGTTCTCACAGGGAAGTCTGAGGGCCCAGCTCACCCTGCAGGGCCCAGTCAACAGGCCCAGGAGGAGGAGGCCTCCAGGGGCACCTGGCTCCAGAAACATCTACAGCCTTGAGCGAGTCCTGGGTCCTCAGACAGACTGTCAGCTCCATGAGGGCACAGGCTTTCCTTTTCGTTAACTGTGTCCTGTACCTGAAATACGCCTGGCGCACTGTCAGGTTGGCTTCCCGGGCATGTGACCCAGGCCGTCACACAGGGCCCCGCTCTCAGAAGTTCCCATGCTTGGTTTAATGCTGGCACCATCTTGAAAGTCTTAATTTTGAACAAAGGCGCACTGCATTTTGTACTGGACCCCCCAAATTCTACAATTAGTGCTGAACATAGTTGACACCCAGTATGTGTTGTGGAACGAATAATGACCAAATGAATGCCACCTTGTGACAGCACTTAACTAATTTCACCCTGAGAGTCGTGGACTCCAAGTCTCCTTTAACAGATGGAGAAACGGAGGCTCATGGAGGTGAACAGACTCACTCCCAAAATCACCCAGAATTCAAACCCAGGCCTGTTGGGCCCCAAAGCCCTGGTATCCCCTCAGGGATAGAAGGGTGGCTTCTCTGTGCCAGGAGAAGCTACAGTCCCATGGATCCCAGAGCAGCTGGCAAGCTCTGCCCTTCTTACCAGAGCTGTTCTGCTTCCCTTTTCTCAGCCAGGGAAACTGAGGCCCAGCTCAGGGTAGGAGTTGGCCCAGCTTGGTGAGGGTGCCTGCCCGGGAGGCAGGCTGGCTGGGTGCCCAGTCAGGGGGCGAGGGCCTCTGTGAATCGCTCCTTAGTCCCCGCCGACCACAAGCGAGTTGGGTGAAAGGCGGCTGCTCCCCGCCCGCTTCCCCGCCAACGTGGGCTCAAACAATGGGCCTTTGTGCCCAGCGTGGGCGTGTTGTCAAGGTGCGGAGCCCTGGCCCTGAGCCCTGGCCTCGGCCTCCACGAGGGCAAGGGGGCCGGGCCGGGGGGGGGGGGGGGGCTGTGGGGGCCAGGAAATGCGGCAGCCAAGGGAGCGAGGCCTCCCTGACACCATCACAGCAAAGGAAACTGAGGCACAGAGAAGGTGCAGCAGGCACCCAAGGCCACACAGCATAGGGACATCAGAGGCAGGTCGGGAACCTGGGACACCATTTCCCTCTTGCTGTGGCCTGAGGATCCCCACCCTGCAGCCAGGGGTCAGAATTCCCTGCTGCTGAAACCTGCCCTCAGGGGGTCAGCAGGGTGAGAATCCCCCTTCCTCTCTCTTCTCATCACCCTATGTCACCTTTCCAAATGGGCTCAGCCACCTCAGTCTCTGGGAGGCCCCATAGCATTGCTAGGAAAATGTCGCCCCCTCACAGGCCCCACCTGACCTGCTCTAGAGCTTCCCTCTTTCAAGATCATGTGCTCGGCAGGAAACTACCTGGTCAGGTAGGCACTACCACAAATCCTATTTTGTAAGAAAAAGCTGCCACTCTGAGAGGGGGCTGGGCTTGCCCAAGGTCACCCACCAGGGACTCAGCTGTTGTGCATAGTTGGGCTCCAAAGATTTCCAATGACCCCTGAGAAGAAGAGAGGGGGGAAAGAGCGGGCCCTGCCACCCCACACCCCACACCCCCCCCCCCGCCCCCCGCAGACAGAGAAGTCAATACCAGGAATAGTAACAGTAACAAGTAGCTATCAGTTACTGAGCATTGAACAAGTGCTATATGTACAGACTCTCATTTCACTGTCACAAAATCACTGAGAGGCAGGTATTATTATCATCCCATTTTACAGTTGAGGAAACTGAGGCTCAGATGAGGTAACTTGCCTAAAGTCAATCAGCTAATAAATGAATTTAAACCCTGCTGAGTCCACTGAATGCCTCACTCACTCAACCCTCACAACCCCCTGGCCAGGCACGGTGAATGATTCAAATTACAGGTGAGGTTCTTAGCAACAAAGTCAAATGCCCAAGGTCACACAGCCAGAAAGGGGGAAGAGGGAGTCAACCCTGGGCTTCTGGCCCCCAGAGTGCCAGGCTTGTTTCCTCCCTCCCCCCGCCACCAAGTTCCCTAAATGTCCCTGGAATCCATCCGCACAGCAGCCCCTCACCCTCGTCTCCCACCTGGATGGATGCAACAGCCCCCGACCCCATCCTCGCTGGGCCTGCATAACACGGAACAGACAATCAGGAAGCGCCAGAAACAGAATCCCAGTCGGGAAGAAGCTAAACATCCATGCCCGGAAGCTGGAAGGGAGCATGGCACTCTGCTCACACCACAGATCCCACATGGAGAAGAAATAGCACGAGCGGCTGCTCCCGCAGAGATGGATCCCAGAACAGAGCTCTGAGTGGAAAGAAGCAAGTTGCAGAAGCAAATGTCCAAGCGATGCCGTCTGTACAATCACTCCCACAACCAAAGCAGTGACCCAAATCCTTCAGGAATGCGTGTACCTGTGCGTGTGCATATGCGTGTGCGTGCGTGTGTAAGTGTGTGTGCATGTGTGTGTGTTAAAGTATAAAGAGGAGGTAGAACTGGGAAACGAGCCTTTGCTACAAAAACCAAATATGTGAATACGCCACCATCTAGCAATGCTGCTCTTGAATATACACTAAAGAAATCTGTTCTTATGTCCACCAAAAGATATGTACAAGAATGTTACAGCAGCACTACTGACAATCCTAGAAACGGGAAATAATATACATCTCCGTAACAGTAAGGTGATGAAACCAATTGTGGTCTATTTAAACCGTGGAGTACTACACAGCTGTGAAAAGGAATGAACCACTGACACAAAACATACTCGTAGTTAGATTTCAAGGGCCTAATGTTGAATGGAAGTGTCAGGCACAAAAGGACACACCCTTGGAATGACTCTATGTACACGAAGTTCAGGAAGAGCAAAACCCACGGCTAGGAATGGTCTCTAACTTGAGCCGGGTGGTGATCCCACGGGCTTTCAAATTGTACAATTCAGAGTCCTGTGTTTTACTGTGTGTACTTTAAACGTCCATCAAACACACCACAGAAGGACAAAGACATGCATGGAATAATGAATAACAAACCCTAGGTCGGTGAGGTACAACTGGGGAGGGGCAAATGGGGGTGTCACCTATATTGGGGTGTTTTCTTAAGCTGAGTGATAGCTGCATCGAAGGTTATATTGTTATCCCTTCAACTTTTCTGAATATCTAAACTATTTCATTGAAAACCGAAACCACATGCGGCTGCTGCTCCAGAATGCACACGGTCCCCGCTGCCTGTGAGCTGCGGCCCACCCTCCTCCGTGGGCCACTCCAGGGCTCATCCTCGGCCTCAACCTGTCTTTCCAGCCTCCTCAGCCCTCCCCACCAGCCAGGCTGGTCTCTTCACTCTTCCCCTAACACGCCTCAAACATTCCCATCTCCACGCCTTTCCTCCCACCTGGAATGCCCTCCCCATTCCTGTCTGCTGCTCTGTGCCAGGCATTATGCGGAGTGCTTTAGGCTATTAACTCCTGAAATCGGAGGCAGAGCCAATGGGGAGATTGGGGCATCACTTTCAGCTGCAAATAATCTCCACTGTCACCTCCCAAACAATCCAAGTACGGAGTGGTCTTCCTGTGCCTACGGTTTCAAGACAAATGCTGTCAGACCCCAACCATTCCCTGAGTTCCTCTGATATAGAAATTCTGGCCCAGCACGGACTGAATCTTCACTCATCACTAAGGGTTGGGTCTTTATCGTTCTACTCTATGTAGCGGGAAATTAAATCCAGAAAGGATTGCTCAGAGAGGGCAAGTGACTTGTTCAAAACACTCAGCAAAGATTGTCTTGCTCCAGAGATCTTTTCCTCCTCTGAAAGTTTCCAATCATGAAAGGCCCCAAGCTTTTCCTGCCTCAGAGCCTTGGCACTTGCTCTTTCCTTTTCTGGAATGCCCTTCTCCCAGAATTTTCTATGCCCAGTTCCTTTTCATCATTCTGGCCCCTGAATTCAGGTCGGAGCAAACTTCCCAGCCCCTAACTCTAATGTAAAGTAGCCCCACCCCTCTTTCTCTATCACATAACCGTATTTTATTCGTCAGATAACAGCACTATCTAAAATTGTTCTGCGTATTTATTCATTCACTTCTATATTATTTGTCATACGCACACCCCCCTAAGATATAAGCACCCCAAGACAGGGCTTTTGTCTGTCTTCATTGTTGCATCACACAGGGCCTGGTGTAGCAGGTGCTCAGTAAACAAGCTGGAAGAACACTCATCACTAACTGATTGGGCCGACCCAGGGTCACACGGTGTGACAGAGAAGGGACTTAGTGATCAGCTGGGGCTTGAATCTTTGTTCTTTGTCGTTCAGCTCTATCCAGGCCCAAGGGTCCAAAGAAACAGGACGAGGCAAGAACGGTCTGCGCTGTGTGGCCTGGTGGGCCCCAACCCTCCAAGCAGGTTGAAAGGGTCCCCACCCCACTGAAAACAAATGTTTTGCTCTTAATATTTCTGAGTGTGTGTAATGGAATGATTTTGCCCTTTGTATTCTTAGCTCCATTTTTCCAGGTTTCTAGCATTTTCATAGATGCGTATACAGTTCATATGGCCCCACAAGGTAGAGATAAAAACAGAGAAAGTCAGAGAGAGACAGGGAAAAAGAGACCAAAACAGGAGGAAAGACACTGAGCCAGAACAGAGAGAAATAGGTGGACATGGAGAGACCGATGGGGACAGAAAGGGACAGAGTGAATGGCGATGACAGAAAGAGAGAGAGCTGCCTTCCATTTCTCCTTACACAGGCACCTTAAGAACAATATTTATTGAGCATTTAAAGTGTGCAAGCACATGCTAAACTCTTTTATGGGAATGGTCATGTTTGGTTCTCACAACCACCCTATGAGGTAAGTGCTACTTTCATTCCTCTTTTAAAGATGAGGAAACTGAGGCACAGAGCTACCACCTAGTTAACCCCCAGTCATACAGCCAGCAGGTAGTGAGGCCAGATTGGGCCTCAGATCTGCCCCAGACCCAAGGCTGAACCATTTCGTCCAGGAACAGGTCTTGGGGTCTCTGGGTTTGTTTTGGGGCAGCTCCTCTCAAAACTGGCTGAGCCAGCCAAAGGCAGGTCCTGCTCCACAGGCTGGGGCAGGCTGTTTCTAACAGCCTCCCCGGTGGCCGAGGCTGTGGGTCCCGATCGCTCGCTAGCAGCAAGGGTTGAGCGGAGCCCGTTACTCCAAGGGTCCTAGCAGCAGCCACTCCCATCACCAGCCGTACCCACAGGACCCGGGGCCAGACTGGCCCCTTTGGTTCAATTTTCTCTTCTCAGCACTTCCTGTTGAACTGTCCTCAGATTCCTGGGAATTCCCTGTAAGCTGACTGCTCCTACACACAAAGACAGCTGCACAGTGATGTTCCTTGTGGCCTTGTTTACAGGAAAGAGAAATTGGGAGCACCTAAATGTCCACCAGTGGGGGGCTGTTAAATACGCTGGGATCAGCACAGCCATAAAAAATGACGGTGGAGCAAAGCACAAAGCATACACATGACATCTGACCTGGCAAGTCCACTTCTAGAAATAGATCCTACAGATTTGCACATGGCATGGAGGTGTTTGCACAAAGCTATCTGTTGCAATGTGTAGTGGGGAAGTTGCAAGTACCTCAGTATCCATCAGTGAGGAACTGGTTCATTAAATCAGGGTCCACACTCACAAGGGACTACCACACAGCCTTAAAAAAAAGGAGGGCGCTAAGTCATAGACATGGCTAACCACACCCGAAATTAATATAAAATAATATTTAGAGAGAAAAGGAGGGTGTTCCTTATGCCCCAGTGGAGACCGTCTCCAAGATTACTGCTAGGTGAAAACAACAAGGCACAGACACGGAGTGGATCGTCTTCTAATATCTGTAGGAAAGCAAAAAGAAAGTAAATACAGAGGGTGCCAAAAAAAATGTAGACACGTTTTAAGAAAGGAAAACTATTAAAATTGTGACACTCAATATATACCGATAACAAAAGATGAATACAAGTCACGTTTGACTTCTGCAGTGACAAGAGGGGCTCCCACAGCATGAAGATGGACACTTCTGATGACGGAGAAGTACTGCTTGAGCAACGCTGACCAAAGTGTCCGGTTGTACACATTTTTTGGTACCCCCCGTATATGTTTTTATTTGTATAAGCATGGAACCCTTCTAGAAAGTAAAACAAGTAAATGTCTCGGCGAGAAACTGAGGGAACAGAAGCAGCAGGGAGGAGACAGACATTTATTTTACTTTTTGTACCTTTGGTATTTGGTGACATAGGAATGTATTCTCTATTGACAAAAATTAATAAAAGTTAAAAATTTTTAAATGATGGAGGAGTGCTACATTTTTGGATGTAGGAAAACGCTCATGATAAATTATTGAGGGAAAAAGGAGGTGACTCAGTTTGCATGATAATATTCCCATATATCCAAGCATGTAGGTATAGAGAGAAATGTCTGGAAAGACTGTCAACAAATTGTTAACAGCCAGAGTTGCTGCTATTTATGCAATATGTACGTTAACTCACTTAATCCTCACAACAGTGCGGGGTGGGGTGGAGGGAGTGATATTGTCACTTTGCAGATGGGGAAATTGAGGCCCAGGAGGTAAAGTCTCCTGCCATAGGTGTCACAGCCAGCGAGCGGCAGAGCTGGTATCTGAACCACAACCATCAGCTACCGAGCCCAATTCCAATGGGGTGATTTTTACTTTGAATTTTTTAGCATTGTTGGAAGTCGAAACAATGAAGCCAACGTGTCTCCATCTCTGTCTCTGTCTCCCTCTTTCTCCCCTCCCCCTCTTAAACAAAGCTTTTAGGAAAAGACCTTCAGGACAGACATGGCACGTCCCAGGCCAGCAGCCCCCTTCCCGAGCACTCACAAACCGCTAGAATTTGCCCTTGAGCTCCAGGTATGGAGAGCCACAACGGCAGTTTGAAAAAGAGAGTGTATTACATATCAAACAGGGTCAGAGAGAACGTTCCAGATAAAAGGACACCAAAGAGATGTGCCACCAAATGCAGGGCCTGACCCTTGATCAGAGCAGGGGGGAAGTAGCTCTCGAGGACACTTTGGAGCAGTCTCAGTAACTTGGCTGCCGACGGGATGTCTGCTAACAGCACCGAATCGGTGCTCAGTTTCTCAGATGCGATAATGAATTGCGGTTGTGTCGGAGAAAACCCTTGTTCTTTGGAGACGCTCACTGGAGTATTCAGGGTGAAGGGTCAGAATGTCTGCAACTTATTCACAAACAGCTCAGTAAAATCCATGCAGAGAGAGAAAGGGGGAGAGACCAAGAATGCACCCGGGGCCAAGTGTTGACAGTTGGGGATCTGGGTGAAGGGACTAGAGTGGTTCGTTAAGAGGTTTTTGCACTTTTCTATAAGTTTGAAATTTTTCAAAATAAAAGGCTGGGGTAGATCGGTGGTGGAGAACAGCTGGTGGTGGGGAAAGGAACTGACTACAAAGGGGCACCAGGGAACTTTCCAGAGTGATGGAAATATTCTGTATCTTGATCATGGTGGTGGTTATGCAACTGTGTGAGTTTGTCAAAATTCACAGCACTGTCTGTACACCAAACAGGGTGAATTGTGCCGTATGTAAGGTATACTTCCAAAAAGGTGACTTTAAAAAAGAAAAGTTGGGGAAACAGAGCCAATAGGGCCCCAACTCACGGGGCTCTGGGAACACAGTGGGCTGTGCCTTGAGCCAGCCTGGCCTCAGCCTGTCCCGCAGTACAGTGGGGCTGGCCCTCCAGGGCCTGACCCCGCAGCCTGGCCTTGGGAAGCACTAGGCACCAGCCAGGAGTTCCTCTCGAGCCTCCTTGGCCTAAGTCCAAGGCCTCAGTTTCCCCAGGGTCAGGAGAGGCATATGAAATAACTTCCTGTGTTCCCTGGGTGCCCCTCACAAGGCGCTCTCAGCTTCAAAAGCGACAGGGTTCAGCAGGAATGGCCACTTGCCATCATTCGGTCCACCCCACCACCACTGGGTGCAGCCAGAGCTTCCGAGGCCCAGAGGAGGGAAGCAACTTGCCCAAAGTCACACAGCAGGTCAGGCAGCTCTGTCTAAAATGGATCAATCCTAAACTAAAGCCATCCAAGCACCCCCGTTTCTCAGATCAGAAGATCAACGCCCAAGTCCGTGTCAAAGCTCAGATTATCAACATCTCGGCCACACCAGACCCTGCTGCTGTGGTTCTCTTTAGTGTGGCTCCCACGGCTTATGGTGAGGGGCACGGCAAGCGGGGACGTGAGTCTCCAGTCTTGACCACTATCCTTCACCGTCCCCGCTGTCTTCTCCCAAGCTCCGACCCCATAGGGGCAGAGGGAGGACAGGGAGGAGGCAGGGGTCCCACGCCTGCCCCCCACTGCCCCAGGGAGCGCCCGCATGGCAAAGAGCCATGGATTCTGCCCAGCCCACGAAACTCACCTCACCCAGAACCTGTTTCAACTGCTCCAGTTCTTGGCAGCGGTGGAGGCCTCATTAAGTGATGCCAGCGCCTCCCACACACCACCCAAAAAAGGGGAGGGGGCACACACCAACAATGGAGCTCTATGGCACCTTCCCCAGAGACCCCCAGGCCCCTCGGAGGGCAGAGGAGGCACAGTGCCCAGCCAAGCCCGGGGAGCAGGGGCCTTACCGCGCGGGCCCTGCCACCTTCTCCCTAGGCAAGCCTGCATGGGCCCCGCAAAGTTGTTTCAGCTCCTTAATTAACCGGCAGTGATTAAGAGGCCACCTTGGAAGGCCCCCAGGGCTTCAAGGAAGGCTGGGGGCCAGGAACTGGGGGCACGGCCCCCCAGCCATGGCAGGCTCAGAGGCTCCCCCCCAAGTAGAATGGGGAAGGAGCCCCCATCCCACACCAGAGCCCTGGGATGAAAGAGCCCATCCTCCCGGCATAGGCTGTGTGATGCTGGGAAAGTGGCCTCACTTCTCTGTTTCTAGCAGGAGGGAGGGCAGGGTGGTGGCGAGACTTGATTAATGACTGTTTGTGAAAAGGTCCCAGAGATGCTGCTGATAACAGGCCCGGCTATTATTCTGGGAAGGCATCGAGGAGTGTCTGAGCCCATAATTACGAGAGGATGAAAACAGTAAGGAACAAGGAGGCCTCACCCAACCCTGCCCACTGCCCCCCACGCCCACCCTCCTGCCCTAGTAGGGGCCCCTCCCCAGGGCAGGGGACCCAGGGAAAGGACGCCTTCGACCCCAGCCTGGGCCCTGAACCTTCTATTCTTCCTCTCGGCACCTAGATTCGTGAACTATTTCTATCCATTCCTCCTTCACTCATTCATTTCATAAATGTTTACTGAGCACCTACTATATGCCAGGCAGTACAGCAGACAGCAAAACAGACAAAGCCCCTGCCCATGAGAGCTCAGTCCACTTAGAGGAGGTAGATGATAAACAAATAAGAAAATTCCATCGAAGCAGCAGGATAATTTTTTTAAAGGTGACGTGATAGAGAAAAATTGGGGGAGACTTGAACTCGAGTGCTCAGGGAGGGCTTCTCTGAGGAGGTGACATTAGAACTGAGAGCCAAAGGATGAGTTGGAGCCGCCAGGGGAAAAGTATTCCAAGCAGAGGGAACTGCGCATACAAAGGCCCTGGGGTGAGAAACTCATATGTTAGAAGAGGCTGGAGCAGGGAGCCAGAAGGGGAGAGTTGTGGAAGGGGAGGTCAGAGAGACAGGTGGGGTGGCAGTGGGTTGGGCAGGGCCTGATGCCCGATGAGCCTGGACTGCAAGCCCCCTCAGAACAGCAGGCAGCCATGGAGAACTCTGAGCAGGGATGGACTATGCAGCCTACTCCATGCACACGGGCAGGTGAAATTCAAATTCAAATGCCTGAAGATCCTCACAATGACCACCCTTCCTGTTTGTACAACACTTTCCTACTTGAGGTTCAAATCCTGGACCTCCCACTTCCTGGTCGTGTGACCTTGGGCCTCAGTTTCCTCTCCTGTTACATGACAAAGATAACCCGTCCTGCCTTTGAAAGGGGGAGGGTACTCACAACTCAAATGGTGATGATGATTTAAATTCCCATAAACTCACAGAGCAAGAATTTCCTGAGCACCTACTATGTGGAGCAGAGCCCTGCAGGAAGCGCCTGCCATGGAGAATTAGGAAGGGGACACCCAGCTGCTGAGGGCTCTGGGGCACCGATACCTGAGTTCAGATCCCAGCTCTGCCCCTTCGGAGCTGTGTGCTTTGGGCAAACATCTTGGTCTCTCTGAGCCTCAGTTTCCTCATCTATAAAACAGGATCAATAGTAATATCTACCTCATGAGACTGTTGTGAGAACTGAATTAGCTAATAAAGTGCCCCTTACCATAGTAACAAAAAGAGAAATAGACAAAGTGCTCTGGGGTTGGTAGGTAGAAGGAGAAAGGCCCAGGCTAGGTCTGGTAGGGGCTGCCCTCTGTCCCAAGATCCCAAGCCAGCCCCCATATATGCAAAGCCACTCTCAAGTCCCCAGCCTGAGACGGAGACCTTGGGGACATGCTGCTGGATCTGAGAACCTCGTGCCAAGAATTGCTGCTTTCTCTGCTTTCTTTAATCACAAAATGGCCATTCCGTCAACATCCATGGCAGTCCTAAGGGTCCCAGTCAGACATACCCTCAGCAATGCACACACCCAAGTGGCCGCCCCATCCTTACAGAAAGACAGACCCTAAAGCCAAGTAAACCAAGGGTCCCACCTCTGGCTAGTAACTGTACCTCGCTGAACCCATTTCCCCACCATTCCCACCTCACAAGGGGTGGGAGTGACCTCCCACCTCGATGTCAGGGTGGCCTCACACTAGTCACAGGGACACAAAGATCCGGATTTTTTCCCCCACTGACCACCCACGTACTGTGTGCCTGGCACCTTACACCTACGGTCCTAATCCCCACAGCAAGCCAGGGAGGCAGAGCCGGCCTTAGACCCAGGGCTGCCTGACCTGGCTGTAGGCCAGGGTATGCCGACCACCACTTACTGAGTACCTACTATGCGCCAGGCATGTGATTCACGTGCCTCGTCCTCACGATGAACCCCATGAAGTCAAACCCTCTCCTTCTCCAGGTGAAGAGACAGAGGCTCAGAGAGGTCAACGAAAGGGTGTGCTTGAGGATACCGAGATGTGCAGAGCTGAGATCTGCACCCAGGCCCACCGGAAGCTGCGATTCTAGTACATTCCCCCGTGGTGCTCATAGAATGAAAAGATGAGCTGCCATGTGGTGAGCATTAGCTGTACGCCTGGCCCTGCTCGGACACTTTATCTGCATCATCTCCCTTAGTCCTCACCACATCCTATGAGGGGGATGATATCATTATTCTCTCCTTTCCCAAATGGGGAAACTGAAGCTCCGAGGGAACTTGACCACGTTCACACAATGGCAAAGAGGCAGAGCTGAGATTCAAGCCCAGGTGAGCTGGCCCCAGGGCCATGTCCTGCACCTCTCCTCTGCATACCTGGCTTAAAACACACCTACTCCACGAGTCGTCTCCCAGACCACGGCCACCTCTGCCACCCCCGCCCCATTAGTGCACATCCCTCAGCATTCAGTTGGGCTTTTCTACATATTTGCTTTCTGTGGACTGTGAGCGCCATCTTTCCTAGAATTTTCCCTTTGACACCCACCCCTTCCCATTCTTCCCACCAGCCTGGCTCCCCGCACAGGGGACGCTGGACCCGCCAAAGCCCCACCTGCCCCACGATGATTAATGAAACCCCCAACTGTGACCTGCGTCCTTGGTCCAGGCCTTGTGCCTGGTGACCTCAGCCAGGCGTGGTGAGGGTGGGAGGAATGGGGAAGCAGTGGAGACATTCCGTGGGAGGACGGGGTCACCCCCACTGCCCGCCTGCTCCCTGAGAGGAGCTGTGGCAATCAGAGAAGACAGTGGTTTACCAAGAAAAGGAGAAAGAAAACTCAGGCAAAGAGCAAGTAGTTCATGGCAGGGGTGAATCAATAGCCAGTGGGCGGGTGGGGGCCGGAGAGGAGAGGCCATGAGGCCACTAGCCTAGGAAGGCGGCGCCGGCCCAGGAGGAAGGCGAGAGGCAGAAGGACCTCAGCAAAGAAGAAGAGGTGCACGTTTGGAGCACCTGCGTGCCCGCTGTTACCCACCCAGACCTGCCTGACTCCACCCAGCAGCCTTGAAAAGCATGCATCACATATCCATGTAATGTATCAAGACAGTGAAGATCAGAAAAGCAAAGTGACTTGTCCCGGGTCACACAGCATTTAGGTGGTGGAGCTGGGATTCAAACCAGTATCTATGGCTCAAAACGGGGAGTTAAAAGCACAGTCTTTGTAGTCAGACCTGGATTACCATCTGAGCTCCCTCACTTGTACCCACGTGGCCTTGGGCATGCCATAGCTCCTCTCGGGGCCTTGGTTTCTCTATCTGCACGATGGACATAAAAAACTGCCAACCTAATAGATTGTCAGGTAGTATCTATGAGCCAGCACAAAGTCTGGCTCAAATCAGAGAAGGGCATTGTGGGGCTGGTAGTGTGGGCCCTATCTGACTGCCCCATTGCTGGGGAGCTCAGTCCCCCACAGAATAGATTTTCCAGCCAGAAAACTTCTCCTTATTTTGAACTAAATTAAACCTGCCTTTCATGAGACCATCCCAGGCTGGTCACGGAGACCTCCCTGCCCACCACTCGTCCTCTGTAAAATGGAAGGAGGCCGCTGACCTTGCGGACAGGACTCAATCACTTCAAAAACATTTACTGAGCTCCTACTGTGTACCAGGCATTGGTCCCAGCAGTGGGGACACAGATATAAACAGCAAAGTCCCTGATAGCAGGGGGCTGACGCTCAATGGAGAAGGGATAGGCATTAAGCAGACAAACCCTAAGGAAATACAACCACTCGATAATCATTCATTTGGGGAATCTAAACACAACAAGCATCCAAACGACAGAGGACATTGAGAATTTCTTTTTCTGATCATTCATCTTTTTAAACAACATTATTGTAGAAATCGGGTGGTGTTCCTTCTTGGCTCAGAACCCTCCCGTGTCTTCAGGATCAAGTCTAGATGCCGTAACACAGCCGCAGGGCTCCCACTCCGGCCCCTGCCCACCTCTCTGCTTTCCACTCTCGTCCACTCTGCTCTAGTCACACGTCTCCTCACTGTTCCTCGAACAGACCAAGCTCTTGCAGTTCTCAGAATCGCCACACATGCTCTTCCCTCCACTTGAAGCTCTTCCTCTCACTCTCCAACTGCCCAAGCCCTCTTCCAGAGAGCTGCCATCCCCTACCCCAGGGGGACACATCTAGGCCCCGTCTTGCCGATGAACTTGGCTCACTTGGCCGCCTTCCCTGGCCGATGCAAAAATCCACGCAAAATGGAAAGAAAAATAGCCAGGAAAAAGCATGAGTCATTTGTTTACAGACTAATTAATTACTAAGCTCAAAAACTTGATTTCCATTCTTCCTTTTTTCCCCTCTCTGCCCTTTGAGAATGTTTGGAATCCACATTGTTTCCCAACGCAAAAGTATGTCAAGTTTATTTTTAGCAAACGCATGATCGCTGGGACTGTTATTCACCTCTTTCCCCCACAACCACCTCGCATCAGTGAGGAGCCACCACAGAGCATTCAAGCTGCTTCATGCTCTTCAGATGTGGCTCCTGGGAGGCCAGCGGGTTTGCATTGGCCCTGATGGCACTGGGGTCAGTGGGACCCAAGCTGGGTCCCATGCGAAGGGACTGCGGACAGAGGTTCCAGGCTGCAGTTTCTCCTCCTGACCAGGGGCAGTGCTGTAGGGACGGGGGAGCAATTTCTCCCAAGCTGGCTGAGCGAATGCCTTTTCCTGGACTAGAAGCGGGGAATTGGGTATTTCAGTGACCTATCCCTCCACTTCTTGCCTTTAGAAGAGGAGTGGGAAAGCGTAACTGATTCACCTTTGGTTCAGCAGGACGGGAACGTCCTCAGGCCCCGTCTAGCCCACTGCGCCTTCTCGGCTCCTTTCCCCGTCCTCCACCCACTCCCACACTCCTAAGTCCCCACCACCCCTGTCGGGCCAACCTTGCTCACCCCTCCTGCTCTCTGAGAGCCCAGGTTGGGGGGTAGGGGCAGCCTTGGGGGAACTCTTGCCAGGGCCTTCCGTTCAACAAGGCCACTTCCGGTCCCTGTCCTGAGATGGGGCCCGGCAGTTATGGGGACTCCACCTCAAGGGGATAAGAAAGGAGGTGTCGCTAACACATACTGCTGCCAAACAATAAAGGGGACAACATGGCTGTGGAACAGAAGTGTCACCCCCAGAGGGTGGGCCGGTGTCCACCAAGGTCTGCCTGTGTCCCCAGTGCTTGGCGTACAGCGGGTGCTCAGGAAACACTCGTCGCCCTGAACTCCCGGTCACGGTGCCGGATCAGTTAAACCTGAGGCCCAGGGTCCCATCTTGCAAATGGGTAACCGACCTCTGACCCTAGAGTAGGGGTTGCAAACTCAACTCCTACAGAGCCAGGCAGGGACATACAAACGAAACGGGTGGGGGAGGCCACTGTGGCTGTGCCCTGTCTGTGGGGACAGCCACTTCTCAGCTCCGGCACAGCCCAGAGTGCCCGGACCTTCCCATTTCTCAAGAGAAGCCAGACATCTGGATGTTTGTCCCCAACGTCCTAATTGGTTAGTGTCGGCAACTCGTTTTGACTTTAAGCAAAAGCCCCACACAGACCAAAGCCGACGCACCTCGAAGCTGACCCAGCCCACGGGCCTCCAGTTGGAGTCCTTGGTGGTTCGCGTTTGTGGCTCACGAGGCCTTCACCAGGTCTGTCACGCCCAAGCCTGGGACAGGCGCTTGGGATGGAGAAGGCGGCGCAAGCCTCACCCCGTGTGGGAGTAGCTATTATCCCAGCTTATGGGAGGGCTGGGCTGGACTCATCCGTGCTGGGACTGTGGGCATCGCCTGCAGAGCTCAGCCTTCCACTTAATTAAGGAAGCTGATAATAATCTAGGTGGAGCATGAAGATAGGTCGACAATGAGTTAGCAAACTGCGGCCGGTTGATTGTATCTATTGTAAAAAGCCCAGATATAATATCAGATTAGTACACTTTGTGTGCCTATTATAACACCGTGTCATTACGGGATGTGTTATAATTAAGGCCCAAGCGGGCCCCCTTCTCTCCCTGACTTTGCAGGTCCAGGCACAGCCGTCTCCTCTTAACCCTCTCCTGCCCATGACTGGCCCTGCCAACGGGGCATGTGATGCAAACCTGATCAGCCAGCCACTGACACATCCTACAGGCTGCCAGGTCCCTGGGACAGCCTTGGAACCAAGACAGGCAAGATCCCATCCTCAGAGAGCTCCGAGGACGGGGGGAGCCAGCTGATAATAAATACGGGAACAAGCAAAACAAGGCAGGTTCACGGCGAGTGCTGTCAGGGAGCTGGGTAGAGGGCCTGGGTGGGCATCGGGTGGTCACCGGGAAGCCTGAAGGAAGGCGAAGTGTGCTGTGGGCACCATTCTCAAGCTATTGACCAGAGATGGGGGCTCGTGGGGTTGGCCGAGGCATGATCTAGGCCATGTGACCCCTCCTGCCCGCCCATTCTCTGCTTCAGCAGATCTCTGTGGAGTACCTACTGTGTGCCAGGCCTGGGCTGAGTACCAAGGGAGAATCATGAACAAAGCAGACAACCGTGCCTTCCCTGACGAAGAAGACATTCTAAGGAATGAGACAGACATTAAACAAATAAACAAACAAATGTATTACAGGATGGCAAGTCAGGAGGAAAGATTCAAAGACTGGGGGTGACAGTGGAGGTGACACCTTAGCAGTGTAGCCAGGGAAGGGTTCCCTGAGGCAGTGACTCTGCGATGAGATCTGACTAAAGTGAGGGAGCCAACCGTGTGAAAGAACCAGGGGAAGAGACTTCCAGGCAGAGGGGACAGCAAGTGCAAAGGCCCTGGGGTTGAATCATGCCCGGTGTACTGGAGGAATAGCAAGGAGGCCAGAGCTGAGCGAGCATAGGAGAGAGGCTCAGAAGAACAACAGGGCCAGACGAGGCAAAGCCCTGCGGTCCTTACAAGGACTTTGACCTCTGCTCTTAGGCGGGAACCACGGAGGGTTCTCAGCAGAGGGACAAGACCTGATCTAAGATCCACCTGGATCTCACAGGATCCCTTTGGCTACACGTGGAGAATGAACTAAGGAGCGAAGGTGGGAGCAGCGAGACAAGCAGGGTGGTGCTTTGGCTCCAGAGGTGGAAGTTGAGGGGGAAACATGGTTGGATTCCAGATATATTTCAAAGGTAGGGCTGACAGGATTTCCTGACCAATTATTGGATGTGGGCAAGAAAAGCATTGGTGATCCCACGGTTTGGGCCTGAGCACCTGGAAGGATGGAGTTACCATTTCCTGAGAACGCAGGGCTAAGGGTCTGTTCTCTGCCCGTGCCCCGAAAGCCCCCAGTGTACCCCCATCCCAGGTTCGCACAAGTCAGGGTGATGGAGGGAAAGCGTGCAGAGTGGGCCCCACCCAGGCCTCAGAGCAGGAAGGGGCACCCAGGGCCTGGCCGCAGGATGACACAACACTTAATAATTTCTCCACTGAGTGTTGCAATGGGTACCCTTTATCGACTGGCGAAGGGGGTGAGATTTTGCAACCACCTCAACGGGTGATTGTGGCTGATGCCAGGCCAGAGGCATATTAGGTCAGGCCACGGGCATTTTCTTGACCCACAAGGATTGAGTCCCAAACAGGCCATCCATCCAGGGCTGAGCTGTCACGGTGGCACGGAGGCCGGGAGTGAGCACTGGCCTCAGAGCCCACTGGGTTCCAATCTCAGCGCCTCCACTTGGCTGGTGACCTTGAGCAAATCACTTTCCCTTTCTAGACCTCAGTTCTTCCTCTGACGAAAGGGGAGCAATTAAAGGAATTATTTGTAAACTACTTTAACTGTTACCAATACACAATTTAGTGTGTATTCAGCACTTACGGATACTTGGCCCCATGCGGAGTGCTTTCTGTACATCATCTCATTTACTCCTCGTGTCAACCTTGAAACTGTTATTTTCCCATTCTCCAAATGGGAAAACTGAGGTTCGGAGAGAGGAAGTGATTGCCCAGGTCTCCCAGCCTGTCAGGTGTGGAGCAGGGACGCAAACCGGGGCTTGTCTGACTGCAAACCCCAGCTCTGTGCTTAGGAGTCACTGTGACTTTCTGAGGCAGCTTCCTCATCTGTAAAATGGGAATTACAAGCTAAACGGAATTAAGCAGCTGCTCCCCCAGGGTCAGTATCTGGCACTTGGGGAGCACGCAGAGCATACTGGCTATTCTTATTATTAATTATTATTATGATTACCACCAGAATTGTTGTTACTCGTCAGCCTAAGATACTCACCTCCCCTCTCCAGGCCCCACCTGGCCCTGTAGGGCTCAGACTGGACACAGGCGTTAGAATCACACCCCCATGGCCTCCATGCCTCTGCCTTCCTGCTGTAACCCTGGGCATGTTTCCCTTGTCCACTGAGGTGACAATTCCCACCTCCACTCCAGGTCATTTACAGGCCAAAGGAGGCTACTGGGTCACTGACAACCCGTGTATAGGGAGCCTCAGGCCAGTCCTGTGAAAGAGGGTCATTAACCCCACCTGGCAGAGGAGGACACCCAGGCTCAGGCTGGAAATGGGACTTGCCCGGCACATCAAGCCCAAGAGAAGGGGATGGAGACGTGGCTCCCACCGTGACACGACCTCTGACTGCTCCAGGCGCTGATGCAAAAGCCGTCCTGGCAAAGTCTCTCTCTGTGTGTCCCTCCCTGCCGCGCTCTTTCGCTCCATCTCTCAGACCCGCTCTTGAAGTGCGTCTCTTCCCTGTGTCTCTCTAGCTCTTCCCTGTGTCTCTGTCTCTCCCTGGTACCTCTGACCCAGGCCACCTCTTCCCGCACTCTCACCCTCTGGCCCCGCCCACCTCCTCTCCATTCCAGGCTCTATAAATATTTACTGAGGTGAAGGTGTCTGGCTGCCTCATTTGTTTGAAACCCTCACCCAGCCCCACCTCCCCTCTCACTGCTAGCACCCAAGTGCTCCCCAGGGAGGGAGGGCAGGTGGAGTATCTACAGCCTCAGAAACCCCCCAAAATGCCCCCCAGCTCAGGGGTCCACAGCACAGGGCCAGACCTGGCCCCAGCTAGATTCCCTCTTATTGGGCAAGGGCCGACTCTGCCCAGGGCACTCCAGGGGTGAATGCTGATTGGCCCAAGTCAAACATGGCCCTCTCCCTCCCCTTGCAGTGATTGGCTGAGGCTAGACATGGAATGCATCTGTGGCCAGTGAGATGGGGAAGTCTGCCAAGGGACTTCTGGGAACAGTTTCTTCATTCCTCAGAGGACATATGAGGGCCTTTTCCTGCCTTGGCCACGGCTATGTGAGGAAGAGATGGCCGGAGCTTTGGCACCGTCATGGAGCTATGAGGAGCTGGCCTGGGAGGAGATGGCAGAACCACGAGATGGGAAGAACCTGGGGTCTTAATGATGCTCAGTACCCCCCTTAACCTCCAACTCACTCGGCCGTTATTCATTCACTTGTTCAACAAATATTTATGAGCACCTACTATGTGCCAAGCCCTGTGATGGGCACTGGGGAGGCAGCTGGGAACAGAGTCGACACGATCTTTGCCTTACATTCTGGGACAGGGGACAGCCCTCAATCAAATAATCATCTGAGCAAGTGAAAATATAGCCATAAGGAGGGCTGGAAGGAGAGGTCCACGGAGATAAGGCCAGAAAGGGGGATCCAGGAAGCCTTCCCTGGTGATTTGTCTTAGGTCAGGTTGCCCAGAAACAGAGCCCGAAACGGAGATTGGAATGCATGTGATTCACTGAGGAATGCTTTGGGGAGAAAAGGAGAGAACGAAGCAGGACAGGGCCTGGGAAAGAGCTAAGCTAGCATGTGTTCTCAGCTGAAGTCTAGTTCCAGAGAAGCTCTGGAACATGAACTGTACCACAGAGTTGATCCCACCTTGAAATAAGAGAGCTAAGCTTTGTTCCCTGATCTCGTCAGTCACTGGCTGTGTCTGCCTCTGATGTTGGGGTTGAGAGGACCTCCCGAATGAGGCAGCTCCTGTTTGATGAGACAAATCTCCAGAAAGGAGATCCAGCTAGGAGCCCATAGCTGCCACCATTGCATGGCAGCTAATAGATAGATGCTGGGCCCAGTGGAAGGGAATGTGGGTGTCACCGCAGCACCCACTATAAGAGGTCCCCCTGATTTGAGACCTGGCTACTAAGTGAAAAGGACAGAGGAAAGCAGTCTAGTAGAGGAAGCCGCATGTGCAAAGGCCCTGAGGCAATCAGGAGCCAGAGTCACTGAAAGAAACCAAAGTGGCTCTCGCAGAGTGAATGAGAGGAAGAGTGGCAAGAGATTAGGCGAGAGAGGTCAGCCATCATGCAGCACCTGCAGGTCACGATTAGGACCTTAATCTTTATTCTGAGGGCAGTGGGAATCATGGGTGACTGTTGAGCAAGGGAGAATGGTAATGCAGTTTACATTTTCTAAGGCTCCGTCTGGCAGCACGTGGAGACGAGACTGAAACTGGGAGCAGGAGACCATTTGGAGGCTGTTGTAACCACTCAGGTGAATCACCCAAGCCTGGATGGTGGTGGGGGCAGGAAGCATGAAGAGGTGGGGACAGGGTGAGGCCAGACCTTAGGAGGCGATAATAATGGTCATTATTGATCCCTCCCCACGAGGTGCCGTTCTAGAAAGCATCTCATTCAAGTACGTCGCTTTGAAGTACAAGCTCTTCCTTACCATCCCTGCTTCACCAGGAGGAAATGGAGGCAGAGTAGTATCAGTGCCCTAGAAATGGCTCAAACCCTCACTTGCCAACATTCTCTGCCCCACCTCACTTGTAGGCCCCAAAACACTTGTCAACCTCAGGCATCCAAGGTACCCTGAGACAGGTCAGTCCCCCAGGGGCACGTGGGAAACCCATCGTGTGTCTCCACTTTCTCATTTCACCCACCTTGAGCAGTCAGTGTTATTATTACATCGAAGGTCTCCCAGCCACAAACCCCATTTCCACCCAGTTCCTCGCTCTCTCCTATGGGGTGGGACCTCACCCTGGGTGACCCAGCAACCCAGGGAGACGTAAAAACTTGCCGAGGCCGCCAGCATGTCCCTGATGCAGGTGCCGGGGTGGTGGTGGGAGGGGAGCTGTTAGCTGTTATCTGTGGCCAGAGGCAAGAGGCCCCGTGGGACACCTGGTGCGTCTGATACGGTGGCCTGTGGTCCCAGCCCCGTGAAGACAAGTGGGCCATGCCCAGCCTGGAGATAATCGAGACCGGATTCCGGCCAGTGATTCATTACAACATCACAGCCAAGGCCGCCCTGTGGAGTCTGACGTCTCAGAGGCAGGATCATCTCAGGCCAGGACTGGGGGAGAGGCAGGGACGGTGTGGGGAGACGCAGGGGTCCACAGGGTCCCTGACTAGGAGGAATCTACACATCCAAAAATGTCCAGGCCACTTCTTGATGGCCACTGGCTCACTCATGGAGTGCCTGCTGTGTGTCGGGGCCTGTGGGACAGGGGTGACCAAGCAGACCTTGGTGCCTGTCTTCAGGGAGCTGACACTTGCATGGAGGAAGCAGGCATCAAACAAGGAATCCCACGAAGAGAGTGGAGAGGGCCAAGTGCTGGGAAGGAGAAGTACAGGGCACTACATAAGTGAGGTGACTGAGCTGAGGCCCGAAGGCCGAGTGAGGGGGAGCTCTGGGAGGAGCTGGAGGGAGAGCATGCTAGGAGGGGATACAGCATATGCAAAGGTCCTGAGGTGGGCCAAGTGTGGAATGTTTCAGGGTAAGAAGATGGAAAGGGAGGGCCAGAACGATAAGCCAGGAGCGAGAACAGATCAGCAGGCACCCCTAGACAGAGGGAAGGGGCTCAGATTTTAGCTATGAGCCATGGCCAGCCATGGAAGGCTTTCAGCAGGGGTTGGGGTAGACAAGATCAGACTGGAGTCCAGTGGATCTGATATACAGGATGGCCTGTAGGTTCTAGGACCTAGGGATCCAGGCCTCCTGGGTCTCCCCGCTTCCAATATTCAGGGTTCTAGTAGCCAGCAGGCAGAGGCCTCGCTGGGCCAATCCCAGGTACCCCATGGGCTCCTGGCTGCCTGCCCCCAGCTGGACCTCCTAGGGAACATTCCAGGCAACGATTATCTCAGTTCTGAGCACTAATTAGCCCAGTTTCACCTCGGGCCCTCCCAGCTCTGCTCTGAGGAGGACCCTGGGGAGGCAGCCTCCAGGTACAAGGTCCCAAGGCAGAACTGAAGGGACCAGAAGTAAGGGGCCCTGAGTTGGTTCCAAGGACCACTCAGACCTGCAGCTGCAACCCAGAGGTGTGGAAAACGCCCTTCTGGAGATGCCTCCAGCACCCTCCACCCTCCCTCCCCCAGCATTTCTGCACCTTGGCCAGCCCCAGGCACCTTGCCAGAGCGAACCCAGCCCCCACCAGCACCCAGAGAGCTCTCCTCCTCCTCACTCGGACTCTTTGCCTCTCTAAGCCTAAATCTAGCTGTCTGTGTATAAATGTCTTTCTCTTTCTCTCCTCTCCTCTCCTCTCCTCTCCTCTCCTCTCCTCTCCTCTCTTCTTCTTTCCCCCTCCCTCCCCACCATCTCTCTGTCTTCTTGCCCCTCAACACAGGCTCAATGCCCAGTCATTCTCCCCTTTCCCCCTGGTCTCCAGCCTGAAGCATGGGTGGGGGCAGATGCTCTTCTGGTCCCAATTCCACAGGGGCCCAGGGTGGGGGTGAGTGTCCCTAAACAGCCTCCAGGTAAAGTAGTAAAGATGGTACCTGCACACACTACTCCAACCCTGCCGGTTTTTCCAGCTCAGCCCCACCCCAGACCGGGCCGCCCCCTGCCCGGGGACCCACCCTCCCTGGGCCAAGTGGGGCTGCTGGAAGGTGAGACCTGACCAGAAGCATCCTGGGAAACAAAAGCCAAAGCAGGATCAAGTTGCCTGTGCCCTCTACGCCAGCCCAGGCTCAAGATGGCAACTATGGCCCCATTTACACATGAGGAAACTGAGGCTCAGAAAAGATTTAGATCAGAATTCAAACCCAAGACTCAGGAAGGGATTCATGCATAACCAAGGGTCTCCCTTCCGCTCCTGATCCCCTAGTTTCCTTCCCCAGAGGCCACCCTGGTCCCAGTTTCCTGTGTGTCCTTCCAGACTTGCCTGTGAATATCCACATTTCTCTTCTTTCAGGAATGTTTTAACACGTGGTGAAACGATGGGCCCTGCCCTGCACCTACGTTTTCACTTAACCATATCCTGGTGATCGTCTTATCAGAACCTACTTCCTTTTTTCCAACACCGGCTGGGTCCTCTAGGGAGTGGACCAGACCCAAGGTACTTAACCAGCCCCACTGCAGGACACCCCAGCCTGCGGTCTTTTTAAAATATGTATCTATAGAGAGAGAATGTCACAGCAACCCCATGCCCTCAGCACACAGGCAGCTGCATACACACGGCAGGCTGCTGACCTGCAGGATCTGGTCTCTGGAAGGGGCAGTGAGTCCCCAGAGATGAGCTCAGAAGCCTGGAATGGAGCTTGTTAAAACTGCAGATTTCTGGGCTGGCTCCAAAGCACCTAAAGGGGAAACTTAGGTAGAAGAACCCTTGAATCCGCATTTTTTAGCAAACACCCCAGAGAGGAGGAACTCAGAGAGGGGTAGGGGAGATAACAAAGTTGTAGACTGTTCAGCTGGGTTTTCGAGCTGTGTTCCCAGCTCATGGGGCTCCTGGGGGATACCGTGCCCCCCATCTCAGCAGCTTCCTTTTGTTTTGTTCATGTGGAGAGACTCCGGAAAAATTGGGAGGTGGGGGGAGGAAAGTGTTCTCTGCAGCGAAATAAAAGCAATAATGAAGCTGAAAAACCAATAGATGGGTAAACAGAGGCAAAGAGGGGTGATATGGCAAACCCAAGACTCCACAGGCCTTGGTGTTCATATGTAGCAAGGCTGAACTTGAACCCAGGTCTCCTAACTCGTAGGCCAGGAGTTTTCTATTGCATTCCACCCCACCCTGGTCCAGTCTCCCATCAGCTAGCCACTGCTTATCCACGCACCGCCCCCCCAATAATCCGCCCTCCCACCCATCCCTCCTCCACCTGTTCACTGCTCACACCATCACCCAGCCCACCCTTAGCCGTCCGTGTCCAGCCTCCATCCATCTCTCTGTCCATGATACAAGCACTCATCCACCCACCCATCCTCCATCCTCCATCCAGGACTCAGAGCACCTACTATGTGCCAGGTGCCATTGCAAGCGCTGGGAACATAGCATCAATATGACAGACCTCTTCCCACCCCAGAGTTTAGCACCTATGGGACAGACTGACCATAGATGGATAATCACACACATACAGACCCCCAAACAGGGGTCCTGGCTGTGAGGACCACAGGAATGGAGGGGAGCAAGGGACAGTCGGGGAAGGCCTCCTTGGGTGCAGACGCAGTCCTCGAAGAATCAAGCAAGGAGGAGGCATGAACCTGGTAGAAAGGGAAGGGAACGGCATTCACTGAGGAGAGAGCAGCATGGGCCAACAGTGGAAGGAGGAACAGCAAGCTGGAGGAATGGGGAAAAGTCAGAGAGAAGGGACAGGTAGGAAGCTCCACTGGCACCGTCCAGGCTCCTGCCTCTCTCCCCAAGAGAACCAGCCCCAACCTGCCCTCCCAGTCGGACCACTGTCTCCCTGGCCCCCCGCCAGCTCCCAGCTCCCCACCAGCCCTGGCCAGGCTGCCTCCTCCCACTCACCTGCTGACCCCACCCCACTGCAGGGGTCCTTCCCTCCCCTACCCCAGCTCCTGGGGGCACCAAGCCCTCTGTAGGGGGAGGCTGGGATGGATGGGTCCTCTCAGGCTTCACCCAGCCCACCCATCGCCCACCCCATTAGAGATGGGGTTACTCCATCCAAAGCCTCCACACACCCTCTGCAGTAACATGACGCTGTTAATGGAATGCCTAGTGTGTAGCAGACCCTGGGCTCAGCACTTTCCACCATTTCTTTCATTTTGCTCTCTCCTCTGCCTGAATGCCACACCTCCCCCATAACCCTGGGAGGAAGAAGGCAAACCATCTCCCTCGTCTGCTGAGTCCCACATACCACTACGACACACACACACCACACCCCACTCACTCACACAGGCCCCACACGCTGGCCTCCTGCTGCTCCTTACACAGAGAAAGCACGGCCCCACCTCAGGGCCTTTGCACGTGCTGTTCCTCTTGCCCCAGATATCTCCCATGGCTCTCTCCTTTACCTCTTTCAGGGCTTTAGGTATCGCTTTCTCTCAGTGAGGCTTTCCCTGACCTCTGTAGTTAAATGAAACAACACACACACACACCAGCACTCCTCTTCTTCCTCTTCTTTATTTTTCTCCACAGCACTTAACTTCTTCTGCCTGACTGTATCCCCCACCATGAGAACATAAACTTCATGAAGACAGAGTTTGGGGCTTATTTTCTGCTGTATCCCAAGCTTAGCACAGTGTCCGGCACGTGAGAAGTGCTCAGTGACGTCCTTCCTAGAGCACATCTTTGAGTCTCTTCTGCCTGCCTGGCCTGGGGTCTCAGATACAGCAGAGCACAAAATGAAAACATGGTGGAAAGCAGCATCCGAGGCCCAGCGTCCAAGACCTCATGCAGCCACTTCCCAGCTGTGGGACCGCAGAAGCATAGAGGAGGCCCAAGGGGTAGCTGATAGACCAGCGCTCCCTGCTGCCATCCCACTGGCTCCTCGCAAGGACCCAGTGACACCCGCAGTACCACGATTCGTCTCCGGAAAACGCTGGGCTCAGTTATTATCCACACCATGGGGTCCTTGCTTTCACAGGTTTCACAAGGATCTCCACTGACCAAACCACACAGAGCCCTCAATTACCCAGAACTGGGTTTTGTTGTTGTTGTCGTTGTTTGTTTGTTCCTTGTGGTTCCATTAGTTCATGTACCAGCCATTTATTCCCTGGGCCCCAAGCACGTGAACTTGTAGAGTATCACGAACACCCATTACATTCAGGACTGGTACACAGGGACTCAGAAACAAGGAGAGACGGGCCGGGAAATGCGGAGGGAGTGTGAGAACACGAGAAGACACGCTCACAGAGTGGGCATTGGGGGGGCTGGGATTGGTGAAAATGGACCAGCTCTTCTGGACCCAGGTTATACGTCCGTAACAGCTTTACATTTGTAAAAGTATACCAGAAAAAAAAACAAAAAAAGGAAGGACGGAAGGAAAAGACACACTGGCACACAAGGAAAGCAATGCATAGACAAAGGTTGGAAGTTCGCACACCGAAATCATAACATTTAGCTTACCAAGAACTTTCTCAGACCCCAGAGTGGAAATGAAGAGAGTTTTCTGAGTAACCTTCAGGCAGCCTGGGGGTCCTTTCTCTAGAACTTTTCCTTCCAGGCCAGCTGCTTTAACATGCCCGTGTTTGTGAGGCCTCAGGGCAACAGGGCTCCCCCTTCCCACCAGCAGCAATAATAACGACGACAATAGCAGCTACGTTACTGCGTCCTTAGTGCGCGCGCGCGGGCATTACGTAGAGCTTCGCCCACATTTAACTCCTCGACTCTGCCCATCGATGCTGTTAGGTGGATGCTCTCGGGGGCACGTTCTGGAAGTGGACACTGAGGCAGGGAGAGGGGAGCCACCTGCCCCACACCGCATAGCCAGATGGGGGCAGAGCTGGGATTCGCACCCAAGCCTGCAGGGCCCCAGGCCCACACGCTGGCCCAGGAAGGAAGGCAAAGGTCAACAGGAGGCAAGCAAGGTTGGCAGGGCCCCCCAGGCCAGGGAGCGCGCTCCGTGTGTGGGAGCTGCCGGCTGGGCTGCCCTCTGTCCCACTGCCTCCCCTCCCACTTGGAGCGCCAGCTCTGAGCTGGAATGGTCTCTGCCAGGCAGTGGTTTCGCCATCCCCGCCAAGCCCTGGGGAGCCTCTGGGAGCCCAATAGGGCTGGCCAGCCTATGAGTGGAAGCCAGCATACTGGGTAAGAAGCGCACTCCGAGGTCACCCAGACCCCGTCCAAATCCCGCCTCTGCCACCCACCAGCCATGTGACCTCAGGCAAGGTACCCCCTCTCGAAGCTCGTGTGTCTTTTTCGGTTTCTCCTCTGAACCTCGGGTGCGAAGGGCTGAGGTACCCGACTCTTCAGTCCACATGTCGCCATCACAGTCACGCAGGGCTCCGCTCTGGCTGCATTTATTTCTTCTCTCCAACCCCACTCCCCACTCCCTGCCCACCTCCTATGTTTGATAGGCACCGTCAGTTAATTTTTTTACTTTGATTTTGCGTTTCACTTACGTAAAGTGCAGAAAACAACCTTACTTAGTGAATTTTTCTCTCAAAGAATGTTCATACGTGGGTAAATCCAGGTGATCAGCGCCCAGGTCAAGAGAGAGAGCTTCTGCAGCAGCACTGAAGGCTCTCCCGTGCCCCTTTCTAGGCAGTAACTCTACCCACAAAAGGAAGCGCTGTGCTGACTTCCAGACACGTCTGGCCTGTCCCTGAAGGCCAGGCCGTATCAGAGGGCTCCACAGGGTGTGGTCTTGTGTGTCTGGCTGCTCTCCCTTGGCACATGACTTTGAAGGTGCGTCCATCGCGTGTGCGAATCAATAGCTTCCTGCACGTTATTGCTGAATAGTACTCCGTTCACAGATGTATTATAACGCACTGATCTTCTCACTTACAGAAAGATATTTGAGTTGTTCCCAGTTTAGGGCTATTATAAATAAAACGGCTGCGAATATGCTTACAGGTCTTTCTGTGGGCATATATTTTCATTTCTCTTGGGTATATTGAAGGTCAAGTGTTTCAATTTGTTTTTTAATTTGTTTTGGTATAACTTTTGAATTTACAGAAAAATTACAAGACTTATAAGATATCCTTCAGACTGTTATATTTTGTCCCACTTTCTTCATCATTTCCCTTCTATTTATATTCTCTCTTGTCCTGAGTTATCTGAGAGTCAGTTGTAGACATGATGTCCTCCAATCCCTGAACGCTGCAACCTGGATCTCCTGTCTCATTCTCTCTCTCTCTCTCTCTCTCTCTCTCTCTCTCTCTCTCACACACACACACACTACTGTTATCAAATTCAGAACATGTGTCACCGATAAGCACTACAATCGAATCCATACATCATATTCAATATTCCATAATTGTCCCCAGAAAGGTCCTACTCAGTTTTCCTGGTAGGATCACACCTAGCTTCCTTCAGTTGTATTCAGGCTCTTTCAACAGCTCCTCAGTCTGTCCTTAACTTTCTTGTCCTTGACACTTTTGAGGACAGGCCAGCTATTTTGACGTATGTCCCTCCCTTGGGATTTGTCTGATATTTCCTCACGGTTAGATTCAGGTCATGCATCTTTGCAGGGATATAACAGAAGTGTGATGCTGTGTTCTTCTTGTGTGTCCTGTCAGGTGGCACACAATTATGATTTGTCCCATTGCTGGAAAATGGGGATAATAAAAGCTCCCACCTCACAGAGCTGTTACAAGGATTAAATGAGACACAGCCCAAAGCCTGCTTGTGTCGTTTATTATCTCTCCTGCATTTGGAGGGAGGGCCAGGCATGAGATGGAAGAATAAGCACAGGCCGTCCCCACCCAGACCTGTCTCCTGGGCCCAGGATGCGAAGAGAGATAGAAACACACAGCAGCCAGACTTCTAGTCAGACCAGGCTGGAGAGCCCTTGCCGCTGGCTCAGCCTGATCCCCTGAGTGGTGGGGACCTGAGGCCCTGAAAATGCAGACAGCTTCCCCAGCGTCACACAGAGAGCCATGCAGCCTGTGGGGCTCAGCCAGGCTGCTGCACCCTCCACACAAGGGTTTTCAACTGAGGGTGATTCTGCCCCCCAGGATCTCAGGAGATATTTTTGGTTGTCATAGTTGGGGGTGGAGGTGCTGTTGGCATCTAGTGGGTGCAGGCCAGGGCTGCTGCGATGAACAAGACAGCGTCCCACAACAAAGAATGATCCTGTCCCAAATGCCAGCAGTGCTGAGGTGAGAAGCCCTGGTCCACACAGAGTAATGACAGCAAGAAACAGGTAAGAATCTGTCCAACTTATGCTGCCCACTTTCTCCCAGGGCCCAACTGGCCCCAAAGAAAAGGCAGTTCAGATCCTTCGGCAGCATCTAGTGCAGGAGCCCCCATTGCACAGATAGGGTTTTGCTGCCTGAGACTGTTTTTTTCTGAGTCCACAATGGTTCAAATCAGCACTGTTGGAGAAGATTTGAGGGTGTCACAACCTCTGAAGAGCTGGGGGGTAGGGATTCACAGGGGTGTCAAGAGCCCTGGCCCAGAAATGGAGGGGCCGGGAGATCTTAAACCACCCCTGGCAGCCAGATTAGTAGGTGGGGGCTCCTGAGATCCTGTCATCTTTTCTGGGCGCTGATTTTATAGTATCTGAGATTCCAGGTGGTTCTAGTTCCAGGCAGAGACAGACAGCTAACCTTGGCATGTAGCAGATTCTCAGTAAATAATATGTTGAGAAAATGAATTGTGATAGTAATTGATATTTACTGAGCGTTTACTATGTGTCAGGCACTGTTCTAAGCACTATGTATATATCATCTCATTTAATCTCACCACACCCTATAAGATGGATACTATTATTGTCATTCCCATTTTGTCAATGAGGAAACTGAGGCATAGAAAGGTTAAGTCACTTGCCCAAAGTCACAAGCTATGAAGAGGAACACGAATGAATACCAGTCCCCATCTAGATTAGCATTTTTCCTTCAAATTACTGAATCAGAAGTCTGGTTACAACTCTCCTTGTGGCATAACGACCGCAACCCACGTCCTCTGACTTCCCTGGTCCTCTCCAGGTCAGCTCCTCTTCCTCTTACTGCCTTAGGGGGACTCTGTCCTCAAACCTAAGCCCAAGCTAGAGACTTAAGCCACAAAGGCCTGGAGACTCTAGTATAACAGGACCCTTTTGTTTATAAAGGGCTCACTTTCCACCACGCCCCACATTATACAACACTCAAGGATGTGATGAGACCCACTACACAGATGAGGAAACTGAGGCTCAGAAGAGGGAGGTCACTTATTCCAGGTCAAACATCTAAATGAAAAAAGTGGGATGTGACCTCACATCCATCTGACTCATGAGCCTGACAGGGACATAGTAAAGGAGCAAAAAGCGACGAGGACAAACTGCCTGGCATTGGCAGGGGGGCCATGGACAGTCACCCTCAGTCCATCCGTCAGTCGCACTCTCCCCAAAGTCCATCTCGGTATCCAGACATCCCAGCCTGTGACAGGCGCATTCACTGACGTTCATCATAACTGTGTTTGTAGTTCTGGGGACTCGGGGACAACATGAGTGTCCATCACATGGGGAACAGTTCATGGAAACGTGGCAGATCCACAGAGAGGAACGCTGCATCGGAGGAAAAGGCAGGGAGTTGGAGGGACACAGAGCACTGGGGACACATCTCTAAAACACAGTTTTCCAGGCAGGTCTGCTGCCCTTGTCCACCTGTGACCTATTTCATATAGCTGTCCAGTATGGCTCTGTGTGAGCTACAAAAAGGTTGGAAACAATCTAACTGTCCATCAGAAGAGGGCTGGTTAAATCATGATGGTACATCCATGCAATGGAATATTGTGTGGTCGTTAAAAAGAATGAGGCAGCTCTACACTATTGATATGAGCCAGCTGCAAAATATATTATTGAATGAAAAAAGCAAAGTACAGACCAGCGTGGAAAGAGCTACGATGTGTGATGTGTTTAAATATCATGTGTGTGTGTGTGTGTGTGTGTGTGTGTGCGTACGCATGCTCACACAGATCATCTGAAATAAGAAAAACTGCCGGGAACTGTGGTGGTCTCTGGGGAAGGGAACTGTGTGTGCGAGGGCAGAAGCGGGAAGCAGACCAACTTTTCACTATAAAGCCTTTCATTCCCTTTGAATTTTGAACACTGAGTATATGGTATATATGCAAATTAAATTTAAAAATTAGGAAGAAAAATGCACATAGGCCACAGGGGAGTTGAACTGAAATCATCCACAAGAATGCTGGGGCCCAAAGTAGGGTGTAGAGGGCATCCAATCGGGGAAGGAGGGAGCAGGGGTATGCAGAGACTGGACATTGGTTATGTCTAAGAGATTGGTCAGATAAGTAAGTATGTTAAGAATACCAGAAGCCGATTTTCTCACTGTCAGAAAATATAGAAAGAGATATAACTAGAATATCTCCAAATATAGAAAGAGACATAATTAGAACAAACTCTATAGTGCTGGACTGGAATTGGAGGTATCAGTGTAAACTCATAGTTTTCAGATAGATAGATAGATAGATAGATAGATAGATAGATAGATAGATAGATAGATATAGATAGATGATAGATAACAGATGATAGATAAATAGATACATAGATTAGATAGATGATAGATTAGATAGATGATAGATAATCGAGAGATAGATAGATATAGATAATAGATAAAGATAGATGATTGACAGATAACATAGATAGTAGATAGATGACAGTCATTCAATACAGAAATAATGCAGATATAAATGCGTATCTATGTACAGACATATAGTTCTTAGCTCTGTCCACTGGGACGGTCCGGGAGTAGTGACGGCCCAGCAGCAATGAGCACACTTTGTGCTGAGACCTTGGTTTCTAACCACCATTCTCCACTAAAAGGGGTCAGCGCTCCTTAGAGAAATGGCTAATTCCAGGGCTGAAGCAGGGAAAGCACTAGATGTGCCTGAAGCGCCTCATGCCAGAATGATGGTGACATGTCAAAAGGGCACAGAAGCCAGCTAGATAGGGGCTCCCAGTGGCCATATATGGGAAAATTTGAACATACAAGTAATTAATAATAACAATAATGTACTAAAACCTATTGAATACAATTTAAAAAAACCATTGAGTCTATACTGATAAAAATAAATGAACCGTTGAAAGTTTGATGAGGAACAGGATATTTATACAGTTTCAAAGTACCTCCCCTCAAATACTTATCATAAAAGGGGAAAAAGTAACTTTCAGATGTAAAGCCTGGCAGATAGCTCTTCAATCAAGGGATCAAAGTAACACCATAATTCTCATCACAAGGAAAAAGATTGTAACTATCTGAGGTCAGGGATGTTGACTAAACTTATTGTAGTAATCATTTAATGACATATGCTCGTATGCATATATCAAATCATTATGTTGTACACGTTCAACTTATGTGACGTTACATGTCAATTATATCTCAGTAAAACTAGGAGCAAAAATGAACATCATCAACAGTGGGACAAAGAGAAGAACACAGCATCACTTCTGTGATTTATCTTCCAATGATGAACAGCCTGAATCTAACCACGAGAAAACAACAGACAAATCCAAAATGAGGGACAGGTTACAAAACAGCTGACCTGTCATCCTCAAATGTCAAGGTCATGACCATCAAGGAGAGACTAAGGAGCTGTTCTAGGTTACAGGGGAGTAAAGAGACGTGGCAACTAAATGTAACATGTGATTCTGCACTGGATCCTCTTACTGAACATTATGAGGACAACTGTGAAACTCGAATGGGTCTGAGTAGATGGTAGTAATGTACTGTGTTAACTTGATGGCTATGTTATGGTTACATAGAAAATGTCCTTGTTTGTAGGGACTATACATCAAAGTATTAGAGAGTGATAAAGCAACAGGTCAGCAATTTATTCTCCATTCAGGAAAAAAAACAACAACACGTTCTCTGTACTGTTTCTGTAACTCTTCTACAAATTTGAAATCTACTTCAAAATAAAAAGTGCTACAGTCAGAATGTTTGTATTGACCAAAATCCATGTATTGAAATAACCCAAGGTGATGGTGTTTGGAGGTGGGGCCTTTGGGAGGTAATTAGGTCGTGAGGGTGGACTCTCATGAATGGCATTAGTGCCCTTGTAAGAAGAGACCCCAGAGAGCTCCCCCACCCCTTCTGACATATGAGGACACAGTGTCTACCAATCAGAAAGCAGGTCCTCACAAGACACCAAATCTGCCGGCAAGTTGATCTTGAGCTTCTCAGAATCCAGAAGGGTGAGAGAGAAATTTCTGTTGTTTATATAAGCCGCCCAGCCTATGGTATTCTGGTAGAGCAGACCAAACTGACTAAGACAGAGAGTTCTTTTAAAACAGAAAAAAAAGTAAGAAATAAAATAAGATCTGGGTTTGGAGACCATGAACGGGAATTAAAACATACTCATAGCATTTCCTATGAGTCAGCAAAGGCGCTGCTGGGTATATGCCCAACTGAAATATGCACATATGTTCACCAAAAGACATGTATTCTAGAATGTTCATCACAGCCCAATTCTAAAGAGTTAAAGACTGGAAACAACCGAAATGTCCCTTAGCAATAAAGGGGGGAAATACATGGTGTATATCCAAGCAATGGAAATCTATCTATTCAGGAACAAAAAGGAACAAACCCTGATATGTACACTCAACAACTTGGATGAATGTTACAGTTACAATGTTGAATAAAAGAAGTCAGACACAAAAGATTGCGTATTGTGTGATTCCTTTTAGATAAAGTGCAGAAATGATACAATTAATGTTTGCTGTTAGAAATCAGGATAATGATGACCCTTGGGGTGGGGGTGTCTAGAAGGGGCATGTGGGGCTCCTGAGGTGCTGGGATGGTCTGTTTCTTGATGGATGCTGGCTACACGCGTGGGTCCCTGCAGGGAAAATTCTCTGAGCTATGCCCCTGGGTTGTGTACACTTTCCTGTGTGTGTATATTTCACTAAGAAGAAAGGACATAAAGTAAGGCGCCAATCACATATAAGGACAAATATCAACCACAGTGGAGTGGGGGGTGAGAACTGAGTTGGATGGATGTGGGGAGCCAGCTGAAGGGGGGAAACAGAAAAGGCAACTGCATCCTAAGAATTGGGGAGCAGGATTCCCTACACGCTCTGTACCTGAGTTTCAAGACCACAGAAATGAAAGGATCCCCATTATCCATCCTCATGTCCCCACCAACACCCACGAGAGTCAGCGAGGCAACCTGGACGACCAGCTCCATTTGGCTGGAGAGGACAGAGGCCTGGCTCGCGTCTGGCCGCCCAGGAAGCTGACCGTGCCCCAGTTCTCTCTCCTCTGCAGCCTGCTAACCCCCACCCACCCGTTTCTCTGAGGAGCCTTCCTTCTCCCTAGCCACCTCCGTCCCCTTCAGGGCTCCAGGGCTGGAGCCTGTGATGCAGGGATCTGGTGACAGCTATAAAAATAAAAGCGCGCCTGCCCAGCTCCCTGGCTTCCAGACTCACCTCGCAGAGATCCCAGCTGGGCTGGCCCCAGGCTGCCTGGCAAAAGGCTCAGTGGAGCAGGTGGTGGTGGTGGCAGCATGGGGCAGAGGGGTTATTTGGGGTGGTGGGGTATCTGGTCCCAGCGCAACTGCCGTCATGCTCTGTGAGCTGCAGCAGGGACTGACCTTCTCTGTCTCCAACCTGAGGACCTCCTTGGTGCATCACATATGGAGGGTGGGGAGCCGAGTTTGAGCTCCCTGGAATTAGCAAAAGACAGTCTATCCACTGCAAGGCCTGACTCACGCCTGCCCCAATGCACACTGAGATTTCAGAGTGTCAGGGGAGATATCTGAGGACAGGCAGAACATTTTCATGGCAGAATGTCTTCATGCATCACTTCTGCAATTAAAATGAATTAAAAGAAATCTTTCCACCACATCTGATGCAAATTATTCTTCCTAAGCGAACAGCAAGCCCTTCGTTCTGCATTTATGTGCAATAGTGTCAGTAGAACATTCTCCGACAAAGAAGCACTGGGGCACCACTAAGAAATGCAGGTCACAAAACGGCTCATACAGGTTGATTCCGTTTTGGCAAATGTATCAGAAATAGATTCAGCTGCCAGTAACAAGAAGATAAAATGACAGAGACCTCAATGAACAAAGATTTATTTTTCTATCATGTAAACAAGTCCAGAGCAAGGCAGGCAAGGACCTGTGTGGCTGTTCCACCACCACCAAGAATCCAAGAACCTTTTATCTTCTGTTTTCACCACCCTCACCATGTGGCTTCCATGCTTCAATGTTTGCCTCATGGTTCAAGATGGTCCCCGAAGCTCCGGCCATCACATCCAAGTTCCAGGCAGGAAGTAGAAAAAAGTAATGGGGGTGGGGGGAAGGGTTGCAGAAGAGGGAGGCAAAAGGGAATGTCTCTCATAACTGAGTCAGCCCCGTTTAAAGCGTTTTCCTGGAAACCTCACCTACAACTTCTATTTATATCTCATTCGTTATCCCTAGCTGCAAGAGAAGCTGGGAGATGGAGCCTTACTAGGGTACTTGCCCCAATAATAGAGAGGCTTTCATTGCTAAGGAAGAAGAAGGTAAGTGTAAATACCAAATAGACAACATTTGCTATAATGAAGAAAAAACACACATGGAATGAAAATTCTGGAAGGCAGTAACAGAGCACTCTCTCTACAATCACCCTGTGTGCATTAACCTGTCAAATCTTTACAAAACTCTGTGAGCAATTTTATTCTCTTCTTGTTACAGATGGGGAAACTGAGGCACAGCAAGATGCAGTCACTTGCCCCAAATCACAGCCAGGCAATGGTGGCTTCAGAACTAGAATGCCGGCAGCCAAATTCTAGCATCTGGGCTCCTGACCCACCAAAATGGTACCGATGTTATCGATGACGATGGCGATGACGAACATTGTGCTGGCCCCGCTCCAAACACGTTACGTGGATCAACTCATTTCATCTTCACAGCAACCTTAGGAGGCCGGTACTGTTATTCCATTTTATAAATGAGGAACTGAGGCACAGAGAGGTGAAGTGCCTTGCCCAAGGCCACACAGCAAGTGTTAACAGGGTTTATTTCTGGGTAGTAGAATTGTGGGTGCTTTTGCCGTCGTCCTTTTATTGATACGCTGCCTTCTCCAACCCTCCCACCATAATCACGCATTACTTGGGAAAGCAAATAAGAAGAAAACAGCCTCCTACCGAGCCCCCAGCTCCCCACCATGCCCCCCACGCCCCAGAGGCCTCAGGGAAGCCTGGCCCTGCCTCCCACTCCAGCCTCGCCTCTCCCCCTCCTCGGCGCCCTCTCCCCTGCAGTGGAGGCTTCCCAAAGAACTCTCCCTCTCTTGGCTCCCAGCCTTTGCTCCTCTGGTACCCGCCTCCTGCCATGCCCTTCCCCTCATTCCTGCCTGTGAACAGCTCCCCGTGGCTCCAGGCCCTGGGTCAGAGGCTCCTCACCCACAAGGGCCTCATGGGCCCAGGCAGCGGACCTCCCTGCGCCCTTCACCCACTGCACTTTGCCTCCTCCAGAGGCCAAGCGGCCTGTTTTGTCCCATCAACAAACTTGTCAAGGGCTTTCCAGACGCCAGGCCTTGGCAGGGACACCTAGTCATTCATCCTCAAAGCCTCACCCTGGCCTCCACTGCCCCCGCATGAAGGACACGACACTGCCACCCCTCTGTCCTCCTCTCCCCTCTCTACCCTGGGCTGCCTCTACTCTATCCACACTGGCCCTGTGCTCTTTCCCTAACATGAGCTCTGTCCTGTCTCAGGACCTTTGCACCTGCTGCTCCTGCTGCCTGAAATGCTCTCTCAATACCTTTCCCAGTCACCCTCTACCACTTCCCCCAAGGCCTTTGTCACCACCTGAAATTAGCTTGCTCATTTACTAATTGTTTGTTGTCATCTTTCCACCAGAATGTCAGTTCCAGGGGCACAGGGACTGTCTCCCTTGATCCTGGCTGAATATGTGAATGGAACCTGGCTGCTCTTTGTTCACAGGTTAGGAAGTCCAGGCCCAGATTGGCCAAGCATCTTGCCTGAGGTCAACCAGCAAGGAAGGAACAAAGCTCGAAGCTCCCCTCTCCATCTTACCCCTCAAAGGGTATTCAAATTGTGGTTTGCCCACCCGGTTCCCCACAGGGCAGTGACTGGCAGACAGGAAAGTGGCTCAGCCTGGGGTTCAAACGGACCTTGATTGGATTTCCACCTTTTCTGCTTTGTGGGCAAGAGACATCCCTTCTCAAAGCCTCAGGTCCCCGCTCTTTGAAAGAGGACTCCTACTTCTTGGCCTCAGAGGACACCCAGGAGGACACTTCAGGGGACACCCAGGAGGGGCTCAAACTGCAACAGGCTGGAGCCCCAACTCCCCAGCTCCCCCTGGCCTCCCTCACTCCCCTGCACATGGCCACAGCCAATGCAAGGCTGAAAACCCCCAGCAAGGGGCAGCCAGCCAGCTGGGGCAGCTGGGACTCCACCACCAGTCAGTCATCCAGGAGGTCAGCCAGGGCAAGACAGGACTAAAGTGGGAGGGCAGAAAAACCGAGCAAATAAGGGGACCACGGGGGTCTGGGGGGAGGCAGGAGGCAAGGCGTCTTGGGTTCAAATGTCATGCCTGAATTCAAATCTCACCTCACCAGCTCACCAGCTGCTTGTCCAGTGACTTTGCCTCTCTGTGCCTCAGCTTCCCCACCCAGGGAAGGAGAATGATAAACAATCCCCACGTCACTAGGTTATTGTGAGGCTAATGCACAGAAAGTATGCACAGGCTGGTGAGGAGTGAGCGCTCCATAAAGCAAGCTCGTCCCCCCACACCTCACCTCGCTCAGGCATCTGCTCAAACGCCCAGCTCCTAGGAGAGGCCTTCCTGGACCTCCCCTCCCCTCCCTACCCCCCTTTCCTTCCTTCAGAGCCCTTGTCCCCCCCACCTGCCATTATCTTGTTCCAGTTACTGGATACTGTCTGTCTCTCCCTATAAGTTGTCACCTCCACCTGTGTCACCATATGTCCCCAGCGCCCAGCATAGGTCCTGTACACAGCAGGTGCTAAATAAATGCTTGTTGAATAAATTTTAAAAGGAACTGGACAAATAAATGTCTCAGAGATGAGGACTAAACAGTCCCCAGGAGGTCTGGACAGGACTTCAGGGGAGGAGGAAACATTCTTTAAGTGTTTACATGGGAGTCTAAACTCCATCTGAAGTCCCCCTTCCCTTTCCTACTTCCACCATTCTTAGCTGTACGACCTTGGACAGGTCACTTCCCCCTCTCAGCCTGTTCGCCTCGCAGGAAAATGCCAATAACAAAGCCAAGGCGTCTTAAACTGGCCAGCATGCCCTGAGCACAGGGCTCGGCACCCAGCAGTGTCTCCAGAACTTTCCTTTCTGACACTCACTTTTCTCCTTGGTAAGATCACCAGGCCATGGGATATTACATAAGATTATGAGGTATGAATGTGTTTTGTCAACTCTCCTGTCCTGCACAAACACTAGTTGGGATTCCCACCGGCCTCAGTGGTCAACTCCACTTCAGTGGGTCTGTGGTTGACATGAGAAGCCCTCTCAGGCAAATGGAAGGATGCAGCCAGTCCCTCTGCACCGAGGCCATGGAGTGGCGCTTTGCACACTGCACACACTGAACTCGCATCCGCTGTTGTTCCCGTTCCTCGAGGCATGTCCCTGGCCTCCTGGGCTCCCCGAGCGCTTCACCCCATCCTACTCTCGTTTCCCAGCCTTTAAATGGACTGGTCCCGTCACCCTGCAAGCCTTTAGCCCTCCTAGCTTAGTGATCCATAGGGTGGGTGTCCCCCAATCTAAGGTATTTCCCCACGTCCTTTGGACACAGCTGTGTCCACAATGCTCCCATACAGGCCACCCAGGCCATCAGAGCCTTCGACCTGTTAACTATGTTTCCCAGCACTCTTCAGGGGCAGTCAGAGGGACTCAGGTTCAAATCCCCTTTCTGTTGAGTCCAAACTATGAGACCATGTGCAGGTCACTTATCTATGACGTTTGAGGTACCTGAACTTGGAGCCGGACGGGCTCAGGATTTGAGGCAGGGGCTGAGATTACAAGCCAGGCTCTCCGCCCCAAGCTTTCCCGAGACCTGGAATCTTACAACCGGCTCCACCTGTTCTACCTTGAGCACTAACCCTACTTCTGTGGGCCTCAGTTTACTTTTATAAAATGGATGTAATACCTTCCATGGAGGGCTTATGTAAATGAAAAGCAGGACATGTGTGTAAGGAGCTGTGCTCCATGCTGGTTGAGAGAGCTCTCAGCAAGGGGCAGCTGGGCATCACTGTGTGGCCAGGCCACACTTCTCTCACCTCCTTTGTATCCTCTGAAAAATGGGTGAGCAGCAACCACCAGCCAACTCTCGGTGACAAAGGGAAGAGCAGGGATTGGAGAGATTCATTCCTCAATTGTGACCCTCCCCCACCCCAAAGACTGAGCTCCCTCCTTCCCCAGGTCCATACCCTTGGCCATTCAGCAGGTAAATCCTAGAGGCAGTTGAGCAGAAGTGTTGTCGCTGGTACTCGACTGACTGGAGGCTCCTGGGTCCCAGGCGGTCACCCGGCCGCCCAGAGCAGCAAGGAGATGTGTACAGGGCCACCCGGGAGGCCCAGAGCCAGAGGGAGGTTCTCTCTGCCCAGCGCTCCGCACAGCCCTTGTGCCACCACAGGAGATGCCAGCATTAGGGACATGGATTTGCCTTGATCCGCAGCTCCACCATGGTGGGGGCTGAGTGTCTCTGTCCCCCATACCCCAGGCTCCCACCGGGAAAGTACAACCAGGCTCCCAAAGGGAAAGGAAGGGAAAAAGCATTTCCCACTCTCAAACCACAAGATCAACAGCTGCTCCCAAGATCCCAGACTGCCTCAAGGCCCTTGGCAAACTAATCGATGAGGCCCCCCACTCTTAGGGCAAGGGGACCCCAAACCAGTTTCTTGTCCAGGGGTATGACAGCCAAAAAACTGCTCTAAAAACAGGCCTTATAATAGCACCCACCTCTCCAAAGGTGGTTGTGACGTTGAAATGAGATGGGGCAGGTCCAGGGCTTACCGGCTGCCTGGCCCCTGGCAAGCACCCGACACACTCTTACTGCACTTACAGACTGGGGTGCCAAATGCCAGGAGCCTCCCAGTGAAAAATAACAAGAGCAAAGGCTTATATAACACCTCCTGCGTGCCAGGCACCGCGGGACGCTGTGCGTGTATCCACTAACCCCTCTGTCTACATCCTCAACTCTCAGGAATGCCGTCCAGGGCTGGAATGGGGGTGTGGGTGCAAGGCGGAGGGGCGGGAGGTTAGGGGGCAGGGACGCAGAAGCCTTGCCAGGGGCCATTTCTGTCCAAGGGAATCAGGAACAGGGGCCCCAAGTTCAAACCTAGGTTCAGCCACCTTGAATAAGCAGATAAGGCTGGGCCTCCGTGCCCACATCTGGGCAAAGAGGGCAAGTGGTAAATCTCCTATCGCCAGGAAAGGGAGTGGAAGTGCAAGAACACTTCCCCCCACCTCCCTCCATCTGGACGGCTTCTCCCCTCCTGCCAGCCGGCCAGAGACACCCAAACAGGCCAGGGATACACAAACACAAGCTCGCCCACACACCCAGGCTCCTCTCTTAAAATATATATACACAAAAAATATTTTTTAAACAGCCCACCCCACCACTACACTTACCAAAAGAATCTGCCCCAACTTAGGCACAGCAGGACCAAAACCTGTACTCACTTCTCCAGTAGTCACAGGCCCTAAATACTGTGCAGGGATCACAGACCTCCAGGCCCCTCCAAACCCAAGCCTGCCACTCAAGATCTGCCAGAGGCCCTGGGCCCCCTCCCCAAGCGGGGTTCCCAGTCACTCCTCCCCAGCACCCAGGGACCCTGAGTCACCCTGAAAGCCTGACCCAGCACTTTTCTGCCCCTCCCCCCAAGGCTTGTATCCCCTTCTCCAAACACAGGCCCTGGGGGGAGTGTGGCAGAAGAGGAGGAAAAACAGCTGCAACACCCCTTCCCAACCACCAAAAAAGCCAAAAATATTAGCAGCCCCCCCCACGCATAACAAACCCCCACACCAGAAAAGCAAAAATAAAATCATAGAAATCCAAACTAAAGAAAAAAATCAAAAGCCAACTACTGCCCCCAAAAGGCTTTTTAACCATTCTCAAAAAAAAAAAGTTTATTAAAAGTGTTCTTAATGCTTGAAACGGAAAAGATTCCCAAATATACAGACGCGTCTTTTCTCATAGAAATAGATTATTTTTTATAATACAAAAAAAGACCAAAAACAACAACATCAACAGCAACAAGCCGGGAGAAACATCTTTAAGCTATTACTCAGGGCACGGCTGACAGTTACACGTGGGTTGCGTCAGTCCCGTGTACACACGCGTTCAGCCATGTTTAAGCCGATTGCATCAACTTCGAAACCGGCCCGCCCGCCGGCGCCTGGAGAAGGGGCAGCGGGAGAGCCAGAGTTTATCATTCATCTGTACACAGACATTTCTTCTTTAAATACCACGGGCGGGCGCCCCATCCGCTTGTGCTGTTGATGTGGACAAAAATATAGATATATATATATAATAAAATATTAAAATTACCGACGAGCTCCCCGCGCTGCCAAGTGCCCCAGTGCCAAAGTTTTGCCGGCGCCACCGGGGGCGGGGGCGGGAGCGGGAGCGCGGGCGCTTCCCGGAGTCTCGCGGCCGCGGCGCGCCCGGCAGCGCGGAGGCCGGCCGGCAGGGGGACGCGCGCGGGGGTCGCGCTAGCAGTGGCCGGACGAGGCGAGCAAGGGCTCCGGCAGCTGCTTGAACAAGTTCCGCAGGGTGCTGAGCTCGCGCGACAGCTGCTCCACCTTCTTCTGGAGCCGCTCGTTCTCAGCCGTGAGCTCCAGGACCTTGTGCTGGGTCTCCAGATTGCGCATCTTGGCCTTGTCGCGGCTCTTGCGCACGGCGATGTTGTTGCGCTCCCGCCGGATCTTGTACTCGTCGCTGTGCTTGTCCACGGTCTTCTTGGCCTTGCTCTTGACCTGTGAGGGCGCCGGCACCGCCCCCCCGTAGCAGGCGGCCGGGGGCGCCTTGGCGTCGGCGGGGCTCGGCGTGCCGGGCGGGCTGGACGACGAGGACGTGGACAGGCTCCCGCTGCTGCCGCTCGGCACCGCCTGGTAGCCGAGGTAGGCGCGCAGCGCGTACGGGAAGCCGGCCGCCATGCCTGCGCCGCCGCCGCCGCCCGGCGCTCCAGCCTCCTCCTTCCGCTTGCAGTCCGCGGACTCGAAGCCCGGCTCCGCCTTGAGCTCCGAGGGCTGCGGTGGCGGCGGCGGAGGCGGCGGGTGCAGGGGCGCAAAGCAAGCCGGGTGCAGCGCACCCTTGGCGGCCCCCAGGCGCCCCAGGCTCACGTAGCTGTACTCTCCCGCCTTCTTGCAGTTCTTGCCCCCGTAGTCGTCGGAGAAGAGGTCGGAAAGGAAGTCGTGGTGCTGCCCGGAGGAGGCGGGCGCGGAGGCGGGCGCGGGCGGAGCCGCCTCGAAGGTGTCCGTGGCCGTGGCCGGCGCCGGGGCCTGCGGCGCGCCCAGCGGCTCCAGGTACGGGCTGAAGTCGATGGCGCGCTCGTGGTCGCCGATGCTACCCAGCTCGCCGGCGGGGGGGCGCGGCCCAGGTCTGGCCGCGGGGGGCGCCGCGGGGGCCGCCTTGCCGCCGTACGCAGCAGCCAAGCAGTCCGCCTCGTAGTAGAAGTTGGCCACTTCCATGGATTTAAAGGCAGGCGGCGGCGGCAGGGGGAGACATGCTGGGTCCCAGGCCACCAGGCGTTGCATGAACGCGGGTGCCCAGGGAGGGGGCTTGGCGCTGCCCGCTCCGGCCGGCCCGCAGGTGGCGCGGCCTCCTGGCTGCAAACTGTCGCCGCTGTGTCGCTGCTGCTGCTGCTGTTGCTGCTGCTGCTGTTGCTTCTGTTGCTGCTGGTGGTGCCGGGGTGGCCGCTACTAGTGCGGGGGCTGGCGGCTGGACCCTCGGTTGGGTCCCCTTCCCGGTCCCGTGCGCGGCTCTGACTCGCTAAAGTTTCTCCTGAGCCCGGTTATTTATAAGGCGGCCCATGGCAACGGCTGCGTCACGGCCTGGCGGCCTCCCCGGCCCCTCCCGCCGCCGCCGGGACACAGGCACACCGGGGCCGCCTGAGACCCCCGGGAGGTCGGCAGTCTAACAGGAGACCAGGGGCGCGCCCTCAGGGGTCCTGGGGTTCGAGGGGGGCAGCTTCACGCCCCCTGCCCACTCCCACCAGACGGCCCCGGGATTGGGAGCGAGAAGGGGAGGAACGACCCCGCCCCCAGACCGCCCCCTCTGGGCTGTAGGCTGTACTGGAAGGGGGGGGTGGAACCCCGGACGGGGCAGCGCGATCTCCTTCCCCCACCCAAAACACGGCGGCGGCCCGCCCCCTGCTGGAGGAGGCGGTGGCTTCAGGATCCGCGGCGTCCAGCCCCGACGCCCCAAAGAGAGGGTGCTCCCTAGGCGGGATCCTGGAGACCTCAAGCCCCAGCTCTGGCTTCTGGGGAGGTAACCCATCTCCCGGATGTGGCCCCGCCCCTAAACTCGCCCCTATCCCCCGCTCTTAGGACATAACGCGCCTGTGGCGACTCTTCTCTTAAAGCCACTTTCAATAGGAGGACTTTGGAGGGGAACGGGCAGGTCAGGGGCGCGCTCCACTGGAGCTTCTGCCCGGGTTGGCCGCGCCCCCCAGCCCCACCCATCGCACCTGCCCGCCCCCTTAGACCACACCTGGGTCTTCTCCAGCCCCACCCCGCCCTGACCTGGGCTGTCAGGAGGGTGGAAGGGGCAGGGTGCTCGGCTCTGCCACGCTGTGTAACTTGGGCGAGTCACTTCACTTCCCTGAGTTCCATGAAGGTATCCTTACTGTTCCTTTTAGTTGTATCACTGTCTCCACCACAGACGACCAAACATAAGTCTTAGTTTTAAGTCCACTCTGGGAGGCACATCAGAAACAAGGACCTCCCCCAGAGGGCGCAAAGAGGACCAGAGGGGGCCTGGCATACCTAAGGCCACATGGCTTCATGTCCCCCATTAGTCTCTAAAGCAAACCCCTTTTCCAGGCGCCCTATCTGCCAACTCAAGGCCACAAAACCTGTTTCTGAGGCTGGGTAGGTGGGGGGGGGTCAAACCAGCACCCACTGGGGGCCGTGCAGGACAGAGAAGGGACTTCCTCCATTTTTACCAAGTCCCCATTGTACACTGTGGGTGAACCTGGACCTGGGGTTCACTTTTCCGTCTTGCCAGAAGGAGGCTTTTGCTGCCCCTGGTTCAAAGCTGGGCAAATGGGCCATGTCCCATCCTGGATTTAGACGTACACCTGAGGCCCTCCCTGATGAGCGGGCTCAAGCAGCCCCTTGCCCTCTCCGGCCCCATTCCTAGGCCATTTGGGCAGCTCCTTGGGCCTACCCCTGTCACTCAGGCCCAGGCAGGAGCTCCCAGCCTGCGTGGGGCTGACCCCCGGCCCACTGACCCCAGCCCTGGCGGGCAAGCAGGCATTGCTCAACCTTCAACGTTATCTGCTGAGCTGGGGTGACCTCTGCCCTGGAGAGCTGGAGAAATGACATCTCCGAGAGCGCCCTTGAGGGGTGGGGGGCAGGGCGGGGCAGGATGAAACGCCTGCCTGGCCTCCTAGCTTTCCGGGCCTTCCCAGCACCAGGGAGGGATCCAAGGCCCCAGGGCCCCCCAGCCAGGCCTTCCGAGATGCAAAGTGGGACACTCAGTTCTGAGCTTGAGGCCCACCACCTCCGAGATGCCCTCCCTGCTCCACTTGCTAGTGAACTTCCTTCCTGGCCCTTATCTCCAGCTACCATTGTCCTAGTTGTCTGCCCCCACCCCAGCCTGACTGCACGTGAAGACTGTCCCTTCAGTACTGGAGCTCCTGGGCTGGGCATGCCCAAAATTTACCGGTGAATGAGTGCACTTGCTGTTCCCTCGGGACCAAGAAGACTGTCCCCCCAACTCTGCCCAAGGCTCAGCCAAAAGGTTAGCACCTCGAAGGAGCCCTTTCTGACGCCCCCATCAAATGCCCCAGGCCCTTACTTGCTCCTTTCACGCCCCTGCTTTATTCCCTTGACTGTTCTTATTACTATCGAAATCATTCCAAGCACTCATCTTGCTTTCTGTCCCTGCTGCCCCCTCCCCGTGTCAGCCCCACCAGGGCAGGGATTTTTGTTTTGTCCACTGCTGTTCCCCATTGCCTAACACAGTGCCTGGCACGCAGAAGGCGCTCAACAGATGAGGGAGGCTGAGAAGAAGATGAGGTCTTCCAGTAGCTGGGCTGTGTGACCTCAGGCAGGATGGCTCCCATCTCTGAGCCTCAGCAGCTGCCTCCCAAACTGGAGAAACAGTGAGACTTGGTGGGGTCTGAAGCTAATTGGAAGATTTGTTGTGTGTCCTCAAGCCAATCTTCCACCTTCTCTGAACCACATTTTAAGCTCTTTTATATTTAAACTCATTTAATCCTGATTATTTAGAGGAATCGGGTCCTGTTATTAATGTCCACTTTACAAATGAGGAAGCTGAGGCCCAGCAGAGCTAAGTGCGCCTGCTCAAGTTCACATTAAAGGGGTGGGAAGGATTAAAATCTCTCCAGGCTGATCTTCCCCTTTGGGTTTGTAATAAATCCTAGCAAGTCTGGCGATGTGAACCCCATTCTCTGAATGGAAAAAATGAGGTCCAGAGAAGAGTGGCCCGGGATCACACAGTGAGTCAAAAAGGAACCCAGACCGCGGGGACTGGCCCCGAAGGATGAGACTCAGTCCCATCAGGTCTTGCCCTTCTGGCCTCTGGAATGGAAGTGTGCCCACCAAATACTGAGCCCTTGCTTTCCTCCCTTCCCTGCCCAAGATTCCCTCTTCTGGCCTGAAAGTAAAATCAGTGGCAGTTCCCACCTCGGTGCCACCCTAGGTGTCCTGCAGGGAGGCTGCGTGCCTGCTCGGGTGACGGGTGACGTCAGCCCTTGTTTTCACAAGGCTGTTGCTCAACAGGCTCAGCCTGCTGCCTTACCAGAACGCTCAGCCTTTCCCGAGAAGGGGGCTGATGGGAGCTGAACCTCTATGGCCCAGAGGGCCGGAGCACACCCAGTGGCCCTGCAGGCAGCGAGAGCCCAGAAACCGTGATTCACCTGACACCACCCACAGCGATCACTCCCAGCTATGTCCTGCGTAGGTGTTTGTAGGAAGCTGGGCTGCACAGGGTCTCAAAACCGGCCACCAGCAGCCAAGTCCAACCCACAGATGTGTACAGTTTGACCCCATGGAGTTTTGTTTTGTTGTTGTTCTCAATGAATTTATTGCCAACATTTTAAAATTGGGAGACTTCACATCAAAATTCAAATTTCCAACTTCTCTTTTACACTGAAAGCCCGGGGCTGGGCTCACTCACATGGCTAGGAGTGGTGGGTAGGAGTCAGGTGGGGGCCGTGCAGGGAACAGGCACTGTCCTTCCCAGATACATGCCCTCCTCTGCCCGCAAACTGCTTTCAGAATCCCTTCCAGTCTGCAGCTTTTCCTTGGCCCCATTTTTTGGAGGACGAAACTGAGGCGACTTGCCCAAAGGAAGCCACGTTTTTGCTGCTTTGATGAGAGTGATCAAGGTGTTTGAGAGGGGCTTAGAGATCACCCAGTGTGTAAAAAAGAAGGCAGAAAGGGGACCCATCAGAGACGGTCCATGGAGGTTGTCTCTAGGCGGTTTGGAGCAGTGGCATTGCAGCAAGGATCGGACTTTTGTTCTTGCTGCCTGTACCCTGGCTGCAACACTCTGGGATCCCCTCTACACCTCAGTCCCTGATCTAGAAAATGGGGGTGATGTCCCCACTCTCTTGGGTGTTCTGGGCCTGCTGTTCCCACACTGGCCCCAGCAGCACGTGGGAGTGAATCAGACCTCCGCTTAGCCTCACAAAGGCAGGTCACGGAAACCTCACAAAGGAGGCAGGTGGGAAACGCCCAGAGAAGGTTAATATGTCCCCCAAGAGTACAGTGAACTGGTTAAAGAGCCAGACTTCAAGACACACACCCTGACCCCAATGTCTGAGGTTCTCCCCACCATGCCTCCTCTGTAAGGCCTGCCTTTCCCCCTCTGCCTAATGGGGCTGAGATTAGATGCCTAAGGGCTGCCAGGCCCAATGTCCTGGGATCTGGAATTTGGGCGTCCTGGGAGACGCTCAGGGCTGGCTGCAAAACTTGCCTGGGCATCTGCTGCCACCATGTGGCAGGCTCTAGGAATGAAAGAGGGATTTAAATAATCCTTGGCAATGGGGACCCATTGGGCCCTTGCTTTGGGATACACAGGTCAGGACTCTGGATATGACAGCTGCTCACATGACAGGAACAGACCGTTGAAAGAAATAAAAACTGTCCAACAAACAGACAGAAGGTGCTCACTTGTACTTAGTCAGTCAGCAAATATTTTTTGGTACCTACTGTGGCTCATGCCCTAGAGACACTCCTGACAGAAACAATTCCTGTTCTCGTGGAGTTGACATTCCCCTTGGGGAAGACAAACAATAAACAAGATAAAGAAAAAAGTATACATCGTGTTACTTTCTGGTAAGCACCACGGAGAAAAACACAGCAGGGCGGGGATGGGAAGGGGGGGAGTATTTTAACTTTAAATTAGAGTGGTCGGGAGGATTCCTTGAGGTGATATTTGAGCAAAAATATGAATGCGGTGAGAAAGCGGGCCATAAAGGTAGCTGTGGGGAGAGTTGCCAGGCAGGGGAACAGCAAGTGCAAAGGCCCTGAGGTAGAAACCTGCCTGGCCCATGCAGTTGCTGTGGGTGGAGTACAGGGAGAGTAGCAGGAAATGATCTCATAGAAATTGTGGGGACCGTATCACTCAGGGCTTTGTGGGTGATATGGTCTGTAAAAACTTTGGCTCTTACTCTGGGTTAGCAGGAGTCACAGAATTCTGAGCAAAGGAGGGACAGGATCTGACTTAGGTTCGAACAGAATCCCTCTGGCTGCATGTAGGGGACGGGCTGTACTGGAGGTAAGGACAGAAGGAGGGAGCCCAGTGAGGAGGTAGTGGGTCGCGCAGGCAGGCAGTGGTGGATGGAGTGTGTCAGGATGGTGGCCATGGCGAGTGGTGGGGGAGGTATGGTCGAAATCTGGATCTATTTTGAAAGTAGAACCTCCAGAATTTGCTGATAAATCCAATTGTAGAACCACCACACAATGGACCACTCCATAGCCATTTAAAGGGACAAGGGATACCAAAAGCACTGCAACCAAAAGGAAAAAGTAGATAAACTGGACATCAAAATTAAAAACTTCTGTGTAGCAAAGGACAAAATCAACAGACTGGAAAGGCAGTGTGGGCTGGGAGAAAATATTTGCAAATCACATATCTGATGAGAGGTTACTATCCAGATATGTAAAGAACTCTACAACCTGACAATAGAAAACCCAATTACAAATGGGCAAAGGACACAAAATGGACATTTCTCCAAAGAAGATCTATGGATGGCCAATAAACACATGAAAAGATGCTCCACTTCACTGATCACTAAGGAAATGCACATCAAAACCACAATCAGAGACCACCTCACACCCACTAGGTTGGGTACTATCAAGAAAACCAGAAAATAAGTGCAGAAATTGCTGTGGAAAAATTGCAAGTCTTGTGCACCCTTGGTGGGAATGTAGAATGGTACAGCTACTGTGGGAAACAGTATGGCTCTTCCTCAAAAAAAAAAGAAAAATCCAGCAATTCCACTTCTAAGTATATACACAAAAGAATTGAAAGCAGGATCTTGACCAGATATTTGTACATCGATGTTCATAGCAGCATTATTCACAATAACCAAAAGGCAGATGCAAGCCAAGTGTCCATCAATGTATGAGTGGATAAACAAAATGGGGTCGAGACATTCGATGGAATATAATTCAGTCTTTAAAAAGGACATTCTGATACGTGCTACGATACGGGTAAACCTTGTAGTCATTATGCTAAGTGAAAGAAGCCAGTCACAAAAGGGCAAATCCTGTATGATTCCACTTACATGAAGTGCCTAGAGCAAACTCAGAGAGACAGAAAGTAGAAAGGTGGCTGCCAGGGGCTGGGGGAAGGGAGGAATGGGAAGTTAGTGTTTAATGGGGACAGAGTTTCAGTTTGGGAAGATGAAAACGTCCTAGAGACGAATGATGGAGATGGTTGCACAACAACATGAATGTACTTAATGCCACTGAACTGTCCACTTAAAATTGTGAGTTTTACCACAATTTTTTTAAAAAGTCAAGGTAGATAGATCTTCCTATGCCAACATGGAAAGATGCCAGTGGCACTGGGACGTGAAAGAAGGCACGGCAGAGCAGTGTCCCAGTATTGTTTATCTTGAAAACCTTCACCATTAGCTAGAAGTTTTTCTAATGTGAATAACACACAATGTTGAAAGTGTGGGAAAACTTTTAGTGGTTATGCAAAGCGGTACGACCTCCTGTTTTAAGTACTTCAGCCATAGCTAGCAAAGCGGAAACTATCACTGGGCCCAGCAATACTGCGTATTTACACTACAAAGACACACCTCCAGAAAGACCGATGGACATTTGTAATAACAGAAACTTGTGAGATCACATCAGTGGTTACTGTTACCAGGAAATACGATGCCGCTTCTAAAAAGACGGAGGTAACTGCCGGAGAGGATCCAGACCAGCAGTGTCCCGTACAGCTTTCTGAAATATGCTACAGCTGTGCTGCCATATGGGCGCCATCAGCCACATGTGGCCACTGAGCATGCAAGACGTGGCCAGTGTGACTGAAGAACTGAACTTTTTATTTTGTTTGATTTTAATTACATTTAAATCATAATTAAATGTGGCTACCTACTACTGTATTGAACAGCACACATCTAGAACCATCTCCAAGATCTAGTGTTAAATGAAAAAAAGCCAAGTGCAGGCCAGGAGGTGTGGAGTGCAAACCCCCACATAAATGAGGGGAATTCGAGAATTTATCATATGTTTGGTGGAGGAGGTAGTCTCTCGCTGGAAGGGTCGTAAGAAACTGGCAACGGTGGCAGGCTAGGGCCTGGGCTTCGCTGAATATTGTTGTGTAATAATGTACCCCAAAACTTAGGGGCTTAACAAAACCACCATCCTGTGGGTCAGGAATGTGGATAGGACACAAGGGGACAGTACTGGCTGCTGGCTGGAACGCCCAGGTGACTTTTTCATTCCCATGTGTGGCCCCTTCGTGAGGATGGCCCCGGCTTAGTTCTCAGCTCCTTGGTTCTCCATTAGAGTGTCTCCCTCCCCACATGGCCTCTCCAAGTGGCCTCTGCACAGGTAACCTCTTCACGTGGTATCTTCATGTGGCTTTATACATGGCCCCTGCACGTGGTCCAACCTGCCACGCCATGTGGTCTTTCCACATGGTCTCCCCAGCACAGAAGCCATACTTCTTATGTAGTAGCTGGCTTCCCCAATAGCGTGGAAGTGAAAGCTGCTAGGCCTTCTTTAGGGCTTGCACCCCAAACTGGCACCCCAGCATGTCTGTCACAGTCTATTGCTAAGCCCAGATGCAAGAGCACAAGGCATGCACACCAAGTCGCTGGTTCACTGGGAGCCCCTAAAGTAAGTCTACCCCAGGATGGGGGTTGGGGGCCTTGGGTGGGAGGTGGAAGGAAGACCTACATCCTTTTCTAACTTTAAAACAGTCCCCATGGACAGGGATTACCTTATTTGTCTGAGTTTAGAAAGCCATACGAGTACATTGCATGCCTACCCCCACACCTTTGCTCATGCCGTTCCCTCTGCCTCTAACACCTGTGACCAGGTAGCGCGGTGGAGCCTAGCTACCTGAGAGGTCAGAGACCGCAGGGCAGGAGGCTCCAAGCCCAGCTTTCAAGAGAAATTTTCCAGCCTCATTGTCCATTCCTCTCCTCAACTTTGAAATATGCTTCCTCCTCCAGCAAATTGACTTTAATTATAGGCGTGCCAACCACTGAGAGATGCAGCAATCTAGGTGACTCTCCAAAATCTTGTACTAAATGAAAGAATGCCTGCTACATGATTCCATTTATATGAAGCTTTAGAATAAGCAAAATTAATCTATGATGGAAAATACCAGAACGGCGATTGCCTCAAGCTGAGGGATGAGCAGGATTGACGGGGCAGGGGTACAAGGGTACCTTTTGGGGTGGTGGTAAATGTTCAGTATTACTTTCCTAGGGCTGCGATACTGAAGTACTACAAACTAGGCAGCTTAAAACAACATCCATTTATTCTCTAACCCCAGTTCTGGATGCCAGGAGTCTGAAATCAGGGCCATGCTCCCTCTGAAGACTCGGGGAGGGTCCTTCCTTGCCTCTTCCAGCGACTGGTGGCTTCCAGCAGTCCTGGCTGTTCCTTGGCTAATAGGTCCATCGTTCCAATCTCTGCCTCTGTCTTTGCATGGCCCTCTTCCCCCTCTGTGTGTCTTCTCCTTTCTCTTATAAAGACACCACTCATTGGATTCAGGGCCCACCTCAAGCAGTATAATTTCATCTTAATCAGTTACATCTGCAAAGACCCTATTTCCAAAGAAGGTCGCATCCACAAGTAACAAGGGTTAGGACTTGAATATATCTCTTTGAGGGACATGATTCAGCCCACTTCGTGTTCTGTATCTTGGAAAGAGTTGGGATGACACAGGTAGATGCACTTGTCAAAAATAATCTAAATTACACCTACGGTGTGCATCTCACTGAACGTAATATGCACCGCTAGCTCACGAGATGCATGCTGAAGAGGTTAGGGGCGAGGTGGACTGGTGTCTGCGACTCACTCTGCCCTTAGTCGCCAGGTCTCTCTGGTCTCCTTTAATTGGCAGTAGTTCTTCAGTCTTCCCTGCTCGTTCATAACCTTAACATTTTTCAAAAGTTCAGGCCAGTTACTTTGTAGCATGTGCCTCCCATGGGTCTGTCCGAAGTTTCCTCATGTTTGCGCTCAGGCTCTGCCCCTTTGTCAGGTATGACCCGAGTGAGTGATGTTGTGTCCTCGCTGCTTCCCCGCAGGAGGCACCTGAGAGCTGTTGGTCCTGTTAACTGGTGATGCTAAGATTGATCAGGTGGTCAAGGTGACATCTGCTGGGTTTCCCCACTGTCCAGTTACTGTTTTTCTCTGGGTAATGAGTAAGTACCTTGTGAGAAGATGTTTTGAAACTATTTAAATATCCTGTTCTTCCTCTGACTTGCACCCACTGATTTTACCAACCATTTATATGTTTGCCTCAATCAATCAATCTATTGCTATGTAATAAATGACCCCAAAGCTTAGCAGCTTAAAATAATAATCATTTTCTCCCTGTTTTTGCAGGTCAGGAATTCAAGAGTGGTTTAGCCGGAAGGTTCTGGCTTTGAGTCTCGCAGAAATGGCAGTGAAGGTGTCCGCGGCGGCTACCGTCATCTGAAAGCTCCGCCGGGGCTGGAGCATCACTATCCGGTAGAAATACAATGTGAGCCACACATGGGAACCACGTGTCTAATTTTACATTTTCTGGTAGCCCCAGTTTGAAAAGTAGAAAAAAAAAATACAGGTGGAATTCATGTTAGTAATATGTTTTTTTAACCCAATGTATCTAAAAATCTCATTTCAACATGTTCTCACTATTAACACAAAAATGCTAACGAGATGTTTGACATCTTTTTTTCATGCTGTCTTTGAAACGGAGTGTATATTTAACAGCATATATATTTAACGGAGTGTATATTTAACAGTTGGGACCAGCCACATTGCAAGTGCCTAACGCTGTGGCTCGTGGCTACTTTACTGGGCAGCTCAGTGCTCAACACGTGGGTCTCTCCTTAGGGCTTCTTGAGTGTCCTCACGACACGGAAGCTGTCTTCCCCCGAGAGAGGAATCAGAGAGAGCAAGAAGGAAGTACATGCCTTTTATGACCTAGTTTTCCTACACAGCCTCACTTCTGCCATATTCTACTCATTAGAATGGAATCACTAAGTTAGGCGCCCACTCAAAAGGAAGTGAATTTGATTCCACCTCTCGGAGAGGAGGCTGTCAAAGAATTTGTGGACATATCTTAAAATCACCACACCCCCATATATCTGTTTATTCATATATATCACTATGGACCTATGGATTTTATTTTTTTCCATGGGTTCTAAATCCATCACGACCATTATTTATTTTGATGCTGAAATTGACCCAGATTGGCCAGTGTTAGTTCCTTTCTGAGGGCTTCTGTGGCCTTACACCATGTCCCCAGTATTCTTTGAGCGTTTCCTTATTTTCTGGCATAAGATGTTCCAGGCTCAATTTCTACTTTTCTTACCCCTGCCCTGGTTCATTTTAGTGGAGAATGGAGATTTTGAAACCAAAATCTGGGTGCTGTTCAACTTTTTAACTTTTACCAATCTCCTGGGTATAAAGTGATATCTCCTGGTTGTTTACATTTGCATTTCCTGTTACTTATGAGTTTGAGCCTTCTTCACGTGCTTGTGGTTTTCCTCTTCTGTAAATTGCTCTCCACCTCTGTTGCCCTTTTTCCATTGGGGCTGCTGTCTTTTCTGTTGTTTATTTGCAAGTTTCTTGTATATTCTAAGCACTGAGATTTTAGACACTGCAGTGTCTTCAGATTCTGACATCTAGGTTTATTAACTTTGTCCATGATATCCTTTGGCTGGAATCCTTCATTTTGATGTAATCAAAATAAATTTTTTAAAAAAACAATTTTTTAACAATTTTTTTGCCTTTCATACATTGGTGCTTTTGTATTATGATAAAATATAAATAACATGAAATTTACCATTTAACCATTTTAAAGGTACAATTCAGTGGCATTGAATATATTCACAGTGCTGTGCAAGCCACCATCATCCATTTCCAAAACTTTTTCATCATCCCAAACAGGTAACTCTGTACCCTTTAAACAATACCCGCTCTCTTCCCCTCCCCAGCCCCTGGAAACCTTTAATCTACTCTCTGTCTGTACGAATTTGACTACTCTAGATACCTCATATAAATGAATTATACACTATTTGTATTTCTGTGACTGACTTATGTCACCTCACGCAGCATAATGTTTTCAAGGTCCATCCATGTTGTAGCATGTGTCAGAATTTCATTCCTTTTTTTAAAAAATTTTATTGGGGAATATTGGGGAACAGTGTGTTTTTCCAGGGCCCATCAGCTCCAAGTCATTGTCCTTCAATCTAGTTGTGGAGGGCGCAGCTCAGCTCCAAGTCCAGTCGCCATTTTCAATCTTTAGTTGCAGGGGGTGCAGCCCACCATCCCATGTGGGAATTGAACCGGCAACCTTGTAGTTGAGCGCTCATGATCTAACCAACTGAACCATCTGCCACCCCTCCAGAAGCTCAGCGGCAGCTCATTGTCTTCAATCTAGTTGTGGAGGGCGCAGCTCACTGGCCCATGTGGGAATCAAACCAGCAACCCTATTGTTCAAAGCTCGCGCTCTAACCAACTGAGCCATCTGGCCACCCCAGAATTTCATTCCTTTTTATGGCTGAATAGTATTCCAGTGTGTATCTATAAGTTCTACTTGTTTTATAAGTTTGCACTTCATGTTAAGTCTTAATCCATCTGGAGTCCACCTTCGTTTGCAGTGTGAAGTAAAGAGCCAGTTTGATTTGGGCCAGGTTCCCAACACCACCTTCTGAACAATCTCTCCTTTCCCAGGTGGGCTGTGGGGAAGCCTTTGTGTATTTAGTTCTCTTACCCGCATGGGCTGCTCCGACAGCACTGCTCTGCCTCACTGGTCTGTTTCTCGTGCTGGCACCCCACTGCTTTTATTATAATGGTGTATGCCTTTTAACTACTATGATAGGGGAAGTCTCCTCTTCCCTATTCTTTTTTAAGGTGGTGGCTAGGTTCTTTCCCTGCCACATCTCATCAAATCCTCAGAACAGCACTGTATCAATAGGTATGATCCTTATCCCCACATGACTGGTAAGGAAACTGAGGCCTCAGAGGGGAAGTAACTTGATGAAGTTTACAGAGCTGACAAGTGGCAGAGAGAGAACAAGATGAGGACTGTCTGGCTCTAGGGCGACCTCTTGCTCCCCAGCACCCAGCTGCCTCTCCCCACCTGCAGGCTGCTAGGTTTTTATGTATAAGAAGGGGGAAGGGGCTGGAGAGGCCGGCTGGGCTGGCCACTTGCCAGTTTGCTCTCATATCCTTTTCTCATATCAATTACCATTTAACCAGGAAACCACTGAGCATTTAAACAGAGAGACTTTCCAACAGGGAAGTGGTTGCAGAAGTGATGGAGGCACCCAGAAGCCAAGCAAGAGACTGCAAAGAAGCTCAAAGATGTGCAGCAACAGAAAGCAATTGCCATCTCTAAGCTGGAGGGACTGAGGGAAGAGGTAAGGTTACAGCAGCGGGGGGCCTGTGGTCACTCAACAAAGATAGAAGCACAGTGGACTATCTCGCGGGAGCTGGATCCATGGAGGAGACTCAGTCACTGATGGAGATGCAGCACAAGGTGTAAAGAGAGGGAGAAATACTCTGGCTTCTCCCGTCCTGGCCTCCAGTCTCCCACCAGTACCTCCCATTGGCCACTGGGAAGTCAGCTGACCTGAAGCCTGGGAAATGCAGCTAGCAGAGGTCAGCCCCTCTATAACTCAGAGCAGAGCAGGGGAAGGGCAGGAAATTGATGTGAGAGCAAAGAGGACCAGTCCCTGCCGATAGGCCCTTTCTTCCTGGTCCCAGTTCCCACCAGGTGGACCCCACTAGGATTCTAGCCCAGGCTTCTAGGATCTCTTGATACAACAGCCTCCTTCTGTCCTTTTAGCCTTCAGCTGTAGCTCATCCTGGGGTGCCTCATCTTGCCCTTTGGCCCCTCAGCTCTTCCATTCTTTGTGCACGCAATTCCCTGTATTCCATCCCTTCTGTTTGAAATTCCTAACATAGTCTCCGTTCTCCCGACTAGTCCCTAGCTGACATACCAGCCACCCCATAATTTACAGAATGGCCACAGTGAAGTTCTGGAATGACTGAGTTATGAAGCAGAGAGGAGAGCAGAGATTAAGTGATCTGGGTCCCCCAAGGCAGGGCCAATCCCGAGGTACCACGTGGGCCACACCGAGTCACTTCGGTGATCTCAAAACTGACGCGGAGGCGGCAGAGATGCCTGGGATTCACGAGCCAGGCCCCAGCCTCAGCTGAGAGGCGCCATGTGGCTCTGGGCCAAGGAACCAGGCTCTACAGAGGGCCTCCTCTGTGCTTGTCTGTATTCACTCATCAGCCTATTAGTTTGCTCGGGCTGTCGTAACACAGCACCACAGACTGGGTGGCTTAAACAACAGAAATTTGTTTTCTCACAGATCTAGAGGCTGGAAGTCTGAGATCAGTGTGTCCATAGGGCTGATTTCCTCTGAGGCCTCCCTCTGTGGCTTGCAGGTGGTTGTCTTCTCCCTGTGTCTTCACATGGTCGTCCCTCTGTGTGTGTCTGTGTCCTAATGTCCTCATCCTCTAAGGACACCGGTCATGTGGGTTTAGGGTTTACTCTAATGATCTCGTTCTAACTTAACCACCTCTTTAAAGATCCTGTCTCCAAATACATTCACATTCTGAGACACTGGGGGTCAGGACTTCAATATGTGAATTGTGGGGGGAACATAGTCAGCCCATAACATTCCCCACTCTCACAAGGCGAGCATTCTCACCCTGTTTTCCAAATGAGGAAACGGAGGCCCAGACAGTCCTTTGCCCAAGACCTCCCAGAGCTGGGTCTGCTCAGGGCCAGCAGCTGCTTCTCCACCCACCAGGCTGCAAGGAATCTTCTCTTGCACTGCGTGACTGCATCAGACCCTGGGAAGGGTCCAATCACTCCTTTACTTCCTTTCCTTGTGTGATAAGGCTGATCCATCATTCATTGTGCATTTACTATGAGCCAGATTCTTCTAGCATTTTATGTGCACGCTATATGCACAAGATACAGCGCCTTCAGGCCTCTGCTCCAACCTCCTAGAGATACCTTCCAGAAGCACCAGTTTATCACAACGCCTCCACACACACAGATCCAGTTCCTGCTTTATTTTCCTTTCCACTGCCATCAATACCTGAAATTATCTTATCTGCATTTTTACTTCTTGATTGTCTTCACCCCCTACACTGGAAGCTCCATGAGGGCAGCACCCGGGTCCTGATATATCCTTAGTGCCTAGATGAGATTCCCAATCAATCAGCAGCTTCATAGGTGCCCCATGTTGGTTCAACAAATGAGTGAATTCTCTCATGGAATCCTCTCCAGACAACTATGAATTGGACCCCAGGATTATCATTTTATAGAAGAAGAAACAGAGGCTCAGAGGACGTCCCAAGTTCACCCAGCTAGGAAGTAGTGAAGCTGGAATTCAAACCCAGGTCATTGCTCTCAGCCTCCACACCCAGGCCAGCCTCCTTGCCTTAACCTTCCTTCCAAATCTCTCCCTGCTCTGTGACTTCCCAAACTATCCTCCCAGCTGCCCGGAACCTCTCTTGGCCTGGAAATTCCCAATGCCTCGGGGCTGGGCTGCAGTATCATTTTGTGCCGGCAGGTGGCACCAGAGAATTCCTCGTGGCCACAGTCAGCAGTGTAGCGCTCCGGAGCATGAATGTTCCATAGTTTACTTAATCACTTTTAAGGATATTTCCAAGTTTTTGCTCCGCAAACCAAGCTATATCCTTGCACCTGTGTTCATAGACTATGAGGTGAGAATTTCTCTGGGAATGGATTCCTAGAAGTGGAATTGTAAAGAACAATGAACATCTTCAAACTGCATAGATTCCATGAACTTGCTAAGCTTGGTTTACAACCGAGGAGTGCTGGGACCAGAGAGAGCAGGTGGGTTACCCAGGGATATACAGCAAGACAGCAGAAGCACCAGGTTTGGAACTGGCTCCTCTGGCCATGAAGTTTTCCACTGCACTTGGACTATGCTTCCAATCTAGGCTCGAGTTTCATCTTTGTACATTTTTATACATGTGGGGGTCTAGATCTGACTGTGCCCTTTGTCATTCAATCATCCATTCATTCATTTAATAAATGCATTAGTGAGATATAGGTTCAATGATGTAAGACTGGCTCAAATAACAAGTGTCTTCAAGACAAGAAAATGATTAATGTTCTTCTCACATCCATCTGAATGAAAGCAGTCTGGGTTTGGATGGTGACCTGAGGTGTCAGGGACCCAGACTCTTTCTGTCTTCTAGCACTTCCATCTTCAGCCAGCAGTTTCCATCGCATGTTCCGAAGTGGCTGTGCTAGCACTGCCATCGTATCTACATTCCTGCCAGTGGGAAGTAGAGAAGAGGAAGTAGAATTCAACCTCTTTAAGAGCACACACCAGAATCTTTTGTGCCACTTCCACTCTCATTCTGTTGGCTGGAATTAGTTTTATGTCCCATATTGCTGTGAGGGAGGCTGGGAACAGTAGACATTAGCTAACACAGCTAACATGTTTTCTGCTAAAACTCAGGGTTCTAGTACCAATTAATATATTGTCCATTCTCTGCCACACATACATTTTCTGAGCGCAGACCACATGTGGGAGAAGGTGCAGCAGACTGGAAATAGCGTCTACTTGGAATTTGACCCGTCTTAGGTTTGAATTCTGCCTTTCCCAGCTATGTGTCATGACTTCTGTGAGCCTCAGTTTCCTCATTTATAAAATGCAAACAAGAAAGTAAGAAGTGTGCTCATCCATGTGGAAGTTGTGAGAGTTACAATGTAGCAGTGAGCCTACTGTACAGCTGGCACGAAAGAAATGGAAGCTGCTCTTAAAATGAGCCAGAGCCTGAGCCAGGGGTGACTCAGCAGAGGCCCTGCCCTGGATTCCAATGGGGAGACATTCCTGGGCAGCCTCCTGTTGATAAAAGGCTGGAGACGTGTCAGCACATAACCCCAATGCGTCAATTACACATGAGTCAGAAGCAGTTATGACCGTAAGTCGTAGAGTCGCAGCTCGGCCCAAGATAACTGGCACCCTTCCAATCTCACCGTCCCAGCCCCATTTTACAGAGAAGCACCGGAGCCTGGGGAAGAGCAATGGGCACAGTGTGATGATACTGTTTCATTTTATCCATCTCCTCCTAATGGGGCATGTGGGTGGTTCCAGTTTGGAGTGATCAGAAACAAACTTGGCTGGACCGCCCTATTCCTCTAGGAGTGGGGTTTTCCACGGTAGCTAAGGGGAAATGGCATCGCTGGGGTGAGTTGTGGGTCCACAGGATGCTCCAATTGCAACAGAGGGAGGGGTCTCTCCCAATTCACTTATAGATCAGAGTTTCTCAACCTCGGCACTCTTGACATTTGGGGCCGCAGAATTCCCCGTTATGGGGGCTGTCCTGTGCATAGTGAGATGGTTAGCAGCATCCCTAGTCTCTACCCGCAAGATGCCAGTAGCATGTCACCACCCCCAGTGTGGCAACCATAAATGTCTCCAGACATTGCCAAATGCCCCCTGGGACCAAAATCAGCTCCAGCTGAGAACCACTGCTGTAGACGTGCAGAGCCTGTGAATAGCATTTCTAAGCCCACATTCTTTCAGGCAGATTTGTGGACATTATTGATTTTCTTCTCTCTAGGCAGGTACATGTTTTCTCTTTGAAAGCTGTACAATGACCTTGGTAGTAACTAGTTTAAGAGTAAGGATTTCAGGTCATTATTGAGACAATTAGTGGGCTTTTTAAATGGACAATTGAAAACCCACAGCTAATATACTCAATGGCGAAAAGCATTCCCCCTTAAGATCAGGAACAAGATAAGGTTGCCCACTTTCACCACTTTTATTCCACATAGTACTGGAAGTTCTAGCCACAGCAATCAGACAAGAAAAAAGAAATAAAAGACATCCAAAATAGAAAGGAGGAAGTAAAATTGTCATTATTTGCAGATGACATGATACTATATATAGAGAACGCCAAAGATTCCACCAAAAAACTATTAGAACTGATAAATGAATTTAGTGAAGTAACAGGATACAAAATTAATATTCAGAAATCAGTTGCATTTTTAAACACTAATAATGAACTATCAGAAAGAGAAATTAAGAAAACAATCCCATTTGCAATTGCATCAAAAAAAATAAATAAAATACTTAGGTATAAATTTAACCAAGGAAGTAAAAGACCTGTAGTCAGAAAATTATAAGACATTGAAGAGAGAAATTAAAGGAGATACATATAAATAGAAACATATAACATGCTCATGGATAGGAAGAATGAATATAGTTAAAATGTCCATACTACCCAAAGAAATATATAGATTCAATGCAATCCCTATCAAAATGGCGTTTTTTATAGAACTAGAACAAATAATCCTAAAATTGATATGGAACCATAAAAGATGCCAAATAGCCACGGCAATCCTGAGAAATAAGAACAAAGTTGGAGGTATCATGCTATCTGATATTAAATTACACTAAAAGGCCATAGTAATCAAAATAGTATGGTACTGGCATAAAAACAGACACATAGAACAATGGAACAGAATAGAGAGCCCAGAAATAAAACCATGCCTATATGGTCATTTAATCTATGAAAAGGAAGCAAGAATTTACATTGGGGGTAAAGACAGTCTATTTAATAAATGGTGTTGGGAAAACTGGACAGACACAAGCAAAGAAAATGAAACTGGACCACCTTCTTACACCATATACAAGAATAAACTCAAAATGGATAAAAACTTAAATGTAAGACCCAAAACCATAAAACTCCTAAAAGAAAATACAGGAAGTAAGCTCTTAAACATTACCCTTAGGTAAATATTACCCTTAGTAATATTTTTACTGATATATCTCCAGGCAAGGGAAACAAAAGAAAAAATAAACAAATGGGACTACTAAAGTTTATGAAACTAAAGTTTTTTTCACAGCAAAGGAAACCCTCAACAAAACCAAAAAAACATCTTACTATATGGGAGAAGATATTTGCCAATGATACATCTGATAAGGGGTTAATATCCAATATTTATTTTTTAAAAAATTCATACAGCTCAACACTAAAAAAAGAAACAATCCAACTTAAAAATAGGCAGAGAATATGAATAGACATTTCTCCAAAGTAGACATACCGATGGCCAATAGACATGAAAAGATGCTCAGTCACTAATCATCAGAGAAATGCAAATCAAAACCACAATGAGATGCCACCTCACTCCTGTCAGAATGGCCATCTTCAGTAAATCAACAAACAAGTGTCGAGGATGTGGAGAAAAGGGAACCCTCGTGCACTATCGGTGGGATTGCAGATTGGTGCAGCCACTATGGAAGAGTATGGAGTTTCCTCAAAAAATTAAAAATAGAACTACCTTATGATCCAGCAATTCCACTCCTAGATATTTATCCGAAGAAATCCAAAACACTAATTTGAAAAAAATATATATGCACCCCTATGTTTACTGCAGCACTATTCACAATAGCCAAGATATGGAAACAACAGAAATGTCCATCAATAGACAATTGAATAAAGAAATTGTGGTACATTTATACAATGGAGTATTACTCTGCCACAAAAAAATGAAATCTTACCATTTGCAACATGGATGGACCTAAAGGATATTATACTAAGTGAAATAAGTCAGACTGAGAAAGACAAATAGCATACGACCTCACTTATATGTGGAATCTAAAGAACAGAATAAACGAATAAACAAAACAGAAATAGACTCATAGATACACAGAAAAAAACTGATAGTTGCTAGATGGGAAGAGGGTTGAGGGATGGGGGAGAAGGTGAAGGGATCAGAAAGTACAAACTGGTAGTCACAAAATAGTCACGGGGATGTGAAATACAGTATAGGGAATATAATAAAAAAATGTAAAGATTATGTAGGGTGTCAGATGGTTACTGGGCTTATGCGGGGATCACTTCATAGATTATATATATGCCTAACCACTGAATGAATGAACGAATGAATGAATGAATGAATAAAATTAACAATAGATATTATATTATAACATTGTATCAATGTTACATTTCCTGATTTTGAAAACTATACAGTAATCACGTAAGAGAATGTTCTTAGGAAGTGCGCACTGAAGTATTTAGGGGTAAAAGGATATCATGTCTGTAACTGACTCTTAAATGGTTCAGAAAAATTATACACACAAAGAGAAAAGAATGACAAATCAAGTGTAGAAAATACTGGCAATGAGGGGATCTAAGTGAAGAAGATATTGAAGTTTATGGTATTATTCTTACAACTTTTCTGCCCATCACCGCCCTTGAACTTTGCCCCCATCTTAGGCCTTTGATTCTGCCTCTTCCTTCCTTTCTGGCTTTGCCCCATCTTGGTGACCAAAATCATGTGTCATTCTCTAGGCCAGAAAAACAACTTGATGCCCACTCAACGTTACTCGGGACATCCAACATGCATTTCACACATAATATGCTGAAAACAGAACACATTCTTCCTCCCCAAACCTGCTCCCACCTTGTTCTTCCCCAGCTTGGTCAATAGCACCTCCACCCTTCCAGTAGCTCAGGCCAGAAACCTGGAAGTCATCCTCAACCTCTCTTCCCCTCACCCCTACGTCCCATTAACCAGAAAATCCCAGCCACTCCATCTTCAAAACACATCCAGAATTAACTACTTCTCCCACCTCCACGGTCACCCTGGGCTGACCCTCCATTTCCTCTTACCTGGACTACTGCTGTCATCTCCTCCCTCGTCTCCTGCCTCCTTTGGTCCCTGAATCCATTCCCCACAAGCAGCCAGAGGGATCCTATTAAAATGTAAAGTCAAGGTCACTGTACAATTCTTTATCAGAACTGCCCAATAGAACTTTCTCAAGGTGCAAACGTTCTCTCTCTGCACTATCCAACTCATTACCCACCAGACACAAGTGACTAGTGAGCACTTGAAATGTGAACAGTATAACTGAAGGACTGAATTTTTCATCTTACTTTCTTTAGTAGCCGCACTCTGAGGCAAGGCTGTGAGAAACGCACTGTTGATCACAGCTGGTAGGAGTATAAATTAGTGTACAATTCCAATCACAATATCTGCTTGCCTACTGATAGGTTTGTCTCTATCTACCAAAAGGACAAAGGCATTTAACATCTGTCACAGCAACCCCACTCAAGAGTGTGTCCTATTGATCTACCTTTACATGCAGAATGACATTATGTACAAGGTTTATAACATCACAAAATAGGAAACAACCCAAGTGTCTGTCCATCAATGGGCAAGTAGTTAAATGAATTACTATGGTCCAGCCACACCCGTAGACTACGATAAAGTTGTAAAAAAGAATGAGGACATAGGACACCTAAAGCACAAACCAAGAAAAAATAGATAAATTGGACTTCATCAAAAGTAAAAACATTTTAGGGGTGGCCGGATGGCTCAGTTGGTTAGAGCGTGAGCGCTCAACAACAAGGTTGCCGGTTCAATTCCCACATGGGATGGTGAGCTGTGCCCCCTGCAACAAAGAATTGAAAACGGCGACTGGACTTGGAGCTGAGCTGCGCCCTCCACAACTAGATTGAAGGACAACGACTTGGAGCTGATGGGCCCTGGAGAAACACACTGTTCCCCAATATTCCCCAATAAATTTTTTTAAAAAGTAAAAACTTCTTTTTGTATCAAAAGACACTATTAGAAAGTGAAGAGAAAAAAAAGTGAAAAGACAACCAACAGAATGAGAAAAGATATTTGCAAATCATATATCTGATAAGGGTCTAGTGTCCAGCATATATAAAAAGAACTCTTACAATTCAACAATAAAGACAAATAACCCAATTTTTAAATGAGCAAAGGATTTGAATAATTTCTCCAAAAATATGTACAAATGGCCAATTAGCACATGAAAAGACACTCAACATCATTAGTCACCAGGGAAAATGTAAATTAAAACCACAATGGGATATCAGTTCACATTCATTAGGATGGTATAACCAAAAACATGGAAAATAACAAATGTTGGTGAGGATGCAGAGCAATTGAAACCCTCATACATTGCTGGTGGGGATGTAAAATGGTGCAGCTGCCATGGAAAGCAGTTTGGAATCCTCAAAAAAATTACACATAGTTACCATTTGACCCAGCAATTCCACTCCTAGGGTATATACCCAAGAGAAATGAAAACACATGTCCATGCAAAAACTCGTACGTGACTGTTCATAGCAGCAGTGTTTATAACATCCAGAAAGTGGAAACAACTCAAATGTCCATCAATTGCATGTATAAACAGGATGTGATCGATCCAAACAATGGAATGTTATTCAGCCATAAAAAGAAATGAAGGGCCGGCCCCGTCGCTCAGGCTGTTGGAGCTCCGTGCTCCTAATGCCAAAGGCTGACAGTTCGATTCCTACATGGGCCAGTGGGCTCTCAACCACAAGGTTGCTGGTTCGACTCCTGACTCCTGCAAGGGATGATGGGCTGCGCCCCTTGCAACTAACAACAGCAACTAGACCTGGAGCTGAGCTGCGTCCTCCACAACTAAGACTGAAAGGACAACTTGAAGCTGAACGGCACCCTCCACAACTAAGATTGAAAGGACAACAGCTTGACTTGGAAAAAGTCCTGGAAGTACACACTGTTCCCCAATAAAGTCCTGTTTCCCTTCCTCAATAAAATCTTTAAAAAAAAAAAAGAGCTAAAGCCTCCATATACTCTGTGACAAAGTAACCTCACTGCTTATGCAACTTTTTAAATAAAAAAAAGAAAGAAGTCCTACAACATGGATGAACCTTGAAAACATTGTATCAAGTGAAAGAAGCTAGACAATAAATGATTCCATTATATGAAATAATATCTATAATTTTGATTTTCAAAGCATGTGAATGTCCTACATATTAAAAATAATTTTTTTTTCAAATATAAATTAGGTCATGTAATTCCTCTATTCAAAACCCTGGAGGGAAGAAACTTCCCAGCTCATTTTAAATAAAAACCAAAGACTCTCTAATCCCTTTCGAGGCCCTGCCCCGAGGGCTCCCTCTCTGACCTCACTTCCTCCCACCTCCCCCTCTCTGACCTAATTCCTGTCTCCCTCGCCTTCTTGCTGTTCCTGAACATGGCAAGCACGTTCCTGCCTCAGGACCTTTGTCCTTGCTGTTCCCTTAGCTTGGAACAATATGTTACCAGATATTTGCACAGCTGGCTCCCTCACCCCCTTTAGTTCTTGGCTTCAATGTCACCTTCTTGAACAGGCCTTCCCCGACCCCCGTCCCCACCTCCCAGTAGACTGTCATGTCCCCTGCTATTTCCCTAAAGCAGTGCCTGAGCCAGGTTGGTGCTTAATAAACATGTGCTGAGTAAACGAATGAATGATCTCTGGCACTGTTTGTATGTCACCATTGTGCTGGCCACTAGGGGGTCTCCAGACACCAGCCACCAGCGGTAACCAGCCATCCCAGACTGCTTGGAGGTCTGGGACACCCAGAGCTTTGGAGGGGGTTTCCCTGAAATATGAGACCCAGCCCCCACCAAGGCAAGTGGCCTTAATTAAGCTCCTGGGTTGAAAATCCAAACGTGTCAATTAATCAATGACGCAAGTCCAGCCAGTTTCTCCAGAATTCACCAGGACTTGGGCTACAACCTGTCCCTGCCATCAAAGTGCTTGTCTTTCCTGGGAGCAGGTGAAGAAGGAAGCAGGGGAGGAGCCTGGGCCCGGCTGGGGACAGTGGCCGCCTGTAGCAGGAACATTCGGGAAACAGACCTGAGATGACGGGATGACAGGCCGCTGAGGAGTTCAGCGCTTCAACTTTCAGATAACCAGGGTAGGATGTTGCCTCTGAAAGACATCTAGAGGGGATCTTAGCGCCCCTCTCCGCTCGCTTCAGGGTCCTTCCGTGGCCTCTAAGGCGGCTCCCTAGAGGGGAGACATTGTATGGAATTTATGTGAACGATTATTGTATACTTTGTAGCCAGCTAGACCTGGGTAAAACCCTGCCCGTCCTTTACCTGCGGAGGTAAGTAAAAGCCTGTAACGGAGCTTAATTTCCTCAGCAAGCAGTAACTCAGTAAACGAGCGTCTACTGTGAACAAAGCAAGTCTGGGCCTCAGGAGCTTGTCTTCTGGTGGGGGAGACGCAGACTGCAAGTTCATCGCCCATGACCGGCACCGCGAACACAAAGCAGGGTGATGTCACAGTGACTGGGGGAGGGGGCAACTCTGAGCGGGGTGCTCAGGAGGAGACAACATCATGGGTTATTGAGAGTACAGGAAATGCTGCATCTAGCTCCCGGCCCGGCGCCTAACAGATATTAAGTGCTCACCAAATCTTACAATGTGACTCTGAGTCATTCTCATCTGTTTACTGTCCTCTCCCTCAGGAGGACAGGAGCTCAGTGTTTCTCCTCCCCGGGCGCACGGCACGAGCTGGCACACAGCAGGTGTACGCACGGTCCTCAGAACCTGGGCGCCAGGGAGGGCTCGATAAGACGGCCCGGTGTAAACCAGCCCCAAGTGGGGGGCACTGTTCGAAGTGTCCACCGGACGTTGGCTCCCTGGCCCCGGCTCGGCGTCCTCACTCGCGTTCCTTGGTCACAGCAGGCGCTTGGCCGTGCGTGCTAAAGAAATGCCCACTTCTGGGTCCAGCGGCGCAGGACCTCGCCCATGGCACGGGACAGTAAACCGAGCCTGAGATGGGAGGCGACAGGGGCCGCGTTTCCGTGAGGCGGGAGCCGGAGCCCAGGCCAGGGGCGGAGCCGGACAGGCAGGAACGCACCGCCGCCCTTCGCTTCCGCGCCCAGCTGCGCCCAGCTGCGCCCCTGCCCCTGGTGCTCCGCGGTTGGCTGCGGCTCGGAGACCGCTGATTGGTCTGGCGGCCAGGAGCGGGTCCTGATTGGTTGTGACGCGCGGCCGGGCGAGGCCCCCGCCGGCGCCGCCACCGCCCCCGGCACTGGGCAGTCATTGGGCGGCGTGATCTCGCCGCGGTTCCGCGGCCCTGCCGCTGCAGCCGCCGCTGCTAGCAGAGTGCACCGGGCGGGCCGGGCGAGTGGCCATGGCGGGCCCCGAGGACGGGCCGGGCCAGCAGCCGGAGCTCGATGAAGACGAAGCAGCGTATTGCCGGCGCTGGGGCGCGCAGCACGCCGGGGCCCGTGAGCTGGCCGCGCTCTACTCGCCAGGTAGGACCTCTGGGCCCCCCCCCTCCAGGCCTGCAGTCACCAGCCCGGGCTGCGGACAGCGACCCCGGGGTCCCCTGATCAGAACCCCAGCCTCAGGCCCCGAAGCAGAACTCCAGCCTGGCTACTGCTTGCAAATAGTGGCCCCAAGTCTGGGGACCCCATCCCATCGCCACTTCCAAGCCCAAGCCAGAACCCCAGCCTCGAGGCTTTCTGGATGCAAAGACAGTCCCATCAAGGGTCTGTAACATCAGCTCCTGGAGCTACAGACAAAGCTCCCATCGCATCCCCAAATCTGGATCCTAGCCCCGGCGCACCCGCAGCTGCAAAGAGCGTCCCTGGACTTAGGGACCCCCACCCCGGTACAAGCTGAAGCAGCTCTTCAGCTACATGCACTCCCCGGGCCACCTAAAAGTCACACCCCATCCCAGGTGCCCCAGATCCGGAATTCACACCCTAGGGCCCCATCTACGCCCCAGCCGGGACAGTGGGATGGAAACAATGACCTCACCCCCCAAATCTGGACACCTCAGCCCACCCCCCTCCACTCTGGGAACCCCAACTTAGGAGACCCCAGCTACACCCTTCCCCAAAGCCCCATCCCACTTTTAGTTTCAGTAGCTTCGGACCACCATCTCCTTCCTCCCTTCCTTCACACCCCCCCACCCACCCACCCAGTAAGGAGCGTCAGGCTTCTCCAGGTATTCCGAAATTCCAGATGGTGAGAGCCTTGCAAATCCTCTAGTTTAAGCTCTTCCCATACAGAAGCCCCAACTCCATCTCTTGCCCCTCCCCCATGTACATATATTAACCCCCTCCATTGGTGTGGAGCTCCCATAGTCCCCAGACGAGACCCCAATTTAGAAACCCTTGCCCTCAGGCCCCTAGCTTCTTCCCACTGTGCCTGTCGTTTATGCACCAGCAAGCACCAGCTCCCACCCTCTTCTCTAACTTACTGGTGAGCTGCAGGAATCTCATTGCCTGGTCCCTAGTGGTTAAGGAAGTGCCTTTGAGAACTCCAGAGTCAGGTGACTGTGAGCTGCCAGAGACCAGTCTGCTGGACATGGCCATCACACTGAGCTTTGTTTGTCAAACATTCTGACATCTTTCCGTTTACCAGGGGCAACCACCATGCATGCCCTAGCCTGGGGAGGGCATGGGATGGGTCCACTACCACCTTTGACTTCCAGCCCTGACCCACCTGGGTTTGCATACCAATTCTGCCATAACTGGCTACAAGACCCTGGGCCGTTTGCTTTCTCATTGAGTCCTGGGTCACCAGAGACCTTTCTGGACTTGCAATTCCATGCTCTGGGTGTGATTTTTTTTCCTGACCTGGCTTGGGCACCTGGCCTATGCTGCTATGGTTTCTTCGACCTTTTCCCAAAACACCCAGCCTGCACTTCCAAGGGCAGTCTGGGTTTGGCATCCTGACTCTGCTACCTAGTTGTGTGACCTGGGCCAAGCCACTTTCTCTCTCTCAAGTCTCAGTTTCCTCACCTCTGAATGGGTACAAGGTAAAGTTTATTTATTCCTTACTGTCTTTAGGAAGAGGAAATGAAATCATCCACTTTGGAAGGCACAAGGCCTGGCATACAGTAGGCGCTCCCTATTGTTAACCCAATAGTATGACCTTTCCTGTGAGTCTTGGAGTAAGCTGCCTCACTTCTCTGGTCCTCAGACTCACCACCTGGGAATCGAGGGTAGGAATTCAAAGGCCTCCTCCTTTGATATCCAGCTCTGCCCACTTGAATAAACCCTACCCGCTTTCAACCAAGTCATACCTGGGCATTCTGAGCCTCCCCAAGGGACTTCCATCTCCACATTCCACTATGATGCATCTTCGTCTAATTCTGGTTTCCCCAAGTGCCCCTCACTCTGAAGAATAGACATGCAGGGATCTGAGGCTGCAGATAGCTTCCTGCAGCCCCAAGCCTGCAGTCAAGGCCTTATCTTCTCCTGACATAGAGTTTGGGGTCCAGGGGTGAGGATCAGGGAGGGTGGGGGGACTGGCCAGACTGATTTCTCCATATTCTATAGGTCTCCCTCTGCCTACCTCTGTCCCTTTCCTGTGTGGCCTTGAGGAAGTACCTTGACCTCTCTGGGCCTGACCTATAAAATGAGCGACTGGGCTCAATACATATTGAGCACCTTTGTTCCAGTCCCTCTTCTAGATCCTGGAGGCAAAGCAGTGAACAAGACAGGAAAAATGGGGCTGGCATTTCACTAAGCCCAATATAGAAGGGAAATACCTTACTTGCCCAGTGATGACAATGCCTGTGGAACAAATACCAGGGGTGCGAAAAAAATGTATACACATTTTAAGCAATGGTATCTATGTATTACTTTTCGAAGTTGAATTGAATCATGTAGCAATGTGTGGTATGATGTTCGCTCAAAAGATGGCATTAATCAAATGAATGCTAGTGTCCTTCATTGCATTACAATTTTAATACAATTTTTTCCTTTCTTAAAATGTGTATACATTTTTTTTGGCACCCTCTGTATATATCGTGTTTCCCTGAAAATAAGATCTAGCCAGACCATCAGCTCTAATGAGTCTTTTGGAGCAAAAGTTAATATAAGACCCAGTGTTACGTTATGTTGTTATGTTATGTTATGTTATGTTATGTTATGTTATGTTATATTAGACTGGGTCTTATAGTAAAATAAGACCATGTCTTATATTAAGTTTTGCTCCAAAAGACACATTAGAGCTTATGGTCCAGCTAGGTCTTATTTTTGGGGGAACACAGTAGCAGAAAAGGGGGAAATGAAATGTTGGGGTCAGGGACCTTTTAGAGAAAGTGGCAGTTAAGGCTCACTGTGCAGGTGACATTTGAACAGAGACCTGAAGGGTGGAAGGCACGAAGATACTTCAGGAAGGATTGGTCCAGACTAGGGACACAGCCAGTGCAAAGGCCCTGAGGTGGGAGTGTGCCTGGAGCGTCTGCACAACAGCAAGGAGGCCTGTGGGCTGGAGCAAAGTAAGCAAAGGGGGAGTAGGAGATGTTTCTGGGTCCCAGGACTGCATTCTTAAGATTCCTGGGCCAGAAGCAGGTTGGCATCATGACAGTTGGCAGCAATAATAAGGCAGTTGGCATTTATTGAGCCCTGACTGTGTACTGGGCATTTTGCTCACATGGTCTCATGTCATCTCACTACAGTTGTCTGAGGTGCACCTCGGTATTAACTCCATTTACAGGAGAAGAAACTGAAACCCGGTGGCCTCTTCATAGCCCACCCCCCACGTGTTCCTCCTAATGCTTGTCCTGCCTGGATGGAGCTTGCACCTGCCCCCATCAGACGGGACGTTGGCAGGGCCAAGAACAGCATCTGTTTGGTTTGCCTGAAGTGCCTGGCATTTCGTGCGCACATTTCCCGAGACTTAGCAAACAGTAGTGACCTGCCCACGGTCACACAGCCAGATAGCAGCAGGGCCAGGACGAGAACACTGGTGGGGGCATTGTAGGTTCCATGTTCTTAGTCTTCACTGGGGGTGAGCCAGCCCAGGGTGGCTGTGCCAGAGAGGGACCAATGTTTCAGGTCAGCAGAGCAGAGAGAGTGGGCCCGGTGTCCGGGGATCTGTGAGTCACCTGAGCAGGGCTGCATGAGATGGAGGGAGTGGCACGGATGGGGCAGCCTCAGCCCAATCCCATGGGCCCCAAGGGTCTGGCCAAGGAGTGACAGCCTGGTCCTGTGGGTCCCAGGAGCCTGAGGGTCCCACAGCCTGCTCTGCTCCAGGTTTGGGTTTCACAGCAGCAGCCACCCTGTGTCAGGTGCCAGGGTTTGTGAAGTGGCCTCATGGGCAAGCCGGCAGGTGCCAGCTGAAGCCTGCCTGTGTGTGCACCACTTCTCAGGTGCCCTGGGCTTCAGGGGTAGGTAGATCCTGAGAGGTCTCTAGAGGCACCTTTCACCCTGCCCCTAACTACAGATGCCCCCTGCCCTGGGGGACATAGGGGCTCTTAGTGTAGGGTCGGGGAAAGGTCGTGGGTGTAGGAAGTGCTGGACGGAGGTCCTGGCCTGTAATCCCAGAGCTGAGCCCAGCTTCAGTCACCCAGGTGGGCGTGACTGAAGCCAGAGGACAGAGAGGCTTGCGGCTCCTTCCCTGGCCAGGCCTCGTCCTTGCCACACTCTGGGTCAAGCTTTCTCTCTGCCTTTCTCAGTCTTGTATTTTTCCTCTTTTTTCTCTCTCACACTCTGGCCTGCTGTTTCTCTTTTTTTTCCCCTGTCTCCCTATAATTTTTCCCTGTCTGTTTTTCTCCTGTCTCTCTGTTTCTCATCTCTCTGTGTCTTTTGATTCTTGTTCTCTCTCATCGATCTCCCTGTCTCTCTTCCTCTTCCTCTCTCTGGTCCCTGCCTTCTCCTTACCTACTGTCCCCACTTTCCTGAGGCCGAGGGTCTCCTAGTAGCCAAACGCCATCAGAAATACAGGTTCTTCAGGGCTTGTCTGACTGAACTGGAAGAGTCGGGCCTGATGCCAAGCCTCTGGCTGTGCCCCACCCCCGCCAGGAGAGCAGTGATAGCTGAGGCCTGGCGCCTGACCTCCCTTGTACCTCCCTGCCCTCCACAACCACACACAAGCCTGGCCCCTGCCTCGGGCCAACAGGCAGTCACTACTCTAATTTGGCCCAGATCGTGGATCCTGGCCAGGCCGGGGATGGCTCAAGGAAACAAGGCCCTAGCACTGAGCCAGAGGCAGCCTGAGCTCTTAGTTCCCCTCCACGGGCCTTAGTCTGCCCTTCAGTAAAGTGACACCTGTCAGGCCACCTGGCCGTGCAGGCCCTACCGGGCTGGACTGTCCGTGGTGTGACTTTGGTGACCCTCAAATGACTCTGGACAAGTCACTTCCTCTCTCCAGGCGTGGTTTCTCCCTCTGAAAGACCGAGCAAAGGTCCCAGCCCGTGGTGTATGGTGAAGGCTGGTGGAGGTCACCCCTGGCACTGGACCTGGCATGTAGGAAGTGCTCAGGGAAGGCCGCTTATTACTGAAGGCATATTTTATATGGATCAAAGTTGAGGCATTTGATCTGCAGAAGGATCCAGAGGCCAAAGAGAGAGTTTAGATGGGAAAATATTCCAATTTCGGAGATGTTCTCCATCACATGGGGAGTGAGCTGGGCACTAGAGTGAACTCGGAGCTCTTGCCCCCTTTTGATGGGGCAGCCACTGCTGCTCAAGCCCGGGGTGGCCAGATTCCTGGGTTTTGAAGAGAAGCAGGAAATAGGAATTTTATGTGATTTCTTTTTTTTAAGTGTAGCTAATTTTTTTTTAAACAGAGCGAAATATGCCAGAGGGAGTGGGTCTGTGGCACCTCTGATGTAGGCTAAACCTGGCACCCCAGCTGTGAGAGGCCTCAGTGGGTGTCAGCCCTTGTTACTGTTACTGTTATTTGATCGGGTTGCTGTCCCTGCAGTCTGGGGGGCAGGCAGGCAGGTTGGCATTGAGGAATCACCTGTCCCTTACCTCTAGCTGCCCCTCCCCCACACACACACCAGGCTTCTTGCTTCTGAACCCCAGGCCCTGGCCGCAAAGAGGAACCAGAATGGGGAAGGCCATGCTGGGCCAGATTGTGGTGACTCTAGCTGGGGGCTGCTGGGGTGGCAGGGCCACCGTGGCTGAAGGGGAACGCTCCTGCCCAAGAAGCAGGAAGCAAGGGGTTCTAGGCCCTCTGCTGCTGCTGTGTGACCCCTATTGGGGTCCTTGCCCTTTCTGAGCCTCAGTGTCCTCATCCATAAGAGGAATCAAGGGGATGTGATTCTGGGCGTGTCCCTTCTGCACTCAGAGCCTTGATTTTTTTCACGGAGCAAGGGGAAGGCCACTGTTGTGATTCTGGCTCAGGGCGCAACGTGCTGTTGTGCAACGTGGACAAGGCCCTTTCTCTCTCTCTCTCTCTCTCTCTGAGCCTGTTTTCCTGTCAGGAACAATGAAATGCCTACTGTTTCCTTCCCAAGGTTTTTTGGGGAGGGGTGCCCAGAGGTAAAGCCTGGCAGTTTTTCCTTTAGGATCGTGGTTGGGAATTTGTTCATTCCACGAGCATTTACTGAGCACCAGCTGTGTGCCAGGACCCTGGTGAGCAAACCAGACAGTCCCAGGCCTCCTGAGTTCACATTTCGGTAGCAGAAGACAGATGTTATATAGGCAGTGACAGTCCCCGTATGGTGGACTTCATGTTGGGGGAGCCCAGGGGTCAGAGGAGGAATCATGGTTGGCTTCGTGGCGGCAGAGATTCCAGGATGAGATTTGTAAGAGCAGTGCCAAAGTCAGCCCGGTGCAGAGGGGGTGAAGGGAACAGCACACACAAAGCACGGAAGAGGAGAGAGGACAGATGCAGGAGGAACCTTCCTTATGTGCCCTGGCCCCTTTGGTTGTAAATCACTCACAGGGGCCTGCCTGGCCCTATGATTTAAGGTGGGCCTGACCCAGAATGTGGTTAGGGCCATAAAGGTGATGGGGCATGGAGGGAGGGACCAGGGACAGCAGGACAGGGTTGGGTAAGAGCAGGGTCTCAGGAGCCAGACCCTCTGGCCACAGGATCCTGGTCTGTAGCTTAGTAGCTGGATGACCTTGGGCTACTTCCTTGGGACCATTCTGACCCTCAGATTTCTCGTCTGTAAAATGGCATCACCTCAGCAGGTATCTGGCACATGGTAACTGCTCTGTAGATGTTAAACACTAATGATAAGAAAATTATTATCGTTAAGAGTCTTCCATTCCCTTGGGACCAGCTACCTGGGAGAACAATATTCCCAGGGGTCCTGTCACACATTCTGCATCCCCGACATGTTTTTGTTTCCCTTTTTTCTAAATTTAATTTAAAATTATGAGAAAAAATTTTTGATAGAGTTAGTACATTCACAGATTTTAAATTCAAAAGGAAGTAAGTGAAAGCCAGCCTTGACGACATAGTTTTTTCTGTTGTTTTGTTTTGTTTACATAAATGGCTGCTGTTTGCACTTACCAGTATGTCCTGGATATCCCTCCACATCCACACATAAACAGCCAGCCCAGCTTTTTCCTAGCTACAGAGATGCTGTGGACCAAATTAATTTGGCTGAGCCCCCAGGCCACAGACACTAATGGCTTGATGCCTCAAACAAAGCTGCAGTGAAGTGAATCAGCTTGTCTGAGCTCACATGCCTCTAAAACATGTGTGGCCACATTTAAAGAGAAGATTTCCTACCCACATCCTGATTTTTGGCTTCTCTTGAGAAGCTCCAGCCTCCCTGGGCCCATACTCCCACCTGGCAGTTGGTGGCCAGTTGGTGGCCACTCTTTAGAAAAGGCATGTGTGCTGCAGTGTCCCCCTGTCCACACGCGGCCCTCCTCACTCCACGTTACCCGCTGGCACCCAGAGACTTTGAGCGTTTGTGACCCCTCATCTTCACACTGCCTCTTCTTCCCTGTGACTTACTCCCAGACCCCCTGCTCCTGGCAGGAGCCCTAGGAGTGGTAACCAAGGCCCCGTTTCTCCTGAATTCCTGACTCACTGCCTGGAGCCCTGCTTGATGGAGGTTGGGGTCTGAATCTCTGGGATTAAAAGCAGTTTGTAGCTTCTACCTCTAAGTAATTACCTACAAAAGGGCATAAATGAAAACCATGGTGTCGGTTAAAAAAAGCTTATTAAAGATCCCTCTGGTGTCTCCAGAGAGAGCCCAAAGGGGCCCAGGAGATCAGCGTTCTGGTTCTGTCTGCCAAAGACTTGGCACATACGAGGCTGGCTTCATGGTTCTATGACCTGTGCACAGGGACCTGCGTTCAGATGGCCCCACACTTGATTTACTGCAGCCATCCCTGAGTATATGACCTTGGGCAGGCCCTTTCCCCTCTCAGGGCCTCAGTGACATTATCTGTGAAATGGGTAGATTGGAGCCTTTCCTTCATGGTTGTCCCTAAGTTCAGCCTGTAGTTAGCACTGTAGACTCATGGAGTACAATTGAAAAGCCCCCCACTTGGGGCCCAGCTCTGCCTGGCTGTGCTCCTCCATCCTCTGGACCACCTGCCCTGCCAGCTCACCTCTCACCTCTCTCCCTGCAGGCAAGCGCTTCCAGGAGTGGTGCTGTGTGGTCCTGTGCTTCAGCCTCATTGCCCACAACTTGACCCACCTCCTGCTGCTCGCCCGCTGGGAACACACACCCCTCGTAATGCTGGGTGTCGGTGAGTGCCTACGCCTTGGCTGCCTGCCTCGGTTTCCACAGGGTCCAGAGACCTACCTAGTGTCTACACCACTCTGACGGCGACTTGTACGTGTGTGCGTGTGTGGGTGTGATGCTCGTGTGTGTGTGCTCACGAGTGCAGTACGTGCTGGGGGAACCCTGCCTCCCATCTCAGTCGGTGGCACCTGTGTCCTTCCTGTCAGTTGGGCCAAAAACCTGGGCATCCTCCTCTGTTCCTTCCTCTCTCACGTTCCACATCCGAACCATCAGCAAATGTTCTTGACTCCACTCTCAGCATGCATCCAGATCCAACCATTACTCTGCACCTACACTGTCCCCACCCTGGTCCAGCCACCATCCTCTCCCACCTGGACTATCATGGGAGCCTCTTCCCTGGTCTCCTTGCCTCCCACAGCCAAAGGGATACTGTTAAACCCCAGGCAGATCAGGCCATTCCCCTGGCCCCCCCGTATACTTGGACTAAAACACCAACTCCTCAACACAGCCTGGCTACAGCTCCTCTTCGGCCTTCGTCTCCCTCCACTCTGCTCTGGCTCCCTCTGCTCCCCCCTCACTGGCCTTGTCACTGTGCCTCCACTATGCATTGGACACTCTCCTACCTCAGGGCCTTCGCATGTGCTGTTCCCTGCAGGAACTCTTCCTGCAGACACCTCCGTGGGTCACTCCCTCATCCAGGTCTCTGCTCAGAGGCCCCTCTCAGGAGGCCCCTCTGATTATCCCTCAGAAATAGCGGCCCTGTCATATGCTGTCCCCTCAGCAAATAAAGAAGAAATATATTTCTTTCTTTATTATCTGTCTTCCCCCTACTCAAGTGTCAGCTCCCTGAAAGTAGAGTTTTTCGTCTATTAACTGCTGTGTCCCCGGCCCCAAACACAAAGCTTGGAACACAGTAGGTGCTCGATAAATATTTATTAGATCAGTGAATGAATGAGTGAGCAAGCTGCAACTTATTAGTACACTGAGTGTTTTCCTTTGGTCAGTCGTCACCCGTCTACAGCCTGACAGGTGGATGCCACGCTGGTCATCATTTTTCAGATAAGGAAACTGAGCTGAGGCTCAGCGAAGTGACCGGCCCAGAGTCATGTCTCAAGCCAAAAGCACAACAAAGGTCTTAATTCACTGTCTCCACTCCTGGGTCCGGGATGACTAGTTTCCTTCCTCTCCACTCCCCGCCCCGCCCTCTTCCCTCGAACTCACACACTCATCCCCTCCCCCGTCCTGGGCTCCTAGGCTGAGGGGCAGCCGTGCCCTTGGCCTGTCTGACCCTCCGTAAGCGGTCAGCTCCTGCAGGCTCATTAACAGCATTCTGGCTACCTAAGCCAGCAGTGCGGGGCCAGCGAAGGGAGCCGTCTGAGTCTGGGATGGGATCGGCACGTGCTCGGGGGCCCGGCCAGCTGGAGGAAGGGGGCCTGCATCCATCCAGTGCTGGGGAGCCTGGGCCCCGTCCACGGGAGCCAGATGGGCCCCTCTGCCCAGGACTGCGAGGGACCTGCACCCCCACCTCTGCCTCAGAGCTCCACATTCAAGGGCAGGAATGTAGACAGTGTGAGCCCTAAAGCCCCATCTGGGGTGCTTCCCAGCAGGTCCCAGCTCCACCACCTCCTGGCTGTGTGGCCTTGGGCAAGTGTCGTTGCATTGTTGAGCCTCATTTTCCACATCTTGTAAGTGAAGCTGCTCGCAGTATCTGCCTCCTACGGCTATTGTGAGGTTAAAACGCATGTGTGTATAACAGCTGAGAGGGCCAGTGACGGAATAGAGGTAGGGAGGGGACACCGCCCAACATACCACTCACAGGGGCTTGGGCCTTCTACCTCAATGGTCAGTTTAACAAATGGATATTTCCCAAGTGCCTACTATGCCCCAGGCTGCAGACTGGGCACTTTTATTAGGTTGGTGCAAAAGTAATTGCGGATTAAAAGGTTAAAAATAATTGCAAAAACCGCAATTACTTTTACACCAACCTAATAACTCTTGGTGGCAATCTAGTGTGGAGGTTCTGATCACCATCCTCCGAGAGGCCAGGAGATGTGCCCTTTGGCCCTCACCCAGGCAGCAACAGTCTGGGATCACATATCCAGACCTGCCCGGCTCCTGAACCACGGACGAGACAGCCTCCGGTTAGCACTGGGAGGAGGGGGTATTCTAGGCAGCAGTCCCAGCTTGGGCAAAGAATCGGCAGCGTCAGAGCCCAGGTGTGTGTTGCGTGAGCCAGGACAGTTGGTGACCCACCTCCCTTCCCTGGTTGGGACTAGAGCTTCCAGTCCTGAGCCCAGGAGATCGCTGGCTGTCCAGCCAATGCATCTGACTCCAGCTTCCCAATCTCGTACCTTTGTCTCTGTGCTGATAAGAGCAGACAATCCCCTGATAGTGATGTTTGCACAGACGCTAATCAATTTAAGTAGCTGCTCGGATTTGTGTGTAAACACGCAGGAAGTAAGGGCACTGTGCCAGTCTACAGAGCCCGCCCCCGGCCCAACATTATCTCCCCAGAGTTCCGGTGCCTCTAGCAGGCCTTTGAAACCCGGAGAAGCAGAAGCATGAAAAGGTGCCCAGTTAATGAATGCAAACAGATGGCGCAATGCTGGGAAGAAAATCAAGATAAGGTAGTAGGCACGGAAGAGGCGAGAGATCGGGGAAGGCCTCTCTGTAAGAGTGACACTTGTGTAGAGACCTGAAGGAGGTGAGGGAGGGGGCCAGGCAGATATTTCTGGGAGGGGCATTCCAGGCAGAGGGAACAAGTGCAAAGGCCCTGTGGCTGGTGTATGCCCATTGCACTGGGGGATAGAAGGAGGCCAGGGGTTTTATTCCATGGGCCATGAACAGCCATTGGTAATTTTCCCGAAGGGAGCTGACATCAGCTGATGCTGCAGGGAGGACAGACGAGGGCAGGGAGGGCCAGAGAGGAGGCAGAGGTGGTAACCCAGACCTGGGTAGGGTGGTGGAGGTGGTGAGAAGCTGTGAAAGGTGAGCCACCAGAATGCTGCCAGGTTGGCTATGGAGGTGAGAGAAAGAGAGGTCAGCAGCAATTCCAGGTTTTTGGCCTGAGTGATGGAGCGGATGAAGCTGGGGTAGCAGGCTTGAGGGGAAATGCTTGAGATACCTGCCCGAGAGCCAAGGAGAAGTGTCGAGCAGGAAATTAGAAATCTGGAAGCCCAAGCTGGAGTCAAGGAAGGCAGCTAGAGATCAAAATCTGGGAGGCCTTGCTGTTGGAAGAGGTGATGTGTGAAGCTCAGGTACTGGTAGTGTGCCCCCCAGCGCTGCATGGGAGCAGAGAGGAGACGCAAGGCTGCTGTTGCTTCCAGGTTGGGGAGAGGAAGAAGAGCCAGCCAACAGGTGGGGGTGCGCCGCAAAAAAAGGATGTGTTTCCAGAAGAGTTGGGGGACAGCGAAGGGGCCACTGGATTTGGCCACATCGGGGTCATTGGCAACCTTGACCAGGACTCTTGTCATGAATGAATGAGTGAACAAATGACAGCCCTGAGAGCCCTGAGCTGTTTGCTGCACTTGGAGAAAGTGGATGGAGAGTGTGGGTGCTTATGAATTGGTCTTTGAAGAAGAGGCTGGGAATTTTCTGGCAGACAAACAGAGGAGAGGGTGTCACAGGTCAGGGGCACAGTGAGTGAGTGCAGGGTGGGCAGTAAGGTCAGAGGTCACACGGCCTTAGGTTATGGCTGGCCTGGCAGGTCAGGTGGGGCTTCTCCATGTGATTCTGAGCTGAGAGATAGGATTTGGCTCCAGGACTGTGTGGACCAGTCCTCTGTCTCAGCCACTCTGTCTCCACAGTAGCCTTTGAGTTGAGCAGAGGCAAAGAAGTCCTAGCTGGGTGACCTGTGGGGAAGTGGGGCCCCACCAAGAGGCCCAGGAACTGTCTCAAGGTCACCCAATGAGTCAAGGTAACCTGGAGTGAGTCATCCCCCATCCCAATGTCCTGCAGACAGGGAGGCAGCCAGGCCGAAGCCGTCCCCAGGGTGAGCCAGCCTCCAGCCACGGCCACTGGCTGGGACAAAGAAGCTTCTGTGCGCCCGCCTCTGCCACCCCTGCCCTGATTAAAGCAGCCTCAGGCAGCAGGCCTGGAGCCTAGAAACAGCCAACCAAAGAGGCCCAGGGAACAAAGAGCCATTTCCTCCCAAAAGGAGGGGAGAGCTCCTCCTTCCCCAAAATAATTTCTGACCTCTGTCCAAAGCAGACGTTCCCCCTCTGCTTGGAAGCCTGAAAAGGCCCGGTGCCAGTCATTTACCAGATGACAAAACTGAGGCTCGGAGAGGGGAGTAATATTTAAACTACTAACTATACCTACCTTTGGGGAGCGCTTACTGTGTCCCAGGCACTGTGCTAAGCACTTTACCTGCATCAGCCCATCTTGTTAACTGATTGTAGTTAGGTGGAGTGAGTACTGTTAATACCCTTGCTTCCGGGACTTGGCATGACAGCTCAGCGTCATCATGCCCCTTGTAATGGTCTCGGCCACGCTCCAGCAGCCCTGACTGCCCAGCTGCTATGTGACCATGGGAGGAGTCGCATTTCCTCCTCTGGAAGTCGGGATGTGGAGTGGACATGAAGTGGGATAATACACTTTTTTTTTTAAAGAATTATTTACATATATATATATTTTTTTTTAATTTTATTGGGGAATATTGGGGAACAGTATGTTTCTCCAGGGCCCATCCGCTCCTAGTTGTTGTCCTTCAACCTAGTTGTGGAGGGCGCAGCTCAGTGGCCCATGTGGGAATCGAACCAGCAACCTTGTTGTTCAGAGCTCACGCTCTAACCAATTGAGCCATCCTGCCGCCCCGAGATAATACACTTTTTTAAAATAGACTTTATTTTTAGAACAGTTTTAGATTTACAGAAAATAAGCAGCTGGTACAGAGTTCCCCTATACCCCTACCCCCAGTTTCCCCTTATGCTTAACATCTTGTATCTGATATTAGTGTCATACATTTGTTACAATTACTGCTTCAATATGGATACATTTTTATGAACTAAAGTCTGTAGTTTATTCAGATTCCCTTAGTTTTTACTTAATGTCCGCTTTCTGATCCAGAATCCCATTCAGGATTTCACATCACATTTAGTCGTCCTGTCCCTGTAGGCTCCTCTTGGCTATGGCAGTTTCTCCGATTCTCCTTGTTTTCCGTGATCTTGACAGTTTGAGGACTGGTACTTCGTAGCATGCCCTTCTGCTGGAATTTGGTATTTTTCTTAGCCTGATTTATGTGTTTCAGAGAGGAAGAGCTCAGAGGTAAAGTGTCATTTTCATCACATTGTAGCGAGGGGATTCCACACGACTCAGGACTGATGTTACCCTTGATCCCCGGCCCAGGTAGTGATTGTCAGGTTTCCCCACTGGAAAGTTACTCTCCTCACCCCCTTCCATACTGTCGTCTCTGGAAGGAAGTCACTGTGTACAGCCCGTATTTAAGGTGGGGGGAGCAGTACTCCCCAATGATGCACTTTTTAACACCTTTGATATAGCACTGGCCATACAGGAAGTCCTCCAATGTTGAGCGTTTATCACAAACATTGTTTTTCCTAATACAAATGCTCCTCAATTTACGATAAGGTTACATCCTGATAAAATATCATTAAATCAAAAATGCATTTAATATACCTAACCTACCAAATATCATTGCTGAGCAGGAAATTGGAAATCATTTCTTAATTTTAAACGTGCTTAGAACACTTTCGTTAGCCTACAGTTGGGCAAAATCATCTAATACACAGCCTGTTGTATAATAAAGTGTTAAATATGTGTAATTTATTATGTGTCTCACTTTCACACCATCATAATGTCAAAAAAGCGTAAGTTGAACCATTGTAAGTCTGGACCACCTGTATTGTTTTTGCCATTATTCTTGTCATCTGTAAGGATTAAATGCTAAGGACGATTAAAGAGATAAGATGTGTAACCGGTTTAGGAACGGCCAGGATACAGTTTAGGGATTAAAAGAGATAAAACATTTAAGATGCTGACATAGGGTCTAGTACCTAAATTGCTAGACCCAAAAGGAAATGAGGGCATATGTCTCCACACAGGTTTGTATGTAAACGTTTTCACTGAAGTGTGAGTCATAACAGTCCCTACCTAGAAACAACCCAGACGTCCAACAGCGAAATGGATCCGCTCGCTGTGGGACATCCAGACAATGGAATACTCTTCAGCAATTAAAAGGATGAACTACAAGGGGGGTGGGGGGTGGGAGATGAGGGTGAGGGGGATCAAATATATGGTGATGGAAGGAGAACTGACTCTGGGTGGTGAACACACAATGTAATTTATAGATGATGTGATACAGAATTGTACACCTGAAATCTATGTAATTTTACTAACAATTGTCACCCCAATAAATTTAAAAAAAAAAAAGCTAAAAAAAAAAAAAGCTAATAAAAAAAGGATGAACTACAGATCCATTAACTACTTGGATTATTCTAGAAGTATGCTATTGAAAGAAGCTGGACCCAGAAGAGCACATGCTACGTGAATCCATATGAAGTCCTAAAACAGGCAAAACCAGTCTATAATGAGGCGAAGCAGATCAGAGGTTGCATAGAATAAGCGTAGAAAGGAAATTAGGGGGTGCAAGGTTATGCGCTGAGAAGCCGCCTTCCCAGGAAGGCAGCATTTTTTTTATTGGGGAATATTGGGGAACAGTGTGTTTTTCCAGGACCCATCAGCTCCATGTCAAGTCGTTGTTTTCAATGTAGTTGTGGAGGGCGCAGCTCATTGGCCCATGTGGTGTTATGAGCTCCGCGCTCTAACCACTGAGCAAACCGGCCTCCCCGAAAGCAGCATTTAAGGGTGTCGTTAGAGCTGTCGGTGTAGGGCCTCAACGCACCTCAGCTGACCCCTCACTGTGCAGTGGAAGATGCTGAGACCCAGAGGATCAAGGGACTTGCCCAGGGTCGCCCAGCAATATGGTAGCAAGATATGAGGCCCCGATTCTTGATCTCTATTCACCTTAGCTCTTGGCCACATGGCCTCTTGTCCCTCCCGCTAGGCACAAGGCCGTGTGTGTACAGCATCTGACAGGAGGCAGTAGGAGCTCTGTTAATGCCCCTGGACCTCCTGACAGCTTAAGGACATGAAAGGGTGCTGGCAGGTAAACCCGCCTCTGTCCATCCCACGGCTCCCACTTGCACGCCATGGGACTTGGGGGAGGGGCGAGGGTTGTTAACTTCTGAGAGCCCATTTTCCCATCCAAGAAGTGGGGATAATAAATGAAGCAATCTCAAGTGGTGACAAGGGCCGTGATAGAAATAAAGCAGGGAGATGTGACCAAGAGCACCTGCCCGAGAGATTGGCTTTAGCCTGGGTGGTTGGGTGATGACTGCCTGGAGCTAGGAGGCTGAGGAGGAGCCAGCTATTCGGGGATCATAGGGAGGGGTGCGGTGCCAGGTCGAGGGACAGCCAGCCAGAAGCCCTTGGCTTCCGTCGCCCTGACACCCTTGCCCAGGTCCACCGTCCCAGCATTGTCACGGAGGAGCAGGACTGCCCAGCCCGGGTGGGGTCCTCAGTCCACAGGCCCAGCGGGCCCTGCTGAGCCCTGTGCCGTCCCCAACCCGGACAACTGTGCAGTGTCACCCTGTGGCCTATCCTTTGGCTTCCGCATTCCAGGAGGTGGTGCCGTGTGTCCTTATCACCAGGAACTTGCAGGTGCCTGCATGTAGCTGTGTCTCCCCTGCCCCCGCCATCTCACCCGTGTTTGGCATCCATGGGGTGGAGTCTTCATTCATGGCCACCCCTTACTTCTGGCCCGGGCATCAGAACGGCATGTCCACAGTGATCTGCGCGCCCACTCTTGCCCCCTCACTTATGACTCCCGTTCTCCAGGGAGGCCTCCAGGGGCTTTTCTGCAGGCTCCAGTACCCCCAAGCCCTGGTCTCCCGTCACCAAAGGGCTGAGGGCTCTAGCAGAACTCAAAGATCCCTTAAATGACATCGCTGGGCCTTGGACGAGTTCACACGGAGAAAATGAGTCGAGGGACGGGGTTTGCCTGAGGTCCCGTGACCCAGTGGACTGCACTCATCACTGAAAACTGCACTTGGTCCCGCCACGTTTGACAGCTTTTCCCTCCTCACGTCTCTTTGCCCTGGAGATGGTGAGCTCAATGTCTGATGCATCTCTAGCTCTAGAGCTTCATGCACAGCACAGGTCCTCGCAGAAGGTTGCCTGATAGACTAAATAACCGAATGACGACAACAACAGTAATAGTAGATATGGAGGGCTTACTGTGTGCCAGGTACTGTACCTAGTGTCTACATTGATTAATTCAGTGAATGTTTACTGAACCCCTGGTAAGTGCCAGAAACCGGAATACAGCCGTAAACAAAAGATTACAATCCCTACCTTTGTGGGGCTGACATTCTTGTGGGGGAGACAATAAACAAAGAACAATGGAGTCCAAGGTAACAGGTGCTTGGAGAAAAGGAACAATAGGAGATGGGAAACGCTGGAAGGTGAGAGTGTTTACAATTTTAGATCAGGTGTCCCTAGAGGATTTGAGGGAAGGCCTCAAGGAAGTGAAGGAGTGAGATGTGATACATCTTGGGAAAGAATGTTCCAGGCAGAGAGAACAGCAAATGTCAAAACCCAGAGGCATGTAAGGGCATTCAGAGGACGGGACACGCCTAGAGCCTAGATGGCTGACATACAGGAGAGGGGAGCATGATGGGGGATGGCACTGAGGTGCTACCTAGGACAGGTGCTGGCCTCTCGGCCTCAGTTTCTCCATGTGTACGATGGTGATGGTGCATCCTGCTGTATTAGATTTGGACCTTTGAGGCAAGTTAAGAGCCCATCTCTGGCACTTGCCATGTATGCCACCTCGGTCTAGTTACTTCTGTTCTCCAAGCCTCCATTTCCACCTCTGTAAAGTGAGAATAAAAACTGTACCAACTTCGAACAGATCATGAAAATTCATTGAAATCCTCAATTAATGGTCCTGCTATGTTTTCTTTTTAATCATCATTCCCATCTATCTACCTAGAGGAAACGGGGGCACAGAGAGGTTAAGTAATATGCCCAGTGTCACACAGCTAGTGAGTGACAGCTGGAATTTGAGTCCAGATGTAATAGCTCTTCTGTATCACACTGAACCCTCAAGTGACTGAATGGTGTTGGGGTCTCTGAGGGGTCCCTACTCCAGTTCTGAATCAGTTGAGAACAAAGACAAGGAAAAGGCTGGTAGAGGTCAAATTATCATGTTTATTGTTGATAAAAGCTATTATAGATGGAGTGGGGGTGGGAGGGAGCATGACGTCTACCTGAACCTAAAGTAGGACATTTCCATCTAGTCATTGGCAACACTGGAGCAGAGTGGGCTTCCCTGTGTGGGATGACTGGGGTCAGAGACAACGGGACAGTCAGCTCCTAACAGGGAAAGGTTGGGCTGCTCTGAGCATGCCCAGTTTATTCTCTCCAGACTCACCAAGCAAATGAGTTCCCACATCTCTCATGGGGCAGAGCAAGTAAAGGGACAGATCCAGATTGAGTGGTATTCCTGAGGCACCATTCACAGGGAACAAAGCGTACCAAGTAGAGAAGGGACAGCCTCTACACTAACAAATGAGTGAATGAGCAAGCAAGCAAGTGAATGCATGGCTCCCTAATAGGGGGTGAGTAGGTGGGGAGATGTCCCTCTGTGTGTCCCGCTGCCCAGGCTCACCCTGTTCTTGTCCACAGTTGCAGGGGCTCTCATTGCTGACTTCTTGTCGGGCCTGGTGCACTGGGGAGCTGACACTTGGGGTTCCGTGGAGCTGCCCATCGTGGGGAAGGTATGTATATTGACCCAGCCCAGCCTGTAACTTCTGGAAAGAGAGGATGTGCTCTCTGACCTTGGGTGAGCCCCTTTTCCTGTCTGAGCCTCTGTTTCCCTATCTGAAAGATGGAAACTATCCTTCCAGCCTGACCTGCATGCCCCTCCTCTAGGACTAGAACAGGAATCCCCTGGGTTTTTCTGGAAGCAAAAGCATCAGGCATGGGACAGTCCGAAGCTTTGATATATGTCTGCCTCACCAGAACCCTTGACTTGGGGGGCCACATCCTGTTCTCCTTTGCCTGCCCTGCCTCACTATTTCTTTGTTTATTTGTTTTAATTGAACTTTATCTCGTATCAATCAGACCTTTTTGATTGTAAGTTCCAGAAAATCCAGTACAAACTAGCTTAACCAAGCGAAGGCACTGATTTGTGTACTGAAAATTTCAGGAGTGGAACCAAATTAACGCGTGGCTGGGTCCAGTAGGACAGACAGACCATAGTTCTCAGTCCAGTCTCTGTCCATGTCTGTCTCTGCTTTGCTTTCTGTTGGTTTCACTCTCATGTAGGCTTTCCCCTGGTAAGGTGGCCAAGATGGCTCCCAGCTGCCTAGACTTCCATCCTTCTAGCCCCCAATGGAAAGAGAACGCTCCTTTCCCATAGCTATAGCCAAAGTTCCTTGGCTCACTTCCATTGGCACAGCTTGGGTCACATGGCCATCCCTCAGCCAGTCCCTATTGCTGGAGGGACGGAATGCTCTGATTGGCCAAGCCAGGGTGACATGCTTACTCTAAACTAGGGAATGGTGGGCTCAGCCCCTACTAAGAGAAGAGGGGGAAGCTGTGACCAGAAGGAAGGGCTTAGATGCTGAGAAGAAATAGAGGGTGCTACCTGTCACTGAGAGGACCTCCTCAATTGTCGTAAGGTGGGAAAGAAGGGTGGAGATCACCTCCAAGCCCCTTCTCAGTCCAGGTGGGGAGACTGAGGCCCAAAGGAGGGCAGTACCAGCCGGAAGTCCCCGCCAGGTCATTGGGATCTATCCTCTGCTAGAGCTGCTCAAACTAGACCCTGAAGGCTAGGGGAATCTGTATCAGTGGCATGGTGAAATGTTCTGGTGCCCCAAGGGCAAGGAGGTGAGCTCGCATCGAGTGTGTGTAGGAGGTTGTGGCTGACTGGTCAGATGTATCCCCACTCACAATTCCTACCCCACCCCAGGCTTTCATTCGACCATTCCGGGAGCATCACATCGACCCGACAGCCATTACGCGTCATGACTTTATCGAGACCAATGGTGACAACTGCCTGGTGACACTGTTGCCTCTGCTGAACATGGCCTACAAGTTCCACACCCAGAGCCCTGGTGAGCATGCCAGCTGGTGGTGACCTCCAGGGGGCCATCGGGGACAGACACTCCCCTCAACCCCCCGGAGCCTGCTGTGGTTTGTGTGTATGTGTGTGACCCCTCACAGTGTTATAAAACAATTTTAGTTATCTTCTGGTAAAATTGGGATATGTGACATACAGGTCTCTGTTTCTAGCTTCTCTTAAACAATCCGATCTGTCCAGGGGTCCTTGTTCCCACTTGGCTTCACCGGACGGGAGCTGAGCTGCGGCTGCCCCCATTAAGACAGGACGCATACTCTCCAATTTGCCACAGTCCCCACTACTCCCTGCTGTCCTACACCCAGCCCCCCCCCCCCCCCCCGCTGTCATTTGCACTACCTACCTGGCCCTGAGAGCTTTTGGTTTTGCTGCCCTGGCTTAGTGGAAAGAGTAAGAGCAGTGATCTAAAAACAGTCTTGTGTTCAGATCTCTGCCCTGCCTATTTTAGGGAGGGAACTTGTCACTCCAAAGCAGTTGCTTCTCCTCTCTGAGCCTCACTTACCTTACCTGCCAGGTCTTGTTCTAACAACTTGACACCTCACTGATCCTTAGAGCAGCCTTCCTGAGAGTAGATGTGATGAGTGTCTATGGGGGAGGGTGCTGTGGTGCCCCACCCACATCCTCCTCCCAAGGGGTGTAACCGTCCCATGGCTGCTATCAGTGGTGGCTGCTAACAGCTCCCAGCAGCCCCTTCTGAGAACTGTCAGGGCAGGTCCTCCCCCTCCCCTGGGGATGAGCCTGAAGCCAGTGACCGAACACCTACAAAGGACCACCCCACTCATTTCTAAGTGGGACCAACTATAGAGCCATTAACACTTCAGAGATCCATCCCCCAGCCCCAGGATCAGGCTGAGGCAAGACTATCCCCACACCCCATCTTTGCTTAGCTCTTCCCCTGTCCCGCTTTCCCTCCCTCGGATGTTTTTCCAGAAGAGAGGACTCCCTGCCCCCGCCCCCAAGTAAATCACGTGCACCTAAATCCTTGTCTCAGGCTGTGTTTCTGGGGAGCCTGGACAAAATCCTATTCCCATTTGATTTATGAGGAAGTTAAGACTCAAAGAGGGAAAGTCACTGACCCAAGCTCATACACACAAGTGTCACAGCTGGGATCTGAAGCCAGCGCCACATGACCCCAGAGCCCACGTTCTTCACTATTCCATGTGATGACTCACTCGCTACCCACGGAGCAGCAGGGGAGCCTGAGCTTGCCTGAGCCCATGTGGGAGGTTGAAGGAGCCTGGGATGGGAGTTGGCCAGGGTGAGTGGTGAGGGCCAGGCTGGTCACAGCCCGTGTGACGGCTGTGTGGGCCCTATGGGCACCCACCCTCTCCCCACCCTGCAGAAGCCCTGGAGCAGCTGTACCCCTGGGAGTGCTTCATCTTCTGCTTGATCATCTTCGGCACCTTCACCAACCAGATCCACAAGTGGTCACACACGTACTTTGGGCTTCCTCGCTGGGTCATCCTCCTGCAGGACTGGCATATCATCCTGCCGCGTAAACACCATCGCATCCACCACGTCTCACCCCACGAGACCTACTTCTGCATCACTACAGGTGCGGCTGGAGGGTGGCATGGAATGGGCCACCCCTGCTCCAGCTGCAGCTGCATCCTCAGGGTCAGAAGGACAGAGGTCACAGTGGGAGGTCATGCAGTCCTTGCCCTGTGGGAATGTTCTCAAAACACATTTATTGAGTACCTGCTATGTGCCAGGCACTCTCCTTGGCACTAAGGACACAGCAGTAAACAAGACAGACACCCCCCACACCTCACGGAGTAGATTCCAACCACTCATCCATCCAGCGAGTATTTACTGAGCACCTACTATGTGCCAAGCACAGCTCTGGGCTTGGGACAGAGCACTGAACAAAATAGGCAAAAATCCTGACTTTGTGGCATTCACATTCTAATAGGGGACATTCCAGACAATCAATAAATAAGTACCGCATCTGATGGTGCTAACTGCTCTGGAGGAAAATAAAGCAGGGGGTAGGAAAATGAAATGGGAGGACTTCATCCTTTAAACAGGGTGGCCAGGGAAGGCCTCACTGAGAAAGTGACATTTGAACTCAGGGAGAAAGTCACACAGATCTGGAGGAAGAACACTGCAGGCAGTGGGAACAGTAGGTGCAAAGGCCCTGGGGCAGGAGCCTGCATGTTTGAGGCGCAGCAAGGAGGCTAGTGTGGCTGGAGTGGAGGACATGAGGGGCAGAATGGTAGGAGAGATGACAAAGTCCAGGTGTGAGGAACGCCATGGGGAAGAACAAAGCAGAGGGAAGGGCAGAGAGTGAGGGGGAGCATTTTCAGAAAGCTGAAAAAGTATGGGAGGGGACCTGCAGATTAATAGGGACAGATTAGTCCAAGCAAAAGGAACAGCAAGTACAAATGTCTTAAGGCGGAACATCCTGGGATGACTGAGGAACAGGAAGGAGGCCCACATGCCATTGGTAGTTAATGGGCCAGTGCCAAAGAGGTGAGGTGAGGTGAGGTGAGACAGGCAAGCAGGTTTTCCGGGGCCAGCTGGGTGTCTTTCAAGGTTAAGTATATCAGAGGTGATGTCCGGTCAGGCCAACTTAGGTTCAACTATGAGCTCCTCCATGTGTGCCTTTAGAAGACTCCAGCCTCCCTGGGTATCATGTCTCATCCACAAAATGGGGCTGCCACCTCATTCACATAGCACCTTCACAGGGCTGGTGTGAATGGCAAAATGGCAGATACAAAGTGCTTGGCATGTAGGTGGGTACTCAATAAGTTACAGTGACTGGGTTTTTTGGTTTTTTTTTTGGAGGGGGGTTGTTTTGTTTCTTTCTGGAGGTAGAACTGAGAACCACAAAAAAATAGTTCTAGCTCTTCCTGGGCGTGGGGGTTGTTTTGTTTCTTTCTGGAGGTAGAACTGAGAGCCACAAAAAAATAGTTCTAGCTCATCCTAAAATCATGCTCTTTGAGAGAAGATAGAGGGATTAGGAGATCTGTTAACTGCTCAGCTAGGGTTGGGATCTACCTTGGTTTGGCCACCTACTAATTGGGAAACTCCCCTCCAAGCCTCAGTCTTATGTGGAAAATGGGACTAATAATAGTATGTACCTCATGGTTTGGGTCGGAAACTAATCCAGATTAAATAACATTGTGATCAATATTTACTGAGCACCTACTACATGCTAGGCATCATTCTTGGCATTGGAGATCAACAGTGAAAGAACATGGGGTTCTTTCTGCTCTCCGAAGCTGACATTCTAGTTGAGGGATGGGGAGAAAACCCAGCACAAAATGGGGGCGTGGTGAATTAATGAGAATGGGTACATTATCATAAAGGCTATAAATAAATAAAAGAGAGTGACGTGACAGGCCTGGAGTGCTGTTTAAGTGGTAGTCACGGAAGGCTTCCTGGAAGAGGTGGCATTTGAGCCAAGTGATAAGAAACGCTACCATGCCTAGCATATAGTAAGAAAGTGAATGAGTGAGGGGATGAAGGCATGTCTGAGCAGCCCATTGGCCTCGTCCTTAGATTCCTTGGTCTGTCCTTGTCCCCTCCCCTCTGCACACCCACTACCGGTTGCTCTTGCCCCAGGCAGGGCCAGCTCTCTCCCTACATCCCCTCAACTGCTGCTCTCCCATTCAACCCCCACCCTCCGGTGCCCTGTTTTCCACTGCAGGCTGGCTCAACTACCCTCTGGAGAAGATGGGCTTCTGGAGACGCCTGGAGGACATCATCCAGGGCCTGACAGGCGAGAAGCCTCGGGCAGATGACATGAAATGGGCCCAGAAGATCAAATAACTCCTCCAGCCTGCCACCTCGTTGCCAACCTTCCCCAGACCCTCAAACCGAAGCCATCTGCCAAATTCCAGCCTTCCTCGCACTGGCCCCTCCAGGTGGAGAGGACACCTCCTGGGCTGGGCCCGGGTACCCCCAGCCCACCCTACGTGACACAGAATACTTGAGCCACTGATTTTTCATTTCCTTTTTTTCGTTTTCTTTCCTTGGCCCCTCCCCAACCACCTGAGCTGCTCTGTCTGCCAAGCCTGACTACAGAAAAAGGAGCCCCACCCTGCCAGCCATCCCTTGGGTAGAGGGGAAGCTCACCCACTCCTCCTTACTCCTATCGCCTCTGGCCCCGATGGGCAGCCCTTCAGTATGGCTGGCATTGGGGCCACTGAGTCATCTTATCTGTCCCTCCTCGTCTGCCCCCCAGTGACCTAGGAGCCCTCAGGCATACCTAAGTGTGCCTGGAGCATTGCCCTGCCATAGCCTGGCAAACTGACTCCAGAGGCCTGGGTGAGTAGGCATCCCCAACCACCTTCAGCCTAGCCTTTCCACCCAAGGATGGCGAAGTGCAGCAAGGCTATGAGGGCCGCTGGCCAGAAGAGGCCAGAATCCCCTGCCCAAGTCTGGATTCCCACTTTTCCCCCAGCCCTCCCCTCTCTGCCCATGTGATTCCAGCCAGAGCTAATTTTCTAACTGAAGGAAGTCATCGCAGGGTGCAGCCTCTGCAATGGGTTTTGGTCATTTGGAAGGGGACACAGTGTCCCTCTGGCCAGGGGTATGTCAGAGAAGAAAGAATGGGGCTTTTTTGTTTTGGTTTTTTTTTAAAGGTGCTTGCTTGTTTAATGTAAATAATAGAAAGCCTTAATATCTTTTCTGTAACGGAGTAATATTTTAATGTCATGTTTTGGATGTACATAATATATTTATAACAAAGCAGCAAGAGTCTACCTAACCTTGGCTGCCTCGTGTTTCCTGGTTGGCTGGGGAAGGCGGGTAAAGGAGCCTGGAGGGTGAGACCCCACCCTTAGCCCATTCCCAGCTCCGCCCCCAACCTGGGACAGTGAATTAATGTTGACATCTGCTCCAAACACTTAGAGGGGACCCACGATTTGGTGAGGAATGGTCTTCACGCAGGAAAGCATGATGATAGAGTAATGAAGTCTGATCCCTATTCGTGAATTCCTTCAGCAAATGTTTATTGGCACCTGGTGTGTACCAGGCTGTGATCTGGACATTGGGGCATAGAGTAAACAGACAAAGACGGACCCTAGTGGAGTTGACCTCCTGGGGAGAGGGACAATAAACAAATAAATGCACATGGGCATTCAGATGTTGATTTGTAAAGAAAATCAAAAAGCATGGAACCACACTGGAAAAGCAGGGTGGTGGTATTTGGCAGGGTAGTCCAGGAAGGCCTCTCTGAGGAGGTGACATTTGAGCTGAGACCTGGAGAAGATGGAGCCAGTTGGGGAAAGGGGCTTTCTGACTGGACAGCAAGTGCAACGGCCCTGAGGGCAGGAACGAGTTTGGGGTTTTTAAGAGACAATGTGATTGAACTGGAGTGAGCAAGGGAAAAATGGAAGATGAGGTTGAAAAAATAGGGATTAGTTATATGGAATCTCACCAGCTGAGGTAAGTGGGGAAACACTGGATATTTTAGAGAAATGAGCATCTTGTTCGTTTATTCATTGGACAAATAAGGTACTTCCTCTGTGCTAGGCACTGGGATTCAGTAGTGAACACTACAGGCATTATAATCAATATTAGTCTGGACTAGATTCTACAATGTTAACCAGAAAAAAAAAAAAAGCCTGTTGGGGATAGAAGTGATAAAAGACCCAGAGCAGTGATAAAGCATTTTTTAAAAACTGACCCATAACTTCATTTTCCTTAAAGTTTACCCACCACTAGACCTGATTTGTGACTGTCTCGGGACCACAAAAGGAAGGGATACTAGAATTCATCAACTTACAAGTGACAGAAAACTATATAATTTAAGAAAAACTTAATACCTAAAATAATTTTATTAGCTCATAACTGAAAATTTTAGAGATGATTCTGACTTTGTGTTTGGTAGGACCCAGGGGCTCACATGATTCATCAGAACTTGGTCTCTCTATTTTTCTCTGGATTGAGACTTGACATTGGACCAGTTCAACAATTTCAGTGGGACAAGTCTTACCAACAGTTGCAGCAAAAGCCCCAGGACAGGCTCTCAGTGGCCTAGATTGGGTCATGTGCCTACCCCTGGACCAATCACTTTGGTGGGGGTGGGGGGTACTGGTGAAGTATTCTGATTGTCCCGGGCTGAAACATGTTTACCTGCAGGGGTGGGAACCAGGCCCTACCAACCTGTGTCAGTTCCCTTGAGCCAGCAAAAAAACAGCCTAAGTCCAGACAGGTGACGCGACTCACCCACAGCTAGTAAGGCAGAGCCAGGCCTCAGACTCAGACCATCTCCCGACTCCTGAATCGCAGGGGCTGGGAAAAGACTTTTCAAAACCAGAAGGAGGTGCGCTTTACGTCAGGTCTGGGAGGGTGGGGGTCATTTGTGAGATGTGGGGTGTTGCAAACAAGTGCCTATGACAGCAGGGCAAGGAGAAATGCTATCTGCGGAGCACTTCCACGTGCCAGACTGTGGAGAACTCTGAACTTCGGGTCCCATCAAACAGTCCCTGCAGCTCTGCAAGGGGAGTACACTTAGCCCCAACTGCAGATGGGAAACTGAGGCATGGAGGCCATGTAACAGGCCCAAAGTCACATAGCTGGTAGGTGGCAGGCCTGGTCTCTGAGCCCCGATCCATTAAAGCACAACCCAAGCCATTGTGCTTTTAACACCCACCTGCAGCTCCAGTGGAGGGAGGGAGGTGAGGAGGCAGGTGGCCAGTGAGACATGGGTCGCCTATGAAAAAAGCAACACAGCAGAATGAGAAACAGCAGCTGACACGGAGGACCGGGATGCCCTGGAGACGTCAGGCCCCAAAGAGCAGCTGCTACTCACATCAGCTGATTAAAGGGATGCCAGAACTCAGATTTTTAAATGCTGGCTCCATTTTTTTTAAACATACTACAGCAGACTAAAACAGGCGTATGAACCACCTTCTGCCCTTGGCTTCCCAGCTGGTGCAGGGATGGCCCGGTTTTAGGTGGATTTGTGCTGCTATCTGGTGGTGGAGTGGGGCAGGTGGCAGTGCAGGGCCAACGGATTTCCAGCTCAACTGGGAATGTCGTGCACCGCCCTTGGCCTCCGTGCTCACTTCTTAAAGGGGTCTGGGCAGGGCGCCTGCCCCAACTCGAACGCCCCCCCCCCCGTCCCCGTTTTGACAAACCTACAATTTCAAGTTCCCCTTTTAAACATTGTTTTGTAATAATAATGCATACATAAGGTAAAGAATTAGAATCAAACAATACAAAAGGGTCGAGAACAGAGATCAGCTGACTGCAGCCAGTAGGCCAAATCAGGCCAACCCGTGTTTCCATGGTCCCATGAAAAATTTTTTAAAAATGTTTGGGGGAAAAGATATTTCCTAACACATGAAGTACAAATTTTAGTCTCCATTGTAAAGCTTTATTGGCACACAACCACACCCACTCATTTGCATATTGTCTATGGCTGCTTGTTCAATACAGCAGCAGAGTAGAGGGACCAAATGGCCCACAAAGCCTAAAATATTTACTATTTATGGGCCTTTACAGAAAAAACTTAACCAACTCCTGGTCTAGACTGAAGAGTAAATTGCTCCCCACTCATGTTCCCCCAAGCCCTCAGTTCCCCTCCCCAGAGGCCATCATTTCCACAAGACACTTGCAAGTCCCCTATACAGGCATAGAAGAAGCATGTCTGCCATCCTTTTCACAAAACAGGGAGGATATGTGCACAGTTCTGCACCGTGCCTTTTTTCACTCAATGTATTTTGGAGACATTGTTATATCAATGCTGCTTCATTCTGTGTAGCACTCCAAGTTCAAGATGGGCCTTCCTTTTTTTAACTTATCTCTCATCAAATATTGGGTCATTTTCAGTGTTGGGTAATACAGACCACTGTTGTGCATCAGAGAACTGAAGGAAGTCTTTGCTCATAAGGGTGAACAGACCTGAGGGGTCAATCTCAAGGAATGGTTGGGTTTGTTGCATTTTGATGGCTCCTCCCACACTGCCTTCCACCGAGGCAGTGCCCATCTAAACTCTCCCAACTTTTAAGAGTACCAGTTTCCCCACACCCTTGCCAACACGGTGCGTTATCAAGTGTTTTGCTCTTTGCCAATCTGATAGGTGGTTTTAATTTGCATTTCTCTTACTGTATTTCATTGAATCTAAGATATCATTGTAAGATGCATCCTGATTTCACAGATGCTTGAATGTGAAGATACGCATTTTAGAATCATTGAAATACAATATGTTGAGTGAGATTGGGTGTTTTATCCCATTTCCTTAGTGCATTTCCTTACTCTGTACATGTCCTTTTCCTATTTTTCTTGGGAGGCAGGATAGTAGTGATTAAGAGCATTGGGTTCAAAATCGCAGCTCTGCCACTTACAAGCTTGAGACTTTCGGTAAATTACTTAACCTTTCTGTGTCTCAGTTTCCTAATCTGTCAGGTGGAATAATAATGGTATCTACCTCATAGGGTAACTGTGAAAATTAAATGAATGTAAGTAAAATACTACATTCCTGGAACATACTAAATGCTCCATAAATGTTTGCTATTATCATCTTTCTCTGGGGTTATCTTTTTTTCTGAATGAGTCACAAGGGCTCTTTATAAATTAAGGAAACTCATCCTTTTTGTTTCCCCCAACTCCAGACTCTTGGTTTTTATTCCTTTTTCCCTGACCACAAAAGTTAACAGATAATATAAAATTCTGACATTACAGAAATAAATTGTATAGGAAGAAGCCAATGGAAACAACTCAGATGTCCATCAGTAGAAGAGTGAGTGAATGAATTGTACCAGATCCCCCTACCCACCTACTGCCATCCCTTTCTGGTTGTATATTTTAGCAGCAATACCAAACATTCAATGCTATACTTCAGACACACCTAGGGAACAGAACTCCATGTATGTGCCATGAGATGCCACTAGCAAATGTGTCACACACACCCTCAACCACAGACACCTCCCTAGGAATTATACGCTCTGTCTTCTGGGTTCCCGTGACACTTCCTATCAACAGTTCGTCAGCTTTACTTTCTGTAGTTTGTATTATACAAGCTATAGCACGGAGGTTGGGGTTTTTCTTTAACTCTAAATGGGAAATATAAACAAAATTATATAATGTTATCCACAACCTTGCTATTCAAAGTGTAGTCTGTGGGTCAGCATTGGTATCCCTTGGAGCTCATTAGAAATGCGGAATCTCAGCACTCCTCACCCCCATGGAACCAGAATCTGCATTTTAAAAAGATTCCTAGTGATTTGTGTCACACAGTAGAGTTTGAGAAGTGTGTGTTGCTCCAAAAACTAATATTGTAGATTTTGTAAAGTATATTGCAGTTTTTACATTTTGAATGTACTGTTGCAAATTATTCATGCCTTTCACATCCAGAGATTCCAAAACTGCCCAGATGTTTCCCCATCTTTTGAGAACAGTGTTTTTCAGTGAACACTGGGGAACCGTCCACATCTATATATCTCTTGATTGGAGCATTGTGCCAGCTTCCTGTATCAACTATGTATACTTCAGGCTGTAGACCACATACACTTACCTTTAAGAGCAGCTTAAGCAATAAAAACAATCATTGGATCATGTCTTAAGAAGCCTGTTGGTAGGCAGTCCCTGGATTCATCCAGCAGCTCAACTACATCAGCCAGGTCCTAGCTCTTTCTGTCTTTCTGTGCTGGCCTCTTTGGTGAGACGGTAGGCTTTTTGGCCTCAGGCTTGTGTCGCATGGTTTCATTATGATTGCCACCGCTCCATCCATCACAATCTCATCTTTAGGAAGGAGGAAAGGGGACAAAAAAAGGTTTTCTCTTCTGCTGTTATGAAGGGACAAAAACTTTTCTAACATGCCCCCTCCACAATTCATTGACCAGAAAGAACTAGGACACAGGTACGCCACTGGATCAATCACTGGCAAAAAGAAATGGTAGTGCCCATGACTGGCTTGGATTCACACCTAAACACTGGACCTTCTGGCGCGAAGGGCCATGGAGACTGGACGGAGAGTCAGGAGTGTCCGACGCACTTCCTCTCTGGACTCCACACCTCCAGTCTTGCGGCAGCCCAATTCAATCTCCTCAAGGCAGCCAGGTTGCGTTTGTAAAAATGCAAATACGCTCACATTTTGCTTCAAACTTCTCAGGCTCCACCTTCCTCACCACAGAGGAAACAGCAGGTGACCCAGGATTAAGAGAACCCAATTCCAAAACTGGATTTTACTCCTTCGTGTTGTATGACCCTGGGAAAGCCATCTAACTCCTTCCAGCCTCAGTTCCCTCATCTGACAAGAAAAGATCATAATAGCTACTTTGCAAGGGTCAATGAGGATTAAATAATAATAATAATAATAATAATAATAATAATAATAATAATAGTGGTAGCTAATACTTATATAGCACTCGCTCTGTGCCAAACCCTTTTTTAAATTCTTTAGTTCTATTAACCATTTTAATATTCCCAACAATATCATAAAACAGAGCTCTCTTATCTGCACCAGCTGAAGCTACCGGCTCAAGCGGAGCAGGGACCGGGCCCAAACACGCCAGAGAAATCCCGCACTGGGGACCGGCTGTGACCTCTGGGGAGGGGGCGGAGTTTCTCCGAGAGAGTGTGAGCAAGGGGAGGACTACAACTCCCAGAAGGCTCTGCGACACCGCTGGACTATAATAACCAGCATGCCCGGAGACTTCCTGCTTAACCTATTCCTCCTGCTAGGTATTTTGCATAGGAATTTGCTTTATTGTCGATAAATATTTTTCGCTTGCCAGAAATTCCCTATGAGTACCAAGGAATCTACGCAAGTAAATATTTATGATCATCGTGGATAAGAGGCTTGTGTTTCAATCCTCATTGTTAGCTGAAAAAGTCAGTTTTCTCATCTCTAAAATGGGGATATACCTAGGAGATGCCGCATTGAGTTGTTGTGTTGCGACGATTAAAACCTGGATGTCTTGGTAAATGCCATTTCTTCTAGTGACCCTCCTTCCTCTGTGCCCAACGGTTTTATTTTGCTGTTTATTTATGCTACCTGGGCATTTTATTTCCACAACACCCTATGAGGTTGATACTATCCTTTTTTCAGAAGGGAAAACTAATGCCAGGAGGGGTTCAAGTCTCTTGCCTGAAGTCACACAGCAAAGTGAGTGGTGGAGGATTCAAACCCAGAAAACTTCACTCTAGAGGTGAGTCCACCTTAGGAGCCCAAACGCTTCCCACCTGCTACCTGATGCTTTACAGGGACCCAAAGATCAGGGCAAATATTTTCCATTGTCTTCAAGGTAAACTGGAATGATGTGATACATGGAATGTCGAGATGCTTGCCTGTGGCCAGTGCTGGGAAGGAGACACTCTTGACACTTTGCAAATCGATTACGGCTGCATTTGATCTGGATGGCGAAATTAGGAAAAGCTTCCCTAAGAGGGCGAACATCTTCCTGCACAGAAGAGCAGGAACAGTCCAGTCAAAGGCCCTGAGGAGGGAGAGGACTTGTGTTCCAGAGGCCTTGAAAAGGGCCAGTGTAACTGGAGAGGTACAGCAAGTCTGAGGTGCAGGTAGTGAGTGCCATGGAGGGGTGAAAGTTGAGGGTATACCTTTTAGGGAGGCACAGCGTGAAAGCCTCCTTAAATTTGATTCCTTAGACTCCTCACTGGCCCCATCCTAGTCCTAGCCCTAGGTGCAGGGCCTTGTGGTAGGGTGGCCATCCGTCCTGGTTTGCCCTGAAGAGTCCTCGTTTCTGCTTGCTGCCCTGGCAAGATTATACTAGGCCCACTTTCAGTCTGACGAGTGTCCTTGTTGGAGGATCATTCTATGGCCACTCAGTTTGTAGTCTGTATTCTTATCCCAAGGTAGTGGGAAGCTACTGAAAAGTTTTCCCTGATGGGTTTTGGAGCAGACTCTGGCTGCCATGTGGAGCATGGATCATGGGGTCATGAATGAAGGCTGCTGGGGTCATCCAGTGGGAGGAGACAGGGGCAGCCTATCCTAAGGAAGAACAGTGGATGGAGTTGAGAAATGCTCAGGAAGCATGGCTGTCAGAACAAGGTGATGGCTTGGATGTGCTGAGTAAGGGCTTCCGGCTTTCTTGTTCCTCGGTACTGAAGTTCTGGTCCTTCCTCTGCCAGTGTTTAGCTGTGTGACCTTCAAGCAGTTCCTTTACCTCTCACAGCCTGTTTCCACATCCATATAAGGGCTTCTCAGACCATCTGTGGTAAAGGGGGAGTTGCTTCTTGCATTGAACATGTACCTGCAAATATATGTCTCCAGGACGTGTAAACAGTTTCCTCTACCTCCTTCACATCCTTCAGGTCTCCATTAAAATGTGACCACCTTAGGAGTCCCTCCCTGACCACCCCCTGCTGCGCCTTCCCTGGTTTACTCTCTATCCCTGGTTTACTCTCTGGTTTACTCTCTATGTTACTCTCTAACATAATCTCATAATTATGTTCTTTCCTGTTAGTTTACTTGCTCTCTGTCTCCGGCTAGAATGTACGCCCGTAGGAGGAGGGGCTTGCTTCTTCAGGGATGTATATCCATCCCCAGCACCTAGTACAGCACCTGGCCCATAGTAGATGCTTAGTTAAGTGTTTGGATGAACAAATCGATCGATGTGTAAATGAGTGAATGCTTTTCCTGCCACTCTAATGCCCCAAATTATTTAGTTGCCCGGTTACAAGCCTCCTCTGGCGCAGGAGCATCAACCCTAGAAGCAAGAAGATCAGGCCTGGGTTCAGATTCGGCCTTAGCCACTTAACAGCTGAATTTAGATAAATGGCTTAACCCGACTCAGCTTCGTTTTTCATATTAATCTCGACCTGGTAGGGATGTGGTGAGGATCCAACTAGATAGGAAAATGCTCGAAACGAAATAGGCGCTTTTTTACAATTGTCTTTTCTTCTCTTTCTCTCACAATCTCGCCTCCCAAGTCTGATCACCCCTGCCCTTCTCACCAAGCATCTCAATACCTCCTTCGCACCCAAGCCCGGAGGGACTTGCACATAGCCGGGCCCTCGCGCAAGCAAATATTTCCTCTATCTATAAAGGCAGGAAAAAAACCTTCCCCAGCATCGGATCGCGTGGTCCGCGGCAGGCGTCAGCGATGACGTCTGCGCCTGCGCGCACGCTTGCGCAGAAGGGCCCAAGGACGGGTGGGGGGTGAAGAAGGGGCCGGCCTTCGAGCGACAGCGACGCAAGATGGCAGCCACCACGGGCTCGGGTGAGCGGGGGCGCCGGGCCCTGCCGGCCGAAGGAACGCGGGCTCGGGCCGGGGGTCGGGGACCCGCAAAGGCCCTTGCAGCGGGACTAGGGCCTCTGCGCTGCCTCTGTCCGCCAGGCTCCGCGGCGGCTGCCCGGCGGGCCTGAGTGGGAGGAGGAGCAGGCGGCGGCCGGAAGCACGGGCGGGGGCCTGAGGGGCCTGTGGGCGGCGCGGCGAGGCCCAGAAGCTCCCCCGGGCGGCGTGAGGGCCCCGCAGGGAGGAAGGGACGGGCCCCGCGGCGCTGCTGAGCGGCGGGAGCGGGCGAGGGGAGCGCCCAGAGGCACTGCTGAGGAGATCGGGGCTGGCGGCTCTTTGGTGGAGATCGAGGGGTTCCGTAGAGGAGGAGGAGGCGCCTTAAGGCTTATGGAAATCCTTTTCTGCATGCTGTTCGTCCGGGTGGCGGGGGGAAGCCTTGGGATGTTCGTTTGGCGGGGACTTCAGAGAAGCCCGTCAGGATGGATGGGAGGAGGAAACGGGATCCTGAGGAATGACTGAGAGGATCCCCCATTGGCTAAGGGGACGGCTCCTGCGTTAGTTTTGGGGATGAGGTTAGCTGAGGAAATCTCTGTGTTGATTAGAAAAGGGGCGTCTTGGGTGGCTACGTTTGCGGGGAGTAAGGGCATCTCTACACAATAAGTGAGAAGGGTGAAAGGATCTCTCAGGTTCCTGAGGGTGCCGGTTGGGGCAGCCGATAGTGAAATGATGCCATCGTTACCAGCCCCTATTTGAGGACACAGATGTTAGGCTTTAGGAGGCAGGCTCCGATGGTGCAGTTGGTGGAGACTTGCGATATTGGGTGAAGAACAGGTGAATTGGGAGCCCTGGAGGTGTTTGGTGGGGGAGAGGGGAGTCAACTGAGGGAAGCCCCATGCAGTGGATGAGAGTGGGAAAAGGTCGGGTTTCAGAGAGGTTTCCTTTAAAGAAGAAAAATCTCCTTTATTGGCTGAGGGAAGCATACCCCGGAAGTGTCTGTTTTGTGGAAACTGGCACTCCCTTCCAGTCCTTTGGATATTGTTAATATGATATGTGGCTTCAGCTCAGAAGTTCCCCATTGGCTGGATGGGTGTGGGGAGAGGAACAAATGCAGTGGGAATTCTTGGGTGACTGCTGGGGGAAGGAAAGCTGAGGAAAGCCCCACTTCTCCAGGAGGGCAGGAGAGAATGAAGGAGCTACACCTTGGAGGAGGGGGCGTTCGTCCAGTCCCTAGTAGGTTGAGGGAAGCAGCACTTATTTTGAGACTGGATTCCCTGCTCTATGCTCTTAAGATGGGCCTGAGGATCAAATCCTGAAAGGTCTGTTTCAAACTTATCCTGCAGCTGGACATGAGGGGACAGACTCAGGTGGCCTTCTTGAGGAGGCAGGGGGAGGATTGGCTGGGGAAGGTCCCCCAGAGGGGCTGAAGAGGTGAGAGAGTCAGATTCTGGAAGTGCAGCATTTGGGGGTGACAGTTTCCCCCTTTGGTGACGAAGCTATACCCTGAGGCCTTTGGCAGTCAAGTTGCTCAAAAAGGCCCTCCCAGATGGGGTGATCATGGTGGAGGAAGTAACAGGGCTACTAGCCTGGGTACTGAAATCCTCTGGCTATCGAAGGCTGTTGACATAAAGTGAACAGCGTGAGAAAATCCATGTCTTTCCAGGATGTGGCTCCTCCAGTATCCCAAGGAGCCATTCTTGCCTGATAATTGGGTGGGAATAGAAGGAAATGTATGTAGGGGATCTAAAGGAAGTGACCTACCACCGCTGCCTTTTACACTGAAAGCAGCAGGATCTTCCTGGAGGATAGAGGAGACCACACATGCTTTTCCTAGACTTTGGTTTCAGTTGGAACAGTGCCGAGTCAATTCGTTTACCAAGACACTGCCATAGACACTCAGAAGAGAGAGGCTGAGTCAGGCCAGACTGCTGTGGGAAATTTCTCACCGGAGTAACACCTCTGCCAGGTTGCTATGACCTGGGGTGGGGGCGGGGTTGGGGGGACCACAATGTACCCATAGCAGCCAGCGTTACGGTAGTATTGCAACTAAGCCCTGTTGTCAGTCACTTGAGATTGGCTCCCTACCATCCGGTTTAACTGCTACTGAATTCTAACTTCCTGAGGCCCTGCCAACTGGAGTGCTTCATAAATGCAATGGTGGTCAGATAAAGCAATGTCAGCTCCTGGCTAGTGGAGTACAAGAGCACTTGGCATGGTTTAGATAACGTGGAACAGGCTTTGAGGTGCCCTAAAATGGGCTTCCCCAAACTGCTTTGTTTATTCAACAGATATTTATTGAGGGCCTGCTATGTCCCAGGGTGACTAGTGAACAAGATGGACAAAGCCCTGTCCTTGAGCTTCTAGTCAGGGAGAAGCCTGTGAAAGGAGTGATTAAGAGAATTTCAGATAGCAGTACGTGCTATGAAGGAAACTGTGATGTGATCAATGATCTGGAGAGGTAGTCAGGGACGCCTTCTCTGACATGGGGCTTTGAACTGACGGAAGGAGCCAAGCCTGTGTCACAGGCAGGAGAGGGGGAGACAGTGAATGCAAAGGCACTGGCAGGGCCAAGCTTAGCATATTGAATGAACAAAATAAAGGCCGTAGTGTGCAAGGGAGGCCGCTAAGGATGATGAGTTGGAGACAGGGCTTTGGGTTTTATTCAATGTAAGGGGAAACCATTAAGCAAATGTCTGGTATGAAGTAAGCATTCAGTAAATATTTGTTGAATGAATGAATGAATGAATGGTCTTAAAAAGAGGGGAATGACAAGATCTGGCCTGTACCCCCAGGCAGTGAAAAGAGTGTAGAGTGCTGAGAGTGGAAGCAGAAAAATCTTAATTGGGTTCAACTGAAATGAGTGTGCAGACCCCTGCTTTCTAACCCTGAGAAGTCTTTGAGATGTGGTCAGGGGCCCCGAGGCCTTTCTTAGTCAGGTTGAGAACAAGCCTCTCGATTAATCTGCCCCTGGTTGCCAGGAAACAGCTGTGAAGCCTTTGAGTTCCTATAAAGGCTGAACTTAGTTTTTTATGGTCACTGCTTTCACACTTGGCTTCAGCACCTTTCTACCTCTCTTGGTTCTGCAAGGTGTGATTTCTGCATAGATCCGAGAGGGTTGAAATGGGAAGAGCCCACTAGAATCCCCCCAGATGCCCATGCTGTGACAGTTGACTTTCTCTTGCCTTGTCCAGGATTGTAGGACCTCACACAGTGGCTCTTGGCTGCCAGGTCCTTCTTCTCACCCAGCATCCCACAGATTTCCCTAACAGATAACCAGAAACCGAGTGCCAGCAGGGTAAGCCCTGGTTGGGCATGATTTTAAATTTGCATGCATTGGAGTGGCCTCATACACACACTCAGCTTAGGAAAATTTAACCATCTGGGCAGTGGAGGTTACGTAGTCTTCCATTCCACTCAAGGGTGTTCCCCAGAGAGAGGTGGAGATGGGAGATGAGAACCTGTAGTCTCGTACTTGGTCTCATTCCCGCGTGTGTCACTGTGTGAGCATCTTGTTGTGCCGGTTGTAGCTGAGTGCCTTTTGAACGACATGAGCCTTGCCTTCAGGAGAGCTGCTTCAGACAGTGCTCAGCAGACGAAACAGCCACCTGCCCAGTGATGGAGGCGAAGTGCTTTGTGGGGCCCCTACAGCCTATTGCTCTCTGTAGGGATTGCCGGGGTTAATTTTGGTGATCATGATTTGCCCCTTCACGATAATTTTAAAACACCCTCTTCCCCCCACCACATTCTGTTTCTTCCTTCCTCTCTCTTTCACCTGAAACGTAGCTCTACGGTAATTCGATAAAAGTGGAATACAAAATGGAATCCTGTTTAACTCTGAAAGACCCCAGTGCAGTACGTTGGTGAAGTAAATATTTTAGCACTATTACTTTATTATATATAGTGCTTTATACCATACCATTGACTTACCTGTTAGCGTCATCTCAGCCACCTCTCCACAACCCCGTGAGCTAACCACGGGAAGGAATGGCCCCACGGGATTACTGTGGCTGGCTGAGAAGGGGGGCACTCAGACTAGAGCCCGGGGGTTTGCACTCCAGTTCCCTCCCCAACCTGCTCTAGTACCTTAGGAACCTTAGGAGGGGAATGGAAAGGCATGGCTTTTGGCATATGCTCTTCCTAGGCCTTGGAGCGGTTATTCTTTTTTTTCAAGTTTGTAATTTCGCTTTTTTTTATTTTATTTATTTTATTGGGGAATATTGGGGAACAGTATGTTTCTCCAGGGCCCATCAGCTCCAAGTCGTTGTCCTTCAATCTAGTGGAGACCGCAGCTCAGCTCCAAGTCCAGTTGCCGTTTTCAGTCTTTAGTTGCAGGGGGCACAGCCCACGATCCCATGCGGGAATTGAACCGGCAACCTTGTTGTTGAGCGCTCGGGCTCTAACCAGCTGAGCCATCCGGCCGCCCAAGGAGCAGTTTATTCTTGATGAGAGAAAGGGCCTTAATGAGAAACATCTGCCTCCTGTAGCAGGAACCCTGTTTATAGTGTCCCTGGCCCCTTTGTATCCCCTTCCGAGGGATGTGAAGTCCATTTTTAAGAAAGCTCTTGCTTGTTTCTACCTTACGCTCTGTAACTCATACTCATTGGGCTTGGGACCCCCTCATATCATGTACAGCGTAGGTCCCTGTCTTCATTTACACACAAGCCCTTTGGACTTCTTTTTAAGCTGCACTTCCTGTGGCTTACTATGTGCTAGACGCTGTAGTAAATGCATTATCTCATTTCTCAGAGCAACCCTTTGAAGCAAGCAGGTACCTATTATGAAGGTGAGGAAACTGAGGCCCGAGAGAAGAAATGACTCGCCTGAGGCCCAGAGCCAGGGCTCAGAACCGGGACCCTTCTGCTCCGGGACATACGCTGTTGGCCGTACCAGCATTCTTCCAGCCCCCACTGCCTGTTCTTCCGCTCGGCAGCTCAGGTTCCTTCAGCCACTGGCAGGTCTGTTGACATGTCTGCCTCGGCTGATTAGTTCTTTCATGGTGAGGATTCTCTCCTCATCTTCACATTCACCCATCACGAGTCCAGTAGGTGTAACTGCAAAACAGGCCAAAGCTCCCCTTCTCCATCTCCATTATCGTCATTCTGGTCCAACCAGAGCCATCTTTCTCTTGTCTAGAAGACTGCAAAAGCCTCCTCCTTCCAGTCTTGCCCTTTTCCAATTCCTTCTCCATGGAGAAAGCAGAATGGTCTTTGACAGACATAAAACAGACACTGCCACGCCCGGGAAAGCCCTTCCCATTGTACTTAGAATAAAATCAGTCTCTTTTCCGTGGCCCCCTGGGCCTTCTGTTGTCTTGGTCTGGCCTGTTCCCTGCCCTCAAGTGACATCACACACAACCTCTGCTCGGGCACTCTGTTTTCTGGGAAGTGAGTGCTCTGCCCCCGTATCTTCACATGACTGTCTGCTTCTTGTCCTTCGGGGCTCAGCTCTCCAGGAAGGCCTGGCCTCCCCCACCATTCAGTAGTCTTCTCATTATCACAACTGTTCTGTTCTCCTCTAAAGCGCTCAACCTCATCTGAAGTTTCGTTGGTTTTCTTGCATATTTCCTGTGCCTTTCCTCTGGGGCAGGATTCGGCCTTGTTCTCTGCTGTGTCCCTGCTCCCCAGCATCGCCCCCAACATGTAGTAGGTGCTCAATAAATAATTGAAGTTGCGGTGAATTAATCCATGTCTCACCTTGATGTAGCCAAATACATACATTTGACATATTTCGGAGAAACAAAAGTGGCTGTTCAGCCTTTCAAAAAGGAAAGCTCTTGTCCTGATGAGGTGGTATTTATAAAGGGACTTTGGCATAGAATGAACTCTGGGCTTTCCGTCCCTGACTGTCCTGACACACTTCACACATGTTGTTCTTTGTCTCCACCCGTCAGAGAAAAATCTGTCCTTTGGCCCTGATCTCCCTAGCAGCAGAGAAACACAGTCTTGCATTTTGTCACCAGCTGTTTGTTGTCACGTTGTCTGGACTGTAAAGAATGATAGATTGCCACTGTTTCTTCCCCTAGGTCAGGGGTTCTCAAACTAGTGTGCCTCAGAGTCACCTGGAAAGTGTCAGCTTGCAGGGCCCCACCCTAGAGGTGCAGGTTCAGTAGTTCCATGGTGCGAACTGAGAATTTGCATTTCTATCAAGTCCTCAGGTGCTGTGTAGACTGCAGGTCTGGGAACCGTCCTTGGAGAACCGTACTTGTCGAGAAGGAGAGAAAAACTGTGCTCCTGGGTGGGCATTAACTAGGCAGCCAGACTGCACTTGCCAGTTGCTCAGAAATAAGCTGCCTTCTCCTGATTTTATACCCAGTCTTCAGAAACACGGAATGCAGGCCTCCATACTTTCCGACCAGACCATCCTAGCTCAATTCACTTGCTTCCCTGAATGGGCAACCAGACCAGTTTTAAGTAGTGGCTTTTCAGGAGAAACGTGAGGCTCTGCCATTTTCAGTCAAAACCCAGGCCAGGCTAGGGTTTTCCAAAGATGGGCATACTGTAATAGTTGCTGCTTTGTGGTCATGATTTTCCCAAAAGATGTTTTAAAGGGCTTCAGAATCCTTTTCGTACCACAAATATCTTAATATGTTGCTGTGTTTCAGAAGACTGCATTAAACGTTTTACTGTGACCTGGTATAAAACCCTATCAAATATTTGTGCTTTTTCAACTTACTTGTCATATTTTCTTTGTAATATCCTGCAGCTGCTGGCTTTTCAGTTTATATTTAGCCAAGAGAATAACTGGTTGACTTTTGATACTGACATAGATCCAGGAAAAATCCTTCTGGAAAGAATTCTAAAGTAACAGGAACAAATGTTTTCTTTTGGGAAAAAAAAATCTTGGATTACTGTGATATTTTAGCACCTTGGTGAAGTTATCTTAATATTTTCATAGTTAACTTTTTAGTAGTTTCAGTCTATTCAGATCAATCAGAGTCCATTTTTAGAGCCTCAGTATTGTCACTTGAAGCTGTTTCTCCAGCTGCCTTTTAGGAGTCAGATTTGCACAGGAATATTAGGAATCTTAAAACTTAGGTTGATTCAGTGGATCAAAGCGATGTAGGAAGAAAAATATGTTAGAGTATTCTTGGGTGGTTTTTTGTTTTGTTTGATCTGCTATGCTTCTGTATTTGGGGCATATATGGATTTAATTTTTTAATATATTCACTGACATCTTTTGTTAAGCTAATATAGCATAACTAAGCTTATACTCTCTATTTGGGATGGGATAAAGTCCTCACTTTTGACATAACACTCACAAGGTCTACAGGATCTCTGAACTCCACCAATATTTGAATTTCTGTCCCTTGGAGTAGCCCCTAAAGTTCTAGAACTAGAACGTGGTTGGGTGTCTAGAAAATATTGATGTATTCACTGTGTATGAAGTTTCTAAATGGTTTGGAATATCAGTAGCATGCTTTCATATGTATTTTATGAAACCAAGTTCCTTTTGTAGTGAAAATCGTTTGACATGTATGGTTTGGGTGAAAAGCCATTTTTCCCTCATTAAAAAAAAACCAAACTTACCCTAAAAGTCTCAATCACACTTCATTTAAAAATAAAAATAAACTAGTTATCAAATTGTAGTTATCTCAAAATAGAAAGCCTTCGGTATCTCGATTACATGGTATCAGTGTCCAACCTTTTGGCCACAGTAGACCATATTAGAGTTTACAGTAGGAACGGAAGAGATTCTGTTCAATCAGGAAACAGTAATTGAGTATTGAATACCATTATATGCCAGGCAACATACCAGATTCTGGGCTTACAGGATTGAATGAGTCACAGTTCGAACTTGAGAAGCTCAGAGAGTGAGTCAGACAATGAAAAGGGAAGAAGATAAAATTTAAAGAAAAAAGTGCAGTACAGACATTGTGTGAGGGTGAAGGTACATGGGGGCGGGAGGGCTCTGAGAGAACCTCTACACATTGCCTGGCTTCTAGTTTAAGATTTCTGCTGCTTTGTAGGATCATTATATTCAAAATTTCATGTATAACTTTCCTTGGGCTATGTAAAGCCCCTTTGATGATCTTTATAATATCAGACTTCATTTTAATAGTACTATGAATGTTTCCCTGCTATATTTTCAGAAATAAACCATAGTTTAGAATTTTATGACATTGCGCAATATTCATCCTGAAATAATATCCCCAGCTAACACCTAGCCACCCATTCATTCATTCAACAAGCATTTGAATGCTTGCTCTGGCAATGCACTCTTTGAGATGCTGAAAATTCAGCAGTGAACAAAAGAAAAGTTTTACCCTCATGGAGTTTACGGTCAGGTGGGAGAGACAGAAGAGGAGAAACTAATGAAGTGAAAATAAATATATTTAACATGTCAAGTGGTGATGAGTATTGTGAAGAAAAGTAAAGCAAGATAAGGGAGCCAGCCAGCTATTTGCAGCTCTGGGACAGAATTCTGGTGTGAGGGAACCGCAAGCACGAAGGCCAAAAGTCAGGTTACCTACTCAGGAACTTAAAGAAGGATGGTATGGCTGAAAGAGGGTGAGGGAGCAAGGGAAAGGGTGGCAGGAAATGTTCCAGAAGCAGGGGTGTCTCTGTAGGCAAGGTAAAGGGTTTGGATATGTGCTCATTGCCAGGGGAGGCCAGTGGCGAGGCTTTAAGCAGGAGAGTGATGGATCTAACTGATCTCTGAAAGGCTCACTGTGGAGAATAGACTGTAGCTAGAGACCGGGTAGGCTAAGAAACGAGGTAGGTCGCTGAGGTGGCATAGACTACAGTGATCACAGTGGAGATGGTGAAAAGGATCACATTTGGGCTGTATTTGGAAATGGTTTGGATATGGGATGTAAGGGAAAGATTTCTTCTTATGACTCCAAGATGTTTGACCAGCGCAATCGGGTAAATGTGCCCTATACTGAGATTGAGGAGTGAGTGGGTGAATGTCAGTTGGAGAGTCATCAGCTTCCTTGGTCTGCGTAAAACCACCTGGGGAGGAGAGGAGACAGAGAACATCGGAGGCCGCTGGGCTGTGCCCTTAGGACCAGCAGCCAGTGTTGGGAGGTCAGGGAGGTGAGGCCCAGAAGAGAACCTGAGGCCAAGGGAAGAAAGAGTTAAAGGATGGAGTAAAGCAGGTGCTGCTGAGAGTTCCAGGCATTTGGGGGGGAGGGCTGATAATTGACCCCAGGATTTGGCTAGAGGGTGCTGCTTGGTGTCCTGACAACAGTTTTGTTGAGTGACTAGGTGGAAACGCCTGATTGGAGTAGGGGCAGGTAAGGTGAATTGCAGACAGGGCGTCTAGACAGCCCTTTTGAGGTTTTTTGCTAAGAAGGAACAAAGAAACGAGATGGTAGCTAGAGAGGACGTGGGGTCAAGGGAGGGTGTTTTTGTTCTATGGATAATATTATACAATGTGCTGATGAAGGTGATTCAGTACTCTGTGCCAGGCAATTACACAAGGTGCTTGACAGGTTTTGCCTCATTCATTCTTCCCGCCACCTGCAGAGGCAGGGAGTCCTGGGATCCCTGCTTTGCTGAGGCTCAAGGTAACTTGCACAGCCCACAACTAGATTGCTAGAAAGTTGTGGAGCTGGGACTCGATGCCAAGTCTGCTCTTAACCCTGTGCTGAGAGAGGAAAGAATTTCCTCTAAAGTATACTATACTCTGATTCTTATTTGTGGACGATAATTTAGCCATTACCCTGACCAGCCTTTTTAAAATGGAGTCGTAGACCAGCTATCTTCTTCGTGATCATAAAAGGTATCTAAATATGATTTATGTGAGCATACACATACACAGAAGCATGGGTTGACTTTGTATAAAAGACTCCATCTTTTATAAAATGGAGTGTGCATACCTTTTTATCCTTTGCTCAGTTTTGTTTTATTTTTCAGCAAATATTTATCTGAAGCCTGCCTTGTGAAAGCCAGGTGTTTTTATGTCACATTGTAAAAATGGTAGCTGCCACCACAGTCATTCAAATTAATACATGCTGCCTTAAATCTCTTAACATTCCTTCTGTTTCCTACCTATCCAGGCCTATAAGAAATTTGGTCACCTGTTCTGTCACAGTATTTGCTCTAAGCAAATGCCTCTGGCTTTTTAGCCTGCTGTGTTACCGTGCTTCCCCGAAAATAAGACCTAGCCGGACAAGCGGCTCTAATGCGTCTTTTGGAGCAAAACTTAATATAAGACCCAGTCTTAAATAGTCTATTATATAAGACCTGGTCTTATATTCTAGTAAAATGAGACCGGATCTTATTTTAAGTTTTGCTCCAAAAGACGCATTAGAGCCGCTTGTCCGGCTAGGTCTTATTTTCGGGGAAGCACGGTGGGCGTGGCCTTCTCATTGTTCTCACCTGGTCATTACTCCATGCAAGTGTGCGTCCCTGTCGTCTCTGGGCATATAAACTTCCACTTCTTGTGAAAACATCAGTCAAATTGGATAGGGGCCCATCCTAACGGCCTCACTAACTTAATCACCCCTCTAAAGGCACTGTTTCCATATACTGGGGTCCTGGGAGTTAGGGCTTCAACAGGAATTTGAGGAGACACAATGCAGCCCATTACACCATCTATGAACAAGCACCCCAGATATTTATCATTCTTCCTATCGGTATGATTCTGTGCTCTTCATTTTTATTAGTTTAGGTTTATAAATTAACCAATAGTAATAGCAATAGAAATGCAGTGATATTTTCCCCCCTAAGCCAAGTTCATTCAGATTATTAAAGATTTAGATTTAACTCTTTCTGAACAAATGATGTATTGTCTGGCCTTTGCTTACAATGTCACAGACATCCTTCACTTTTGTGTTTGCTGGAGGAAGCTTAATCCAGGATAGGTGAATACTCCAGTTGGCTGTTGTATGGATGAAAAATGTCAGTGTTTTCCGAACAAGCCATTCAAGTATGCTTTCTGGTTTTTCACTGTGCTGTTTGATGTTTTTCTTCAATCAACTGACTCTCTTGCCTGCTATTTATTTTAAAAGGAAAATTTTAACATCATAACTGGGAAGTTAGTACCTTTACTTGCCTTAAATAAGTTATTCCTAAAAGTAAATATGTGACTGTAAAATCAGCATTCATTCATGGACCAGCTAAAATCACCTAATGCACCACTAGCAACTCCGTCCTTCTGGCTGCTTAGACCAAAAGCCTGGGAGCCATAGTTGACTCTTCTTTCTCTCACTCTTCTTAGGCAACCTGACAGCAAATCTTACCAGGTCAGATCTCTAAATATCTGGAATTGTGCTACTTCTCACCACCCTCACTGCCATCACCCTGGTCCAAGCCAGTATTGTCTTTTGCTAGGATGATTGCAGTAGCCTCCTAACTATTTCTGCCCTGGCTCCCTTCACTGTATTCTTCCACTGCAGTCAGAGGGATCCTGTTAAAAGCAAGTTAGATCCTGTCGGTCCTCTGTTTAGGACTCCAGTGCCTTTTTGTGTCGCTCAATAACAGTTGGCGGCCTTAATTTCCTACTCAGCTAAATGGACATCTCTGCTGTCCTTTGACACTGTGGGGCGAGGTCCTACTTCAGGGCTTTTGCACTTGCTGTTTCCTCTGCCTGGAAGCCTTTCCCCTCAGCTCTCCATAAGCCATGCTCCCCCATCTTTGGGTCTTGAGTCATGACACCTGATAGCAGTAAGGCTTTCCTTGATCACCCTGTTTAAAATGTGAACTCCTCCCCGCATTACTCCCTGCTCCAGCACACCTCCATCTGTCATCCTACATACTTTGCGTATTTATGTGGTCAATTATTCATAGATGTGCTCCACTAGAATGTAAGCTCCATGAGGGCAGGCATTTTTGTTTTGTTTATTGCTTATTCCCCAGTGCCTAGAAAAGTGCCTGTATATAGTAGATACTCAGATATTTATTTAATTGAATAGTAGCGTGTGTCCCACACTTTGGGGAATACTAAGTTATACTGGGAACACCTTCTGCGGTCTTGAGCCCCTCCAGTGGGTCTTTCTTCGCAGTCATGTGTTAAGAGCTACTTGCCTCTGAGAATCTAGCCAGTGGGGGCTCAGCATTTAAGGCACAGAAAGCTCGTAACTTGCCTGGATCCTGAGTTTTATCCAGAGGAAATAGTCCAAATGCCAGGGGGCGTGGGGAGGCGGGAGAGGTGAGCAGGACTGGTTGGGGAGCCACCCGAGGACATCACTCCACAGCCTCTTCCCTGTCTGGCCTCACTACCTGGCCTCTGTTCTGGAAGACACCCAGGAGCGGCTCAAGCCTCAGCCCGAACTCTGCTGAGGGGATAATGGCTGGAACCTGTGACATGTGTTTGTGTCCTTGCTTCCGAGAGCTGCTTGTCAGGCTTTGGGAGTTTTGGGAACAAGTAAACCAGAGAACTGGCTCCCACCCTCTTTTTCACAGGTTAACAGAGAAACTATGGTTTAAATAATTGAAAACGTTATCCTTCAGTTGCCTCTTTGTTGATCAAGAGGACATTGTTGTCATTTGACGTGCCAGGGTGACTCTTCCTCCTGAGGTAGTTTGAGAGTCATTCCACAAATGAGCACACTCTTCGCCTCAGAAATGTGTCCTGAGACCAAAACAAACGAAATACTTTCTTCCCTTTTGTCAGCACTCAGTATTGACGGCTTTCATCTCACACTAGTGGACCCAAATTAGTCAGCATTTCTGCATGCAAAGCCTTTATGAAGTTTGTCAAAGCCGCGGGGATGGTGGGGGTGTCTGTCTAGGTTTGGTCATGTAGCTCTGGTTCAGTTGTCGCGTCACCTGTAACAAAACCGCGTGCCCCTTGCTTCTGGTTGTGCTGGTCGGTACTGACCCCCTGGCAAGCCGCGAGTTGCAGGTACAAGAACTTGCAGCGCTTACCTGCATGTTGGCATCTTTCTCCCAGGTAGTGATAACGGGCAGCTCGCTCTGGGCTTACGAGTTCCCCTGCAGTTGCTAGTATCTTGAATTTCTTTCCATTTATTTTAGGAGTAAAAGTCCCTCGCAATTTCCGACTGTTGGAAGAACTCGAAGAAGGCCAAAAAGGAGTAGGAGATGGCACAGTTAGCTGGGGTCTAGAAGATGACGAAGACATGACACTTACCAGATGGACAGGGATGATAATTGGGCCTCCAAGAGTAAGCGTCGAGCTACGGCTATAAATGTCACTGTCGTAAATCCCCTGTGCCTCCTTTTTACAAAGTGTAGCCTTGTCACGGCAGAGCTCACCAATGGTATAGTTTCTGAAATGTGCCTATTCTTTTCTGACCAGTTTCAGTTTATATATTTGAGCCTCCTCTGATGCTGTTTAATCCCTCTAAATGGTAAGCAAAAACCTGTGTAGACTCAGTGTGTGAATTTACATGACAATGTAGACAGTGAGGTTTGAGGTAATTGTACCGTCAGATGCAGTTAAGAACAAACTCTTGGGCTTCTCAGATAACAAGGCTCCAGATAGATCCAACGTTCCTGAAGACAGTGTCCAAATGAACTTCAGAAAACCTTCCCGTTTGTGGTTTTTATTCACTGGTTCCCACTTCTACCGTGTATATGTGTCCTAATTCATTGGGCCGCTTAATAAACGGTGATTGCTGGCCTGGTCTACTCTGGTCTGCTCCAGGCACTGTGAGGCCCAGAGCCTTTGCGGTGAACACCAAGACAGTGGAGATGGGGAAAGTGATCTCTCTTTGAGAGCTTCGTGATTTGGGAGAGTTCCCAGCCTTCACAATGCCAGCCAACCTTTTTTTATGGCATATAGTAAACTCCCAGAAATGTCATTTAATTCTCACAAGAACCTTCTATTAGGTGCTACCATTGTGTAGTTGCAGTCCATTTTACAGATGAGGAAACAGACTCAGAGAAGTAAAGTTCCTTGCCCAAAGTCACGTGGCTGGTAATTCCCAAACCAAGTCTGACTCCAGAGCCCGTGCTCGTAACCACTATGCTCTAGGGAGGCTGTAGTCTCCCTCCTGTTTATACTTTGAGTTTTCCTCTGTTCTCATTATAGAATTATCCAGAGTATTAAGGAGTAATTTGATGTAGGAATGAAGAAATAGATTCCTATAATGTGACACTTTGTCCAGACAAGCAGTAAGAGAGTTCGCCTGAATGTAGCTGGACCTTTCCTGTGTCTTTTTGTGCGTAAGGATGCTGATGTTCATTCATTCTTTTTACTGCACGCAAGGCTCTGCTCCAGCTCTGGGAGATGGAAAGGCACGTGGAGTGTGGCCCCGGCTGAAACAAGGAAGAGTGTCGTGCTCATTGAAAGTGTTAGGACAGTCTGCTGTTCATCTTAGACTGTCATAAACACTTAGGGTAAATGATTGGCTTCGCCATTTAATGTTACTTTTTGAGTCATTTTTGTGACCCTATAGTTTTGTTTTTTGGGTTCTTAAAAAAAATACTCAATCCGTTTTTACTCATTTCTTGATTTTTTTTTTCTTTTTTTTTTTTTTTAATCTATGAAAACCAGGATTTTCTGAATCTGTTAAATACTGGGGAAAACCTGATCTAGAAAGCTCATTTCTTCATGGAGATTATTTTTCTTGCTGTCTCCGAAAGTCCATTGTGTAGTGATGGCTTCCTTCACTTCATTTCATCTCTTTCTAAGAGTGGTGTAGGTTTCTGGAGGATGGGAACTATTCTTCCGTCCTCCTTACTCTCCAGAACACCTGGAAATGATGCAGAACAAGGTAGTTCTTGTTCAGTAGATTTGTTAATCAACCGACTGGTTTTCAGGTGCTAACAAATTAACAGTGCACAACATTGGAAATACACTAAATACCACCGAATTACACACTTAAACACACAAATGAACCAATAAAAGGAACCACTAAGTTCTGTTGAAAATATTCTATTCTACCTAAAACACATTAGATTGCCCTGAGTTTCAGTTTCTCTTTTTCCAAAAGGGGCTGAGTTTTAATGAGTAGCTTCAGTATGCGAAGTGCTTTCCATACATACTTTTTAAAGTCACACCTATTGAGATACAATTCACTTGCCGTAGAATGTACTTTTAAAATGTACAGTTCAGTGGTTTTATTATACTCAGAACTCTACAACTATCACTAATTTCAAAACAGAAAGAAAGCCCGTCCCCCTTGGCGGTCACGCCCAATCTGCCCCCCATTCCTCAGCCCTGACTCTCACTAATTCACTTTCCATCTCTATGAATTTGCCTGTTCCGTACATTTCATATAAATAGAACCATTCAATATGTGGTCTTTTGTGATTGGTTTTTAATTAGCATGTTTTTAAGGTTTGTCGACGTTATAGCACTTACATTTTTATGACTGACTAGTATTCCATTATATGGATATACCATTTTTTGTTTATCCATTAATTGGTTGATGGACATGTGGATTTTTTTCCACGTTTTGCCTATTATGAAGAAGGCTGCTATGAATGCTATGTACAGGTTTTTGTGTGGACATAAGTTTTCAGTTCTCTTAGATATATACCTAGGAGTAGAATTGTTGGATCATACGGTAATTCTATGTTTAGCATTTTAAAGAACTACCCAAACGGCTTCCCAAAGTGGCTGCACCGTTTTACGTCCCCACCAGCAGCAACACATCAGAACAGGGTTGCGATTCTTCTGCACCCTCACCAATACTTGTTGTTGTCTGCCTTTTTATCCCGATGGTTTTGATTGCCTTGGCTCGCCAAGGTTAAAAGCAAAGTCACGAAAAGAACTTCGTGCTTCAAGGTGCTTCCTGTGACAGTCTGTTTTAAGAGGAGCATAGAAGGTGTATGCCGTGCCTTTGGAATAGCTACATAATTATAATATTAAAGCATCTAAATAGAGCACTTGAGTAACTCATCTCCCTATTAGATTTTTGTTGTATTATTCAAAAGAAAATTCATCAAAATTTAAAAGGTATAATACCATATGATCTAGCAGTTCTGCTCCAATTTACTTAGCTTTTCTTGACTATATTGCCCAAAAGCCTATATGTACAAAAGTACTTCATGCAGAGTTTTCAATAGTAGCAAAATATTGGAAACCACCTCAGTGTCTTTCAATTCACCATGCTATGTGTCCTGTCAAGCTGTTGAAACGAATGAGACAAATTTATTTGTGCTGAAATGGAATGATCTCTATGATATCTAAGTGACAAAAGAGAGGTGCAAAGCAGTATACAGAATATTCTGCCACACAGGATGGAAGGAAGGGGAAAAGGAAGAGGTCACATGTGTACTTGTGCTTTTGTGTGCTCAAAACATAAAAGAAATTGGCGACCGTGATTGCCTTCTTCAAAAGGGATCTGGCTAGCTGGGGCCAGGGTGGAAAGGAGACCATATATCTTTTTGTACTCTTTGAGTATGCTTTAATTATATATGAATTATGTGTGTGTGTTAGCTATTTGAGTGTTTATTTTATTATTTTATTTTTTTATTTTATTTTATTTTACTTTATTTTATTTTACTTTACGAAAGTCCTCCAAACCTAAAAGCAAAGCTTCTCACCCAAATGGCCCTTGCAAAATTCTGGCAAGTGTCAGACTGTCCACAGCATTAGATGTGGAGTATTTCTACTCTAACCGCAGAGGTGCTGACAGTAGCCAAGAGATAGAGCTGGGTTTCTCAGCCTCAGCACTACTGACATATTAGACTAGATCATTCTTTGTTGTGGAGTTGTCCTGTGCATTGTGGGATGTTTAGCAGTATCCCTAGTCTCTACTTGCCTTCCCCAGTTGTGACAACCATAAATGTCTCCAGATGTTGCTTGATTCCTGTCACGCCCCGGGAAGCGGGTGGCAGAAATCGTCCTGGTTGAGAAGCACTGTTATGCCTCTGCGGTTCTCCAAGAGTGTTTTCTGTGTGGGTGAGAGCCTGAGTGTGTGTTTATACACATACTTGTCTAAAAGGGCTGTGTACATGCATAAGAACAAAAGGTAATTACAAGAGTGTATGAAGTAAAAGGAAAATGATCCTTTCCCTATTTCATTATACTGCCCACAGAATGAAAACTGGTCAGGTGGAGTGTGGTGTGTTTCTGCTGGCGTTTGCCGTGGGTACACAAACATAAATACATGCCCTTAATACAGATGAGACCTTGTTCTGCATAACATGGTGCAGCTTTATTTCTTCACTTAAATGATGAGTATCTTTCCATATCAGGCCTATTGACCTCTCTTTTTAAAAAGCTTCAAGTTACATGTCTGATGTATGAATATATTCTCAAAAATTTTCAAACAATGCAGAGTATGGAGATTAAGACATTCACTTTGTTCCCTTTAACTCTTTGCATCATTCAGGAAAAAAGAAACCATACTGGGTATTTCAACAGAGATAATTTAATATAGGAAGTTGATCAGGTAGGCGTTGGACTGAAAAAGTAAAAAAGGTACACTACAGAAAACAGTAGTCTTCCCACCCCACCCCCCGGGGCTGGGAGGACGGGAGGTGGCTAGGGATAGCGGAACCTAGCACTGGAGGAGAAGCACCCTCAGCGGCTGGTCCCTGCAGAGGCTGGAGGGACTGGTTGGATGAGCGCTGAGACCAGAAACGAGACCGGAGGCAGCTCTTGCTGCCAAGATGCGTGGCTTCTCCTGGGGTGACACTGACAGAAACAGAAAGCAAATGGGAAGGAGCAAGTGCCTCCTTTCTTTCTCCTTATTTTATGTTAGGATTGTGTGGTTAACTTGATAGTTTAGTCTTTAGACTGTAGAATATTCCAGAGGCCCTAGGATTGAATTAGGGAAATGAATAATTCATATGGCCTCAAGATGGGTTCTGTGGCTCACTCAGAAGGATACCCTGAGCAGTGGTGTCTTGTCACTGCCTAAAGGGATGTGCAGGTGCTGGCTAGTAAGCCCCAGCCCACCTTGCTCTGCCCTTTGGGTACTGGGGCTGGCCTTCTGCAAACTACATTCCGTTTCTCCTTTGTACGCTGGCTTCCTGTTAGGTGCCTCCATTCGGGACACAGGAGAGAGCCTGAAAGGCAGGGCAAAGGGACTCGCTCCTTCCTGTTTGCTTATTGTTCTGGTTAAGAACCCTTCATTCTGGCATCGCCTGTGGGTTCCAGCCTCCAACTTTTGGGGGGCACTCCCAGCACCAGCCTCGCAGCCCCCCCACTCCGAGGTCTTTGTTCAGCTCCGAAGGCCTCTCCTCTGAGCCTCTAGCTCTGATAAACTGTGGCCTGTTGCCTTGGTTCCCCCAGCCGTAAGGGGCACCCCCTGTTCCCTCCGTTATCACCTCCGTGTTAGCTCAGTCTAGTGACACTGATGTAACCGATTCCCTGTGTTCAAGTCTCTGTTAAAATGCCTAGTATGGTGCCCTTTTTCCCCGGCTTATCCCTCTGCCGCACCCCGCTGTCCCCCCAGTCACATGGGTAGCACTTCAGTACGTCCCGCTCGCTCGCGCTTCTTTCTCTGCATCTACCTACCTGTCACCACCCTGAGTCATGAAGGTCTCAGGCGCTACAGTCTCATTTTAGCCCGCCCACCCTCTGTACTAACACCATGTGTCCACATATACATTAAACATAAGTTTTCTTTAACTGCGTAAGATTTGAATGAAGTAGCAGTTGGCTAGTTGACCTAATGTCACCGTTTTATACATTAATTTAGATTTTGTAATTTTCTTTGCATATTTTTGCAGCCAACGGCTTTTTCCTTTCCTCATATCTCATACATTTTAAAAAGAGATTTTAATTTATAAAACTTGTAGTTTTACAGAAAAGTTGCAACAGTAGTATAGAAAGTTGCCATACGCACCCCCCCTCTTCTCCTTACTGGTAACATCTATTAGTTTAGGACATTTGTAAAAACCAGTGAACCAATATTGATATATTATTATTAACTAAACTAAAGTCCATGACTTACTCAGGTGTTCTTAGTTTTTACCTTATGTCTATTTTCTGTTCCAGAATCCTGCCCAAGATACTACATTATATTTTGTCGTCATATCCTGGGCTCCTTGTGGCTGTGACAATTTCAGGTTTTTCTTGTTTTTTTGCCCTTGACAGTTTTGAGGAGTACTGGTCAGGTATTTTGTAGAATGTCTCTCTGTTGGAATTGGCCCGATGTCTTCCCTCAGGGTTAGGCTGGGATTGTCTCATGTATATAAATTTTTAGGTCCAGGAAAAGTTTCTAATCTCTAGGCTCTGAGCCTATGGTGTCTCATGGAGAACCAGCCTGTGTGCACTTAAATATACCCAGAAATTGAGGGAGGCATCTGTCTGCTTTTATAAGTTGTACATATTTTGCAACTTGCTGGCTATACCACCAGCTTTGTCTTTGTTGTGTCTGTGTCTGTCTGTGTGTGTGTGTGTACTTCTGGGCCTCAGCCTTTGAAAAGGCTACAAAGTATCTGCTTATATGAATATGCCATATTTGTTGAATCAGTCCCTTGCAGGTAGACATTTAGATTGTTTACAGTTATTTTTGCTGTTGCAGACAATGTTTCACCTTTTTGTGCACAAGTGTGAGTCTGTCTGTAGGAGATTCCTCGAAATGGTCTTGCTGGTCTGAGCATGCCTGCCTGGCGTTTTGATAGGCACTGCCAATCAAATTGCCACATCAACAGTGTGGAAAGTGTTTGTTTCGTGATCAAATAATGAATCTTAAGAGCTGTGTTCCTTACAGAGACAGAATGTTCTAGCAATTCTCCTTGAGACACATTTCCTTTCTTCCAAGAAACCTTTTTAGCAGGTCCCTGCCGCACTTGCAAACAAAAGACGAAACCAGAACGCTGTTTTCCACAGAAGTCTTGCTTTGGGCTTTTTCACGACCCTTCAGGGGTCTCTGTGTTCACTTGACTTGAAGCATTTTTTACTGTGTTCCAGTGAATTGCCAGTTCAACATCAGTGGTCAGAATTCAGTATTTCTTTTTGTTTTTTCATTTTGGGAAGTTAGTCATAGCACAGATGTTTTTAAATTAGACTTTGTGGTGTCAAGAGCAATGTTAAGGCTTAATCTCTGTTACAGTCAGAGTCCTATTAATAAGCTGCCCACTTTCTTAACCATTTTGACGCTGTTGTTAATAGACACCAGTGAAATTTACCAATACTGATAAGCCACGAAACATACCGGCCGATAGATTTATTGGTGCATCAGAGCCTCCAGAATGTGGTATCAAGTATTTTAAAAGACTGTGATTTTAGCAGTTACCTTGAGCCCATCCCCCCAAGGGCTTTTTATGTAAGACATTCTGTCTGAATTGTGACCAAACGATGAGCATGAATGCAGGACACACCCAGAGATGAATTTGGGATCCATGCAGTCAACAGATGCTTAGTGTGTAGCTGCTGATGGAGACTGCCAGGCGTTAAGGATAGAACTTTGATAATATTTTCCATAAATCTGTATGGAAATCACGTCCCCGTTTGCTTCCTGCTTGTTACGTTTAGTGAGTGAATTTTTTTTTCTCTGAGGAATCACCCGAATGGCAGCAAGGTATTTGTTTTATAGAAGCATGAAGGGCAGCATTCATTCATTCAACAAACAGTTAAGGACCAATTCTGTTGAGGCCCCTGCCCTCCTTGTTCTGTGTTTGGTGAGGGAGGCCTGACAGGAGACTGGGTGTCAGTGTTCAGGTGAGGGTGGGGGAATCAGTGGGACTTGTGAAAGGAGAGTTCACTTGAGCCAAAGAGCTGCAGGATGCAGCGGAACCAGCTGGTGAAGGGGCCCCCAAGATGGAGAGAGTAGTAAGGAAGCCAGAGGGAGAAGAATAAAAGAAGAGGAAGGCAGAGGTGCACAGGGTCCAATCCAGGAACTTGGACTTCTTTCTCAGGTCACTAGGAGGCCATTGGAGGGGTTAAGCTGCCAGGGACAGTTTCCTCATTTAAAACATCAGTTAGGCTGCTGTGTGGAGAACAGAGTGTAGGGGAGCAAGAGAGAAAGCAGACTTGGGTGAGTCAGATGGGGCGCAGTGGTGGAGGAAAGTGGATCGGTGTGGGTTCTCTCTTGGAGGCAGAAGCTGAGATTTTTTGATGCTTGGAAGATAGGGGATAAGGGAATCGTGGCTGGCTGCTAGGTTTTTGCTTTTTAACTGCTAGTTATGGTGCCATATTTACAAGGGAAGCAAAAAGGAGGAGCAGGTTGAGGGTAGGTAGAAATCCAGAGCTGAGTGTTGGTTTTGGTATATAGTTTGGGGTCTCTGTTAAATGGATGTGGAAGGTTTCTCTGGGTATGTTATGGATGCCTTCTGAATCTTAAGATACGTTCCCGTTTTTTTTATTAGGGACAGGCCACTATTCAGACACAGTGTTTTCAAGTGTTTCAATCACATTCTCTGTGATTTATTTTCCCCAAACACCGCTAGATGTCACTGTTCATATGGAGCAGTTACTTGTGCTGCAGGCACTGAGGAAGGGGCACAGTGCCTAAGAGGGGAACCCAGAGGAGGGTGGTCCCTGCATTCGAGGGTGCCAGTCTGACAAGGAGACTTCACCACGGTGTGGTCTTCAGACACAAATGATAACGATGTGATTTCATACAGCCCAGAAAACTGTGGATTAGCCTTCTGCCCTGTGTCATATTTGAACTAGGGGGTGTTTGACTAGGTGATCTCTCAGTGGGGTCTTAAAGGTTGTACAGTAGTAGTTCAAGTGGAGAAGGGCGCTCTAGGCAGAAGGAACAGCCTGCCAAGGGCAGCACATTTTGCTGTTCGTTGGGTAGAAGTTACAGTGAGAAGTTCTTTGGCCTGGACAATGGGACTTTTCCAGTGTTTCCTGACATAGGCACAGATGGTGTTTGAAGAAGACCATTTTTATGCAGGCCTGGCTTCCTGGGACCCCTGCTTCACACGCTAAGTGCCAGTAATCTCTCAGGTCATCCTGAAGACAGCCGAGGGGGATGGTACCTGCCCGTTGAGATCTCCTGCACGGCCCCAAAGTGATGAGGATGTAGGAAAACAGCTGTGTGTCTGCGCCCCACCCCTACCTTCTGCTTAAGTTTGAAGTTCTCTAAAGAGTTGCCTGTTCTGTGCTTTGGACATAGTGGCATTTAATGCATCAGCCAATGATGCTGGCATGAATAGACATTTAGTGTGGCTTCCCAGAATAGAGAAGGCAGTCTCTTATACCCTATTCCCCAGAGCACAGGACAGGGCTGCAAAGTAGAGCAATTAACATAAACCAAGTCCATCTGTTTGGACTTACTAACTTAAGACTTCAGTGATTCTAAATTGTCTGTCTTCTTTTCATTCCCCCCAAGGCCAGAATTCACAGACATTAGTGTAGGCACTGGTTACGGCTGACTTGCCAAATAACAGGTAGATTTGTGTAATGGAAGCAGATGGACCAGTTCTGCAGTCAGGGGTAATGGGGTTTCAGGAGGTCTGCCGATTTTAACTCTTTGTTTGTAATTGCCTGTCATCTCTGTACCTTTTTTTTCCAGACAATTTATGAAAACCGAATATACAGCCTTAAAATAGAATGTGGACCTAAATACCCAGAAGCACCCCCCTTTGTAAGATTTGTAACAAAAATTAATATGAATGGAGTTAATAGTTCTAATGGAGTGGTAAGTTGTTTTCTCTGCCCTTGTGCCTTGGGGTTCAGAAACGCTCTGTACTTTAACATTAGGGTCACTTTGGGCCTAATTCCATCTGTTCCTTGGTTATTGGATGGTAAAACATTTTGCAGCACGAACATGTGCAGATTGGGGGGAAGGGCTGTTTACCAGTCGTACTCACCCATCACGCATTCGGCACTTACTCTGGGCCAGCGCCGTGCTGGTCACTTTGAGGTGTGAGTTCACTAGTCCTCATGACATTCCCCCCGGAGGTAGAAATGGGGACACTGAGGCACAGAGGTGAAAGATCTCGCCAGGCTCACGCTTTTATCTCATGGCCCTTATTTGTGGACCGGTGGTTCATGACATTTGTTTCCTTTACTGGCCTTGCTTTTCTACCTTATTTTCACCACCATAAACAGCAACCAGTCTCCCTTGTCATTAGAAGGCAGTGATGGCAACAATAAATACTATGAAAGTAAAGCAAAGGGAATCGAGTCTGCCTCCACGTGTTGCTTGCCAAAGGCTTTAGCCTTTGACGCCTGCTCTCGTGTTCCAAGGGAGATCGGCAAATGTACAGGGATGTTACACATGTTAGCATCACGGGAGCTCAGGCTTTATTTTGAGAGACTCAGAAGACTCAGGGAAAAAACTGAAAAGAAGTGAGCCTCGTGACTGTGCGTTCAGTGTTGAACCCAGAACTCGGCCCACGCTTTGGGAAATGTCTTCTAGGAAACACTGCGCTCATTGGGGAGAGTATGACTCTGAGGCAGGTCCTTGTCACTGGAACTTGCTCTTCCCACCACCCTTTATCATCCACCACCTGGGTGTAGAGTCGTGAAAGGACAGGCAGTGAGCAGAGGCAACCCCCGGCCCAGGAGCAGGTCATTGTCTTAGAGCCTGTTGGGTTGATTCTCACCAAGTGTCAGGGCCATTTCTCTAAACATGTCTTTAGTTATCGATAATATCCTTCTCCCAAACAGAGAGGGTTTGGAACACAAAAAGGGAAAAACTGGTGGGAGGGAATCTTGCAGGTATTCTGCACCTCAGATATTGTGTGATCGGCGTGTTCAGCTTGAAAAATGCAATTTACTCAAGTGTGTAGTGTAGCTTCACTCCAGCGTACAGCTATTCTTTTGTTTGAGAGTCTGACAGTAACTGGTTCTCTTTTGCCTTTTTATAGGTGGACCCAAGAGCCATATCAGTGCTAGCAAAATGGCAGAATTCATATAGCATCAAAGTTGTCCTGCAAGAGCTTCGGCGCCTAATGATGTCTAAAGAAAATATGAAACTCCCTCAGCCACCTGAAGGACAGTGTTACAGCAATTAATCAAAAAGAAAAACCACAGGCCCTCCCCCTGCCCCCATTCAATTTAAGCAGTCTTCATTTTCCACAGTAGTAAATTTTCTAGCTACGTCTTGTAGACCTCAAAGTACTGGAAAGGAAGCTCCCATTGAAAGGCAGTTGTTTATCTTAAGATACTGTAAATGATACTAATTTTTGTTCATTTGAAATATATAAGTTGTGCTATAACAAATCATCCTGTCAAGTGTAACCACTGTCCACATAGTTGAACTTCTGGGATCAAGAAAGTATATTTAAATTGATTCCCATCGTAACCGGTGGGGGACGTCTAACTCAACTGTGAAAAGACACATCACACAATCACCTTGCTGCTCATGACATGGCCTAGGGGCTCTGCCTTCTCCGCCTCCCCCTCCCCCTGCCTCCCTCCCTGCCTGCAACAGCCCTCCAGCTTGGGGTGGCCTGTTAGAGTAGATGTGAAGGTTTCAGGTCACAGCCTGTGGGACTACTGCTGGGTGTGTGGGGGTGCTTCGTGTGCACCCTTGGTTTCTTTTTTTAAGTCTTAAATGATGCCCTCCCCTCCAAGCCATCGTCTTTTCCCCAATCTCTACCACCACCCTTGGCCGAAGCATAGATTGTAACCCTTTCTGCTCCCCTCCGAAATTGGCCTTTGGTGAGGAATTCAGGGCTTTCCCCATATCTTCTCCCCCCCACCTTTATATCGAGGGGTGCTGCTTTCTCCTTCCTCCGCCTCCTCAAGTCCCTTTTTGCACCGTCACCACCTGACACTTCCTATGACACTCCCTTGCTTTGGCCAGAAGCCATCACCATCAGGTAAGGTTGGAAAGAGTCTCTGACCTCTCTCGTTTAGTTTTGGAACCACATTCATTTGCTCTCCGCCAGCCTAGGAAATGAATACTGGGTCCTCAGCCCTGCCATCCTCTGCTGTCGTCATCAGCTGAGGCGTTTTTTTAGCTCAGGTTTTGATAAGGTGAAAACAGTCAGCAGGGTTACTCAGACCTGCCAGCTCTCAAAGTCCTTGGTAGTTAAGCTTGGAGAAAGGCCACAGAAGACACTTGTAAGCACACATGATCCCTCTGAATGAGTTGTTTTCTTTTCCTGTAATTGCTTTTTGCTTTTAAAAATTGAAGTTTTAAACAGGGCTCTCATTTGGTCACCTTTGCAATCCATTTGGGTCTAGTTTGGAATCTGACAACTGGAACAAAAAGAACCTTGAATTCGGTGCACACTTTGGTTTTGGTGCTGCTGCTCCTCACGGTTCTCAGCAGGGATTAAGAAAGAGCTCGGTGTGCACGGCAGATCCCCGAAAGTGGCGGGCTTTGACTTCTTGGCAAATGGCTGCATTTTTCCACTTTTCTGTTCAGGACCACTAAATGCTGAGACGTGGATGCATACCGAAATAAAAGCAATTCATTGTGTTCCAAAAGGGTTTTTTTTTTTTTGGTTTTTGGTTTTGTTTTGTTAGTGTTTGTGTAAAACCACCTTTGGAAGCAGCAACTATCAAGTCTGAAAAGCTATTGATGTTTCCATTAATCTTTTTCTGGGGAAAACCTTAGTTCTAAGGATTTAACATCCTGTAAGTAAAATTTAACATGACAGTATTCCATAAGCAGCCTTTTTATTGTCAGACCATTGCCTGATTTTAATATAATAAAAAGTGTGCGTTAATATTTAAGAAGCTGTGCTCTTCTTCCTCTTGGCATGTAACTTAGGAACAGGATTCAATGTTTTAGATGCTTTGAGATTCCAGTTGACAATCCGCATGCCGGGCTTGGCAAACGTTTTCCACAAAGGGTCTAAGTTAGTAAATATTTAGGCTCTGCGGGCCAAGAGGCAAAATTGAAGATGCTATGTAAGTATTTATATAACGAGAAAACAAATTTCCACAAATTTTTTTACTGATGAAATTCAAAATATAATAATTGAGTACAATTTTTTTGTAATGTGACAGGCCTACTAATGAGAAGATGGAATTCTTTTTAGGGGAGAACATTTTGCTTAATTGGGATACAAAGTTAGTATTCCCTATTAAATCCATCGCAAATGTTCATCTGTAAATTATATTTCATCCGAGGGCTCATACAGAAATGGGCAGTGGGGCAGACTTGGCCCATGGCCCATAGTTTGCCAATTCCTGTCCTAAAAGATTGTAGTGGAGGGGATGGGATGGGCAGCCTTCAATTTAAGTAGCTTTGTGGGACTCTAGCTATTAAGTCTCCACTAAAAGCTACTGGCTGGATTTAGTATAGGGGGTGGGGGATTTTCACAGGTATTTCTCGTCTCTGAAAAGGACTTGATCTGATGGTTGACAAATTGTCTACCATCCACTGTGTGAGGGGTGGAAACGTCTGGTTGTTTTTAACCAGGATTTGAACTTCCTGCTGTGGTCCCAACCGCCAACAGGAACGCCCTTGGTGTCCTGTGGCAGGAGCCAGGCCATTCCCTTGTGGCTGTTGGGGCCAGCTCAGATGTCAGAACCTGGCTGTCTGGAAAGGGCCAGGTTGTTCCTAACAGGCCACCCTCCACAAAGCACTGCCCGAAATTTGCCCAACGGTCCTCTCTCTGTGTCCTCTGGACTGAATCGCAGCCTTTCAGCTCCCCTGAAAGGTGATTGGGCCAGGAATTTGTGGGTTCTTCACCCTCAGTGAACTCTCCCAAGGGAGAATGGACAGGGAGGCTCAAAGTATTTCAAAATTCTGCTGGAAAACCCCAAAGCAAATTCAGGGCTAAATCTAAACATGGCAGCGCTTTGCTGAGTGACCTGCAGAGAGGAAAGGAGTTATGTCTAAAATCCTAGTGTGGACCTTTTACATTCTTAGCGGACTACATGGAACTGGGTTTAGAGCTTCAGAAACACAGCCAGAGCTTTCTTGACCGTTCGAATCTGTGATCTGGTTGTGTCCCACAGTTGTGTGCTTTGCCCTTCATTGTTGCTGGTGGACTTTACGGCTGGACTCAGGCATAAACAGGGCAGAGAAGAAGAACTGCGAGGAGCTGCTTTTGCCAGCTGGCCTGCCTGGCTCCCACCCCAGTCCCCAGCTCCTGCCAGGTCTTCTGCTCCTGACAAAATACTTCCACCGTTATCTTTCAGTGTGTAGAACTTTGGGGTGCAAGGAGGTCTCCATAGTGACCTGACAAAGTTACCCTGACAAAGGGTAAAGCACCCTTTCTGACCAACAGCAAACCAGTGATGGGTCTCCGCTACCCCATGATCTCTGACCATGATCTAGGGGTGAGGGCAGGTCTCTTGAGCTGTTGTCTCTGCTGAGAAAATTCCTGGGCCCTTTAGGTGGGGGAAGGGCACCCCTGATGCACTGTCGCCCATAGTTGCAATGTAGCAACATAGGGGGTCAAACCACAGACCCTGCTGAGTGTAGGCTGCCAGCAGCACCCTGCTTGGCTCCTTGACCTTTTGCCTTCCCCCTGGGGAGCAAGTGGACAGTCACATCATGTCCCCTTTGATTGGTGTGCCTGTTCCACATTACATCATCACAGAACCCTGTGAAGGACTCAGGACATGGCATTGGGGGTTTCCCCCTCCTTCAGCAGGGGAGGAAATTCTGAGGAAGGGCAGCCATTCCCCGCACATAGCCAAAGGGAAGCTCACCCCCACTGTCCTTGGCCTAGAATGCTCTTCCCTCCCCTCTGCATGGCTGGCTCCCCATGACGCACCAGAGAGCAGCTCACTTTATCCTCCCAAGAAGCCTTCCTGGCCCCATCACCTCGTTGTGATTTGTTCAGGGCAGTTACTAATATCTAACTGATTTATTGGTTTAGTTATTACTTTTTCTGTCACTGAATTAGGCCTCATGCAGGTGGGTGCCTCATCTGGCATTTTCGCTGTTGTGCCTCCAGTGCCAATGCCGAAAGCCCTGTCTGGCACAAAGTCAGAATGTGTTAAATGAGCGAATGAATTATTCCCCTGATCTGGCCCTGGGCCTGCCTCCCCAGGTCACAGGGGCCTGTCGGGCCATCAGCAGTGAGAAGAGGAGCGTCCGATGGCCTGTGAGGCCTCCTGCTGCCTCCAGCATGTCCTCCCTAAATGATGAGTGGACATTAGGGCCATTGGTTGGTGGAGGGACAAACAGATGGACAGGCTAAGAAGTGAGGTGATTCTAGGTGACATTTGTGAATGGGTGAGTGGATGGAAAGACAAACATACACGAGTGAGTGAGTACAAGTAACATCTTGAGGTAATCTCTCAACTTCGCAGGTTCCCAGCGCAGCTGGTTGGGCACGTCCCTAACTCCTCTGTGCCTTTCAGTATCTACTTCACAGGATTGTAAGGCTAACGTGTGGTTGTACGTGTAGTGGGGTTCTCACAGTCCTCGGTACATACAGACCCTCAGTAAACGTTAGGGAGCTACTGTTATTACCCCATTCCAGGAAGAGAAAAGTGAAACTCCCAGGGTCTCCCAGTGTTGGGGTTCCCGGTTCTGGCCAGGCCTGCGCGTCCGCTATGGGCCAGCGGAGGGCGCCCGCGCGCTGCGGGCCGGTGCGACGACTGCTCTGGCCCTAGTAGGCTCCCAGGGTGGGTGTGGATGAAGGAACAGATGTGGCCTCGAGGCTGGGAGGCACCACCTCTGAGCTGGGCTCTCAGGCATCTGGGTGTGTGCAATTGGCGCAGGAAGACCCTGCAGGAGATCCTGGGAGGGGGAAGCGCGACCCCCCACACACCCCTGAAGGAGCTCTACCCCTAGTGCACCCGCACTACCAGCCCTCTCTATGAGGCTGGTCGAGCTGAGGCTCAGAAAGGGCGTGGCCAAGGTTGCCCAGCTCAGGTGAGTGGGGGGGAGGGGCTCTGCAGCGACTCCACGGGGCCTCTGCCTGCAGGGGTGGAAAACTCAAAGTCTTAAAGGCCTGATGGGGGCTGCTGTGAACTGTAGAACTGACCATATCTGCCTCTGAAATGCCAGCTAGGGATGGCCAGATCTTGTTTTAAGATTTATTTTTTAATTACAGGATGACATACAATATTAGATTAGATTCAGGTGTACAACATAGTGATCAGACATTTATATACCTTACAAAGTGTATTATAGTACCATCTGACACCATACATCGTTATTACAATATTATTATTGACTATATTTCCTATGCTGTACTTTACGTGTCCGCGTCCATTTTTCGATTTTGTAAGAGAGAAGCCAGACATTGGGATTTAGTAAAATATCTCAGTTTTCACAATGGCAGTGGAGTACAGGCTTTTTTTAAAATCACCAGTTGCCAGCCCTGATCTACTTTTAATGCTCACTGAGGAAGGCATTTGGAGACAAAACCATGCCCCCCCACACCCTTTCTTCACCTGCCCACCCAGTCTCCCTCCTTCAGGCCTCAGTTTACAGGTCACCTCCAGGTGGGTTAGGAGCCAAACACCATCCTTGAGCTTTCCCAGTGGAGTTTCCATCCATGGGTTTGTCATTCCCTCATTCAACAAGCATTTACTGAGTGTTGCGTGCTAACCCCTGTGCTAGGACAAAACAAACAAAAAACCCTGCCTTCGTGGAAGTAACCTTTGAATGAGGAAGACGGGCGATAGTCAAGGTGAATAGACTAGTCATGTTTGAAGAATTAAGCACATACCCAAGTAAGGGAACAGGATGGCAGGGCAGTGCTGGGCAGGGGGGCGTCTCGCTGAGGAGGTGACTTCAAGTGTGTGGAGGACCTGCCATGCCCAGAACCTGGCACAGTAGACAGTTCCAGGTGAAGGGAATGGCAAGAGCAAAGGCCCTGGGGTAGGAAGATACATGTCACATTGTCACATTATAAGCCCACAGTGCATGATGCATAGTAGGCATTCTGTGACCAGATGGATAAATGAACAGGGATGTGCTGTGCCAGGCCCTGTGCTGGGTACAGGGTAGGGAGGGCAACATCTGATGACTGACTGAATGAATGAATAAATGAACCCAGGATTTGTTAGAGTCCAGCTGCTGCTGTCCTGATTTCATCAACTTGATCCCAGGCCTCTCCCACACGTTCTGGCCTCATCCCCAGCCCAGCTGGGAATGACTTTCCAGTCCCACCTGTGGCTGGCAAGGCCCCTGCACAGCCCCACACATCCCTCCAATCTGGCCTGAGCCCCCTGGTCTGTGGCCTAGAAACTAAACTGGCTGAGGGTCTAAGTGTCTTGTGCAAGGGCGTGGGGTGAGGAAGGGAAGCCGAGCTGATGCTACCTGATTTCCCTGGGCCAGGTTGGGCAGGAGGTTCAAGGAACATCAGGCTTTTCCTCAGAGGAAAGCAGTGAGCTGGGGGCTACAGAAGCCCCCACCCCACCCTTGTCCTGGGCTGGAGTCCAGTCTGGAGGAAATGAATCTCCTGAAAGGTGACCTAGTTGGCACATCTAGTCAGAAGAGGCACAGAGAGGACGCACCTCAAGAGCATCCTTAGAGGGGCCATCCTAGCTCTTTCTGGTTCTATCTATGGCTTGTAGCATCAGCAGCCCCCTCTGTTGGCTGGTTGCCCCCACCAGGGTCTGGGGGATGGCAATGGACACTGCCTGGCATGAGGTGGAAACTCAGCCAGCTCCAGGGGTCCCTGAGCTGCACCCCAGCCTAGAGCGGTGGTCCTCCCTCCTCAGGAGCTGTGCCTTGGCTGCCCCAACCATCACAATTTGGGAGCACTTGGTGGGTGATGAACCTCAGGTGGGGCTACCACCTGCCTGGGCCGGCCCTCCCCCTGCCCCCTGCCCATTGACCTCCCTCCCCCACACAGTGGCTCTGGCGTCCAAGCCGTGGGTTCCTTGGAATGAGATTATTTTTCTTCCCAGATAATTCAGGCCAGAAGACTGGGCCAGCCACTTCCGGCCTTGCTGTCCTCACTGCCTTCTTGACCTTTTGATCCACAAACTTGACACTGTGGTCAGAGGCCTAAAGCCAGACCCAAAAGCCCCCTCGCCCTGGCAGATCAGCACTCAGCTCTGGGAATCTGTCTGTAAACACCCAGAAGCCTCGCTGCCCCTTTCCCACAAGCTCCAACTGAGAACATGCTGACCCAGCGATGGCATCCGGTGAATACTGCACTCTACAGTTTACAGGGGGATCTCTAGAGTTCCCTAGTAATCCCAGGGTCACAGCATCCACACTTCCAGAGTCTTTCATTTGACAGGTATGTAATGAGTGTCCTGAGGAAAAATAATAGTGTCGGTGGCTGAGCACCAGCCATGCCCAGGGGCTGGGCAACATGTCACATAAAGTCACTCTGGTCACCTCTGCAACCCTTTGAGGGAGAAATTGTTATCATCCCTTTGGCAGATGAGGAAATCAAGGCACAGAGAGGTTGAACAACTTGCCCAACGCCACACAGTAAGTAAATGGCAGAGCAGGGATTGCTACCCTCACTCAAGGGCCCAAGTCCCCACCCTCCCACCACTGGGTCCCTCACTGCCTCTAACATCAGGTAAAGGGGGTTTTCAGTTGAGTTTTCCCAACTGTCTTCTCTAACACTTGACATAATTAAGTCTTTGTTGGGATTCAGATCATCGCTAAAAAGACAGGTGCCCTGTACGTGGCCATTGCCCTCTTGCCCGGGCCGCAGACACCCTGCTTTATGGTGCTTCCCAGAGAGGGGCCAAGACCACTGGGAATTTCACGCCCCCTCCTGCCCTGACCAACTTCAAAACCCTCTGTGTCGCAAGCCTGCTTTGATTTCAGGCATTTTATGGGCATGAAATCCAAACGTTGGTCCTTCTGAAGATATCAAGCTCCTTGGGGGTGGGGTGGCATTATGGGGCCACTGGACAGGCCACCACGGGACAGGGTTGAGGCTTAGACAGGATCTGAGGCCAGGAAAGCCTAATCCCCACTTTAGGGTCCGGGGCTGTGTCCCAGGAGAACAGGGCCCCGGGCCCACTCTTCTTAGTGAACACCTGCGGGCCACGGGCTCCACCAGCCTGGGACAGACTTCATCTCATCCCCTCTCCACAACAGCTTCTGTGAAGCCGGGTGACTTTCCTCTAATTACAGATGGGGAAACTGAGGCTCCGAGAGGAGCCGCCACTCCCGTCACTCAGCACAGAGACAGGTTTCTGGCTCTGCCCCATGTCCCGCCACCTCCTGATCTCTAGAGGCCACAGTGAGAGGGCTGAGGGCAGACAGGTGGAGGACTTCGCTCCCATCAGCCCCGGCTCTGGGTTCCAACCGAAGAGTGAGAATCACTTGGGTGGACATTCTGAGGAGCGTCAGGATTTGGGGACAAGCACTGGCTCCAGCATATCTCTGAAAGGTATCAGTATCAGGGAGGGTGAGGTCCCCAGAACCTCAGCCCTGGATGTGGACATGGGCTTCTGGGGACAGGAAGGGGTGCCGTCTCCAGAACTTGATTTCCTTGTCACCTCAGCCGAAAGACCTCAACAGCTCCTCATACCCACACTCTCCCTGGCTGGACCGCCTCCAGCTCTCCGACCCCACAGGTGCCCCAGAATGCAAACCTAGTCGTAAGGGATGTAGGGAGTCACCTCGCCACAGACAACCGGCCCTGCGTGGCCACTGAAGCTGAGCTGCTCTCGGCTTATTCCTTCGCTCACTTCTTCATCTATATGAGTGAAATCTGTAGGAGATTCCTGTGGCGGCTGTAACTAATTGCCACCTACGTGGTGGTTTAAAACAAGAAATGTAGTCTCCCACAGTTTTGGAGAATTCCAATAGCAAGGTGTCAGCAGGGCCTTATCCCTCTGAACACTCTAGGAAAGAAAGAACCTTCCTGCCTGTTCCAGCTCCTGGGTTTCCGGTGTCCCTTGGCTTGTACATGCATCCCAGCCTCTCCCACCGTCTCCACATGGCCCTCTGTGTGTCTCTGTGTCCTCTCCTTATAAGGAGACCAACCATCCCAATCCAGTATGATCTCATCTCAAGATCCTTAACTAGTGACATCTGCAAAGACCCTATTGCCAAATACGGTCACATTCTGAGCTTCCAGGTGAACAAGAATGTTGGGGAACACTATTCCACTTCCTACAAGTGCCTACTGTGTGCTCCAGTCTCCGGGGACAGAGTGGGGAACAAGACTGGGGTGCTCTGGAAAGACAGAAAAGGGTCACTACAGAAACGATGCTACAATAAGTGCCATCAAGAAACACCAGACTCGGGGACACACACCGCAAGAGACCTGGACCACGGCTGGGCTGGGGGCCAGAGCATCAGCGTCCCACCCACCTGGCCACCTTCCCAGGTCTGCTCGGTGGCTTCCATGGGCCCTTCCTCCCTACCCTGAGTCCCCTCCCATGCCTCCTGGGGCCTCAGCTCAGAACGCAGCTCCACCTGGAAGCCTCCCTGAGCCCAAAGTTACCCCCTCTGGGTTCCCAGGCACCCTGAGCTTCCTCCCAGCATCAGTAGGTGGTAGGGTTGTATTTTTTCATACTTGGGAATTCTTCATGTCTATTTATTTACACAAAGAATACTCTCTGTAGAAAAAAATTAATTAAAAGCATTGATAGAAAAGTGCACTGACTTTCTCCCACAACCCCTTGTCTGGAAATTCCTTCTCTCGGCAGGTAGATGCACTCAGTAGAGTCACTGGTACACAGTAGGAACTCCGTAAATGTTTGAACACATGCCTGGCCGGTGTTAGGCCCTGGGGCAGGGAGTGGATTAAGTCACTACCCTTGGCCCCTAGGAATTCACTGAGGTACAATCTCCATGCTGCCCAGTTCAGAGTGGAGCATACAGTCGGTGCTCCATAAATGCTGGTAGTGGTTGGGAAGTTGCCCACGGGGTCCCTCAGTCTTTGCTTTTGTCCCTGGTGAGTGGAACCCTTATGTAGTCAGGGCGGGACCTGGGTGAGGTGGGCCCAAAAGGGTGTTGGGATAGCCACTGGGAGAGGTCGGGGAAAATGCCTGAATTGGGAAATGCCAGCCCATGGGCTTGTGTCTTCTGTCCCTGGCTGCTGCGCAGACATCAAAATCTTGGGGTGGGGATGGGGTGATGGGACACTGGTCAATCCATTAGCATTAATTGAGCATCTACTGTGTGCCAGGGGCTGTGTTATATGCACGGCATGAATAAGACCAGCCCTGTCCCTCCCTCATGGAGCTTGTGCTCTGGGTGGGTCGGCTGACAGGCAGATCAGTAAGATGTCAGGGAGAAAGAAGGCAGCAGTGCTCGGGGAGTGGTGGATATTCAATAGGGGGAGGTCAGAGAGGCCTCCCAAAGGAGGTAATGTTTGACAAAGGCTCGGGACAGGAGGAGGGAGTGTTAGATGTTTGGGAAAAGCAGAGGAAGGGCCTGAGGTGGGAGGTTGCCTTCATGTCCAAGAAAGGGAGGAGCTGTTGGAGCTGGAGCTGGAGGCAGGGGGAGGGCAGGCAATGGAGCCCATCCTGTAGGGCCTTGTGGCCATGTGAGGACTTTGGCTGTTCTCTGGATGTGGTGGGAACTGTGGAAAGTCTGAGCACAGGAATGGCTGTGACGCGACTCGAGTCTAACATCAGGTTCTCCTCAGATTTTTTTTTTTTTTTTTTTAAGAAGGGCGCAGCTCACAGTGGCCCATGCGGGGATCGAACCGGCAACCTTGGTGCTACCAGCACCACGCTCTAACCAACGGAGCTAACTTGCCATCTAACATCAGGTTCTCAGCCTCAGCAATATTGATGTTGGGACCATCCTGGGCACAGCAGCACCCCACCCACCAGATGGCAGGAGCACACCCCTCTGCCAGTTGTGACAACCTAAAATGTCCCCAGACATTGCCACATGTCCCCCAGGAGTGGGGTTGGGGGGCAAAATTGCCCTGTGAGCCTATAAGGAGAGGCTGTCAGGGAATGAGTCTGGAAGTGGGGAGACCAGTGAGAAGGGGACTGTGATAGTCCAGCCAGAGAGGCTGGTGGGGGGGCAGTGAACAGGGGGGAGGCTTTATTCTCTAAATCTGCAATTCCTCTCAAGTGACTGCAATGAACATGGTTCTCTTTTGCAATCAGAAAGAAGAGAGTTTGGGAGCTTGATTTTTTAGGAGACTCGTGTGAAGCTGTTCTCACTCACCCGTAAGAACAGCCGTCTCTCTCTGTGCCTTAGTTTCCCTGTGCATGGCTGCCTTGCGGTTGGGACAGTACAGGACACAAAATTCGGGGAGAACAGATCAGCAACAGCTCTCAGAAAAGCAGATGTGCCTACCGTGTGGTTCTACTTCTAAGAGTTGATCGTCTAGAAAACACTTGCCTGAGTCCCCGAAGACATACAAAGGGGTTCACCTCAGTGTGGTCTGTGGGAGTGAACACAGGCAGCAACCTAAATGTCCACCAACGGGAGCCTAGATAAAAAGCCATGGTGGCTTCATGCCGTGGAATACTATGCAGCTGTGAAAAAGAAGGAGGCCGCATTGTTAAGTGAAAACAGCCAGGTGCTGAAAAGTGTATTATTTTGATACTATTTTGTAAAACAAAACAAAATAGGAAAGAGAATGATGTGGATTTGTGTTTGGCTGTTCAGACAGTCCCTAGAAAGTATCAGAAGACACTCTTTAACAGGCAGGGCTGAGTCAGGGGCAGGAGGAAGTCTTAGTTTTTTAAAAAATTTTTCTCCAGTTATTATTCCTATTGACACAAAGTAGTCCAGACCAACAAAGAAAATATAAAGAAGAACACCCCCACCTTCCAACCCAACAAAGAAAATCGTTATGGAGAGAAGTGAGCCTCTTTGAACCCTCCCAGTTAACTTTCTACCCCGCTCAAAGGAACCGCCATTCTGAGTCTGCAATTTACCCTTCGCACAAGTGTCTTCACTTTGGCTACTCAGCACCCATGGAATTTTATTGTGATTTGCACTTTTTTTCCTGTGTGGGTTACCTTTCCCAATCAGGGATGTAGAAAAATAAATTAAAAAGACGTTTTCTTGCACTGTCACCCCCCCCCAGATTGCTCCTGGAGCTTCGGTTTCCTGGAAAGGGGGCTGTACCCCTTGCCTGGGCCCCCAAAGGACCTGAGGAGAACAGAGGAGCTGGGCTGTGGAGCAGATGAAGACCTGGGCACAAAAGCCCAAGTGCGGCTCACTGGCTTCTGCAGGCCCAGGGCTCGGAGCCAGCAGGCTGGAGCCAGGCGGCCTCCCGGGCCTCTTCACAGCCGCTTTTGATAAAGCCCCTCTGTGCACGGGGTGGGGGGGCCCGGCCGGCTGGAGCCAGCTCACATCTGGAGGCCAGCACAAGCCCGGGGCAGCCGGCGCGGCTGACAGCGGCGCCACCCCGAGCCACACGCCCGGCCCTGGGTAAACACGCCCGCGCCCACCCAGCGGCTCACCTTTCGCCCACAAGGCTGCCTTTCTTCTCGGACCCAGGCCGAGGCCACCACGAACATTCCTCTCAGCACAGGGCAGAACGGGCCGCTGACCTCGAGGCTAGGCCTAAATCTGAATCCAGGCGCTGGGCGATGTGGAGGGGGGCCGTGGAAAAGCACTTACTATGTACCAGCTGCCAAATTCATTTCAGGCTCACTGCTGCCCTGGGAGTGGGTACATGTGGTTAGGAGTGTGAGCTCTGGAGCTAGAAGACCTGGGTTCAAATTCCAGCTCCAGCTGTGTGACCTTGAGCAAGGTAGTCAACCTCTGTGAGCCTCTATTTCCTCATCTGTAAAATTGGAATAATAATAGTCGCTCCCCAGCAGGTTATATGAATATTAAAGATGTTGCCATAAATTAATTGTTCAGAAGAGTGCCTGGCCCATAAGGGCTTGATACTATGACTACTCGGTCCCTCATTCAACAAAGCTGTCCTACGAGTGTCCTGTGCTGGGCATGGAGGTTAAGATGGTGAAAAATCGGGCTCGGCCATTGAGAATCTGCATCCTTGCTCTGCTGAACAAGAAGACATGAGCAGCCCGGGAACCCCTTAGAGCAGATGAGGGCCAGCCTGCATGAGAGCAGGTGGTCAGGCCAAGGCTCTACATCCCTTTCCCTGGGGATCATGACCCAGGACCAGCCTGGGAGCAGCAGACCTGGATCTTCACCTGCTGTTCCACAATGTGGGCTCTCGGGTTGGTGGGCGGGGGGGCTGGAGAAGCAGCCAGGTCTCCTGCCTTCTGACCAGGTGCTGTGTGACCAGGAGCCACAGCTCTAGTGTACACCAGCTCTGCCTTTTTCTGGTGGTGAGACCTCAGAACATTCTGCTGCCTCCATGAACCCCCACCACTGTCTCTTCATTTGCAAGGGTGAGGGGGTGGGGGCAATGGCACAGGTACCTCCTAACCCTCCATTTCCTCATTGGCCGGAAGGGCAATAGCACAGGTACCAGTTGTGCCGTGGTGTTGGGGAGACTCCATGACAGAGGCCACAGGAAGGGTGCGGTGCCTGGCACAAGGGAGAGGTCTGAGCCAAAGTCAGGGCAGCTTCCTGGAGGAGGCCACTGTACTCTAAGGTGGGAGGACAAGAAGAAATCAAAGGAGTAGCAGGACAGAGAGAACTGAGCACTTGCAGCATACGCAGCCTGCCACCCAAGCAGTTCACTAGAACCATATCGCTGACTCTTCCAGCAAGCCTACGGTGTTGGTACTTCGGCCATCCCCATTTCACAGCTGAAGAAACTGAGGCTCAGGGGTGAAAATAATTTATTCCCTCCAGGAGTAAAAGCCGAGCTGAAATTTGAACTCCAGAAGCAATAATGCCTCCCTTCCTCCCTCCCTTCCTTCCTTGGGTCTTTATTGTGCCCCACTGTGTGCTGGACTTACAGAGTTGAGGCAAACCCAGTGTCAACCCTCAGGAGCCCCCTCTTCACATCTCTGTCTACCACCAACCTTGAACCATCCCTTGCCCCTTCTGGGCCTCAGTTTCTCTCCTCTGAGCAATGGGTTCAACCTCTACAACCCCTTCAGGCCTCGTATCCCTGACAGAGAGGCATGGATGAGCGGCAGCAGGGGCCTCCCTGCCCGAATGAGGCGGGGTGGGGGTCCTCCACCTGCTGCCATCCCCCCCAGTCCCCCGTGAACCTGCTCGCCAGGCTGGAGCCAGCCGCCATCTGGAGCGACGGGCTGTTTATGGAGCCAGGCGGCGGCGGCCCTGGCCCTGACCCGGCCAATCTGGAAGCGATTAGCAGCCCAGGCTGGGGAGCATTTGGAGTTCTCATCAGTCGGTTGGGACCCCCCCAGCCCCCACACCCTGCGCCACCCGGAGCCGAGGCCGCTCAGGGGGTCTCCAAGGAGCCCCCTTTCTTGCAGGGCACTCCAGCTCGGACCTGCTCCAAGGCCTAAAGCTCCAAAAACCAGCAGCAGTGGCGAGACTGGGCCACACACAGGCCAGGATGCGGGGGTGGAGGGGATGGCGGAGGCGGAGATCAGGGGCCTTCCCGAAGGAAACTTCTTGCCGAGTTGCTTTCTGGCAGGTTTGGTTTTGAACAGACATACAAGTGCACAGGGGAAACACGTCCCACCACACAACTGAGACAGCGCACGGGTGGAAAGGGTCTAGAGTGAAAGTCAGTGTCCCTCCACACGTCCCCGGGGTGCCTGCTCCCCCCACCAGGGGCGCTCCGTGTCGCCAGCTTCCTGGGTCTCCTTCTGAGATGGTGTATGAGTCTAGGCACACAGCATCTACTGATTCTCCTCGCCTCTTTCTACTGGTGGCTGCCACTTTACCTTCTGTCCTGCCCCTTCCTTTTTCCTCCGTTGATTAATCTGTATTTCTGCCACTACTACTGCTAATAATCATAATATTAATAATAGTAATAGCAGCAGCAGCAAAGTTTTCTCTAGGTCTTACTAGTTCCAGGTGCTTTACATGGATTAATTCATTAATCATGGGGTGAAGTGATTCTATTAGGGGGTTCTATTAGTCTCATCATCCCCATTTTGTAGACGGGAAAACTGAGGCACGGAGCAATGAGGCACTTGCCTAGCACCACACAGCAGTGACTGGCAGAGCCAAGATTCAGGCTCAGGCCGCCAGGCTCCCAGGTCTCTGCTCTGAACCTCTGTACCTCCTGCCTCTCCCAGGCTCCAGAATATTCCGCTGTCTGGGTGGACCCAGGCCTTGGAGATGCACCATTGGGTTGTTTCCATCTTGGGCTTGTGCCAGTCGTGCCATGAACACCCTGATGGGACGTAAAGCCACATAGGGTTGAGGCGGTAGAGGGGTGTCCATTCCCAGAAGGACCTGGCCATTCACAGGGGTGAGCAGGCCAAGGGCCACTACACCACTGTCCTGTGGCACAGGTGCTGCTGACGCCTGATCCAGTCCCCTGGGAGGAGGGAGGAAGCCTCCTCACAACCACACCCTGGGCCTTTTTCCAGGGAAACCCAGGCCCAGCCCACACAGTTTTTAGCACCTTGGTCTGCACTCACCTGTCCACCATTCTCCTCTGATGGGTGGACAGAACTCCAAACTTCCCTCTGGTCTCCCCACCTCCAGCCTTACCCCTCCAGTTCAGGCTCCTTGTGGCAGCCGGAACAAACTTTGTATCAAGCCAGGCCTCTCCCAGCTTACCCCCATCGCCCTCAGGACCAGGGTTTACCCCTCCCCACCACTGCCCTCCATCCAAGCCAAGCCACAGGTAGGTCCCCAAATTGCCATGCTCACCTCACCCCCAGGCCTTTGCACAGGCCAGTTCCTCCCTCTGGGACACCCTCCCCAGCCTTCATCTGTCTAACCTCATCCTTCCCGTCTGAGCTCACAGTCTCTCCCAACCCCCAGACTGGGTTAGACAGATGCCTTCCTGGTCCTCCCCTCCCAGGCCCCCGTGAACCTTAGCTTGGATCACACTGTTGTCAGGTGGCTGTCTCCCCTGATAGAATGTCAGCTCCAGGAAGATAGAGATTTTTCCTGTTGTATTCATTTCGGGAATCTCTGGAGCCTAGAGCAGACTCTGAAGCACAGAAGGTGCTCAAGAAAATGTGTTGAATGCATGCATGTAGGAATGAATGCATGAATGTATGTAGGAATGAATGAATGAATGAATGAGTCAGTGGGGAGCCACTCAGGGCAGTGGGGTCCAGGCCTAGCCCAGCAGCGAGAAGGGGAAGGAGGTAGAGCTGAAAGAGGAAGAAACAAAGAAGAGTCTGTCAAGTACTTAGTGTGTGTCAGGCCTTTCTCATTCCTATGGTTTGCATGACCCATCACACAGATGAGGAAACGGAGCCCCCTTAGTTCACTCCACAAACCCATCCTGAGTCTCTAGACACTGGGCTGGCAACTGGGGTGACAGCAGAAAACAAGCCAGGCTGGACCCTGGTTTTTCGGAGCGGACAGGAGAAGTAAACCCAACAGGAAGTGGAATGGAATGAACCAGAATTAGCACCTTGGCATGTCAGTGACACCACTCCCAGCCAGTCGCTGGTGTGAATCTTGGCACCACCATGACATGACAGCTTGTTTAAAAAGTTGTATTCTTGACACAAGTGATGTCTGTCTGCCCCCTGTTCTGGGTCTTCAATGACAGTAATAACCTCACTATGCACCAGCCCCTCATCTAAGCACTTTAACAAATGAGCTCGTTTAATTCTCATCAGTCCTCTAGGGGTGGGAGGCTGTTTTCATCCCCAACTTACAGATGAGAAAACTGAGGCCCAGAGAGGGTAAGTGACTTGCCCAGGGACACACTAAGGTAGACCCAGGAAAGTAACATGAAATTACACATAGAGTCATGGATGCTGGGCCTGCCCCGTGGCTCAGGTGGTTGGAGCACTGTGCTCCTAACACCAAGGTCGCTGGTTCGATTCCCATAGGGGCCAGTGAGCTGTGCCCTCTACAGCTAAGATTGTGAACAACGGCTCTCCCTGGAGCTGGACTGCCGTGAGCAGCCGGAGGTCGGCGTGGGCTGCCATGTGCCACCATGAGCACCGGATGAGCTGCTGTGAGCGGCCCACCAACGACTGGCGACCGACTGCCTCAGCCGGGGGGGAGTGCAAGGCTCATAATACCAGCATGGGCCAGGGAGCTGTGTCCTACACAACTAGACTGAGAATCAACGGCTTGAACCGCGGTGGGGGGTTGGGAGGCGGAAGAAGGGGGGAGAAAAAAAAGAGTCATGGATGCCAAATTCAGGATGAAGTCATCTCTAGAGGGAGGGGGGATGCACAGGGGTCTCTGCCATGTTTTATTTCTCTTTTAGAGATGGGAGCATGGACACTCAGGCACCAGTTCGCAACTGTTTTTGCAAGTAAGAAATAGTCTATCACAGCAAGTAGCCATGTGGCCACATTACATAGAGTGACTAACAGTGGGCAGGCCTTTGAGCCAGCTCTGTCTGAGTCGGGGCTCCTCCCCATCCCCCCCCACCCCTACCCCCACCCCAGCCTCCCAGGCCTCCTGGCTCTCAGTGACGCAGCTGTGGTGGCGTTTGGCAACCCGGGCTGCCCACAGTTACGACAGCCCCTGCCTCTGCCAGCTGGAGGTGGGGGCAGGCGGGGATCCCAGGGCCTGCCCCTGCTTCTGCTAGTTGACCCCTCCTTCTGGCAGCCCAGCTGAGATGTCCAGATGTCCTTTCTCCAGCCCTCCAGCTACACCTTTCCTTATAGTACTTTGCACGGCCTGATGTCACAATTGTTTGCAGTGACCAGAAAGTCAGCACCTTGAGGGCAAGAACCATGTCTGAGTTCATCATTACTCTATCCCAGAAACTAGCATACAGTTGGCACTCAGTAAGCATTTGCCGAATGAACAAATGAAAAACTAGATAAATGAATTGCAATCCCTCCCTTTCTTCTTTCCAGAGATACGTAGTTATTAGGCAGCTACTGTTGTGCCAGGTACTGAACTAGGCGCTGGCAACGACACGGGATCCCTGTCCTCACAGAACTGACGTTCTAGAAAGGACGCTGGTCAACAAAACAGTTATCACCCACAATGCAAAGCTCCGGAAGAAAGGGTGGGCAGAGTGGTTCCTGGGCTATGTGCACCTACAGCAGGGGACTGACCTGCAGGGAGGTGAGAGTGTTTCCCCCAGGAGGTGACTCGGGAGCAGCTCCTTCACACCGCCCAGCAGTTTCATTCACTGGGCACCTCCTGCATGCCAGGTAAGGTGGCAAAGCCTGCATCTCCTCGGGAAACTTGGAGAGCAAGGGGAGTGAGAGGACACACATTATAAAGAGGAAACCCTTGGTCACTGAGCAAGAGTGTCAGGGCCTGACCTTGCCCTCCAGCCCGGAAGCGTCCCTGAGGAAGTGACGCCCATGCATTGCCCGGAACACAGCACAAGAACTGAGTGGCCGAGGAAGAATATTCCAGGCAAGGACAGCAGCCGATGCAAAGGCAGGAAGGTTGCCACACCCCTCGGAAGCTTCTGGCTCCCCACAGGATGCCACGGCTCTGGCCTTGGTTTCTCCTTTGCGACAAGGGAGCTATCCCCCCCTGCCCCCCTCCCCTTACTACCCCTCCCGCCATGCATGGAAGCTGGAAGGTTCTCTGGGAGCCCCTGGGAGCCTTTTAGGGAGGCTTGTTTTTTACCGTCTCCCCCGCTAGGCTGTAAACCCTATGGGAGAGCGCCCAGCACAGCCTGCACATAGTAAGTGCTCAGGGATTAAATAGTCAGAGTCTCAGTTTCTTCATCTGTGTGGTGGGAATAAGGCCGCTGTGGCCACGGGGAAGGAATGAAATGCTCCTTACACTTTTGTGTTGTCTCCTCTCTCCACCTCTTAGTGGTAGGTCGAGCTTCTCTGACTTCTGAGTCCTCAATAATGAGCCGTCCTGGAGGCTGGGGAGCAGGGAGAGAGAGAAATGAGAGGGTGGATAGAACAGCTCCAGACTTTAAGGTAGCATCCTGGGGTACCTAGAAGGAAATGACAGGCAGCCTCATGTACAATGGAAGGAAACTGATATACAACAACAATAATACAGATCTAATGCTTACTGAGCGCTTACTCCGCGCCAGGCAACGTGCTAAGCCTTTCGACCCAAGTTATTTCGTTTAATCTTTTCAACAATCATTGCTGTAGGAAGCTAATACTCTGACCCCCGTTTTACAAGTGAGGAAATAAAGGTAAGGAGGTAAGTCAAGGCCACGCTGCCCATTAACGCAAGAGCTGGGTGGGAATGCAGGTCTGGCTTCAGAACCAGAATCTTAAACCTGGCCTTCCTGTGGGGAGGTGGGGGTGGGAGGGAAGGGATGAAAATCACCTGAGAAAAACTGGAGCTAAATCCTCACCTGGCAGACCAAGGTCTATGGAACAAAGAATTGTAGGAGTGAGGGGTCAGGGGTCAGTTTCACGTTCTTTCTACTTTGGGTGGCTCAGAGCAGCTTGGAAAAGCCCCATCCCAGCAACCTAGAATTTACTCTGCTTCATTCATTCATTCATTCATTCATTCATTCATTCATTCATTCTGTCAATCAGTCAGTCAATCAACAGGAAACAGAATACAGGATGACCGGAGATCAAACATATCCATATAAACAATAAATGTAAATGGGTTGATGTTTCTATTAAAAAACAAAGATATTAGATCAAAAATCAAAACCCATTCATGTATTCATGGGACAGATATTTATTAAAGGCCTAAGATATTCTAGGTCCTATTTTAGATTCTAATGATAGAAACTAAATACCTGTTCAAGAAGGAAAAATATGAGGAAATGGTGATCTGGGGAGAGAGACCTGTAGGTGCAAAGGCTGCGAGCCTGGAATGATCTTGGAGAATAGAGGAGCAGAAAGGGGGCTGGCATGGCTCGAAAACAGCCCTAGTGAGTGAGCATGGTGGGGGGAGGCAGGAAAGGCCTCAGGACTAGGTACCCGGGATCACACACAGGACGAAGCTGAGGCCAGCACGCCAGCCCCAAGGAGGGTCAAGATGCAGGAGATCTGGGTCTTGTTTACGTAGACCTGTGGGGTCAGCCACCACTCCTCACTCTCCCAGCAACCCCAGCTGGATATTTGACCCTTCCCAGCTGGGGGCCCTTATCCCCTGAATAAGCCAAGATGGCCGAGTGTAGCCTCCCACTCTGAGAAGAAGACCTACCATGAATTGAAGGCCTAGTGGGTGCCAGGCTCCGCCATCAGTGATTTACATGTTTAATTCGCTCATTAAGCCCTGCCATCAATTCAGTTTTCTCCCCATTTTGCAAGAGAAAAGTGAGTGTCAGAGAGCTAGAGTGACCTGCCTGAGGCCACAAGCTGGTGACTGGCAGGGCTGGGATTTGAACTCGGGTCCCGGACAATAAAGTGCCTTCTTGGCCCTGCCTAGCTGCCTCCTAGGAAATGGCTGTGTCCTGACCTCTACCACCTCGGTTCCCCATCTGGGAAATTGCACATCAGGTCAGTGGCAGGACTCTGGGGACTCCCTCCCTCAGGGCCGTGGAGTTCCCGAAGTGCTGAGCTGGCATTTCTCATTTCACCTTCACAATGAACTGAGACTCAGAGGGGGAAGTGACTGTCCAAGGTCATGGCTTCAGGCTCTCTTGAGGGCCTAGGACTTCCACTGAGTCCGTTCGTTGGATGGTAAGAATAGGGACACCCCAGGATGCAGAGACTTTAGGATGGGTGGGGGGACAAGAGCAGACAATAAGGGAGAGCAGGCCTGGACCCTCGGACGCTGACTCCCAGCCTGGGGATGGGGGTGGGGGTGCTGGTCCTTGGTCCGGGTTATTTCCTGAGAGCAGGGAGGGGCCATGAGAAGTGTCCCCTCATCTCTCAACTGAGGTCATGCCCTGGGTCCTGCCCAAACAAACAGGAAATGCCAGGCAGTGCCCCCACTCCCCACCCCAGAGCGTGGGAAGGCTCCCCCTGGGATTCTAGTGATTCCAGCACTAGCCCAGCCTAGGTGGGCATCTAGGCCCTAACAGGGCCCACGTGACCTTGGGCAAGGCCCTTCCACTCTTGGGGCCTCAGGCTCCCCCTCTGTAGGCACAGGCTCTGGGTCCAACAGAGCTCTACCCCCTCCTGGCTGTGTGACCTCAGGCAGGTGGCTCTCCCCCTCTGAAGCCCAGCTCTGCCTGCTATAAAATGGGGGACAGTGCACGCCGTGTGTGTTCCATCAACTGGGCCATTATTACTCCAAGCAAGGGCGTGATGGGCAGGGCTGGTCTTTACAAAGATCCCCGTGGCCCTCTGGGAAGGACGTCCTGGCTTCCTTGGACTCAGGACCACTCCAGTTACCTGTCTATACCTCAGTGTCCCAGTATGTAAACGAGGCAGAGTTGTGACACAGGCTAAATTGCAGGACTGAGTGACAGGAGAAGGACTCACAGGGCAGGTGGCAGCAGAAGAATGTGACCTCCTGGTTATTCATGTCTGTTTCCTAGTGAGAAAGGCCGGCCAGAATAGGGTCGGGTGGGACAGGTGGACTGGACTCCATCTCTTACACAATGCTAATGGGGGGCAGGGTGGGAAGGAGAAACAGACCTGGGGCAGGGGTGAAGGTGGCTTTGTTCCCTCCTCCTGGTCCTTCCAGGCAGGAAGCAGGTGCTCCCAGGTGCCAGGCCTTCCATGCGTAGTCCTCACTCCTCCCCAGAGCCCAGCTTCAGATCCCAGCCCAGAGCCTCTCCGCAGCATGACTGCATGGAGTCCATTGTGCCTGGCAGCTCAGAGAGGCATAGCATCTTTCCCAAGGTCACACAGCAGAGTTGCCACCAGTTCTCTGGGCCCTCCCTAGAGACAGCAGGATCCCAAGTATGAATGGGAAGGAAGCCACCTGCCAGTTCCATGCTGGAGGGCAGCATGGGCCCCAGACCCTAAAGAGACTTGAGGAAACTAAGCACCAGGGAGAGCCCTCTGGCTTTGAGCCACCAAGTGTGCAATGGGCTTCTGTATGAGCCTGTCCACCTCCCTGTGCTAGGCATGTCCTGGGGTAGAAAGACCTGGGAAATGAGCTCAACCTCCCCTATTCCACCTTACAACAGGCGCTAAGTTGCTGTGAAGTGTAATAAAAGGAGTAGTACTGATGCCCACAGCACAGCTCAGGCAACTGAGGCTGTTGCTATTGCTGTTATTGTTAGAGACCTGTTCCTTAATCCCTCTGAGCCTCTGTTTCCTCATCTGTAAAATGGGTGTGACAGTCCCCTCTACAGAGAGTCCCACTGAGGATTCTAAGAGTTATCTCATGCAAAGCACTTATTATGTATCTGGCTTTCTTCTTCTTCTATTTCAACACCCAGCACAGTGCCTGGCACATAGTAGGAGCTGAATATGTCTTAGCTATTTATTATTACTATTATTCCCCAGCCGTCTGAGATCTTGGGCAACTTATCAACTTTCCACCTTGTTCAACTTCACTTTCCTCCTTCATAAAATCAAAATAACAATCGTGCATGACTCTGGAGCTGGTTGAGGATCCTTTTACGCAGTCCACAAATACTTATTAAGCACCTACTGTTTTAGGAACTGGGGATGCAGCTGGGAACAAAACAGAAGGAAAAAAACTCTGCCCTCGTGGAACTGACATGGTCGGGGGCAGACAGACAAGATGAATGGGTGTTTCATACAGTATGTGGGAAGGTGATAGAGCTGGGAAAGGCAGTCGGGCACAGGCTGTACTAGTTTTATGTGGTGAGGCCGGATGTGAGAGTGATGGGGAGGGTGGAGAGGGGGGAAGCCTTGTGGGGGTGTGGGGGAGGTGGGGGGGGGCTTTCTGTGCAAGGTGGGAATCCTGGAGGCTTCTACGCAAGAGGGACATGTTCTGACATAAGTTCTCTGGCTGAACGTGGACTGTAGGGGAATGAGACGAAAGGCAGGGAGCCAGGGAGGAAGGTGCTGCCATGGTCCAGCTGAGAGAAGATGGAGATGGACCAGGAGGGCGGCAAGGGAAGTGGGGAGACATGACACGATCCTGGGTCTGTTTCCATCCTCACGTCTTCCTCAGATGGATTTTTATCCCTGTCGGCAGCTGAAGAAATGGCGCCTGAGAGAGCCGATGGGACCCTCAGGGTCCTGGAGCCAGGCAGGGCCCTAGGACGTCCCAAAGCCTGGGAAGTAATGCTTTACTGGGGACTTGGGTTGTGGCCCAGGTAAGCCTCCACATGGCCTGGAAATCCTCACCTCTGGGGCCTCTCCTTGCCCAGACCCGCCCAGAAGGAGCAGGGAGGGGGCCCAGACCCTCTCCCCAGTCCTGGCCTTTGGCCCCACAAACCTCTGCCAATCCTGCTGCCTGGGACATGGCTTCTTACCAGGATGCCTGAGGACCATTACCGTTATTATTAGATAAGTAATAAGCTATAATTATAAGTTATAGAAATAAAACTCCATGGTCTAAGGATGTTGAAGGAGATGCTATCATTAGCCCCATTTTAGAGCTAAGGACAGAGTCTGGGGGTGGTCACTGCTTAAGGTCTCACAGGAGCAGCACTGGGATTTGAACCCCCAGACCTGAGGTTCCAGGGGCCACGCTTTTCTCAGTGACAGAATGAAACAGACTGTCCAGAGGTTCCAGTCAGCCTCCCCTTTCGAGACAAGTGAGGAAACTGAGGCCTGGACAGGCTCAGGGACCTGCCCCTAGCCACAGAGAGACCCCAAAGCAAGTCCAAGAGGCTGAGAGGCCCCTTCCCACAGGCTGGGGGGCTCTGGGCCCTGCAGGAAGTGGCCAGCGCTAGGACAGGCCTTCAGCTTTGATCAGCTTTACGAGCCATGGCTGTTTATGGAGTCCGGGGCCCCACCCCCTGCTACCAGGACTGTGTCTCGTCACCGGCACTCGGGATATTAGCAGTCCCAGGAGAGTCTGCCGGCTGGGGTCTTGGCCCCATTTCCTCCAGCCTGGCCCATGCCCTGGCCCTCGGCTTCCACCCCTGGGAACAGGGTGAGAGGGTCCCCTCGTGCCAGATCCCCTCATGGAGGGGCCTCCTTGCTGCTTGTCTGCAAATGCAGAGCACGTTGGTCCCACCTGGCTGCCTGGCGCCCACTGCCCCAGCTCCTACCATGCTGCTGCTGCTGCTTCTCCAGGTCACTCCATGTCACCTCCTCAGAAAGGGCTCCCTGACCTCCCTGTCTGAAACAGCCCCCACCTCGTCACCCTCTAGCACGGCCTTAGTTGAATTCTTCATTGCCCGTATCACTGTCTAAAATTGTCTTGTTCATTCTGTCTCCTGTGGCTTTTCTGCCTCTTCCCACATCTGTCCCACTGTCTCCTGCGTCCCCAGCGCCTAGCATGGTTTTCGCACACGATAAGAGCCAAAAAAATGTTTCTTGAGTGAAAGAATGATAAAATGTTTTGGGGAGTGAGCTGTGAGCAGCCTGAGGCCCCAAAGCATTTCTCAGAGCCCTCCCCCCCATCCTCCACCCCTCAAATGTGCCTGGAAAATTCACAGGCACAGACACTACATGCATAGGGGTATTTCAGCCCCGTTTTATGGATGAGGAAACTGAGGCTCAGAGAAGTGAGGTGACTTGCTCAGTGTCCCCAGCCTGAAGGAGCAGGGCTGCGATTCAATCCCAGGTTCTACTGCACCAGACCCCACGTTTTCTGCCCGACTTCCCGTCTCCCCTTTAGACCCCTCCCACCTTCCACCTCCCTACCCTCCCAGCCCCCTCTACCCCTCTCACCCCAGGCCTGGCTCATGCCTGTGATGGCTCCTGACAAGAAGCAGCGAGGGACAGGTGTCCGACCAGCCAGGCCAGTTCTGGGGCATGTGTGGGGGGCACTCCCTCCACCCTGGGGCAATGCTGAAGGATGACAGTGGACACCTGCTCCCACACCTGCCCCCGACTCGTCACCCTCATTCAGGCCTTGAAAGTCCCCCAGCACCCACAAGGCCACAATGGATGGTTTGTTCTCAGAGACCCCAGGATGCCCGCTCCCCACTCCTTGGGCTCCGCCTGTGCTGTGACCTGGGGCAGGTGCACTCTGCTCTGGCCTGGGGAGGGAGCAGCAGGCGGCAGTTTTCCATCCATCTGCACAGACACCATTGGCAGCAGCCTCCCCACCCACCCCCACCAGCTGCTGGGGAACCTCAGGTCTCAGGGGCAGGGGGCATGCAAGCACCTGCTGGAGGCGGGCTGGTTCCAGTCTTCACAGAATTTGCTAGGCTTCCCAACAAACCTGGAGGCACTCCGTGGTCTTATTTTTGTTGAGGCTATGGAGGCCCAGACACAGAGAGGGCAGGACACTTGCCCAAGGTCACACAGCAAGCAGGAATGGAACCCGAGTTTGTGTGTTTTTCCTATTCCTCTAACTTCTCCCTCCTTGGGCCATCATTGTCACTATAGCTAAAAACATACTATGCATTGGGTATTTAACCAGGTCTCAATTCATTCAAAACACGCCATCAGCAGATAGGGATTTGCCATCCCTGGGTCTTGGGATAGAGCAGAATGAGACAGACGCCCTGGCCCTCTGGGGTGGGGTGGGGAGCTGACCTTCCAATGGGGAGACAGAAAATAAACAAGCAAAAGGAACTCAGTGTGATAAGGGTGATGAGACAGAGGGAAATTTAGAGAGTGAGTTTGGGCCTCGGGCAGGGTGCTCTGAGGAGGGGAGGCGGAGCTGCCATGAAGTGGGGGAAGGGCCTCGGAGGGAGCAAAGCCCCGGTGGTGTGAGACTGCCTGGTGTTTGTGAGGCATGGCAGGCACTCTGGTTTTACAAAAATTTATTGAGTGCCTACTGTGTACCAGGCTCTGATCTAGGAGCTCGGGGCACAGAGTGACCAAGATGACATAGTCCCTGAACTTAGGGTCTTCTCGATTGAGCCCAAGTGTCCTGACTCCCAGGCCAACGGCCACAGAGCTGCTTCCAGCTCCATCCCTCCCTGCCTCCAGGAAGCCTTCCATAAGGACCCTGGCCTGCTAGGACCTGCCTCACTTTGGGACTCCATAGGCCGACTCTGACACCAGCCCCTCCACCCACGTGTGCCCAGAGCCACTCCTCTGGCGCTAGCACCCGTCTCAGGATGGAGGGGAGGGCTTAGGCACTGGCAGGATGTTTTATCCATTAAGGTCCTGGCAGACGCCAGGAGATGGGTGGGGTGGAGGTGGGAGTGAGAAATGACTTCTGCAGGTGGGACAGTGGCTCCCCTGCTGTCCGGGCTCTCCCCAGGGCTGTCCCAGCTCTTTACCCTGGCTGTCCTCCGCTAGGCCTGGCCATGGGGAAACTGAATGCACAGAGGCCTGGGACTTCTCTAGGGCACACAGCAAACTCCCAGCCTCTGGCCTCAGCTGTCAGGCAGAGACCACAAATGGGGGGCCCTCGGACCGAGCCACATCCAAAGGGACAGAGTCATTTTGGCCTCCACAGAGTTTGAAACAACTGGAATCCCGTACCCACAGATTTCCATCCACATCCAGACTTCCTGTTTTCCCATGGCAATGGGCCTATTTCCTGCACAACAACGAATCCCATCCGCCACAGTCCCCACCAAGCCCTATTGCCCCACACTCTGCTCATTTAAGTACCTGCCTAGCATCTGTAGGCACTGGGGGCATTGGACCTTTGCTTAAACCCAAGGAAAGAAGAACAAATGTGGAACTGCAGGCAGGGGTGAGGGGAGGAAGGATTTGGGGGCTCCCAAAACCAGCCCAAGGAGGCACTAGAATTTGCAACCCTGGCTGGGAGGGGACATCCCCTCGACTTTTCCAGGCTCTGCTGACCCCTGAGCTGTTCTCCAACCAGGGCCCTGCATGTGAGTGCGTGCATAGCACTGCGCTTCTCCTGGGGGATTTCTCTGGGGGATTTGTGGGCCCAGCACATACATTTTGCAGACATACATGGGTGTGTTTGTGGGCACAGAGGACTTTCGGGGGACTCAAATCTTGGCTCTGCCATTTGCTGGCTGCGTGGTCCCGGGCAAGGGCTTCACCCTCTCTGGGTCCAGTTTCCTCATCTGTAAAATGAGCCTAGGGCTGGCACCAGAAACGGAGAGGAGTGACTTTTACTATTTGATGCAAAGCCAAGGGCTTGGTATCTGTTAACACCTTTGGTCCTCAGCCAGGGATAGGAGACCGAGGCACAGAAAAGTGAAGCAACTGGCCCAGGTGACGATGTACCAATTAAAAATTGTTCACACCTAACAATAGGATGAACTGGACAATCTCTCCACTCCTGATGACCAGCCCCAGTGCCATGGGTCCAGAGGGCAGGGCCAGAACCAGCCCCCTGGAGCAAAGCCTGTTCTGCCCTTTACCTCCCTGTGCTTCCATTTCCCCATCTGTGAAATGGGTTCAATAACACTGGTTGAGGATGAATGACATAATTCCTGGAAAGGCTCAGAAAAGGAATGGACCCTCGGTACGTACTACTGTGTTGGAACGGATGTCAACTCCCTCCCCAGGGGCAGTCAGTGTTCCCAGCAATGGTGCCGTCCTTTCTGGGCTCCTCCATCTGGGTTTCCCTTGTTAACTTCTGTGCTCCCTGTGGGCAGAGACTGTGTCTGTCTTGTTCCTCACTATTCCAACTCAATAAATGCTGGTGGAATGAATGAATGCGCAAATGAAAGAATGAAGGAATGAATGAACTAGTCCCAGGTCCCGTTACAGCTGGCTCAGTTCCAGAAGACAGCGGGAAGACCGTTTGGCAAGATCAGGCCCTACCCAGTGAAGGTGTGGACCAGAATGCCACAAACATACGTATCTCAGGTGGTGGGCTTTGCTGCTAAATCTGATGGAAAAGACAAAAATATTCTCAGAAATCCTTAAATTGCTCAAAATGCATAAAGGATTTGTCCTGCCGCCCCATCTTTCCTGCTATCCCCCTTGGCTACCTGCTTGAGCCACACTGCCCTCCTGGTTGTTCCTTAAACACACCAGGCACATTCCAGCCTCAGAGCATTTGCATTTGCTGTTCTCTGTGCCTGGACTGCTCTTCCTGATACTCAAAGAGCTGCATGGCTCCCTCCCTTACCTCCTTCAGGTCTCAGTTCAAATGTCACCTTCCCAGCGAGGCCATTCCTGACCCCAATCCATCCCACTGCTGAAAATAGCCCGCCCCCTCCTGGTTCAGTTCTAGTCTGTGATGTTTTCTGCTGCCACTGTTCTCACAGCTCTCCCCACTACCCGGTGTTGTGCTGTTGTTTCTTACTAGTCTTCCACTGAACTCCTGGGGCAGAGATCTCGCTTTATTCCAGGTTGTAACTCCAGCACCCAGAACACTGTCTAGCACATAGTAGGTGCTCAGTAAATATCTGTCGAATGAATAAACACAACAGAATAGAAAGGAATGGAAGGCCCTAGAACAGACTGGAACACACAACATAACGGAAACAATACAATGGAATGGACATAATACACCATGACAACCAACTCCCAGCCAAGTCAGGCTGACCCTCAAGCCGTCAACAGAACTGGACAGAACAGCCAAGAACGCCCTCCTAAATTATGATCCAGGCCTCCGCAGGCACCATCAGGGGCAGGTGGCTGAGAGAATGCATTTGCACTAGGGGTCCTCCCATCCCTCCTCCGCCCAGCTCTCCTGGTCAGAGGGCTCTTCCGCGTACTTAGTGCCTGTTCCTGTGCAGGCCAGCAGGTCAGGGGTGTTTTCAGGTCTGGGCACCGGGGTACTGGCTCCTGTCTGGGACGATTCCTGCTGAGTCACTGGTCATGGCTCTGGAGAGAATCCCATGGGTCTGATCATGTTGGTGGGGGTGGGGGGTGGACCATGCCAGAAGGATGAGACAGTAAGTCTACATGGAGGGGGAGATGCTGGGCTGGCCACAGGCTGCTTCTTCTACTCACTAGTGGTTTCTACTTCACCTCTCCACTGCCCCCAGTGTGGCTCTGAAAGGGCCCAGCCCTCTCCCCAACAGCTGCCTCCCAGACCCTGGCTCGCCTGCTGGTCACGCAGGAGGAGAAGCCCTAAGGTGTCCTCCCCACCAAGGGGCCCTCCAGAGAAGGTGAACCTGTGAGAAGCTGTCCCCTGCCGAACACAGATTCCAGCCCGACTTGGGGAGCCCCAATTCACTTGTGGCCTCATGTCAAAGCGGTGGCAAGGTAGGAGGACCCTGCTTGTCTGCTTTGAGGGTTGGGATGTCCTGATTCCAATCCGATCGTTACCCTGTGTGGGGACAGAGTCCCAGAGAGTAGTTTCCAGGCTCTCGGCCTCACGTGGGGAGGTGCTGGCTCGGGTAGTGAATGACCATCAACTGTGATTGGTTGGCCATCAGCTGTAACCGGTTAACCCTGATGTAACTGCAGGGCTGCGTTGATTGGTTGGTTGGCAGGCAGAGGAGTGAATGGCGGACTGCGGGTCGTGTGGCTACTACTGCATGTGTCTCGCCAGGCCGCCAGTGAGACTACAGCGGTATGACTCCCCTACCTATGACTCCGTGGGTGTTCCTTTTTGGCCTCACCATATCCTGTGTTCTTATGTGGGGAGCGGGACCAGAGACCCCGCAGGCCGCCTCGCACGACAAATGGCGCAGCGAGCAGGGTCTCCCGCAGGACACCCTGGCACCTCCCTCTCCCCAGCCCTCACCCCAATCCATTGCTTAGATGGGTTGGTTCTCCCCCTAAATTTACCTGGAATCTGACCACATCTCACCACCTCTGTTACCCCTCTGCTCAGGATCCTACAGGAGCTCCTACCTCACTCAGAGCAAAAGCCAAAGCCTCACCCTCACCATGGCCTGCTTGATCTGCTCATCCCTGTCCCTCACCGAACTCTTCCCACTTCACTTACTCTGCTCCAGCCGCACTGGCCTCCTTGCTGCTCCTTGATTAGGCCACCCGTATTCCTGCCCCAGGACCTTTACACTTACTGTTCCCTCTGCCTGAACCTCTTTTCTCAGGTACTCACATGGCCCCCTCCCCTACTGCCTTCAAGTGACACCTGGCGTCACTTCCTGAGAGACACCTTTCTTCAGCCCCCGTCTATCATGGAGACCACCCCCTCTAGCATCCTGACTCCTTCAGCTGTGCTCAATTCATTATCACAACACACTGTACTGCATACTCATTGGTGCTTGTCTGTTTCCCTTGGTAGAATGACAGCTCCATGAGGGCAGGAAGCTTGTTTGCGTTGTCACTGTTGCATCCCCCGTGCCCAGAGCAAGGCCTGGCACACAGTAGGTTCTCAGTATATTTTGGGCAGGTAAATGGATGAATGGATGAGCTATAGGAATCGGGAGGGGAGTAGGAAGAAGATACTTTAAAAGCTCAGGTGGTCAGGGAGAGCCTCTCTGAGGAGGTGCCATTTAAGCTGAAGCCTGAGGTTGAAGAAAGAGCTAGTCCCTTGAAATGTTTGAGGCGGAAGAAATAGCAAGTGCAAAGGCCCTGAGGCTGGAACCTGATCCACAAACTCAAGAAACAGAAAGAAGGTCATGAAACTGAGTGTAGTATGTGTGAATGTGAGGGGCAGGCAGGAAGGGATTAGGAAACTGGGGGGATTGAGCTTGTTGCCTGTAACTCGGGAGGTATAAGGACCCTACTCTGATACCCTAGGACCCCCTCTGTATCTGACAGATGGTTTTCTGTCTGTCCCAACCAACAGCAGCCACAACTGGGATCTCAGCTCCCCACCCACTCCGCCCGCCAGGCTCCCTCCCCTCCCCCGCCTCCACCCACGTCCCCTTTTCCCGCCTGGTGTTGGCAGCAACGGGAAACTGTGACTCAGGAGTCTGGCTGGCTATGGGCCTCCCTCCCACCACATCCGGGCGGCCAGGCAGGAGCCAGCCTTGGCGGACACCAAGGGCCCTCCCACCTGACGGCCAAGGGGCTTGGGCCAGGGGTGTCCTCCCCTCAGCAGGGCAGACACTCCACGTGGAGGCTTATTGGCGGCAGCAGCAGGAATAAGAGCAGCCGCTTCAAACATGTAACACTCCCCATCGTGTGTGGCGGTTCTCCTCACTTTCCGGAGGAGGAAACTGAGGCACAGAGAGGCTGTTACACTTGCTCAGCTCAACAGAGCGGCACTGGAACCCTGGGGATGCAGTGCTGGCAGTGGCTGTGCCCCGTTGGCAAGCCCAGGACAGCAGGCTGGGTGGAGCCGAGGCTTCACCAGTGTAGACAGACCACATGCTTTCCCAGGCACCTCCTAGGTAGGAGGGAGGGGCACTGGGCTGCCGACCTGGCCTCAGATCCCAACACCCCCCGCAGCTCCAGAGCTAACTAACCCTTCAAGCCACACATACTCACCAAGAAACAGGAGTCCAGGAAGGAACATGCCCAGTAAACGGGACACAGGGTGCTTCCTGGGGTGCCATTACCTCCTCCCATTTCCTCCATCAGCATCCTCCCCCAGCCAGTGACCTCAGCCGGACACCATCACCTCATTTTGCAGAACATGAAAGGACGTTTTTCCCGCCCTTCCCTGAGGAAGGTTCATGGTGGCTCAGAGCACGGGCTCCATCCAGATCCTGACTGCCTGGGTTCAAACCCCAGCTCAGCCACTTCTTAGCTGTTCAACCCTGGGCAAGAGTCTTCACAGCTCTGAGACTCAGTCTCCCCATCTGTGCAGCGCGGCTTGTAAGAGTACTGCCTTCCAGCGTTGTTCTGCGTGTTGAATAAGTCAATGCATACAGCAAGTGCTCAGTAAATGTTCCTGTGCTTCCGCGACTTTGCCAGCCTGAGTTTGTGCTGAGTTCAGCAAAGAGGCTTGGGGCCCCCCACCCCTGTGCACGCACTGAAAGCTCATCTGTGAAAGTCCCCAGCCCCCCCCCCCCCCGCCCCGTTCCTCCCGGTAGAGTTACATGACCAGGTTAGATTTTATTCTCTGGAGCCAGCCCACTTAACAAGCCATAGTTATTATTACGTCTGGCCTAAAATGCAGTGTGGTTCTGGGGAATTAATGGACCCAGGCTACTGACATTTTTGATGAGGTGGTGTCCAGGCATTTCTGGAAAACTCTGTGCTGTTTCCCCATCTGAAATATTCAGTGTCAGCGTGGACATGGGACTTCAAGGCGGATGCCACTCCAGCCCTGGGCTCTGTTGCCCCCCACGACCTTCTGGAGAGGAGATTCTGGGAGTCCCTGACTCCCTTCTGCCCCCAGCCCCACCCAAACCTAGAGCATGGGATCTCATGGGATTCTCTCCTTAGCACCATTTCCTGGGGGAACTAGAGGCCCAGAGAGGTGAACCAGTTTGCCCAAAGTCACACAGCCAGGAAGGAGCAAGGGAGATTAGACTCTAAGCAACTCTAATAGAGAAACACTGGCTTTTACCTCTTTCCTCAGCTTTCTCTGTAGACGGCAAGTCGAGAGGCTAAGAACGGACTGAAGACAGCCTAGTGCTCGCTGTCCCCTCTCTCCCATTTCAGCTTAGGTTCAAGGAGGTTTGGAATCCAAGGGACCCAATTTCATCACTTCTTACCAGTGTGACCTCGTCTCACTTTCTGAGCCCCCATTTCCTCATCTGTCGAATGGGGGCAATGCAGCTCCCTCATTAGCTTGTGGGGAGAATTCCCCAAGATCATGGACACTTTAAAAAGTGCTGGCAGTTCCTCAAAAAATTAAACATAGAATTACCATATGACCTAGCAACTCCACTCTGAGGTATATACTCAAAAGAATTGAAAACAGATGTTCGAACAAAAACTTGTACACAAATGTTCATAGTAGCACTATTCATAATAGACAAAATGTGGAAACAAATGTCCATCCACTGATGAATGAATGAACAAAATGTGGTACATCCATACAATAGACTATTATTCGGCAATAAAAAGCAGTGCAGTCCTGACACGTGCTATGACATGGAGAAACGTGTGAAAGAAGCCAGACACAAAAGGCCGCATATTGTATGATTCCATTAGTATGAAATGTCCAGAGAAGGCAAATCCATAGAGACGGAAAGTAGGTTAGTGGTTTCCAGAGGCTAGAGGGAAGGGGGGATGGGGAGTGACTGTTCAGTGAGTGCAGAGTTTCCTTTTGGCGTGATGGAAATGTTCTGGAAGTAGATAGTAGTGGTGATGGTTGCGCAACATTGTGAATGCACCAAATGCCACTGAATTGCACACTTTAAAATGGTTAAAATGTTAAATTCTATGTGTAATTTACCACAGGAAAAAAAAAGTGCTTAGCACAGTGTCTGGTGTACAGCAAGGATCCAGTGAAAGTTAGCCCTGATTATCATCATTACTTCTGGAGACTCTCATCGTACTCAGCGCTTGGTTTCCAGACTTGGCTTGTGTGGCTTAAAATGGAGTCAGAACTACAGTCCACAAAACACAGGACCTATTTCCCCTGCCATCCATCAGTGGCACCCGTGCTCGGCTCCTTGTGGCCCCATTTTCTGTGGCACATAACAGCCAACAGGTACCTTTGGGTAACTCTGCCTGGCTGACATTGTAATAGTGGGGAAAGAAAAACCGTACATGCTCATATACCCAATAAACACAGATCATGATCCCATGTAACGATGAGTGTTTTGAGGACGAATGAAACGTGCTAATTTAACCGGAGTCACCAGAGAAGGCTGTTCAGAGGAGGTGAGTCAGGGAGCAGAAGTCTGAATGAAGCAAGGGCGGAGCCAAGAGGATCTCTGTGATCTGCACAGACTTGTATAATCCATTCTCCCCACCTCAGCCCCCCCAGGTTCCCCTTCCTTAACTGAGTTCCAGCACACCTTCTCTCACAGTCACCTAGCTTGCTCTGTCCCCGGGACCTTTGCACTTGCTGTTCACTTTGCAAGGAGCACTTTCCCTAGATCTGTCCTGGAGCAGCTGCTTCTCACCATTTGGGTCTTTTCTCATACATCACCTCCTCAGGGAGGCCCTCCCAGACTGCCTTATCTCCAGGGGCCCCCACAGTCACTTTCCATCACTATCCCTGCTTTATTTCCATCCTAGTACTTTTCCCACTTGAAATCTTTTTTATGTGTCTATCATCTGTCTCCCCATTAGACCACTAGCTTGAGAGCAGGGCTTTTTGTCTGTCTCGTGTACTGGTGTATTGCCCCTGTGCTCCATGCCTCAAACAGTGCCTGGCACATAGTAGATGTTCAAGAAAAATCTGTGGAAGTAAAGCACAAATAAATAAATGAGTGAATGAATGACTGTCTCTCTGTAGAGAGGAGAGCGAAGACTCCCCCAAGAACACGCAAAAGGGAGAGGGGTAACTCCAGGGACCGCTCTCATCCCAGGTCTCACCCGGGGTGTCAGTTAGGCCTTGCCTGATGACGAAGGACCATGGGGCAGGCAGGAAAGCCATGTGGCCAAGGGAGTTCTGGAGACCACAGCCCCAGCTGACTCCCTCTCTCGATGCCCACTCTGCCCACCCAGCTTCCCAGCCCACGTCCTGGCTGTGCCAGCCTCCAGCCCTGGGTGACCCATACCTACTTCCCCCAACAGGTTAGATCTGGGCCGGCGGGGCAAGTGCTAGGCAGCTGCCAAGCTAGCCCTGTGTTCCTAAAATTGCCATCCAGGAAGTGAACAGGGGTTGAGACTGCCCACATTACTGGCCCCACCTGGCACTTGAGGCTCTGGGCAGGTGAACGCACTTCTCTGAGTCTCCGTTTCCTCCCGGGTAAACAAGGATGATAATTCTCACCTCACAGGGCTGTGTGAGAAAGGAATGGGGCAGTGTGAGCAAAGGGACCTGCCATGGGGTGGCACGTGATATCCTTCCTCTAATAGATATTGCACGGGACATACTTCTATTACAAAATTATTTCTTGTTTATCTGGAAATCAGTTTAACTGATTTTGTTAAACTGGGGTTTTGTTTTGGGGTTTTGTTTTTGCTAAAGCTGGCAACCTTAGCCTGGCATGAAATCAGTGTTCAGTACTGTTCGCTGAATGAGTTACTGGAGCTAAAATGTATCAGCTGAAGGAACAAATGAATGAGTGATCGAAAAGGTATCATCATCACCATCATCATCGTTTTCTCACCGTGGTTCAAAAGTTCCTGCCCCTGAGAACTTCCTTACTCCTATCTCAGGCTCCAGCCACTGGGGGAAAGCTGGGGATTGCAGAGGGAAGTGACTCACCGGAGGCCCTCTGGGCCTGTCGCCTCTGAGGCCAGCCAGCCAGCTGCACCCCCAGGCAGCTTCTGTCCTCCACACGATAAAACCTGCCCCAGCTTGGCATACATGACCCCTCTGAATCTCAGAACAGCCCCACCAGGCTGGGACAGCTGCCAATGAAGTGCCAATGAGGAAATTGAGTCTCAGAAGGGCGATATGACTTGTCCAGGCTGATGGTAGCATCTCCTGGCCACTGCCCGCATCCCGGGGCAGAGTCTGGGGCCTAAGAGCCACCAGCTGGCAGAGCGCCAGACTCAGCTAAAATTGGTGAGTCCCACGGCCCCACGCCTGCCCTCCCAGCCACTGCTGGACAAGGACCCGACGAGGAATTACTCAGCCCGGGTTTAACTTCATGAAGGAAATTCCTCCTGCTGGCAGCCTTCCCACAAGTCCCCAGCTCGACAGCCGGGAACTGCCTCCCCCAAGGCCCGATTACCTCCGGCCAGTGCCAGCAGATGTGGAAACCCAGGCTTGGCTCAGAGCTGGCAGACAGTGGGTGGCAGGCACGGCATGTGCCAGACACACCCCGCCAGTGCAGCCAGTTCTGTATGTCATTCAGTCATTCAACAAACATCTATGGAGGGTCTGATTAGGGCCAATCACTAGGCCCCTTCTGCGTGTTGGCTGTAAGGGAAAGTGGGTCAGATGATGTGTGTTTACACAGCCCCACACACAGGAGGCGTTCATGTAGCTATCCCTCTCCTCTGAGCACCAATTGTGTGCTTGGCACCAGGCATCACCCTGTCTGGCCTGTGAGGGAGACAGGAGCACGCCAGAAAACCAGAGTGAAGAAGAGACTAGGAAGTTATCAAACTGGCTAATGCCCATGGGGTGTGTACTGTGGTGCTAGGTGCTGTCCCGGCGTTATCTCAGTGAGACTGTTACTATCCCTGCTACACCAAGCGGGGAGAGAGGACCAAGACTCCATCTACCACAGGATATCTCCCACATTTCGGGAGAATGAGCAATTCCAGAGCACCTACTATTTGAGTCAACTCCCTTGCATGAGCGATCAATCCATTTATTCATTCAACTAGTATTTAATGAGACCTACCATGGACCTGGCACTGGATACAGAGCAGTGAATGAAAGAACCAAAGCTAAAACTCTATACAGGGGCTGGAGCCACATGCCTGGGTTCAAGTCCCAGCTCTGACGCCCACCAGCTGTTTGACCTTGGGCAAGTAACTTGACCACTCTGAGCCTCAGTTTTAGCTTCTGAAAAATTAATCATAAGAGTACCCACTTCTTGAGGTTGTGAGGATTTAATACATTTCTCCATGTCAAGTGCTAAGCACAGAGCCTGGTATACACTAACAGCTCAACATATATTGAGGAGTTTTCTTTTTAATCTCCATTTCTCAGATGAGCAAACTGAGTCTCGGAGTTATGGCACCTGCTCAGTGTGAAAAGCTAGTTAATTTGGAACTTGAATCTAAATGTCCAAAGGACTGAGAGGGCCCCATCCTCAGTCCATTCCAGCTTAGAGGGGTCCTGCTCCCAGCCCCTGCCTCCCTTCCCAGAACAACTTTTAACCTTGGTCTTTAAGATCCTACAAGGACACCTTCATGCAGTGTCCCATGGACCACTTGCATCTGACTCTCCATAGGTGTTCATTCCACCAGCCCCGCCTCAGATGGGCAAATACAGCCTCTGTCCACTCAGGGCCCTGGGGTCTGCACTTTAATAAGTGTCCCTGGTGGTGGCTGCACTGGGGCCTAATGCAGCCAACTAGGCCTGGAGCAGGGCTGAGATAGAGTCACCCAGGCAGAGGAGAGACCACAACCCGGCATGAGGTGAGCTGGAGCGATGTTTTATTCAGACAGGAGAGAGGGAGAAGGAAGGAAGGAAGGAAGGAAGGAAGGAAGGAAGGAAGGAAGGAAGGAAGGAAGGAAGGAAGGAAGGAAGGAAGGAAAAGGAAGGTAAGAAGGAAGGGAGGGAAGGAGGTGGGAGGGATGGAGGAAGGAAGGATGGGAGGGAGGGAAGAAGAAAAGAAAGAAAAAGATAAAATATAAAAAGAACTAAATAAAGCTTATTTTAAAATTAAAAGAAAAAGAAAGAAAAAATTCCCATCTGTCTCAAGCTTGCCCAAACCGAGTTCAGGGCCAAACCACAGGGCTCTCATTTCTCCCCTGATTTTTCTGCCAAAGGCAGGAAACATTCTCCCTTGGGACGCTCAGAAATAGCTGAGTTCAAAAACCAGGCTGGGTGAGAGGATTCCAGGCTAGAAGGAGGGATTTACACCAAAGGACGCTGTGGAGTCTAGAGGTTCAGGGCACAGCCACTGGCGCCAGTCGGCCTGGGTTCAAATCCCCACTCTGCCCCTTCCTAGTTGTGTGACCATGGATTTGGCCTCAGTTTCTCACCCACAGAGTAGGAACTATAATGGTACCAGGCATTACTGCACGTAGGTATTCAAATTTCATCATCAGGAATCACTTTCTCTCTATTTTTGCTAGCTCCACTCCCATTTAAGTTCTCCTCCTCATTAAGGCAAGATGAACCCCAACATCCAGGCTTCCACTCAACTAGCAACCGCAACAGAAATAAAGTGCCTCATTTCTCCCTGGTCCAGCCAAAATCCCGGGCCTGCCTCTGACTGGCTGAGAGGATGTAGTGCTCCCATTGGTCAGTCCTGGGTCACATGCTCCACCCCTAGTGATGGAGTTGGCTCCACCCAAACCTCTGGGACTGAGGATCAGAGGAGGGGAGTGGGTAATGGGTAGGAACCAGCAAATGTCTTCTATAGGGGTCTAAAGGGATGCAATTTCAAGAGAGGGTGGACTTAACACATGTGAAATACCTAGCATGTGCTGCTTTATTTACGTGATCCTATTAAGCTTCCTGACACTCCCCTGTGGAAAATACCCCTTTGTGAAGGTTTAGAGGGGGCGAACCAACTCAGTAAAGGCCACCCAGAGCCTGCCTCAGCTCCTGAGCCCCTCCCTCCACCCCTGACCCTTTCTGATATTAACTTCCAGAAGAAAAAACGTAATAGGGACCGTTTATAGGATAATTTCCCTGAGAAGAACAGTTGCATCCATTTCCTCATCTCAAACCCTATTTCCACTATCCCTCCCCACACCTCTCGAAGCTTTGAGAGGTCCAGGCACTTGCCTAAGGTCACAGAGCAGGGAGAGGAGACCGAGGGTCTGGATCTGGCGCTGCCTGAGTCTACTTGGGTCTTGGAGGCAGGGCTGGCTCTCACCAGTGGGGCCAGGACAAGGGGGCAAGGTTCTGGGTAGCCAGGCCCTCTGAAACAGGGTCAGGAGAGTGGGCTTTAGGGACAGGAGGCTTGAGTTTGAACCTAGCTCTGTCCCTGAAGCCTGCTGACCGCAGGTGGGGCTGAATGCTTTGGCTATCTGGGTCTCACTTGCAAAATGGCCCTAAGCCCAGGAGCTGCCCCCTGGGTTTGTTGAGAAGTTCCCGTTGAGCTAATGCTCACAACTAACACTTACTGAACAGCTGTGCCACACAACTCGGGGGCCCCAAGCGGGGCCTGCAGTCTGGGACTGGCTTGTGGTGAGCTCTTAAACCACATTAACTCAATCTTTGTGACCGTCTGACAGGAGGGAGGTGCTGGTATCATTACCATTTTACAGAAGAGAAACTGAGGCAAAGAGAAAAGTGACTTGCCTGCAGTTGCACAGCCAGGAAGGGGCAGAGCAGGAGATTTGAACCCGGGACAGTCTGGCTCCAGAGCCCACCTCTTAACCACTATCCAACGCCTCGCTCACGACCTAGGCGAGCTGCTATTACTGATATTCTCACTCTTGCTGTTGGTATCTGCCTGGCTTTCAGGGTAGGAGTTAGAGTCCTACCCTGAGTTGGGAAATAGGGTAGGCCCAAACTTCCCAGTATCCCATCCCGAACAGCCACTCGGCTGTGACCCTGCTGGGGAAACTGAGGCACAGAGTGGTGTGTATGGTGCCCAAGGTTGCACAGACCTGGGGTCAGCTATGCTTCTCAGGGCAGCATCACCGCCCAGCCAGCATCTCCTGGACCACCCCCACCACCACACACACACACACACACACATACACACACACACACACACACTCCCCTGTGGGGCAGGGGCTGCCTCCCCGCCTCCCCTGGCTCCACGCTGGCTGAGGGACATTTGTTACTGTGTCAGTTCCAGCTCCCACCCTGATGGGGGGCCAGCAAGCAGGGGGCTTCCTGGCGGCTCTAAGGGAGGAATGCGCCCCCGCCCCCAACCCCATATGGCCTCCATCCCGGCCCCATCTGCTTCCCATTGCCTGACGCGGGGCCGCCCAAGCCCGCCCGCAGGGGTGTGAAGTTTATGTGGCTGGGCCTGGAGCTGGCGGTGACAGGGCCACACACGCTCACACTGACACACACCGGACACCCCCACCAACACTGATGTGTGTGCACACTCATGCACACGCACAATATCCACCCTCCCATCTGCCCCCAAATGCACCCACATTCTCACACTCACACCAGAGACCCTCCTCACCCATTGACACACCCCAGAGACCTCCAACTCCCACATAAACATACCAGAGCACCCCTCCCCACCAAACACTCACACACACACACACACACACACACACCAATCCACTCCCAGGAGGGACAACCCCAATATACCCACTCACAAATACAGATTCACACACAATCACACCGGACTGGCCCACCCACTGACACACACACTTATATCCTCCCAACATGTGCCCCCATAAATACACACACACCTCAGCTCAGACACCCAGATACACACATGCTCATCCAGATGACACAAACACAAAACAGTGACCTACACATGGCCCCAGGTCCCAGAGAGACCACCAGGCACAACATGGTTGCCCCCTCTCTCAGAATCCCATTGCCATCCCTGCAGCTCCTCCGTCCCCCAAACCTGGGAGCTGCTCTCCAGGTCCCAGCCCCCTTATGACCAGAGTCTGGCACTTGCCGTCCTGCCCCATCCTCATTGCCTCCTAGGGTCTCAGAGCAGGAGGCCCAGGAGACAGGCAGCCACAGCCTGAGGTCACCCAGAGCCTACTGAATTCAGACCCAGACCCGGGGGACCCTGCCTCCAAAGTTCTCTCTAGAACACCTGAGGTGTCTCCACCGGACTCACCTGAGCTCCTGGGTGCCTGGACAATCCCTAGAGACACCTCGTCACTCACCACCCCCCCCAGGGCCCCTTGGTGGAATTCAGGGACCCATGAACTTGGACTGGGAAAGAAAGGTACATCTTGATTTCACTAACCTCCAACTGAAATTTGGCATTTCCTTCCCTTACGGGCAGATGTGGGAAACGAACCACAGCAGCAGTAGCTGGACTGTGGCTTTGTCACTCAGAAATCACAGGCATTTCCAGGTTCCTCTACAGTGTCGCAGAAATGCATTTATCCTCTTCTCAACTTCAAAACTACCCTGGTTATTAGGCCCACTGCCAAATCTTGTCATTAAATGCGTTAATAAAGAGGCACAGCTGTCACCATATCAAACATCTGGCTATTAAATATTTTAATAAATCTAGTTCAATATAATTGTTTTTCTTTTAATCTTATACACTTTAATTTATAAATTTTAATCTTCATTTATAAACGTAAGAGGCGTCCATGGCACAAAAGCAGATGAGCCCCCGATCTAACCCAGGTACTGCATTATTTCACACTTTTACTATTTTTATACCTTTTTGTGGTAAGGATCACAGTGAGGCTGGTTCGTTTGGCCAAGATCACACAGCTCTAAATGGCTGAGCTGGGATTTGAACCCAGGCAGGCTAGCTCATCCTTGAGCTTTATGCTACCTGTCTGTGGAAACCCAGGGCCCATGCCCTGTCCCCAGGTAAAGGATCCCAAGGTCTAGGGGGCCCCGCCATACATACCACCCAGCCTGGGGACCCTGGGAACCCCCCTGGCTAGCCCAGGGAGGATCCAGCCTGTGGTCCCAGGCAGAAGGGGGCCGAGCTGCATTTACAATGTGAGAGTTTTCTCACCAGTGGCAGTTACAGGCAGGGCACGCTCCCAGGTTCCAGGTCCCAGATCCCAGGTCTGCCTGCCCTGCTGGGGCTGCTGCAGCTGGATAACAACGAGCTTACCTCTGCAGGGTCCTGGAACCAACCCTCCGTCCTGTCTCTCTTCACCTGACCCTCATCTACCCTCGTCTTTAGGAAAAGAAACCTGTCCCCTACAATGGAGTCACCCCCAGAAATGGAATCACCATGAAGAAAGGGGAGACTTTCTTTGCCCCCGTCTGCATGGCTCTGTCCATTCATTCATTCATTTCTCAGTCATTTATTGAGCACCTACTGTATGCCAGGCGGGGGAGGGGACACGGGCTACAGCTGTGAGCAAAGTCCTCACACACAGGTGGAGGACGCCGAGGAGAAACAAGGGAACAAAAAGGTATACAATACAATAAAGAGAAATAAATCAGGGCCGGGGGGGGCCAAAAGACAGGCCTAGGATGGGGGTGTATTTAAATGGTGGTCTGGGAAGGCCTCTCTAAGGAGGGGATCTTTGAAGGAAGGCTGGAGGAAATGAGGGAAAAAGCTCTGGGGACACGGGAGTAAGGAACAGTGTTCCACATAGAGCAAAAAGCAGTCTGAGCTCTGGCTGCCTGAGCTCTGCTTTCTGCCTTCCTAGACTCTGACTCTGAAATCAGGCCTTCCGGACCTTGCCCTCTCTCGAACTACCCAATTCCAAGGTCACCTGCCTCCCTTCCTCTGTTCATCCTCCCTATTCCTCTCTCCCACTCCCTCCTTCCAGCCCAAGGGCCCAGGGTGTTCATTATATTCTTATAAGCACCTGTGTAACTATTTGTTCCCTTTTGCAAGGGAACCTCTCTGTTGTCCCTTCTGGAATGGAAGCCCCGGAGTCCACAGGCTGGTGGTCTTGCTCCTGCTCTTCCCCTAGCACTTGGCACAGCGCCTGGCCCATGCCCACTTGACACATAAGAAAACTGGGGTTCAGAGCGACACCTAGGCTGACTGCAGCCTCACCATGGCAGCCCTAGGGTCACTCAGCTCTGTCGACTCCAGGTCCTGGGCCCATTTCCTTGACCTGATGGCCTCCTTTTCCAGAACCCCTGATTTGAATCCTGGCTCAGGTTTCACCACAGGTGGTGGGAAACAGCCCAGAAATCCGAACGTGCCACCTCTCCTGAATATCTCAGCCTCAACTTGTGGTGACGCTTTGTCCAGGGCTTCCCACGTGCTGGCCACCAGTGCAACATAGCAACTCATTTAATCCTCCTGCCCACTCGAAGAGGGTTGGGCCCATTTTACAGAGGAGGAAGTGGAGGCACAAGAAGCAAGGCTCCTGGAGGAGAGTAACAACTGGGGTAGTAAAGAGTAGGGCGGAGCTGCAGGGCGCTTCCACCTGCCGGGTGGTGCGGGGGGAGGGGCTGGGAATGCGCGGGGGTGGAAGCCCGAGAGCCGGGCTCACGTTTCCGGCAGCCCCCTCCGCCCCTGGCCGCCGCCGCTGCTGGCGGCCCCCTCATTAAGGCGCCTTGCCTTCCACCTCCGAATTTTCCACGCAGGGTTAGCCTGGCGACGCGCTGTCTGCGGGCCCCATAAAGGCCGCCGTGTGCTGCATTCGTCTCGCTGGGGGCCGGCGGGGGAGGGGCCGGCGGCCTGGAGGGGCGCCCGGCCTGCGAGGGGGGGGCTGCACCCGCCGGGGCCTGGCCTGCTCCTTGCAGACAGGGCCCCCTTCCCGGGATGCAGCCTGGAGAATTCCACATTCATAAACATACATTTAAAAAAAACAAAACAAAAACACCAGCCGGCATTTATTGAGCCCTTCTAAAAGTGCCAAGAGAGCTTCGGAATGGCTTGTCCCAGGAGACCCTCCCTCCTTGCAAACTCAGTGTGGGAAAGGCTTCTCTGAGCCCTGTTCTGCAGGAGCGAAAACCAGCCTCAGGGAGTTGAAATAAATTGTCCACGGTCACACAGGAGGGGGTGGGATCATACAAGAAGACTAAGCACAGTTCAGCCTTCTCTAAGGAGTACCTACTATGTGCTAGGCACTGTTCTAGAGATTGGGATATGACAGTGAAAAAAACACAAAAGTTTCTACCCTCTTGGGCCTGGCAGTGCAGTGGGGGAGCCAGACATGAGCAAATAAACACCTAAAATAAAGTGTCAGAGGGTGGTGAGTGCTGTGGGGAAAAATAAAGCAGAGGAGGTGGCTGGGTAGTGAAGGTGTTGGGAGGAGCTCTGTGAGAGGGATGAAGAGGGTGTGAAATGGTCCATAGGATGGTCAGGAATAGTCTCTTTGAAGGTTGGAGTCATGTGGACATCTAAAGGAAGGGTGTTCCAGGCAGAAGAATCAGCATGTGCAAAGGCCCTGAGGCAGAAGCATACTGCGCTAGCATTTCTTACTAATTTATTACAGGAATCTTTCATGCATTATTTTTTTTCCATTCCTTTCAACCACTCTGCCAGCCCAGGAATCTATAATTCCCCTTTTCCAGCTGAAGAAATTAAGGATCAGAGAGGTTACGAGGCCTATCCATGGTCCCTCAGCAGGTCAGTAGCCAGCCAGGCTGGGATTTAAACCAGGGCCTCTTGCATTCATAATGACATGATCCTTTGACTTGGGCAAGGCCAGGTCTGATTTCCCATCTTCTAGCACAGGGCCTGGCCAGGGCAGCAGGGCAGGGACAGAAGGGAGGAAGAATTTCAGATCAGTGCCCACCTCACATTCATTAGTGGTGGGATTCCTCCTGATGGCTCATCTCTGTAAAGATGCGTGCAATCAAAATAATGCCTAACTTTCTTTCATCCTTTACTCTGTGTGGAGCGTTTTACATGCATTCATATATTCAACCGTCATATCAACCACTTTATGAATGGGGAAACTGGGACACAGATGAAAGTCCCTTGCCCACGGTCATGTACCCAGAGAATGGCAGCTGAGATTCTGGACACTAACACTTGCGCTCTAAACCCCATACAGTGATGAAAATGATACTAATAAAACTGCTAGCCAGTGTTTCCAGCATATTACATGTAAAAAGTCTCTTCAGCCTTGGAGGTCCTACTTAGTTATCCCCATTAGATGAATGAGGAAACTGAGGCTGTGGGAGGGGCAGCAAAGGGCAGAAAAAGAATTCTTAATGTCACTCACTCCATACCCTCAGCTTCAGCCTCCCGAGCTGGGACAGGCAGGGTCTGAAGCTAGAAACTGAAGATCAGAAGAATCACAAAGCCCCCTCAAACATTAGAAAGAGCACTGGTTAGCCCAGGAGACAAGTGGGCAAAGGAAATGATCAGAAAAGAAATCCTCACAGGCTGGGAGAAGCTATCTGCAAAACACATAGCTCATAAAGAACTTGTATACAGAGCATACAAAGAACTCTCAAAGTTCAATAATAAGAAGTCAATTAAAAATGGACAAAAGATTTGAATATTGTATATCTTCACTAATTAAGATATATGGACTGGGGTCTGGCCCTGGTCTGGTGGCTCAGGCGGTTGGAGCGCCCTGCTCCTAACACCAAGGTCTCTGGTTCGATTCCCACATGGGCCAGTGAGCTGCGCCCTCTGCAGTTAAGACTGTGAACAATGGCTCTCCCTGGAGCTGGGCTGCTGTGAGCAGCGGAGGTTGGCGTGTGCTGCGCAGGAGCACTGCCTCAGCCCGGGGGGAGTGCAAGGCTCATAATACCAGCATGGGCCAGGGAGCTGTTTCCCACACAACTAGACTGAGAAACAACGGCTTGAACCGGAGTGGGGCGGGGGCGGGGGGTGGCAGGCAGAAGACTTCGGGGGGGAATATATGGACTGTAAATAAGTGCATGGAAGAATGTTCAATATCATTAATTGTTAGGGAAATGAAGTGAAAACCACAAGTAGATATCACTAAAGTCCGATAGAACGGCTAAAATCTAAAAGACTGGCCACACCAAGTGCTGGTGAGAATGTGGAGGAACTGGAACTCTCGTGCACTCTGGTGGGAAGGCAAAAGGGTGCAGCCACTTTGGAAAACAATTTTGACAGTTTCTTCAAAAGTTAAGCATGAATTTATCATACAATCCAGCAATTGCACTCCTATATATTTACCCAAGAGAAGTGAAAACACATGCAGGAACGGACTGTTGATACACACTGCAAAATGCATGAATCTCAAAATAATTATGCTGAGGGAAAGGAACCAGACCAAAAAAGAGAACAGACCATGTGATTCCACTGATATAATTTCTACAAAATGCAAACTGGTCAATTGTGACAGAAAGCAGGTCATTGGTTGCCTGGAAATGGGTGGAGAGGAGAGAAGAAGGAGGGAGGGAATTACAAAGAGGCACAGGAAACTTTTGATGAATATTTTCACTATCATAACTGTGCTAGTTTCACAGGTGTAGACATGTGTCAAAACTTATCAAATTTTGACTTTCACATATGGAAGTTTATTGTATGTCAATTACATCTTGAGAAAGCTGTTAACCACACATGTGCACACACATACACACACACACAAGTGGAGTACCACTACTCACCTCTTAGGATGGCTACGACAAAAACCGAGGATACCAAGCTCAAGATATGGAGCAGCTGGAACGCTCTCAGACATTTCTGGTGGGGATGCAACACACACACAGCTCTAGAAAACAAAACTTAGGCACTTTTTTTTTCTCTTTATCAACTTAAACACTTACTATGCAACCCAACAATCTCATCTTAGGTATTTACCCAAAAGATATGAAAACTTACGTTCACACAAAAATCACCATGTGAATGCTTGTAGCCGCTTTATTCATAATTGCAGAAAAACTGGACATGACTCAAGCATCCATCAGCTGCTGAATGAATAAACAACTGTGGGGTAGGCATCCGGTGGAATATTGGTCGGCACTAAAAAGGAACACAGTATCGGTATGCTCAGCAAGGTGGATAAATCCCACCTCTAAGCAAAAGAAGCTGGCGTCTGAGGGACTGGAATGTTCTAGTTCCTGTTTCTAGATCTGACTGCTGGTGCCACGGATGGGTTCACTTAGAAAACCGGCATCGAACTGAACACTTCTGATGCATGCATCTCTGTACTATTGTTAGACTTTCATTAAAAGGTAAAGGAAAAAAAATCCAGAGTTCCGAAAGACAAACGTGGTATCTGTCTTCCTCCTGCCCTGAACCCAGCCCCTCAGGCCTCCTCCACAGAAGCCACCAAACCCAGATGCTAATATGTCTGTATTTACCCTTGAAATGTTCTAGAAGGGCCTGCCTTTACCTAGAGAAATTCTTCCCCAGCCTTTGGGTCCCTACATGTCTGTTTTCATTTTTCTGAAGAGGCTTTTTGAGGACAAAAGGTTAGATAATAAGGACTGTGCAGTCAGGCAGGCCTGGGTTCAGATCTCTGCTTGGCCATTATTATCACCTGGGGTGGGGGGACCTTGGGCAAATGCCTCCTCCTGCTGGGACTCCAGTCTCCTCGTCTGTAAACTGGGCATGTGATAGTAACAGCGGATCCATCTCCCAAGGGCTGTTGTGATAACCTTCCTTCCTGGGCTCTAGAGCTGGATGCTTCACCTCAGCCAAGATCCCAGAGAGCCTCTGCCCTTCTACAGGCCAGGGTGGAGAAGGACAGAGTGAGTGAGAGAACTCAGCCTTCCCTTCCTCCAAGCTCCTCTATGGCTCCCCAGTACCATATTCTTCATCAAGATCATCCACAATTTTCTTTAATTAATTCAACAAATATTTATTGAGTGCTTGCTATGCGCCAGGCGCTGTATGAGGTGCTGTGTCCGCCCTCTCAGAGATCACCATGGTCTGGTGGAGGAGGCACTGGTGGGGAAGGTGGTGGGGCCAGGGAGGGAGTGGAAGGGAGGGGTATGCAAAGCCCAGGGGTCTGTCTGTTTGGTTGCTAGGGGTCAGGGGTCAGGGGTTAGGTCCTAGGCCCAGGGTCAACAGAGAGGTGGGTCAGGGCAAGGAGTGGTGGTGGTGTTGCTGGTAGAGATGACTGGGGGGGGTCCAGAGAGAACAGAATTATAAGAAATATGTTTCTTCATTTTCCTCGCTGTCTCCTGTCCCGAGAACCAGTTTTTTCCATTGCTACCACCATCCACCATTCCACGGCTCAAGCCCACATCCAGGAGCGCTGGAATCCTTCCTCCGCCTCCTCCCTCCTCCCTTATTCACTCTCCCCCCTCCCAGCCCAGGCACAGAGACATCTCCCACCCATCCTCCTCCCACCCACTCTCCAGCGGAAGCCACAGCCTGCAGGTGCCTCCTCTCTTGTCTCCCACTTCCTTTCAGTTCCCTTAGTCTATTTCCCACACACGGCCAGAGGGAAGTCACTCCTCCGCATTAAATCCCCTGGCGGCTTCCCATGGCTAGAATAAAATCCAAACACCTGGCATCTGCCCACCTCTCCCACCCCGTCTCCCACCTCTATCCCACCTCTCTCCCTCCAACTACACTGACCCCCTCACCACTCCTTGAACACACCTTGAATATTCCCACCTCAGGGCCTTTGCACTTGCTGCTCCCTCTGCCTACAACTTCTTCCTCCCACTCAAGTTCTTTTTGCCTGGCTAATTCCTGCTCCTTCACTATCTCTGGGAAGGATCCCCCAAATGCTGCCCACACCCCAGACGAAGCTCATGCCCTCCTGCTGCAGTCTTTCCAGGCAATACGGCGTCCCTCGCTGGGCTGTCAGCTCCCCGAGAACAAGGACCTGCTATCTGCTTGCTGCCCCATCACTAGTGCCTGGAACAAGGTCCGGAATGCAGTAGAGGCTGGGGGCACGTGTGCTGGACGCAGACAGGACTGAGCTACGGTTGCAGGGGCTCACAGCTGGAGCCGCAGACCTGCCCTCTGCCCAGAAAGACACGGTGGGAGAGTCAGAGGCCCATTAGGGGCACACCAGCCTCTGTTCACAGCAGCTCCCCCAGCAGAAATCAGCCTGGCCTCGGGCAGGGCGGGGCTTGGTTCATATCCTGGTGCCTAAGCAGAGACCCAAACAGTTCACTTTTATTTCCCAAAAGAAGTAAGAACGTATCAAAGTTGTATTTTATCTATGGCAGTTTATTGTATGTCAATTACATCTTGAAAAAAACTGTTACACACTCACACACGTACCTACTACATTGGCTGAAAGTAAAAATAAAAACCGATAATAACAAAACGCTGGCAAGGATGGAGTTAGTGCAGGTGGAAATCTTGCATTCATTGGTGTGGTCCACACAAAAGCTGGACAGGAATGCTCACACCGGCACTCTTCATTAGAGCCCAAGAGTGGGAACAACCCAATTGTTCATCACCCGACGAGTGGATACACAAAATGTGGCCTATCCACCAATGGAATATTACTGGGCCATAGAAAGAATGAAGTACGACGCATGCTCCGACATGGATGAACCTCAAAACGTATGCTAAGTGAAAGAAACCAGACAAAAAGGACACGTGGTGGTTTGTATGATCCACTTCTATAATGCCATATTTGTATGAAATGTCTGGAACAGGCCAATCCATAGAGACAGCAGATTACTGGTTGCCAGGGGTGAGGGGAGGAGGAAATGGGGAGTGGTTGCTATTGGACACGGGGTTTCTTTTTTCCAGTGATGACATGTTCTGGAATTAGATAGTGGGGATGGTTGCACAACCTTGTGCGTATACCAAAAACCACTGAATTGTACCCTTTAAATGGATGAATTGTACGGTATGTGAATTATATCTCAATAAAGACGTTAAAAAATGTTGGTGCCACCAATTACGTCATAGCTGCATGTCCTTGGGAAAGTCCCCTGCGCTTCCTGAGCTCAGCCTCTGCCTCACTCACTCACCGGATTGACCTGCTCACAGCCAGTAAACAGCCCTGCGTGGCAAATATCCACGCTCTCGGTGAATAGCAGACCCACCGGGGCTGGAGGATGCACTGCCCATAGACACAGAAGCCAAGGATGAATTCAGCCCATGGGCAGTGCCCAGGATGGGCACCAAATGACACCCAGACATCACTTTGAAGCCCTCGAGGAAGTGACAGGGTGACCATGGTTACCAAAGGTAACTTCTCATCCTGGATCGTTGCCAAGTCTTGCACATTTTGTGTGTGTGTGTGTGTAGAAAGAAAACTACATGCTCATCATAGAAAATTCAGAGATTTATGAAGAAGAGAAATCAAACCCCAGCTACCCCGCCATCCAGACAGAACTACCATAGACCCCTGGGACACACATTTTCCTCTCTGTGAGGGCAAAGCTGGATAAAAATGAAGGTAACAATTTACCCAAATGGGTCCATATGACTTTCTCAGGCTGCTCTATGAGCTGCTTCCTTCACCTGTCAGCACATGTGGGCACCTTTAGAGGTAAACACGTGAACATCTTGCTTATCTTTGAAAATATTGATTGATTGATTGCAAACCAAGAGTTGCTCGCCGAGGGGAAGCAGCAATAAAGCAGAAGCAGAAAAGGTAAAAATGATAGAAAAATGCCTTTCTCCTCACCAGCGCTTCATCCTACCCCTGGAGAAAAATCACTGTGAACAGTGGGGACGTAGTATCTTACAGCTCCTTCTTTTTCCTTTTCTTCTCCCTTCTTTCTTCCCTGCTAAGAGACGTTCATTGATTACTCATTCATTCATTCAAGGAATATTTGGAGTGCTTGTCACGTGCCAGACCTTTTTCTTTCTCTGCTCATGTGCTACATGCGCAATATGTATTTGCGAGACTGTATGGACATTTACACGTGTAATAGCTACAAAGTTCTCAGAATACTCATGGGCTCCAAGGAACATATCCAGTCCTCTCGTGAGTTAGTTTACGGTGTCCTGCTCTTCTGAGAAGTGCTGGGGGGAATGTGTTTATGTGCTTTTTATTTTATTATCGGGTCAAAGGTTGAACACGTTTTACTGACGTGTAAAGTGAGGCCGAGAGAGGGCAGGGACTCATCCAGGGTCACGAGTGAGGCACTGGTGGCACTCGGACCCACAAAGAAAGGATGGAGTTTCTTATGAAAGGCCCTTGACCAGCTCTAGGTCATTTCCCTGGGGTAAAAATGGGTTTCCTTGGGTGATCCCCACCCCAAGCACTCCCCTGAGTAACACGTGGGCTGCCTTTTTCCTTGCTTCTGCCTTTTCAGCCTCCACTGAAGTGTTTATTTTAGGCCATTGCACCAGCTGAATAGACTTGGGTTTGGGAACACAGATTACCCACACCTGAGGCCTTTCCAGCTTATACCCACAGAGAGGTAGTGGACACAAACCTTCATGAAGAATCTTCCAGCTCACCTGAGCCCTGGTCATCTGGCCACGCAAGGCTGGGGGGACACAGGATACTACACCCTGGTAGTCAGCAGGCCGGCCCTGGCCCCCAGACTTTACTAAGGGCAAGGAGACACAAAGAGCCAGAAACATTAGGATTACACTCTGTGTGGCCTTGGGAAAGTACTCTACCCTTCTGGAGCCTGGATTCCTCTATCTGTGAAATGGGTGTAATAATAGCCAGTATTTACTGAGGCTTTACTTTGTGCCAGGCCTGAGGCCAAGCAGTTGGTAAGTATTCACTCGTTTGCTCTTCACAACAACCCCAGGAAGGAGGGGCTGTTCTTCAGATGAGGAAATGGACCCAGAAAGGTTGAGCCACTTTGCTGTAGGTCACACAGCAGGTAGGCAGTGGAGGAGAGATGTAAGCCTGAGCAGTCTGGCTCCAGAACCGAGCTCTTAACCATCGTAGGACCACCTTTTATACTTCTATTGCCTAGGATTGTTGTGAAGATTAAATCAGACAATCTGTGCAGAACAGGTAGTAAACCCTCATGAAACGTCAACTGTTATATTCTTCTTATTATTATTATTTGCCTGTCGGATGGTTCTTTGCCTCACTGCTCTTTACTTCCCTCAGTTGCTGAAAAATCTAGCCAAGGCATTGTTTTTCCCTCTCCCTCACTCTTAGTATCCGTGAGTCGCTAAAATTCCCAAATATCTCTGACTCTACCCTTCCCTTTACTTCATCTGCCACCAAGAGGGCAGGGGCCTCCCTGCTGATGGCATTGCTCCCCACACAGCTGCCCAAGGGATCTTCCCAAGGGACAAATCCATTCATGTCTTCCCTCTGCTCAAACCTTCCCATGGCTCCCCAGGGTGCTCAAGATAAATCAAGAATTTCCGCCCAGACTTGCATGGCCCTGGCCCCAATCCCAGCTGACCTCTCCCACCTTGGCTGGCTCTTGTCCATCCCATGGCACCTACTCACGCTATACGTTCTGAGTTCAGGGGGTCAGGGGAGCCTTTGTCTTTGGCCGTCTCTCTCTAGGAACCACAGAGGCAAAATCCAACTCCCCAGGGCTCTTCTTAAGCCTGCAGGCCGGCTTCCCGACTCTCCCTCAGGGTTTGGGATCCATTCCGGGGCCTGAGAAAGACTTGCCACACCCTTGGCTGTAGCCACCTGTAGTGGATTGAATTGTGTCCCCCAGAAAGATACGTTCAAGTCCCAACCCCCAGCACCGGTGAGGGTGACCTTCCTTGGAAATGGGGTCTTTGTAGATATTAAGATGAGGTCGTATTGGGTCAGGATGGGCCCTAATCCAATCACTGGTATCCTTATAAGAAGAAAGAACACCGAGAAATAAGGACAGGAGGAAGGCCCTGTGAAAACGGAGGCAGAAATTGAAGTGATGCGGCTACAAACCAAGGAACGCCAGGATTACCAGGGGCCACCAAAAGCTGGAAGAAGCAAGGAAGGACTCTCCCCAAGAGCCCTTGGAGAGAACACAGCCCTGCTAACACGAGATTTCAGACTGTGGGAGAGTAAGTTTCTGTTGTTTTAAGCCACCCAATTTTGTGGTCATTTTTTATGGCAACCCTAGGAAACTAATATATCAACCAACTGTGGGCGCCCCGTGTGGGTCCAAGGGTGTGGAGGGGAGTCTTGCCAGGTGGGTGGTCCTGCCCTCATGGGGCTCCTGGTCTGGAAGCCTCTCTTGTCCTGCAGGGACCACACAGGATATCCCCACCTCACCCAGGCACCAGCTTGGTCTATCCCCCACCCCTGTATCTACACGCACCTTTGGCTACACCTACCTGGCTGGAGAAGGATGTGTGGGGTTTCTAGAAGACTGGTTAAAGGACCAGACGGGCCCCTCTATGTGTGAGATTCTAGGCAAGCGAGTGTAGTCAGTCGTTAAAGAGACAGACACTGTTCTACTTCCATTTTAAAAGTTTTAATTAAATCCACCCCAAAGGTAGAAAGAACAAACTGACAACAATAATAAAAGAACCCAGGGTTCAAATTCCAACTCTGCCACTTCCTTGCCGTGTGACCCTGGACAGGTTAGTTAACCTCTTTTTGTCTTGGTTTGCTCTTTCTGGACTCGGTTGTAACGGTTTAATGAGTTAATCCATGAGACGCTCAGCACAATGCCTGAAAGTGCTGAGCGCCTCCTAGAAAGTGCTCCATAAAAGTGGCGAGCGTGCTGTGTTTCCTAGGGGCACAGATACATGCATTCATCATTCATTCAGCAGCGTTTTACGGAGTGTGTACCTCCTACATTCGAGACATGAGGCACCAGGGACCAGGCAGTGAATAAAGCAGACAAAATTTCCACCCGCATGAAGCTGACGTTCTGGTGGGGGAGACGGTCAACAGAGAAACCGTGAACAGTGAAATATATGGTTTGTCGGAGTGTGACAAGTGCTATGGAGAAAAACCACGAGGGAGGGCACTGGAATGCAGAGGGGAGAAGGATGCTGGGGAAGCCGGCCAAGTGGCTCTCTGGGGGCTGAGTCTTCCTGGCAGGAGAACTGTAAGTGCAAAGGCCCTGAGGCGGCAGAAGGCCCCCTGTGGCTGGTGTGAGTGAGAGATGTGAAGGAGGGACAGAGGTGGAGGTGATGGGGCCAGATCTCCAGAAGCCTGCGGGCCGAGGTGAGGACTCTGGCTTTTCCTGGGAATGAGATTAGACCCATGTGTGCATGTAAATATATGGTTACTTTCTTTGTTTCTTTGTTTTTGTTTTTTAAGGAGGGCACAGCTCACAGTGGCCCATGCGGGGATCGAACCAGAAACTTTGGGGCTACCAACACCACGCTCTAACCAACTAGCTAACCGGCCACCCCTATTTACTTTCTTTAATCTAGAAAGAAAGATACAAACTAAGCTCTTCACAGCATCGCACTGGGGACAGTAAAGGCATTGAGATAGGGTGTGCTGATCACACATTACTTGAGCCTTACATCTAATTTAACTTTTTAATGAAAAAAATATTCCCGTAATATGTGTGAAATTGACCATTTGAAAGCAAAGAGGAGCAAGGAAAACTCAGCTCCCTGCCCGCCAGAGTACCCCCCGTCCCGGCTCAAGGGACACCCATGAGTAGCTGCCAAGTCACTAATGGGGCCCAGATGTGCCCAGCGGTGGCCCGTGCCCCAGACCTGCCTGCCTGGACACTTGCATGGCGATCAGCTTTACAGCCACTTTATTTCCTGGACTCATTTTAAAGAAAAGCCCAGGGGAAGATAATAATGGCCCCACCAGACCCTACTGCTCCCCGTCCCACAGCTCTGCCAGGACAGAGAAGGGGAAGTTCTTCCCTACAGCAGAAAGCCAAGCAGTAAAAATAGAAGGAATGATGGAGCTAGAAAATCACCGTTTGGCAACCACCACAGTAATAATTGATTTAGGCAAAAATCACCAGCGAGGGCTAAAACTCGTGGGTGGAAGTTTGAGGAGTAACAGGATATTCACATGGTCTCGGAATGTCTCCCCGCAAGATAATGGATTTAGTACAAAAGGGGAAAAAGAGGAAATTTATCCCCATGAAAGCTGGCAGACATCACCTTAACCAAATGGTCAAAGCTGACGTCACCAGTAATGGCAAGCTGACCTCCTTGTGCCTCCTGACAGTTTGCACTAAGAAAGACACAGTGACATTTCTGAGGCTCTGCCAAAAGGGTACAACCCGAATTCATCATGAGGAAGCATCAGGAAAAATCCAATTTGGGGAACTCTTCCAAAATGTCAAAGTCACAAAAGACCAAAAAGGAAGCTGTCTCAGAACGAAACAGTAGAGACAGGCCAGGTAAATGCAGCCTGTGATCCTGGATCCCTCCCCGCTCCCACTCCCTAAAAGGCTATGGCCAATGTAACTGGGACAGTTGGAGAAACTTGATTGTGACTGTGGAGTAGATAATAACATTGCACTAAAGCTGCATTTCCTAGTTTTGCTCATGAACTATGGTTATATGAGAGAATGTGCTTGTCCTTAAACATTGCAAGCTCAAATATTTAGCGGTAAAGGGGCATCATGTCTATAACTTATTCTCAAATGGTTCTGAAAAAAATTATAAGTTTGAGTCTGTGTGTCTAGAGAGAAAAAATGCAAACATGATAAAATGTTAACATTCTGAAGAATCTGAATGAAAGGTTCCCGTGTATTGTACTTTTTTGCCCGGTCGAAATTATTTCAAAATAAAAAGCTTTTTTAAAAAGTTTAAGAAACGGTCTCCCTGTTCCCTCCTTCTCGTCTCCATCCATCCCATTCCACCTCCGAGACACACCCCTCCCCCAAAGAGAATGCTTTTATTAGATTATTGTAAATCCTTCTAGAGCTTCCATAGGCAAATATAAACGAGAATCAGAATGAATAACATTACTCATTTTTGCCCCTCTTTTTCCCACAAAAGGGGGCATGTTCTGCATGTTATGTTTTTCACTTGACAGTGTGGCTTTTCCATGTCAGGTGGGGCTCTTCTGCCCTCATTCTTAGTAACGCCACCTCTACCCCACACCGACCCGACACACCGGGTCCAACGTCCCCTTTTAATGACATGAAATAACTGTGACCCACTAGCCCTCAGGTGTGCCCAGCACACCTGCCACAATACCTCTGAAAGCCAGTCTTCTCCAAGGCCTCCACTACCCTGGGCCAGGCCAGCTGGGCTCCCAGCCCTTCCTTCTCCTCCCTTAACCCTCTAATTCCACCTTCCAGGAGTCAGGGAATCTGTATAAGAGAGAAGCAGGCCTCGTTATGCCCCCCACTTACCCAGTGGCTGCTCCCTGGGCTGGGCTACAGTCCCGCCTCCTTGCCACCCTCACAGGCTCTACAGGATCCGGGAGGGCTCACGGATCCCACCCTACCTCTGCAGCCCCCAGCAGCCCTGGTCTTTCTTGGGGTGTGGGGAGGCGCAGCTCTTCCCAGCCTCTAAGCCTTTGCACTTGCTGCTCTCTCCTCAGTCTGGAACTTTCTCCTTCAGGTTTCCACTGGAATGTCAGCCTTCCCAGAGCTGACTCTCCAGCTCTCCGCCTGCCTTATCTGAGGGAGCCCCACCCCATGGCTTTCCAGCACGTGCTCTCTTTAATTCCATCTTGGCACCCTCACTGTAGGAAAGCGGCTTGTTTATTTAACCACTTGTTTGTTTTCTGTCTCCCCAGCTAGAACATAAGTTCTGTAAGTGTGGGGCTGTCCATCTGTCCACTGTTGTAGCCCCCAGGGCCTAGAACAGGACCTGGCACACACCAAGCTCATCAAAGCCTGCTGAATGAACGCCCCTTTACAGTGTGGGGAGGAAGGCACTATCGCCACCCCATTTTAGAGAGGCAGAAACTTGGGGTTCGAGCGGGGAAGAGCCTTGCTCCATGTACCCTGAGTTGGGGTCATGAGCCAGGCATACCTGGCTCCAAGATGATCAGAGCCTGGTGGACCCAATTTCAAATGCCAGCTGGGGGTTTCCACCAGGCCCGGCGCCTCGGGGTGAAGTCATTTATTCATTCGCCATCAATGGCAGCACCTACTGTGGCAGCCCAGGGATGAGGGACACAGTAGGCCTTCAGCAAATTGGTGCTCAGCATCCCCCACAACTCTAACTTCCCTTCAGGGAGGCCCGCTACAATTTGGCGATTGTTAGAGAACTTTTTTTTTTTTTTCCTTTTGGGAGGAAAGCTGCAAGTCATTAAGGGCTGCTCCCGGCCTGCGGGTCACCATTTCCTGTTTAGAAGAAAGAATCATCTCTCCTTTGGAACATGAAGCTCCCCCACCCCCAGCCTGACTCCGGGGCTCCGGGAGCTCTGGGACGCCTGCACGCCTGCTCAGCTCCCCCGCAGGAAACTGGCACCTTCAGCACCTTTTGTGCTCGAAAAGGACACTCATTTTCTCCTGGCCCCAGGAGGGCCCCAGAGGTGAGGTCACCATGACAGCCAGCCAGCCAGGAGTGAATTATCCCAGCTCGGGATGCAAGCCGACTGTCTTCCCCGTCCTGTCCTGTCCTCGGAGCAGGAAGCTGAATGACCCCTACCCTTTGGCCTGGCTTCTCACCCTCCTGGCTCCAGCCAGCTAATTTCCTTGCATCAAAGGCCATTTGGTACCCAGCGGCCAGTCGGAGGTGTGGGTCTGACAGGGAGGCCGAGCGGGGCCCAGAGCCCTTAGAAACAGGAAGGACATCCTCTGTCCCCTTCTGGCTCGTTGCATTCCACTCCCTCAGCTGGGAGCAGCAGCCAATCCTTCTCCAAAAGTCTTGCAGTGCTGGGCAAAGCCCCCAGCCTGTCTAGTTGATAAGACCCAGGGAGCCAGCTTCTCACCCTGTGGGTCTGGTGAGCTTCAAAATGAGAGAATAAACAAGGGCCGCCACGGAGAGAGTTAAGGAACCTGCACACATACCCGACTGTTCCCCGGGGTCACAGGTGTTTCCCAACCTCCACATCACACAGGACACCAGGCTCAGAGGAAAACCCATTTGCACAAACAAGGTCCCTGGCTGTCAAATCCAGGAGTCCAAAGTCACATAGGCGGGAGGACATGATTCAAGGCTGTGTCAGGAATATCTGAGCTCCACGAATCCCTGCTCCCTCCCCCACCTACAGGCTCTTTGAAATAAATACCCACTCCTCTAGGAAAGCAAGGAGACTTTTCTTATATATAAATTAACCACTTTATTGAATATCAATAAACTGTACATATAACTATACAAAATGTTTCTTTAGTACAAAATGTTGCTTGCAATATAAATACCAGTGTACCTTTAAAAAATGTAAACATCTTCTTCCTGGGCCCACCTGTCGGGCCCCGAAAATAGTTCTGGGAGACACATTGGTTGGGCCAAAGCACCCTACTTGGGCCCAGGACAAGTGACAGCAATTACTCACATTCCCTTTTCAGACGTTAAATTGCCCATGAAACAGGTGCCACCGTGACAAACAGGAGGCTGAAATAGCTGGGGTCTAGACACGTCAAGTGATGACCCCCGCAGGCCCCGTGGGTGCCCCTGGGGGTGGATTATTGCAGTTAGTTATACCTCCTGACGGGGCAGCCTGAGGGTTTCTGGGGAGGAGGAGTGGGGTCCCCTGAGTGGGGTGGGAGCCTCCTATCAGTCTGTCAGCTTTTGTCCTGTAGCTCAAAGCAGCTGTATCCAAATAGCTTTGGATACACAAACCCACACAGCAAGGCCAACTCCAGAATGCTCGGAGCAGTGGCGGCCGGAAGAGATCTCCACTGCAAGCCTTCCTCCCATCAGCCGTCCATGGAAATGTCCACCGAAAGGTCTCCTTCAGAGACGACCGAGGTCCCCAGATCAGAGAGAACTGGAAAGCGGTCCTCAGAGTCCTGTGGGGCCAACGCAGTCAAAAGGGGAGCTCAGAAAGGAATTCCATCGTGGTGAGAAGGATGTGGGAGATCCTTCTTTCTGGAGTTGGGGGGAGGCCACTCCAGGGGGTCTGGAGAAACGGTAGGAGCCCCGAGGGTCAGCGGGGGCCCCCAGAGCAGCCTGACTCTTGGTGTTTGTGGAGCAGGGACATGCGGGAGAAGGTCCGGGAGCACGTTTTGCACTGGTACTTTTTGACGTCTGAGTGGGTCTGGAGGTGGGCCCGCAGGTTGGAGCGGTCTGCGAAGGCCCGGCTGCAGTGGGAGCAGGAGAAGGGCTTCTCCCCTGGGGAGAGAAAGCAGGAGGGAGTCAGTGAGACTGCTAAGTCGCTTGGGACAACAGCTGACATTTATTGAAGTCCCTACTCACCCACCCCAGCCTTTTAGAACCCAGCTCACCCTCAACCCTGGAGTCCCATGACAGAAAAACCAGGCCGTAGCCAGTGTCCAAAGGCCTGGATTTGATTGGGAGCTCTGCCACTTCCCACCGTGGCCTTGAACAAGTCATCTGCCTTCTCTGAGCCTCCATTTGCTCCTCTGTAAAATGGGGCTGTCCTTCCCCCCACTCATAGGGGTTGGTAATTGAGAGAGGGTAGAATAAAGCACTTCACCACCTACACTGTGCGGGCAGGAAGTGCTCAACAGTGACGGTGACTGCATTTATTGAACACTTACTTTCTGCCAGGGACAGTGAGAAGCGGTGTACACTTACCTCCTTTCATCCTACACTTGCCTCGGTTTAGATATGGTGAAACTGAGGCACAGAGAAGTTAAGCAGCATATGCAAGGTCACCCAGCAGGAACCAAGCAGCCTGACTCCAGAGTCCTTGATTTTAACCACTACACAGACTGCCTAAGGTAGGGGGACATTGGGGGTGGGTGTTCCCTATTATTGCTCCTGGATTAATTTCATCTGGGGTCAAAGCTTAAGAGTCAGCCGTAAAGGCCTCCTTGGGCCCCACCCCTGACCCCCCACCCCAGCAGGTTTGGCCACTGCTCTGGGCTGCTTCCCCGACAGTGATCACTCTCGGGGTAATTTCACATCTCCTTGTCTGCCCCTGAATCAGGCTGAGTCCCATGAGGGCAGCGGCCTCCCCTGAATCCATTCCAAGCCTCCAGCCGAGGGCCTGGGACCCCCTCCCCGCAAGAGGCCATAGAAACCTTTTACCTTAGGACTTGTTTAAAACCCCTCCCCACTTGTGACCCTCACGCCACCTGCCTGGCCAAGACTGTTTTGGGAAGTCTTACACACAGGGCTGGGTACACAGTAAGTGCTCAATAAGTGCTTGTACCACGAATAAGTCTGTAAGACTGTTTTGTTTTTGTTTTTAAGGTCTCAGAGAAACCTGACCCTTTAATCACCACCAGATAACCCCATTCACCAACTTTTCATAATTCTTGCCCCAATCAAGAGGATATAGCTCACGGTTCAAAAACATGGACAATGCCATGTTTTTTTTTCTCTTGGGGGTGCAGTATTTCCCCCAAAAAAATTCAGAATAGTAACTCATTAAACAAATACTTACCAAGTTCCCACTATGTGCCAGGCACTAGTCTATAATCCCGAATATTCTCTTCCAAAAAATACAATTCTCCTCTCCTCCCACTCCCAGCCTGATGGGCCCGAGGCCATGGCCCACTGGTTAAATCCCAGGGTTGGAATTCAAGAATAGCAGCGAATGAATGAATCCCATCAGTCTACTGGGTGCTTGGGGCACTGTGCTGGGTGCTGAGGGAGGAGTCCAGCAGTCCAGATGCCTGAGGCTGACTACGGACCCATCCGTTCAAGGGCTCAGTCTCCTGAGGTAGAGAGGGGGCTACCTGGCTGGAGGACTGGGGAAGGGTTGTCATTTGCTCCGCCATTATTGACTTCCCTCTGCATACCAGGCCTGAAGGGTTTGACGACCGCATTCTACAAGGTCTAAGTGAAGTTCTTCCTCATTCCCACACTCCCTTCCTTGTGAACTAAAGGCTACTTACTGCAGGCAGATGGGGTAGATGGGAGAGAGTCCTATATTCCCTGGGGCACCGAAAGCCACTTCCCTCCCCGCCTTGACCAACAAGGTAAAGAAGTTCTGACTCCAGCCTTATAAGCTATGACTTGGGAAAGTAACGTCCTTCTCTGTGCCTCAGTTTCCTCATCTGTAAAATGGGGATTATGGCACCTCCCTCCTAAGGTAGTTGATGGAGTTACTACCTTACACAGGTGAAGGAAGCCCTGACTCCACACAGCAAGTGCGCAAAGAACCGTCACCTTCATGCTACGTACGACTAGACAGAAGCCTGAACAAAGGGGGAAGGAGGCCTTGTAAGATGTGATGAGGTGGAGGTTTGTGCGCAAGCCAGAGGCGCAGACCTCCACCCGACCGAACCCCCACCCCCCAGACGCCTTTATGGTGCTCCTGGCGAGTGTGAAATCGGCACCAGGCCGGCGGGGACAAAGGCCGCCAAGGGGGGCACTGTACATGCGATACTGCCCGGATTAAAGGGGCCTGACACGATGTGGGCCAGCAGCTGCGCCCCAGAACAGGTGCTGGGCACCGCTGCCCCGTGCACCTGCTCCACCCGCCAGCCCCCACCCACTGGGGCCACCATTAAGGGACACAATGGGTGTCAATGAGGATGGCGATGGTGCATTTCAACAAGCTTTTTGTGTCTGAGCCATGCCTTTACATTAAAATAATGTCCCCTGAAGGGGAGAGAAGGGGGCCCAGTGGGGCACCCCAGGGCTAACTCCCCGCAGATACAGCCCTCATCAGCTGGGTAGGCACCCAGGACAGAAGCAGGCAGTAGGACTTTTTATATGTTAAAATCAGGGCCATTTGTGTATAAAGTAAGAGAAATGGGTGGCCCTCACCTGCAAGCTGGGGAGGATGCGCTTTGTAGGAATATTAATGACACAAATAATGCCAGCAAAATGCATTCCTCCCAAACCACCCCACTGACCCTCCTGGCTCAGGTCAGCCACTGGGCCAGGAAGTGCCAGAACTGAGTCTCCAACCCGCTGGATTGACCCCAAAGCAGACAGTATGACCCTTGAACCTTTGAGACCACAACAGTCTCTCCAAAAAGCAGCTCCAAACACAGGTAGCCTCCACCATTCAAGTTCTGAAAAGTGACTACCTTTCACCCATTTCCAGAAAGTTAAAGGACAGAGGCGGCTCCATTTCACAATTTTCAACACATTTAGTGTCATGTTTTTGAAACACCAAGACATAATCATGTTTTCTGCCAGCAAAGGTGTTCCCAGGTCTGCATGATAGGATCGAGTTTGTCTGCTCCACAGTGGGGGTGGGGAGAGCAGATCCGAGAACCCTCAAGATAGTAACTTATTAAAAAGTGATTAAGAAGCCACCAAATCTTGATAGCCACCCTATAAAACATTATCATAATCCGGCCTATGTGATTATGCAGTCATAATCTTGAGGCGCAGAGAGGTTAAATCACCTGCTAAAGGTTATACAGAATGGAAGCAGGACAAATACCAACTACCATTTTTGTGCATGCTTATCATGTACCAAGCACCACCCCAGGTGCATTCCATATGCTTTCTTTCATTAATCCACACAGAAACCCCCCCAAGGTATTCTTATGCTCAATTTACAGATGAGGAAACTGAGGCTCAGAGTGAATCATCAGCCCAAGGTTTGAAGAAGTTCTCAAAGCAGGATTCAGGTAGGGGGTCTAACAACATCCTGTCTGGCTGGGACGGAGGTGGGGGTGGGCTGGGGGAGGGTGGAGCAGGGAGGGCCTTCACACCTGGCTCCAACAGCAAGGTGTTGGTTGCACCTTTCCCATATCCAGCTCCAACCCATTTGGCTGAGAAACAGACTGCAGAGGGACGTGTAAAGTTTATCTACTTAGCCCATCTGCTTAGCTGATGAAGGAATGTTTTTGCCAAACATTTCAGGGAGCCAGGCCCCCGAAATCTTGAGCTGAAAGTCAGGAGACTCAGTTTCTACAATCTGAAAATAACAGCAAGCTCAGTCTCACAAGAGCTGGTAAAGAAGGCAGTAGGGACAGTGAGAAGGGCAGCCAGCCTGCAGGGACACTCACCAGTGTGGGTCCTGACATGGCCCTGTAGCAGCCAGGGCCTGGAGAACGCCTTCCCGCAGGTGCCACAAACGCAGGGCAGCGTGTGGCTTCGGATGTGCATCTTGAGGGCACCCAGGCTGATATACTCCTTGTTGCAGTACTTGCAGTTGAAGGCCTTGCGGGACTGGGGGTCCTTGGCCCCGGAGAGCCCAACCAGCTGCTTGGGCAATGGGCCCAAGCCTGGGAAGGCAGCATAAGCCTCAGCCTCCAGGGAAGAGGCCGAGGTGGAAGAGAAGGACGAAGGAGCCGGTGAGGGTGGGCTGGGGGGCTGGGAACCTTTCCCACTGTCCTCATCTGACAGGGAGGTCAGCTCCACAGCCTTGGGGATCTCCTGGGACAGAAGGGAGGCCCAGCCAATTGGCTGGGCTTGGGGTGCCAGGAGAGAGTCCCAGATGAGTGTGGGCAGTGAGGCCGTGGGGTTGAGGACCTCAGGAGGTGGGATGGCCGCCAGCAGGTGGGCCTGGTCGTAGGGCTGCTGGAAGGTGAACTCTGACGGGAGAGAGAGAAAAGGGCAGGATCAAACACTAGATCAGTCAGTCAACAAACATTAGCCTGAAGCGGGATAGGGGCTGAGTGGGGCTGGCACTCAATTATCAAATAATTAGGACTCGAACAAATAGGTTTTTGCTCTTGAAGAGACCTCTCCTCACCCAGGTCACCTGGTTCTCCCATCTCAGCCTCCAGATCTTACAGGAAGGATCTCCCCCCTTTCCAGCCAACCCAACGGGGTTATTTCTCCCGAATTCCCCAAGTCTCCAGTTTATTACCCCAGCACCCCAAGTCCCCAATCACACCAGTTCAGAGGCACCACTCTCTTCCCCAAATCCGCTGACTCCGGACTCTTCTCAGCCCCTGACCGGCGTCTCTCCCAAAAAGGGCCCTTCCTCTCTCATTTCTCACTTGCGGGGCTCCTCCGCCTCTCGGCGGCTAAGAAGTGCCCTCAAACCGAGACCACCAACCTCTAAAAGCCCTCCCCCAACCGCCCGGATCCACCTGCCCCGGGCTCCTCATACCCCTCCTCACATTTCCCCACGCCTTTGACTGCTTTTTGCCCCCAAGTCCCTCTCCCTAAAGTGTCCCCTTCGCATGTCCCCCCAAGCCCCTCCGGGGTTCGGCACCCGGTCTACTCACCTGGAGAAGAGTCGTGCAGCTCGCTATAGTTGGGCCTCCGGCGGGAGCAGGCAGACTTCCTAACGAGGAAAGAGCGCGGCATGGTGGCCGAAGCAGCCGGGGGTCGCCAAGTCGTGCTGGGGTCGCAAAGTCCTTCACCCGCGAGGCCGCGCCGCTGCGCTGTGAGTGGAGGCGCTCTGCCAACTCCTTTAAGTAGTCCAGCCCTGTGAGGGGCGTGGGCAAACGATGCCCCGCCCCTTGTCACCTCCGCGCCAATCGAGGAGCGCCTTCGACGGAGGCCACGCCCCGAGCAGGTGCGCCGGGGGCTGGCGGGGCTCGCGCCGCGTGGCGCTGGATGCCCAGCGGGGGTTGCTCGGAGGCCGGGCCCTGGGCGCTGCACTGACCGCCCGGCGTTGAGCTACCGGGGGTGGGGCGCCGGGCGCAGGGAACCCCAGGCGAGGCGGGTCCCCCTTCGGGACCCTGCGCGCCCGCCAGCTCAGCGCTGCCGGGTCGCCTGCCTCTGGCGCCCCCTGGCGCCGCGCGCTGCGGGTCTGGGCACCTGGCGTTCCGAAATCTCCTCCGCCTCCGCCTCCGGCCTGAGGAGAGGGCGGCAATTTTCTCCACTGGGCTGCCGCGTCCCAAAGAGCGTGGCATCGACGAGGGAACAATACACATTTCGGGGATGGATGCGAGGAAATGGACACCTTACGTGGCTGCTGACAGTATGAAATGCCAGAACCTGTTTGCAAAGCAATCTGGCATCATCTAGCAAAATGCATTCATTCCTTCACTTTGCAAATGTTTACTGAGCGCCCGCTATGTGCCACACACTGTTACCGGAGCTGGGGATTCATCCCTGAACAAAACACTCGGGGTCTCTACCGAAGACTAGCTCCCTGTCTGGTGGGGGAGACGAAGTAAATAGAAAATTATAAAGCAAAGGGAAGTGTGCTTTCATGGGGGAGGCCACAGGACGCTGTGACAGTCAAGGGGCGGTTCACCTGACAGGGGCTCGAGGGCGGCTTCCCAGAGGAAGTGAAGAAATACTGAGGGGAAAGGCCCGAGGTAAGAATCAGTACCTACATCAGAGCCATTGAGAGCAGCTCCCAGGGATGGGGGTGGGGTGGGCAGTCCGGGAGGGTTCAGATCTGCTGGGCCTCCAGGGCCTGGAGGAGTTTGGACTTTGCCCTAAGGACACTGGGGAGCCAAGGAAGGATTTCGTGCTGAGGAGGGCTCTGTTTAGCGTTTTGTTGAGAAAGATAACTCTGGGCAGGTGGGAGAAAGTAGTAGGGAAGGGTGGGGCTGACGCGGGTGTCCTCACCTGTCTGGGGGTCATCAATCCTGTGTCTAAGGGACCTAACACGGGGCTCCACGAGGGGCACTGACTGATCCAATGTGGTGTGGGCCCAGGGGAGGGACAGCTGTACCCTCACCCCCAGCTCTTCTGTGAGCCCACCGACTCCACAAGGGGCCATACCAGGCTTGGGGGAGGGGTGGGGACGCAACTTGGTTCCACCTGTGAAACAAGGACCCACCTGTGAAGGGACCTGTAAGTCCCTGCATTCACCACCTAGAATAAGGAGGTCAAGCACAATTAATTGCTTGTTTGTGTCACTAGGTGCTGGGGATAATAGCTGTAAACAAAACAATCATCCTTCGGGGTAAGGTTTTAGTTGATGAGTAGAGGGGAGGGCAGGGAGACAGGCCACAAGCAGTCATTATGAAGAATACACCCCCTCCCATGTCTATGTAGCTCCCATCCTGATTCTCCACATGCAGCCAGAATGCTCAGAGCCTCCCATGTTCTTTTCTCACCCAGAGCAAAAGCCAAAGTCCTCACCACAGCCTTCTGCCCTGGTGTCACCTCTACTGACCTTGTCTCAAGCCGCTCTCCCCCCTCCCATGCACAGTAATCCGCCCCCCACCACCACACACACGTGTCTTTCTGTTCCTCACATCCCAGCCCTGGCCCAGCACAGGACCTTGGCACCTGGTGTTCACCTCCCTGCCCCCTAAATCTCTCCCCTCCCCCCATCGTCACCTGGCTGACTCTTTGCAGTTTTTGTTTCAGCATTGACTTCACCAATGCTCAGTCTCACTAGTAATAAGAGGAATGCAAATTAAAACCATAGTGAGATCCCATTGAACACCCATCAGGACAAGAAGTTAAAATGTGGTCAATATCAAGTGTGGATGAGGATGTGAGGGCAGCAGGACCGACTTCCCACGCTGGTGGGAGTGTCACTGGACACAGCCAATTTGCAAACGTTTGGCATCAGCTACTAATAACAGGTGACTTTCCTCTTTCCAGCAATTCTACTCCCAGGCCGTGTGCATCCCAGGGGTCTCAGCCCTGGACTGCCCAATCCTGGGCCCCACCCCCACAGATGTCCTGATTTAATCAGTCTGATGTGTGTGCATGTCGGGGGGGAGGGGAGGAAGTTCTAGTATGAGCATTTTTTAAAACTCCCCAGGAGATTCTAATGAGCAGCCAAAGTTGAGAATGCCCAGCCCCAAACCCAGAGGAAACAAGAGAATATTCGGTCCACCCTTGTTCCTAACAGCAAAAAACTGGAAACAACCTGAATGCTTATCAACAGAATGAATTAATGAACTGGTACGATCCAAATCATGGAATCCTACACAGCAATAAAAATGAACCACAACTCCATGCAGTAACAATGATTAATCTCAAAAATAGAATCTTACAGTGTTGATGAGGATGTGGAGTAAAGGGAACCCTCGTACACTGTTGATGGGAACGTAAATTGGCGCAGCCACTATGGAAAACAGTATGGAGGTTCCTCAAAAAATTAAAACTAGAACTACCAATGACCTAGCGATTCTACTTCTGGGTATTTATTCAAAGAAATCGAAGGCACTTATTCAGGAAGGTATATGCACACCTATATTCATGTTTACAATAGCCAAGATCTGGAAGCAACTTAGGTGTCCATCAATAGACGAATAGATAGAGAAGATGTGGTAGTTATACACAGTGGACTATTACTCAGCCATAAAAAAGAACGAAATCTTGCCATTTGTGACAACATGGATGAACCTAGACGGTATTATGCTAAGTGAAGTAAGTCAGACAGAGAAACACAAATACCATATGATTTCGCTTATATGTGGAATCTGAAAAAACAAAATAAAACAGAAACAAACTCACCGATACAGAAAACAAACTGATGGTTGCAGATAGGAGGGGGTGGGAGAATGGGTGAGAAAGGTGAAAGGGATTAAGAAGTACAAATTGCCAGTTATAAACACAGTCACGGGGACTTACATCACAGGAAATATAATCAATAATATAATATAGTACAGCAGAGGGAATATAGTCAACAATGTAATAGCAATGTATGGTGATCACTTTGCAAGGTATATAAATGTCTGATCACTATGTTGTACACCTGAAACTGGTATATTGTATGTCAACTATAACTGAAAAATAAATTTAAGAAAAAGAAAGAAAAAAGAAAGCACTAGTGGAAGAACAGAAGAAAAACCCATCACATTGTACATTTTAAATACGTCACGTATTTAAATACGTCACGGTTGTATTTGTCAATTATACCTCAATAAAGTTAAAAGAAAAAAAATGTTGAGCAAAGAAATCAAGTCATAGACAAATGCATATCGTTAGTTGGATTTACACAAGGTTTAAAAGCAGGCAAACTAAACCCTATATTGTTTAGGGAGGTATATGGAGGTGGTAAAACTATAAAGAAAAGCAAGAAAATGTTTAATACAAAATTCTTGGAGCGTGGTTAGCTGGGAGAGGAGGAGCTTCTCCTGGAGTTCAGGGACGTATTATTTCTTAAGCACAGAAAGACCTTTATTATTGGTCTTTAAACTGCACATAGTCCATTTAAAACCTTTGGGTATGAATGACATGTTTACAAAAACAAAATTTAAGTCATCTCCTCAAGGGAACCTAGCCTGATCACCCTAGCCAAAATAGGGGGGCCCCGTTGCCCCCAACACCATTTCCCCCCCCCCCCCATTACCCTATTCCGTTTTCTTAAAAGCACTTAGCAGGGGCTCAGTCCAGTATTTGGTGAATGACTGATTACCGGCTCTACCTCCTCCTGGGTCACCTTGGGTGAGTTACCCAGCCTCTCTGAGCCTCAGTTTTCTGAACCGTAAAGGGCGGGTGACTCCTATCTCCTGGAGATGCCGGAATAGGTAGGTAGAGTCCAGAGGCCGCTAGCGCTCAAAACACCATTGCCTGGGCCTCCGCCTTTCGGTTTTCATTCAGTCAACCGGCACCTGCGCCCTGGAGCGGAGGGTGTGAGGCGGGGGAGGGGCCTTCACGGATCTGGGCTGTCCCCTCCCTTCTCATTGAATTGCTGTCCCTCCTCCTGGCCGGTCCTCACCCCCCTCCCTCCTTCCTGGAGGCGGTGGAGACTGCGCGGTGGGAGGGGGGCTTTGGGCGAGGCCCAAGGACCGGGGACCAGTTCCCGGGGGCGCTTCTCTGGGCCGCCTGGCAGGGAAAGGTGAGACTACACCTGTGATACTTTGGTGACAGGTCGTCCCGGAAATGGGTGGCCTCTGTCGCGGGTCTGCAGCGGATCCGCAGCCCCGGCACTCACTCCCAGCCCCTGGCCCGCGGGCGCGGTCCTCTGGCGCCCTCTGCTGGCGGAGGCGCTCCCTGCGATCGCCCTGGGCTGTCGCGTAGGGCTGGACACACACGCCTTCAGCGGGGGTGAGAACTAGTACACTGTCTGGGGGTCAGGTTTGGTAATATCTAATGTGACCAGAAAAGGCCTCTGAGAGGAAGATAAATTTGAATAGAGCCTTGCATCTTTCAAAGGTGTCCACCCCCCACTAAAAGTAAAAACATTAACTAAAAAATGTAATTTACAACCAACCAACCAAAAAATAAAGTCTCCCTCCGTCCAGGTCTGTGTGTTAGTATGTACATCCCTTCTTTATATAACACAAATGGGAGAATTCTTTTTTTCCTCCCAAGTAACAGTATTCAATGTCTTGAAAATTGTTGCGTATCATTATATGCAGCCCCCTTAATCTTGCAGGACTGCAGACTTTCCTTGTGTGAATTATACCATAGTCACAGAATTTATCCAACCAGGGGACTGACGATGGGCATTTAGGTTAGGTTACCATTTTTCACTACCACAAGGTGGCAATTTCAATGAATGTCTTGTACACACATCTTTGAACTCCAGGCCAAAGGTATGTTATATAAAATGTTGACAGATTTGCCTAAATGTCCTCCAAAAAGGTTAAGCTATATTATACTTCCATCAGTGGGAAGGTGAGGGCCCCTTCTTGAAACCTGGTGGAGGCAGGGTATTGTCGTAACTGTTTTATCTTTGCCCATCTGATAAGGGAAAGTGAGATCTCCTAGTTACAATTTGCATTTCACATGAGAGGGGTGGAGCAGTTTTTACATACTCCAAAGTCATTTGTTTCTCCATGTTCGGAACTATCATTTTGTGTCCTTTGGTCACTGAATTGAGGAACTTCTTAATTGCTAAAAGCTTTTTGCAGATTAGGCTAAATGGCCCCTGCTGATTAGATCATCAATCGCTGAGTGAATCAGTCAGAGTCAGAGTTAATCCCGACTGGGAAGAAGACATTGTCTTTGGAAAGTTCACTGAATGAGTCAAGGCTCAACCACCTCTCTTATCCTTGATTTAAAAAAACAAAACCTTTTGAGTGTCTCAGGCTTGCCTGAAAACAAACAGTGATTCAGCGTTGGGCCTGACCTAACAGGCCCCTGGTGAAGCAAAATCACCATCCCAAGATACCAATGGCTTTCAGGGGAAGTTTGGGGTCCAAGTCTGTTGGGTGTGACCTAGAGTTGGGGCTCCAAGAAAAGATGTACAAGCCCTTTCATTCCCAGGTGCTGAGCACTTGCTGCGTGCCAGGCCCAAAGTCAACATGGGGACCAGTTAAGACATTACAGTGCAGTCATATTATCCACCTGTCAAAAAGGAGAAAGCTCTACACCGGAGGTGCCAAAAAAAATGTATACAAGTGGACACTTTGGTCGACTTTGCTCAAGCAGTACTTCGCTGTAATTGGAAGTGTTTGGGGCGGCTGGATGGCTCAGTTGGTTAGAGCATGAGTTCTGAATAATAGGGTTGTTGGTTCGATTCCCACATGGGCCAGTGAGCTGCGCCCTCCACAACTAGATTGAAGGACAACTTGGAGCTGATGGGCCCTGGAGAAACACACTGTTCCCAAATATTCCTCAATAAAAATTTTAAAAAAAAGAAAAGAAACAAAAGTTAAAAAAAGAGAAATGTTTGGATGCTGATGGGAACCACTTTGAGCACCTCTTGTAATTGCAGAAGTCAAACGTGACTTGTATTCATCTTTTGTTATCTGTATATATTGAGTGTTACAATTTAAATACAGTTTTCCTTTCTTAAAATGTGTCTACATATTTTTGGCACCCTCTGTATGTAATGGATGTGGAATCCTATGAAGACACCAGGTGGTAAAGGCAAATTGCAGAACAGTGTGTACAGAGTGATTGCACTGGCACAGAAAGAGGGATACATAGAAACTACTTCTGGAGGGAGACATTAGAAACTGGTTGTCTCTGAGGAGGGGATCTGGGGGCCACTGGGCAGGGGTGGGAGGGAGAATCTTCACTATATGCCCTTTCCCGTGTCTTAAAATGTTTTTAAATATTATTTGCAAGTATTGACCTTACTGATTTTAATAGGGTAGCAAAGTTGTCCACCATGGAAGACTTGTTAAATACATAACAGTCCAATCAATGGAATATTTTGCTGCAGTTAAAATGTTGCAGCCTGTCTGTGTGCACATAAATCCTCCATGGCTCCCATCTCTCACAGAAAAAGCCAGTCTTCAGCAGGGCCACGAGGCTCCTGCAGGATCTGGCCCCCTGTGCCCCTTCTGGGCTTACCTTGCCTCCAAGGCTCCAACCACAATGGATCCCACTGGCCATGACCCATCTTTAGTAGCTTTGGATTCTGTCTGATGTTTTCTTCCCTGAATGCTCTTGCCCAGATGACCCCACAGCTCATTCCTTATCCGCCCTCCCTGTTTAATTTTTCTCTTCAGCACTCAGCACAGTCTAACACAGTGTATGTTTTACCTATTTTGCTGATTGTTCTTCAGGTCAGAGTTTGCCAAAGTAGAGCGTGCAGGCCAAATCCGACCTAAGGTTTTTGTATTGCCCTCAAGCTACGGAATGGCTTTTACAGATGAACGTTTGCAATTGATTTGAGGTTAGGACATACTAATTTGGAAGCTAATAAAGTGAAATGTTAATCTTCAAAAGAGGATTGCATTCTTTTCATTCATAGACCTATTACAAAAAAAAAAAGTTGCATTTAAATGTTATTGTATTTTGAAGTTTGTCAATAGAAAATTGTGGAAATTTGTTTTTTCTTGTTACATACGTACGTATATACTCTCCTCCCTATTGAGGCCCGCAAAACCTAAATACCCACTCCCTGCTCTAGACAGCTCCACCTCTGCAGGAAGTGTCATTTACTGCTGTGACCTAAGCACCCAGAACAGGGCCTGGTTTATAGTAGGTGCTCAATAAATATTAGCTGAATGGATGAATGAGCTGATAGACTTTTAAGTGAAAAAATTCAAGGGAACAAAATATCTAGTAGTCTGCATTTTGCACACAAGCAAATAAATAAGATAATATCCACCGTATATGGCCAGACTGTGAAAGGATCTGGTTCCTTCTGAGGAAGGCAGCAGACAGGGGTGGGAAGGACACTTCTTTTCCTCCAAACCTTTTTTGAAGTGTATGATTGTTTTATTTCAGATGCATATATCGTCATTTCAAATACAATACATTTTCATGAAAAAAGTCAACCAGGACACTGCGGCCGCTGAGACTCGGTTTCTTCAGCCAGCCCCTGGGTACTAAGCGGGATGACCAATGGTCCCAGTTTGCCCAGGACTGAGGGGGTTCTGGGAACCAGGACAAGGTGATCACCCTGGTTAAAAGGAAGTTGCCCAAGGCCTAGAGGGTGATAGATGGATGTGTGTGGGCTGAGGGGGTCCTGACGCCAGGCTCTCCGCACCTGCCGCCCGGCATCACACCTGGGAGGGCCACCCTGGCACTCCAGGCCTGAGGCAGGTTGCTGGGTTCTCTCCAAGGTGCAGAGTGCATCTTCCCCAGCTAATCTCCAGGCATCTACCACCAGGGGCTCACACACAGTATCTCTCAGACTATCTTGCACACTAATTGGGCCTTGGCAGCCTCACCCTGGGCCTGGACTGATAGCACCCTGTTATCTCCACCTTCCTGGCAGATGGCTGAACCTGTCTCCAGGAAAAGCCCCAGGGGCCTCCTCTCTCCCCCACCCGCACCCATCTTCCACACCTCTAGCCTTTTGTGCATCTCTGAATCACTGAGTGTGGGAGCCAACGGCAAGAGGCGGAAAGTGTCAACAAACTATTTTCTTAAGTCAAATTTGCTCTTAGTTTCAGACTCAAAATAAAATCCAAACTCTGCTCATGGCCCACAGGACACCATATCACCTGGGGCTCATGACCTTTACTCTCCCCCTTGCTCACAGGTTCTTTCCCACAGCAGTGCATTCATTCTTGCTGTTCCCTCTGCCCAGGACCACCTTCCCCAGATATTTCCAGAGCTGGTTTCAGTTCAAACATCAGAGAGGCTGATATTGTCTCCCTTTCCCATCTCTGTCACATCGGCGCATTTGATCCCCAGAGCAAGCCCTGCATGGCAGGCCAGATTATCAGCCCCATTTTACAGATAAGGAAACTGATCTCGGAGGCCCAGAGAGGTGAGGAGCTAACATGCCAAGTCACAGTGAGCAAGTGGCAGAGCGTCCCTAGCCATTGTGATAAATCAGCCAGGTCCCCACTGCCGTGGAGCTCACAGGTGAGGGGCGCAAGGTGAGGCAGAGAACTGAGATCCAGACTGACTCCAGGCTGAAGTCACAGGATGGGAAGGTGAGAGGGGAAGGAAATGAGCGGACCTTCCAAGCAGCCGTATCTGGTAACCACCATGACGAAGAAGCCCAGGCATGACGAGTGTTCTGGGATGTAAAAGTCCTTCAGGAATGGAGATGCTCTGTCACCAAGAGAACCCCAAACCTTTTACACTTTTTGAGACTGCTGGTATGTGTTAGAATCAGAAACGTTCAAGTGGAGTTTAGAAATTTGTGGTCTGTTTTTCATATTTGTATTGAATATATGAACACTTTTAAGACGCATATACAAATTACTACAGAGCACGAAGCCGGGGTCCCGCCTCACCCTACCACCTGTGGTTGTGTGACCCTGGATCAGTCCCTTCCCCTCCGCTAGAACCTGGAGACCCACCTCAGAAGTCCTCCTCGCAGGCACGTACGCGCACACGCGCCTCCATTCTGACTTCACCTTGCTGTCCTCACTGACCTTGGTGATAGAGTTGCCAGATAAAATACAGATGCCCAATTACATTAGAATTGCAGATAAACAACAAATAAGCTTTTCGTATAAGGCTGCATGGGACAGACGTATTATCTGAAATTCAAGTTTAACGGGGCCTGCTGTATTTTATTTGTTAAATCTGGCAGCCCTACTTGGAGACTGGCTTCTGCCAGCTCTTCCAGCACAATGTATAACCAGTCCCCCATGGATGGGTAATTAGGTTACTTCTCATCTTTTGCTTTTCAGGAACAATAGTCCCACAAAAATCCTTACACAAAGGACTCTGACCTCATCTCCAATTGTATCTGTAGGGTGTGAGCCTAAGTCGCTTAGTCACTTCTTTGCCTGGATTTTTGTGTCTCGACTGTTGGGGCCTCTGCCTCAGACAAGTTGCCTGTCAGTCTCCCTGAAGAGAAGTAAGCCTTCTCTCTCCCAGTCTCTCTCCGCCTTGCTCTTCTCTCTCTCTCTCTCTCTCTCTCTCTCTCTCTCTCTCTCTCTCTCTCTCTCTCTCTCTCTCTCTCCCTCCCGTCCCCCACCATCTCTCCTTGGGTATGTCTGTTTCCACAGACACTGCCTGACTCTGTCTCTGTCTCTGTCTCCCTATTTCTGTCTCCATGTGACCCTGCAGCCCCCCATATAAAATACTCACATAAGTGGGCAAAGGTATGTTTGTCAAGATGCTCACTAGCACTGTCTATAACCCACTGGAAACAACCTAAATACCCACTGATGCGTCCTCACCGGGAGCATCGTGGGGCCATTAGAAATAACACCACATTGACACGACAGATGCTGACGGACATACACAGTGAACAACACGGGTTATAGGCAGGAAGTAAAGCATTCATTCGCCCGTTTTAAGTTTCAACCAAAACTACGGTGACCCAAGGACTTGTAAGTATTCTGCTACTGACGGAAGTGGTCATCTGGTTGTCTGTAGGGCGGGATAAGCAGCAGTTTCCACTTCTTTATGGTTTTCTGCCCTACTTGCCTTTTGTGATTTTTGTAAAAAACAATAAGCATTATAATGTTTAACATTGTACGTATTTTCTTTATGCTATTCCTATCTACATCTCGCTATACATAGGCATACACTATTTTTTCCTGAACCGTGTGAGAGTAAATTGGAGACATCATGTCCTTTCCTTTTAAACTCTTCCATGCATATGATCTCTTAAGAACGAGGATATTCTCTTATGTATCTGTGGTGTAATTGTCAAAATCAGGAGACCTAATATTGATAAAATGCTATTGCTTATTCCACAGTCCACATTCAAATGTCAGCAACTGTCTCGATAACCTCCTTTATGGCAAATCCACCCATCAGGGATCCCATCCAGGACCCTGCAGCATTGCAGGGAGTTGCCATGTCTCTTGTCTCCTTTTATGTGACCTTGACCTTTTGGAAGAGTTTGGCTGTTTTGCAGGATGTCCCTTGATTTGGATGACTTGCCTGATGTTTCCTTATGATTAGACTCACGTTAGACGTCTTTCTGCTGGGAACTGCGAAGTGGTGCTGCGTCCTTAGTGAGTCCCATTGTCACCCATGGTTTGCCCCGTTATCAATGACGCTAACTTGGGCCACTTGGTGGAGAAGGTGTCTGCTGGGTTTCTCCACTACAAAGTTCCTTTGTAAATCATTTGTAGGGAGCTCATTTGAGACCAAATACATGTGCTAGATGATTTTTAGAATCGGGAAAGGTATCACTGAAGTCTTGCAACCTGTAAGGCCTGAGCTTGTCCATCTGATTTTCACCATCAACAATGTCACTGCCCCACCCCGGCTACAACAGGTTTGTTGTAACACACCTTGTCTTACATACATAAGGATTTCCTGAACTAGCCTAAGGATGTGTTTTACCTGAGTCTCTACTAAAAGATACAGATTCCTAGGCTCCAGCCGCACCTATCAATCAGAATCTCCAAGGGCGTGAATCTGATAATCTGTTTTTTAACAAGTGCCTCCCAGGTGATTCATGTCTTCAGGCTGAATTTGGGAAACACTTCACCTAATAGTAGTGTTTAGTCATCAAACATTGACAGCGGCTAGCTCCTTGGGTCTCAGGAACAGAACAGACAGAAAAACAGTAGTGACATTGGCAGCTCACATTTATTAAACACTTATTCTATGCCAGGCCACGTTCTAATGCTTTACGTGGATTATTTCACTAGGTTCCCACAACTCTATGAGGAAGACACTTTTCTTAACCCCATTTTACAAATGAGGAAACCAAGGCACAAAATTTGTAACTTGTCCAAGCTAGCAGTATGGGTGCTGGGAATCCGGGACTGTGCTGCGTGCCCGAGACCACGCGTCTGTCTAATCACACCTCTACACTGTAACACTTGGGCAAATTACTTACTGTCTCTGGCCTCTACTCCCTCATCTGTGCAATGGGAATGCTATTAGTGTCCCAGTTGCAGGGCTAGTTAAGAGGATTCAATGAGATTGACTTTTCCGGAGTGATCTGACTGCCTGCCTGGCTTTGGTCACCTTCAGGAGCTAAAGGAGGGAGGATTACATTAAAATTATTTGAGAGCAGGCAGTGAGTCAGGAACCAGGGATGAGAAGGATTAGCAGCATTGTCGTTAATCCTGTATTCATAGCACCCGGCTGAGCCTCAAATGGGACATTCAGCAGACACTGCGGAAAGCCAGGGGATAAGAAAGGAATAGAGGTAAAAGAGCATCCAGGGGCCAGGATGGACCAGGGCAGGGCAGGTCGCCACCTGGCAGCGGCCATCTTGCTGGCCCACCTGAGTCTTGCCCCCTCTGCCGAGGAAGTCCCGGCTTCTGCACTACAGGTTTGAGGACCCGCCTCCCCGCGGGGATGGGCAGTGGGGCCAGCCCGAGCCTCGGGTAGACACTGCCCCCTACAGGCTCCCCTTACCACCGCATCGACTCCTAATTCCGGGCTCCTCACGCAAAGGAAGTACCATTGTTCAAGGTCCCCGTTTTCGTTCCATTTCAGTTCTAGGAGTATTTATTGAGTGTACTCGGGGCCAAGTATGGAGGGCAGCGGTGCACAGATGGACACATAGTCTTTGTGCTCAGAAGGTTAACTTCTTAGTGGGGGAGACGGCCATTAAAACAATTGCACAGATAACCTCATCAGGTGTGTTGTCTGGCACCCACAGATATTCAGAACACTTATGCTGCTGATTGACATGGAGTAGTTTCCAGACCTAACCAATAAAAATATAGGATGCCCAGTTAAATGTGACTTTCAAACAAACAACAAACGATTTTTTAGTATGCATATTCCTGGCCTTCACTTCTTGACTTGGGCAAATTATACTCCCACACAATATTTGGTCCAGATTTATATTAAAAAGTCAGTCATAGTCTGAAGTCACATGTAGCTGGGAGAATGTATTTTATCTGGCAACCTGAATATTGAGTGTAGGGTTACAAAGGTAAACAAGCATCCTAACCTCGGGGAATTTATAGTCTAGTAGGGGTATTTATACACGAGTTTAATAAATGTCCTGATTAATACAAGAAGTAGATAGAATCTTCTACAGGAACATCATACATGAAATGCTGAGCTAGACATCCAAACTGCTGTTGGGGGGCAAAAACGGGGGGGAGCCACCGAACATTTCAGAGGGAAGGTGGAAGAGTGACCCACTCCGGGTGCAGGAAAGCCTGGGTGATTCCAGTGGAAGTGTCAGGAGTTAAGGTTGGAGGTAGATGGGGGAAGGGCACATGCGGCCTGGAGCGCCACGTGAGGGGTTAGGACTTCATCTGAAGGCAACTAGAGCCTTTGAAGTGTTTTAAAAGATCTGATCCTTCTGGCTGCTTGGTGGAGGATGGATTGGAAGTCAGCTAGAGAGCACTGAAGACCAAAAGGAAAAGTTGGGGCAGTAATTCAGGTGAGATTATGGTGGTTTTGAGATGCTGGTGGCAGTGGGATGGTGAAAAAACACCAATGTATTATACGGGAACTAAAATCAATACAATTTGGTAATACGGGGTGTTGAGGTGGATAAAGGAGTTAAAGACGATGCTTAGGTTAATTCTTGAGCAAATGGAAGGATGGTGGTACCACCTGTGGGGAAAAAAGCCTCACCTAGCATGAGGGGTGGGTAGTAAGAGGGCAGAGGATGAGATCAGCTTGAGCCATCAGAACCTAACATGCCTTGACGTCGTGCAGTAGACAGGTGTGTGAGGAAGTTGGCTCTCCCGGCCTGGAGCTCCACAAAGGTGTCTGGTCTAGAACTGTGGGCGTGGGCCCATCAGCACACGGGTGGTAATGAAAGCAGGTCACGGGGTGTGTGGTTGTCCGCCGAGACACAGAGTAGAATTCCAACAGCTAAGGGAAGGGAACCAGGAGGCGGCTGCCAAGGATAGGAAAAGGAATATGGTGGAGAAACAGGAAGAAAAACCAGGATGGTGTTCCAACAGGAAAGCCAACAGAAACAGCTGTTTCTAAAAGGGGGGAAGGGTCAAGGGCACTAAATACCTTGAAGACGGAGCTGGAAGACTCATGTTCTGCTGGGTTTAGTGACAGCTAACCCAGCTGTTTCTACATTTGTTCTAAATATGTAATTAAAAATCAGGAAACATTTGAGTATTTCATCTGTAATAGTAAAAGCTCTTAATTCAATTTGGCAAAAAAACTTATTTCCTTCTTGGAAAAATGATTCCCTTATATTCTGGCATATATGTTTACTAAGCACCTATTATGTGCCAGCACTGTGCTGGGCACTGGGGATTCACACATTAATCCAATATATAATCACAAACTGACAAGGGATTAATAAATGGTAGCTATTTAATAAATACTACATACCTACTTCATAAAGAAACTAGAAGCCAGAAAATTATTGCCATTTTATTGTAGGGAAACAGGTTGGGAAAGTATTTGCCAGGTGTCATACAACCAGCAGCAGAGTGCTGAACTTAAAACACACCCAGGACCTCAGATCTGAACTTGCAGAACTCTTTACTTTGATGTCTTGGGGCTACTGCTCAGTCATCTGAACAGGGCTGAAGACGTGTCTTCATGAAGCATGGTCACCTCTCACCTGACCGGATCTCCCAACTGGGAGAAGTGGGGGTTGTGTTCACTTTCCAAAGAGGACAGGCCCCGGGAGGCTCAGCTGCTGAAGCGTCAGAGCTGAGATCAGAGCCAGGTGCAACTCACCTGTGACAGGCAAGAACTGAGAAAAGCCACGCGCTTCTGGAGGCTCCGTAGGCCCAGACTTCAGCAAATGGGGTTAATGGAAACAGGCACTGCAGCTTACCAGTTGGATAAATTATGAAATTTATTTATATTTTGCCTTTTAAAAGCCAGAACGTAACAAATTTCACTTTCTGGAAAGTCATCTTATTAGAAATACATGAAGTGCACTTAACATGAGGCAATGGGTTTCTTGGTGCCACCAGTGAGACGGGCACGCTCTCATCAGTTCCCTCAAATGAAATTTCTGTTCGATTTCCCTTTAAACTTAGGCCGAGATGATCTCAATTCAGGGAGGTCTGAGTGAACTTTTTTCCAAAAATTACAGTGAAGAAGCTGACCTTAACATCGGGGCCCTCCCAAGCAACAGCACGTTCGAAAAACTTGTTTTGCCCCAAAGGGCCCTGTCCTTGCTGGTTACTAGGGATCTGCAGTTTTCCCTGCTGCTCGGGAGAGGCCACAGCAGCAGTGCACACCCCAAAGCCCTGTCAACTGCAACTTCGGTCACCGGCCAGAAAATATTTCCATATTCAGACGAGAGAAGTCTGACATGAAAGAGCAAACCTAAATCCAGATGCCCTTTGGTGGGTCATAGGTTCTGCTCCCACATATCAGACTGCCAGCTCTTAGCCTTGTGTTAATATTAATGTCGTGAAACATGTTGAACCTCAAGCTTCTTGAGCTGCTATCAAAGCAAGTTTCCAGTAGTTTCCATTAACAATTGCTCATAGATGTATTGTGCCTTTTGAATAGTGTCTTGTCAGAAGAGGCAGCGGACTGAGATACTAGGTTGCCTATAATAACCTCTCTCTTTGATAGAAAAGCAATGCTCAGTTTGATCTAAGTAACAAAATAAAGGATAAACAAACTGGTATCCACTGGGGCCCCCAAACCTCTTCCTTCTTGAGGACTCCTTTTCGTGCCTCAAGGACAAGAATGCAAGCAGGCTCCCACATAGAGGGGTAAACTTGACCCAGTCATCTGAAAATACCTCACTAGTTTGAAAATCAGAAGCAAAAAACTACGGCCGTCCCGCCTCTTTTAGCTGGCCCTCCTCCCCACTTATGGAGAAACGCAGTTTAACTTTTCTAATCTAGAAACACTATTTCCACTAAAAAATATGGTTACACCTTATCTTAAAAAGGCACCGTGCAGGCAGTTAAGACCGCATCAGTTTTCTAAGGGTGTGCAAGAGTGACAGGAAAACATCGCTCCTCTAATCTTCCGGCATCAGACCACACTAAACCCAGGAGAGCCAGCCCAACAGGGCTTTGGAAAGGTCGCCGGGGAGGTAAGCAGTTTCTGGCAGCCGCTGCCAAGGACCAGCCGACAGGAACTCCCACAGCACAGGCGGAGCCCCACTGATCAGAGGCACTTCTGCCGAAGCACACACCTCAGGGACAAGGACAGGAGATGCTGGTCTCATTTGTGCTATTCATGACCCAGAAGGTCCCGGCTGGCTCAGAGGACCTGAGAGACGAACACTGGGATGGAGGAACAGGTGTGACACAGGACAGGTGGAGAAGCTGGGTTCTCATCCAGAAGAGGAAGCAAATGCTTCAGAAAGTGGCTGAGAAACACTAAAGGACAAAACAGGTGACAAACAGAGTGGACAGCAGGGGAAGAGCCCAAAGGAAAGAAGGGCTCTGGGGACTTGTTTCCCTATCAGAAGTGACCCTGTCCAGATACCACGGCTCACTTCCAGGTCTGTTGTGTATTTAAGATGTATGAGTCACAAGTTTCACACGTAATGTCGTGGAAGCGCTGGAACATGAGCGGACAGGGAGGCCCTGCTCACTGGTCGAGGATGGAGCGCTGCAGCACCTGGTTCATCATGTCCTCTTCGTCGACGTCGTAGTCCTGAGGGCAAAACAGACACGGCCTCAGCAGCTGTGCGCAGCTGAGAGGACGCGGTCGGGAGGACAGCGGGAGAGCCTGCAATGGGCTCCAGATCTGGACAGGGCTGCAGGGGCCAGAGCCCCGCTCCGCAGTTGGCAACGCCAGCTGTACGGCTCTGGGCAAAGTGCTCGCTCTCTCTGTGCCTCAGCTGCCTCGTCCTGATGACGACAACGATGGCTCTTGACACAGGGACTGTGAGGAGAGAGCACCCGGGCGGACCCGGCACAGACCACGTGCTCAAACGTGGATGGCACCGTAGTCAAACCAGCCTTTCTATTTCTAATTCAACAAGGCCAAGTTTTCTATTTGGGCATTAGATTCATTTTTACAGCATTAACAAAAAGGACATTTATTTTCAAGTCTTAGATTCAGACACTATTAGACCACGAATAAATACTCTTCTTGACGACTTAGGAAAGAGTCAGGTCCTGAATTTAGCCATTAAGACTGAATACTACTCTAAAATTCTAACTTGACACTTACATGCAAATGAAAGGTTTATTCAAAGCACGTGGCCAAATGCATCTGTCACTGTGATGCTGAGGTAACAGTGTGCCCTGCAGAAGCACTCAGCTCTAGGGGAAGGGCACAAACCTAATGACCACGCTTGGCTAGGGACTGTGTTCTGCTTGACCTGAAGTACTTTATAAGATAAATAAGTAACACTGCATAGGGAACTCTGCACGTCCAGCTCCTCGGGGTTGGGGGCAGAGGAGGGGGCAATATTGTGCCTGTATTTCCACAGCCATCAGCATGAGCCACACTGTCCAGCTTGCACATCCCTGTGAGGGCCATTTCCGTTACCTGCCAGGTCCCCGCGGGTATCTGAGCTTAAGAATCCCAAACCAGGTTCTATAATAGGTAGAAACTACACATACCAAAAGAAAGTGGGCAACATTTTTTGGGGGGAGAAAACAACAAACAAAAAACAGGAGCAAGCTGTCAGTGTCACCATCTAGGTGACTGGCCAGTAATCTCCTTAAATGCCACACCAGGCAGGCTCTGGCCACCTGGCTCACGAGCAGGGACCGCACAGCTGCCGTTCCAGGGAACCCATCATGGCAGTGACAAAACAACATAAGGACCATGGTTCTCTAGGTAAGAGAAGCGGGTAGCAGTGTTGTTCCCCCAGGGGCAGGATCAGAACACGGGCGTCAGACTCACCACAAAAGTGTCGTAAGAAAACTGGTGCCGGCGCTGGATATGCTCGATGAAGTTGGCGCTGCGGTAGTTGGGGTCTCCCCAGGGCATCGAGGCACATATCGGACAGACCTTTCAAGAGAAGCATAGTCTTAGGCAGCTGACGTCTGAGCTGATGCCAGTCCTGTGGGGCCTGTGTCTGGCCTCCCTGCTTCTAGGACAGCTTTCCCGACACCCCATGCAAGGCCCGGCCACTCCTTCATGTGTCCATTCACATCCCAGAAAACACTCAAGTCAAATGACATGTGGCCGTGGGTAAGGGCTTACGCCGTGACACCACCCTTTTATTGCCTCCTACTATGGCTAGAACTACGTATAAGCCCAGTGGGGGGCTAGACTATGGCCATCCAACCAGCAGATGAAATGATCCAGGGCACAAAGAAAGCCAAGGAAATGACAGACGAGCAATGTGCCCAAGCCTTATGTGCTATGTTTACAAAGTAAATGCTCAGAAGAGGGGGTTCAGGCTGAAACACCCTCATACAGAGGCTGATTTGGGCTTTGAAGATTAGGAGGTATTTGGAAAGACAAAGAGAACACGGAAGGGATTTCCAGAAGAGGGGCAGCAGTAGCGAGGAGAAAGGACCAAGAGGCAGCATAACAGGCACAAAGCCAGACAATCAGTGTGGTCAGAACGGAAAATTCAGAGAAGGGCAGACACACGCTGCGGTGGGGGGAGACACAGGCCTCAGTGGTCTGGCTTGGAGATGGAACGCCACCGTGCGCAAGGAAGGAATGGTGACAAAGGGGGTTGGCAAGAGGTGAATCTGAAATGGTGGAAGATTCCTTGAGTGGAAGAGCTAGGCAGGCAGCTGGAGCTGGAGCATGGTTAGGACTAGAGACAGAGGAGGAAGTGGCTCCCAAAGGGAAGTGCTGAAGTATTGACACTTACGGAGCTCTGTGGAGGGACAGAACAGAGGGCGGAGGGCTGAAGGAGGAGAAGCTTCAACTGAGAAGAAATGATCGAGGGATGTGAGGAAGCCAAAGGAGGGGAAAAAGAGAGAAATCAGGTTGCAGTATCAGAAACCACAGAGTAATATCGATCAAAATTATGAGTGTACTTAACCTTCAATGAAATCAACCCATACCTAAGACTTTATTTTACAGACATACATGAACACTGGCAAAGATATGTTAAAATTTATGGCAGCCTTTTAAAATTTATTATGAAGAAGTTCAAACCTACAGTAGATAATAGTTTGATGAACCATCTCTTATCCCCAATACCTAGACTTAAGTTTGGCATAGTTAATTCAACAAAAAGGAAGCATTTTCAAATAAGACACAACATTTTACCCTTAATTTTCGGTACAGTCCTCAAAATAGGTATTTCCCTGTATCAATACAATACCATTCTCCCACTTATCAATCGACAATGCTTTAGTAGCATTTAATATTCCGTTCTTAATCAGAATTTCCTGATTGTTTGGGACTAACCTTGACATTCACTTATAAGGGACCAGTTAAACGGTACAGACGAGTAATAGAAAACTGTGAAGCTCGTTATAAAAGGAACAGATCTACATGTACTGACAGGGAAGAGATGCCATAAACATTGGTTACAGCCTATACAACGTGCTGTCATTTGTATAAAAAGAGGGACAAAAGAAGGGTATGTACATGAATCTCATAAGGACATTCAAAAGCCAGAGATGCCTTTGCATCACTGGATTTTGTGTTGCCACATACGCGGACTACTCTGACGCCAATGAGCACTCTAAGGGGGCATTTTCTGACGTTGTAAAGGTCTAGGAGCCAGGACAAGGGGTTCCAGGACTGGTTCTGTCACTAAGCAGCTCTACGACACGGGCAACCATCTAACTTGGTGGTGCACTGGTTTCTTTACTTATTCACTTCTAAAAATGAGTGCTGGGGAGATAGTGGCAGGAAATGAAGTAAAGTATCTCTATCATTTTACTTAGCATCTGTTTTAATTTTCATAATTACCAAAATTAGCTATGCTTCTTTGGTTGATTTTAGAATGGAAAATGGGTAGTGGGGCAAGTGGGTGGTATGTGTGTGTGTGTGTGTGTACACACTTGCTCTTTCAATTAGTACTTAGTTATTAAGAACCATAACTAAAATGTCTTGAAGAAGCTGAAAACCTGGCTTTGGGAGTTTTAGCTTGCGTAGTGCAGCCAAAGGATATGTACTGAGCAGCTATTTAGGAATTACAGTACATGTAATTCTAGGCAAGGAAAACAGCAGGTGCAATGACTATTCCAGGTTGGCATCTGCCTATAAAACTTCTGCAGTTCTCTATGGAATAAAAACATTAGAAAGATGAATATTAGTGTTAAATGATGAAGCTGTTTATTTGAGAATAATCAATTCTTTGCAAATGATCTCCTGAAAGGCTGGCAGGCCACCATTGGATGGTGTTTTAATTTCATACTGGATTTCTATTATACTAAAATGGCAAGTGGTAATACAATGTGTCTATCACATGCCAACATAGAATTACAAGAATATAAAGAAGTACTGGGAGCAACTGATGGTGTAGAAGGGAACCAGGGGCTAAGGAAAGGGGCCGGAGAGACACGTTTTACAGATCATTTTTTATACAATGAATTGACTACATACAAAGACACGAATTTTTAAAATTGCAAAGAGCTGACAGAAAACAAGGACTCAAAGCCAGCTGGGACCACAGAGAATGTGATGCTTGCAGGGGTGGAAGCCAGACTCTAGAGGAAGTAAGAGAGAGGTGTGAAAGAGACAGCAGCAGCTGAAAACCCACAAGCTAGAGGGAAAAGAGAAACTGAATGCAATCTAAAGAAAGCTCTGCATCATATATTCCTCCCGCCATTTAGACAGGAAGACTTGGGTATGTTTAAAAGAAAATAAGTGTAAGGAGCAGATAGAGAAGCTAAAGGGGACAGAAAAACATGACAGGGAAGCCTTAGGAGCAGGGAGTCTTTCTCTGTGCCAGCCCCTCGTCTCGGTCCTTTGCCTGGATCTGAGGACACAGGTAGAGAAGAGTCAGACTTGGAAAGGAGCTTTTTCCTCAACACAACAGTGAATGATAGCTACAAGGGAAAAGGGTTGGAAACTCAAGTGCTCCCAGAAACTAGGCTTGTAAGCAAAGCAGGATGGGTAGAAGCCCAGATTACCTAGAGAGAGCAGCAACTGTTTAAAGCCAGCCAACTCTTGCCAGACTTCTAATTTCTCAAATACAGAGTATCAAGATCGAGAAACCTGATTTTAAAGGTTAGGAAAAACGAAATGTGCATGGGCCACACATATCCCACAGGCTGCCAGTCTGTGAGCTGAGAGGTAGATCAGAGAGCTCCTGAGATAGAAGAAGAAAGAGAGAAGGAAGGAACGCAGACGTGGTACTTTGAACTTGGTTAAAGCAGGATTCAGTGTTATCCGTGGAAAGGATGGGGACAGTTCATGCCAGGAACTTAATACAGAGTGCCCAGAAGAGCCGCTACAAAGGGTGTGTGCCTCGTGACAACCAGGCCTACCTGAAAATGGAGTGCACAATGGGCCAAGCCGGCCTAGTTCCCTAGCTTGAGGAGTTGGGATAAGCAGATGGAGGGGGTTCATCTGTGGAATCTGTTGCAGCACAACGCTAAGAGCCTAGGGAGCCCGGTGTCAACAGTGGATGTACTGACCAGAATTTGGACTTGGCCAGGAGTTCAATAAAGTCAAGAGGAGATTTAACATATTCTTGAAAAGGCCAGCTGGATCTTAAGATTTACGATTGAGAAACAAAGAAGGCTGTGGGGCTGAATCCTATCAATCAGCAAAAGCTCACACATTCCAGTTCATGCACCACCTTTTACAGCAATGGAGCTGAAGACTGCCCATAAAACTAGGTACATAGTTCAACAGAAGCAGTCTGAGACAGAAGGGAAAACTGAAAAAGAACAATCGAGGAAGCTGTATTAAGACAATACATTAATGTCAATCACATTAAGAGGGAAGGGTAACACTGCTGAGATGGACCAAATTTAAACATTTTTCAAAAGAAGAAACTACATGTCAGTCTGTGATATTTTTATATTTTTGTATTTTTTAAGATTTTTATTAAAATATAGCTAACATACAATATTATATTAGTTTCAGGGGTACACAATATACCTAAAGAAGTGATCACCATGAGAGGTCCAGCAACCATCTGACACCATACCAAGCTATTACCATATTACTGACTATATTATTCTCTGTGCTGCACATTATATCCCCATGACTTACTTGTTTTATACCTGGAGATTTGAACCTCTTATTCTCCTTCACCTTTCCTCTCTTTTTAAAATTTTCAATTACAGCTGACATTCAATATTATTTTATATTAATTTCAGGTGTACAGCATAGTGGTTAGACATTTATATAAGAAGTGATGTCCCTGACTAGTCTAGTACCCACCTGGCACTATACATAGTTATTATAATACCATATTATTAACTATACTCCCTATGCTTTACTTTACATCCCCATGACTATTTTGTAACTACCAATTTGTACTTCTTAATCCCTTCACCTTTTCCACCCTGTCCCCAACCCCCTCCCATCTATCACCCTGATAAATCTAGTACCCATCTAACGCCATAGCTATTACAGTATTACTGACTATATTCCTTATGGTACACTCTACATCCCCACAACTACTTTGTAACAATCAATTTGTCCTTCTTAATCGTTTCCCCTTTTTCACCCACACCTCAACCCCCTTCCACGTGGCAACCATCAAAATGTTGTCTGTATCTATGAATTTGTTTCTGTTTTGTTTGTTTTGTTTTTCAGGTTCCACATATAAGCAAAATCACATTGCATCTGTCTTTCTCTGCCTGACAGTCCACTCAGCACAATACCCTCCACCCATGCCAGCCGCAGATGGTGAGCACCCCTTCCCTTCTCTGGGGGAGTCAATCTGTGATATTTAAATGTCTAAGGACTGATAAGCACTTTCCTAATAATTTCATCTTCAATTCTCTTTCCCCACAGCTACGCAGCTATTCTCAAAAGGAAAATGGCAGCTTATGGAGGAGAAACTCGGTGGACACCAAGGGCTCACAGTTAACGTCACCCACAGCGGGACCAACAGACATCACATGACCTCTCCTGTGGCACCTGGAGGACACATCACTTACGGAGCATCCCTGCATCCAATCATGAAGATGCAGACGAGCCCAAATTGAAGGACATTCTATAAAACAACTTGCCTGTCCTCTTTCAAAATGTCAAGGTCATGAAAGACAAAGAAAGGATGAGACTAAAACGACATGGCAACTAAATCTAGCACACAGATCCAGGATTTGAGGGCAGGGGAAGATTGCTATGAAGAACATTACAATTGTCAAAATTTAAACATGAACTCCACATGAGGTATTAGTTTGTATCAGCGTTACATTTCCGAAGTGTGACAATTAAACACAAAAAAATGCGGTTTTGTAAGAAAATATTCTTGTTCTTAGGCAATGTATGCTGAAGTATTTAGGGGCAAAGGGTCACAATATCTATAACTTATTCTCGAATGGTCAATGAAAAATTTGTATATATAAAGTATGATTAAGCAAATATGGCAAAATATTATTCATCTGTGAGTCTAGGTGAAGGGTATATAAGAGTTCACTGTATTACTCCTGTAATTTTGATTTTTTCCCCACAAAAAGTAGCAAAAAAGAAAGTTACTCTTACCACAGATTTGGTATCCGTGCTATGGGCTAACTTGCAGTGTTCCACAAGTCCTTCTTGATCAAAGTTCTTCTCAGGACAGTAAGGGCAAGGAAAGGTGTAACGGTTTGGGACATTCCTGGAAGATGAAAGGCAGGACAAAAGAAAAAAAACTTCTGTGGGTCCATTTCCAGGGAACTTTAACTAACGTATCCTCTAAAAAGGAGCAAAGTTCACTGAATATGTTATGACAGGGACCGTGGTGATCACTTCAGAATCAGGTCAAGTGTTCTGAAAATAATAGCACAGTTGATATTGAAAGACAGTCCTCCACACCCCCACCCCACACACACAAATACTTATATCAGCTTTAGCCAGCATGACAATTATATTTCCACTTTCCAAAACTCTTCCCACTAAATCCTCGAACATGCAAAGTGTCCCGTGTCTTTGTGGTAAAAGCTGACCTCCACCTCAGGGAGTGACTGAATCATTTACCTTGCCTGAAGGGACGCATCCTTGGTGGTGGCTTTCACACCTTCCATGATGTAATTCTGGTATTTGGAACAGGTAGCCACGTGGGCCCGGATCTTGGATAGGAAGAACTTGGAAGAATCAGAGGCCACAAGTTAGTCAGGACCTTGTCCAGGATCAACATAGTCCCAAAGCAAGGGCAAGACGACAACTAGACATCTGCCACCCCGGCAAACCATCTTACTGGACTCCTGGCTGTGTTGCTGGGGCTAAACCCCTGCTTTGTTGCAGGGTTTCTGCAACAAGGCTGATGTTTTACCTGACCAAATCAGGACATCTGCTTCCACTCTAAACTAACTCTCCAGAGGTTTGCTTTATTCCCCATGTGCTCTCTGCTCACAGAGGCCTCTAAACCCAGTGACATTGTTAAAGTTTTCCACACTAGCATTTAAACTCGTCTCCTTATAGCAAGTCAAGAACCACATTCCATTATGTGCAGCACAGAAAGGTGGTCATTTAAGTAAAAGGGATAAAGTATGAATCAGCTGATTGTGATAATTCTTTAAAAAAAAACAAAAACAAAACACCCCAAATCTGAATACTAGCCCTATAAAATCTAGTCTTTGCAATATAGAAAGAGAAAAGAAAACCTAGAGAAGAGTGCTTCGTGACAGGTGTTCTTAAAAAAAAAAAAAAAAAAAAAAAAGAGCATATAAGGAATGAAGAAAGAAGGGAAGATAAAACATTTTCGGAGGTATAATATAATACAATCACTCATCTTTAAAATGGAGAAAATCAAAAGCAAAGAGAAAAAAAATCCACATGCATGCATGAAGATGATGAAGGTAACAGGAAATTTTATTTCAGTATCTTGAGTTTCTAAGTTAAAGGAAACTGCAAGGAAAAAAAAAGAGCTTCACTATTTGAGCTGCGGCTTACCATGATACTTCTGTTTGAACCTCCAGCTAAAGAACTTGACTTCAAGCCGCCAACCAGGGAGCTCCCAATGAAAAGGGACAGGAAATAGCCCCATTCAGAACTGTACCCACAGTATACCACCAGTGCTAAGTCACTCTGAGAGGAAGGACACGGCCAGGTATATCCCTTCTATGGCTATCCACATGGAAGTGTGAGAGCAATGAAACTGATGAGCAAGGCTGTCTAATAAGCTGTTAAGGGAAAACTTTTTTTTTAAAGTGAAAAGAAGTTATAATGTATATTACAGTATGATCCTATTTTGTAAAAACCCTACATCTGTGTTTGTCAAAGGGCAGAAAATGTCTTGCAGTTTTCTAAATTAAACCACTTTAGGGAGGTAATCTCCGGAGTGGAGAACGAGCCTACGTTACTTTTTATTTTTGTACTGTCTGGAACTAACGAAATTACAATGATTTTAAAAATCAGTAAGCCTGTGTATATATCTCTTGTAAAATAAGTCAATAGTATTTCTCTTTTGCAGTTGTAACAGATGTTAAGATACATATACTTGACTCGAACTACATAAAAGAGCATGGGTGCATTTTAAGTGTTAGATATTGCTATTATAATCAAATGATTTCATATTGACATGAGTCCTCCCTGTTAAGTGCTAAAAAGTTGATTACATTTTACATCTGTAATGATATAGGTTTTAAAAATTCCTCTCAAACTCATTGCAGCAGGTAATTTTTTTTAAGTCACTGATTCCATTTTATATTTTTTAAAAAATAAAAAAATATTCTGTCATCACGTTCTAATTAAAATTGTGCATAATGCTTTGGAAAAATGGGTCTTTTATATGAACAAACTGGGCTAAATGATTCCTATGGCTTTCAAAGCTCAAATATGTAATATACTACGCCAACTCTTGGGAAAAAAACTCAACAAGGTTACCAAAATGAAGCAGCACAGCCATTGCCACAGGTAACCAGCATGCACACATGCTATTAGTCACCTAGTCATGCTCTAACTTCAGAAACAACATGGCAACAGCTCTACGTTTTACCCCATCTCAAAGTCTCTCTTTCGTTTTACTTCCACATACATTTTTACGGCAGCCATGGCAAGAAGTCTCTGTGTTCTCAATCTGCCGCTCGAGCTCCACAGCTCGGTCGCCAGGTGCCAGAGGGCTACGACACACCCCACAGACAGGCTTCTTCGGCTTCAGACATTCCTGCAGGCATGCAGAGCAAAAGCTAGAACAAGACATACAGAGAACCGAGTCATGCATCGTGGAGACAAGACAACAGGAATGGATCGTTTTAAAAAGACATCAATGAACAATGGATTAAACACAATTTGCTCCCTACTCCTGATTCAGATATTGAGTCCTCCTACACCAGAAAAATGGGGTGGTGGTGAGAGGGAACAGACCCTGCAAAGAACACACAGGTCCAACAACAGAAATAAATGCAAACTACCATGATACATGGTGAAAGGTGTTATGGCGCAGTCTTCAAACCTTAGCCCCCAGCACTGAGGGATCCTGGTGGGGTTCCCTCAGTGAACCTCGGTTTTTCCTGTGAATGGAGAGAGCGGTACCCACACCTCTGAGCATTGAAATCATGAAATACGTATAGTAGACCCTTAGTACAGTGTATAGCCATATGAAATGCACCACAAACAGGAGCTGCTATCATTAGAGGTGATTGCAAAGCACTATGGGAATACAAAGACAAGAGCAACTAGTTGTGACCCGAGGACGAGGCTGGGAAGACTTCAGAGGCAGCACCTATGAAAGAGCCTTAAAAGAAAGAGTTCAGCTGGCAGAGAAAGGAAGAATATTTCAGACCCTTTGACTTAAACATTCATGATACATCTGAGAATATAAAAGCCTAACACTTTCCCTCATAAGCAGTAGGGACCCAGATGTTTAAAGCACAGCATCAATCAACAAGAACAAATCCAAGTTTTAGAAAAATAATTCTGAGGTTATCACAGATGAGAGTTGTTGGTTTTTAAATTTTTTAAAAATATTTTTATTAAAATATAGCTAACATGTACATTTTTTTCAGGTGAGGAAAGATGAGAGGAGAATTGAAGTAGAAACCACACAGGTGGCTAAAGGCCTGAATGAGGCAATAGAGAATGAATTCAGGAAACGATTCAGAGGTGCAATCAGTAGGACTTGGTAACTTACTGAAGACAAGAAGTCAAAGATGGCCAAGTTTCTGTCCTGAAGCCTAGGCAGGTGGTGATGCTGAGATACAGTACACAGAGAGAATGGGTAATAAGGCATGAAAATACCCTGGCTACACACTCAACCTGATAGAATCAGCCAGGAAAAACTCAGGATATAAATAATCAAATGTAATCTGTGCATGTGACAATTTTTTACTGTCTCTGAGAATTTTCTTCCCCTTTGTTATTCAGCTAGGTGTGAATGATGCTAGGCAAAATTCTGTACCAGGCTGGAAGAAGGTGAGGGGATCCACTTATTCACCTGAGGGCACAGGGAACTAAGTCCCTGTGCTCATAATGCGTATGTTCCAGAGTGGAGAAAAACACAGTAAGTTTCAGATAGTGATTAAGTATATGAAGGAAATACAACAAAGCAATGAGATCAGCTGGGGTGGCGGATCACAGGAAATTTCTTTAAACAAGTAACCTTTGAACTGAGACCTAAAATTATGAGAGCCACACAGAGCTGGATGCAGAGTCCCACACTGAGATGACACCAAGTGCAGAGGGGTGTGTGAAAGGCAGAAAGGAAGACTTCTGGGGCCCTGCCCTGAGTCATGGCCAACAAAATAGCCTGCTTTCAGTTTCCATTTCCTATTTATGGGCCTTTTTCTAGTTCAGCCTTCTACATACACGCTCTAACCTTTGTTACAGTGCTACGTAGAAAGTCCCTTCTCCTGCTGTATTACAGTACACAGAGAGTACACCAGACTGGAGGACATAGTCATTCAGGGCTTGAAAGAAAGTTTTATAAAAACCTAACATCCCACCCAGCCAGAGCTGCAGTGATGCTCAAATTTCCAAGCACGAAAGTTAGCAAAAACCAAGTAGGGGCAGCGAAAAGCAGGTGGCTGGAGCTAAGGGAGACTTGCGCTGCCCTCAGTGAGGTGCATCCATCTGTCTTCAATCAACACTGAACTGATAAACATGTGGAACTAGTATGATGAGTATAGAAAAGTTTGAATCCCAGTATTGACCCTTGACCTCTGATCCAGGGAAGGTTCACCTGGCTCAGGGAAACCTCAAATTTTGCTGCTGTTCAGCTGGTCAATTGTACTGGGTCAAGTCTCTTTATTCATCCATTACCACCTCCGTCAACACACACAGGTTTGATCCTTACAGTAACCTCCCGTTGCACAATGAATTTTCACAACAGTCTAAACATTTGTTGGTACTTACCGGGATGCCAAAAAAAATGTATACACATGACTTGTCTATCCTTGTTATCTGTATATATTGAGTATTACAATTTTAATACAGCTTTTTCCTTTCTTAAAATGTGTGTACATTTTTTTTGGCACCCTCTGTACTTATCATCAAGTCAATGCCTCGTGAATTGAGGGCAGCATGGCCTTCTTTCTTACTATGTCCCAAGCATCTGGCACAGAGTGAGTACACAAATATTTCAGTCTGTGGAATATAAGATTAGAAGATGGATGGTCACTGTGCAGGGCACTAGGGATACAGAGAGGGGCAAAGCAGACATGGTCACTGCCCTCGTGATCCATCAGTTTTGCTCTGTGCAAGAAACTGGAGGTGACTTCCATGAGGACGGTGATAAAGGAGGTAACAAATTGGGACTTGAGGTCTGAAAAGGATGTCGGGTAGCGGTGGGGGCGGTGCAGATGGGCACGAAGAGTTCCAGGCTAAGGGAACTGCAAACGAGAACAGCCAGGGAGAAAGAGCTTCATGTACTTGAAGAAGCAAAAGGCACTCAGTGTGGCCGGGGAGCCCTTGCCAGGTGCCAGCTGTTCTCTGGGCAGGCAAACAGATGCCTGCAGTCCATCTGGGAAGAGTCGGACACCCTGGTGAGCCTCAGAACTCTCACCTGCAATATGGCTGCCAACCCCAACCCTCTTCCCCCGCAGGATTGCTGTGGAAATAAGAATGCCTGGGAGGCCCCGCCGGTGCCTAGCGTGCCGACTGACCAGTAAAGGGGTCCTAAGCCCAATGCCAACGTGTTGCCCTCGACAAGCATTGAGGGAGGCCATGGAGGAAATGCCAACTCTCCGAGGCAAGAAGCGGATGGTCAAGTTTTCTACAGTTCTTTCAACGTAGGTGTGTTTTTGTGTCTGACGGAGCTCAAACGCCTCCAAGCACCTATCCCAGCCCGGGACCCACACTGACATTGACCCCCAACTCCTTTTGTCCTCACAATGTCTGTTAGTAATATGCGGGCCATGGAGGCGTGATTTCAAGTACCATGAAACAAGCTTCGTACCCACGGAAGGAGGAACGCTGGCAATCCCTGTCTGCCAACTCGCAGTCCCTGTCCCAGTTAAGGGCAGAGCGCTCCGATCTACGTCAAGACTTCCCTTTTGTTCGTTTAGTCTAGTTCAGCGTTTCTCCAACTTTCGTGCACGTTACAATTACTTGGCAGAGTTGGATACACGACTCCGTATGCATCGACTTTAGAGGAGGTGTACGCACTACTCAAGGGAAGTTGGGGCTCTCGAGGACAGCGGACTGTAGACCGTACCTAACCCCAAGCACGGTGCGACTCCACCATCGCTCGTGGGAAGGTGCTGACAGGCGGCCTGAACACAGCGGGCGCTCATCAGAAGGGCGGGATACTTGGGAGAGAGCAGGACGGGAGACAAGAGCGCCCTGCCAACTTTCACGAGCCTTCAGGAGACCGGGAGGGCCCCCTGGAGAAGCCCCGTTAGGCCGGTCCTCTAGCTCCCGCCCGAGACGCTCCCTGACGGGGCCTCGCCCCTCGGATCCCTTCCCCGTCCCAGTCAGGCGCCCCCCGACCAGGCCCCGGTTCGCCGCTTACACGTGTCCGCAGACCACCCGAACCGGCTTCTCGTACACCTCTAAACACACGGGACACGTATAACGGCCCAGTGGGTCCGCCTCAGCCGCGGGCCCTGCCAGCTGCGCACCACCCTCAGGGTCCTGCTGTTGCGCCGCCATCTTGCTGCCGCGGAGCGCCCCGCAACGGCGGCCGAGGAGGAGCCCGATGGGGCGGGGCCGAGGAGGCACGCTGGTGCACGCGAGGGGTGGGGCGCGGGGCGGAGAGAGGGCGGGGCTCCTGGGCAGCAAGGGCCGCTAAGAGCTCGGATTATGGAATGTACGCCTGGCTGGGGCGGGGCTAGTGGATGCGCCACGCCTTCTTGGCCCCTCTGACCGGAGGGAGGGGGGAAGAGGCGGACGGAAATCTGGAAAATGTGGAAACCAGATCCACAGACTGGTAGTATTGGAACGGGCTTTGTGCTTCAGCCTCTTTTCTAAATTTAAATTATTACTATTACTTAATATTACTTATGCACTATTACTTAATATTTCTCTTCAAACCGAGTTGCTTCCTTCAAACGTAAGCAAACAAATTTTAAAGGGAGATTTGATATCACTCCTGAGCCACAAATAGAAAATCAGTTTCACTTATTTCTATAAGGAAATTGTAAAAATACAATGGAAACAAAACAAAAATACAAATGGAAACAAAATATCATTCATTCATGCTGGATACTGCTGACGCTGAAAAGAGAAATTAGCCATTATTAGACAGGTGTTGAAGACAGGCTATCGCCACACTGAGACTTGCTAGCGAAAGCAGAAGTAATGGGAAGCCAGTCTCGCTCCGTGAGTCAACGTTAATATTGTGTTCACGTGTCTCCTGGCAATGCAATCCAGCTCCTGCTCTGTGTAAACAAGGAAGCTGGGGCTTAAGGAGATAGACTAAACCTCAATCTCACAAGAAAGGAGCAGGCCTAGACCCCATATGTTTTGAATCCTAACTTCCTCCACTTTCTACTGCACCCAGTTAGCTCTTGTATGCAGCCCATTTAACAAAAGATACATCTTTTTAGAAGGCAGGCTGTGCTAACAACCCTGCGTGGTTTGCTTAACCAGGAAAATTAACGATCAATGAAACCTCCACCTGAAAGGCCACAAAGGCTTCACAGTAAGGAGGCTACACGGGACAAATAAACCTCGTGTGTTAAACCAGGTTAATTGAATGCAAGTTTGTGCCTTCTTTGTCCTATTCCCAATCATCTGGATTGATTTTGCTTGACCTGGTGGCATCAGGAGGATTATTTTCAGCTAACCACGTGGGCATCTTTTCACCAAAAAATAATTTGGCAGGTAGGCAGCAGCCCACGAGGCCTCTGATTACTTACACTTTCCTGTTTCTTTTTCCTGTTCCTATGCCAGGAACCCATTCATCTGCTCTCTCTCCTCTCTCCCTTCCAGGGCAGACAGAGGGCAGAGGTAGCTGCCGGTATTTATAAGCCTTTGTGTTGACCCTGTAGCTGCTGCCAGACCCTGGGGAGGTGGGGGTGGGGATGTGGGTGAGGGGTGGTGGTGGGAAGAGAGCCTCAGACCTGGGCTTCAAATCCACCCAGGGCCTCCAGTTTGAGCTCTTGAAAGGAACGTTCCACGAGCTTATACTTTGTCACAGAGGCAAGAGAACAAGATTGAAATAATTCATAGTGAATGTGGGTTTTTTTGGTGCTTATTATTCTAAGCCTTTTACATGAATAAATCCTCACAGTACCCTATGCCTTAGGTTCTATTATTATCCCCATTTTACAGCTGTGCAAATTTGAAATACAAAGAAGTTAAATTACCTTTTAACATGGATGGACATGAGAGTCAGGATTGGAACACCACATGCAGTTTGGCTTTTGCACCTGTGCCTTTAAGGGTGCCTGGAAGGCTGCTGGAGCCTCCCCCCCACCCCACATCCTGATACAGTGTGGAAGTAAGACTGGGCTGTGGCCCAAGGAGTCCAATTCTAATGGGTTTCTAGGTAAGGCTGATGTTGTAGAACCAGGTAATCATATTTTGAGAACCACTAGCTACACTACCCATCCCTCCCCACGTCAGTGCTGAGACTAGACTGAATGTGCTCCATCCCTTTCTGTTTTTCCGAGGCATTCCCAGTGACAGTGTCCCCACTATACCTTTCTTTGCTTGCAAATATATTGTCAGTCCTCTCTTTTCCCCATACTCATACTTGCTGTTTTTCAACAGTCAACCTAATAATATGTGTCAAATGAATGAACCTCTCTTCTTCTCGCTTTCCCTTAATGTTCTTGTGCAAAATATTTCCCACAATAGTTTCTTCCTCTCCTTTAGTTTTTGGCAGCCTCTCCCAGGTTGCCCACGTCATCTAAGGTCCTCTTGAGGTTCTGATATGAGGCTGGAGTGGGGAATAGATCCTGTTCAAAGTCTTCACAAACTTGAATTTTACTGTTAAGGGAGACTCATTCATTTAGGCAACAAAGAGTCCCTGTGGCCTACTATGTGGCAGGCCTCTGCAGGGTGGGGAGATACAGTGTGGGAGAATAGTTGAGATGAATTAGACAGGCCTCAAATCATATAATCCTCAGAGTCCTATCTCTCAGCCACAGGTGACATGTAAAAATTATTACTACACTTATCTAAAGTAGGCAGACTTTGCAACATTATGTATTACTACACTTATTAATCTATGGGCAGGTAATTTCATCTTGATTTCAAACTGGTGCCAAACTGGTAAGAGCCAGGAGGACTTCCCATCTATACCACTAGGGGGCAAACGAGTATCTCACAGACTCATGGGGCCCACCAAGGTGAACACCAAACATCTCCCTTATTCTTTTTAGTTCCTTAAGTGTTTACAGCTCCTGCCCATTATAGCTTACTGGGTCTGGAAGTAAAAATCAAAAAGGACATAGTCTCAGATTTCAAGGAGTTTTAACATGAGTAACACTGGCATGTAAATTTTCATTCAACCAATAACTTCTATGTACCAGGCATCCTACTAACAGGTGTTGGGGATATGGCAGTGAATGATCTGGACGTAAACAGGAAAGACATAGGAGGATGACTACATAAAAATGCTGCCTCCAGAAAATTTCAGTTTATCAGTTTCTTCACCAGCTCACTGTTTTCACACAGCATTTTACAGTTTATATTATACCAAGAATCAGCCACATAATGAGGTAAAAACAATGATGATCTAATAAATTCTGACAAGAACAAGAACCAAATGAATATTATCAAGGCTGATTGAAATAAGCATTTAAATCCACCATCATCAGCTACAAGCTGCACTGCATGTGTATTTGTGACTTGAGACATTGGCTAATGAGAATGAAGTCGTCACAATATTAAAAAACTAAGCATCTATATAGAAGTAGAATTGCTGGGTCATTTGGTAAGTGTATATTTAAATTTATTAGAAACTGCTAAACCAAACCATTTTCCAAATATTTTCCACTGCCTCTAACCCGGTGTGAGTTGCTCCATATCCTACCAATAGTTGGTTGTCAGCCATCTTGATTTTAGCCATTCTATGGGGTTTGTAGTGGGATCTTGTGGTTTTCATTTTCATAATGATGAATGATGTTGAACACTTGTTCATTTGCTTATTGGCCATTTGTATGCCTTCCTTTGGAAAGTGTCTGTTCAAATCTTTTGTTCATTTTTTATTGGGTTGTCTTTATTTTTTAGTTGTAGGAAGTAAAAAATATTATTTCATACTTAGCACATACTTTTTGTAAGTATTTATTTTGAAATAATTTTAGATTTACAGAAGAGTTACAAAAGTATTTTTAAAAACTCCCAGAGACCCCTTCAACTGGATACCCCAATTTATCACATTTGCTTTATTGTTCCATCTCTCTCTATGTATACACATACACACACATAAATACACACACACGGCTGGCATATACACACACACACACACATATAATATATATGCATTAATACATGTATTGATGTATATTTATGTATAAATACATATGTATTTATGTATACATATGCTCTTTTTCTGAAACATTTGAGAGTAAGTTGTAGACATCATGCCTTTTGCTTTCAGTGTGTACTCCTAAGAATAAAAACATTCTCTTACAAAACCATCGTACAATTACCAAAAAGAAGTTAATATTGATACAACAGTATTACCTAATCTATAGACTTTATTCATATTTTACCAATTGTCTCAATAATATTTATTTAAATAAAAATAAATGCCTTTATTTTTCATTATTTGTTTTTGTCTGGTTCAAGATCTCATCTAGGACAGTCTCTTTAAATTTTTGTTAGTCTGGAACCGTTCATCACTCTCCCTTTATCTTTCAAGACTTTAATGTTTTTGAAGGGTACAATAGGCCATACTTTTTATCTTTGGGTGTGTGTGCATATGTTTCTTAAGGTCCATTAAAAATGAGCACTGTGATTATTATGTATATTGTAGGTGCATATTCAGATTTTGTACTGACTGAAAAAATCTGGAGACCACTGTTTTATAATATGCTGGCATGTACATTTTCCTATTTGGAAAACTATAAGTTATTTGTGGTGTAATGTTGAGAAAACATGGAGTTATTCTAATTGCCTATAGCTGCAATCTTTGTTTCCAGCAGCATACTTTACTTGCAGAGGACAGAAACTGATCCCAGCAAACTTTAGCAAAATGGAAAAAAAAAAGCTAAAATTCTAGATTTGGGAGGGACTGGTACCAGGGCATTCTTAACTGGAGGAATTAGCTTTAACTCTTTTCAGTCTCTGAATAATCTGGTATATATTCAGACTCCCAGAGAAGCATCTGATTGGCTCAGCTTGAGCCATATGGCCATTCCTTGGACTAGGGAGTCTTGATTGACAGAAACTACAGGGATATCGCCAATGGAGCTGTGGGCAGTGGTGGCTTCCCAAAGCCAAATTGAGATGCTATTATCAGAGGAAGGGGGATGGAGATTGGATGTCCACAAATGACCTATGTTCACTGCTGTTGGATTGTGTTTGGGAAACTCCATTAAGGCTTCCATGTCTGCAGCTCATTCTGAGAAGGTGGAGCCCCAGGCTCACACCATGTGGTTCAAGTGCCCAGGCCACAGTCGCTGGACCAAGGCCCAGGAACTACTCCAAGCCACCCTCATGGCCACCTGGATTGTTGCAGCAGCCTCCTCACTGCTCTCCCTACTTCTGTCCTCATCCTTCTACCGGCCCTCCTTGATATAATGCCTGCTTCCCTCTGATGCTATTCTCCAGCCACACCGGCCACACTAGCCTTCTTTCTCTTTCCCAAACACACCAAGTTCATTCCTGCCTCAGGGACTTTGCACCTACTGTTTCCTCTCCCTGGCCTCCCCTAGTTATCTGCCCGGCTTTTTATAAGTCTCAGGTAACTAGCCACCTCTTTAGAGGGGACTTCCTGAAGCACCTATCTGAAATTACCTTCCAAGCATGCTGTATCGCATGACCTGACTTATTTCCTTCCCAGCCTGTATCAAAATCTGCAGTGATTTTGTTCATTTTTTTGTCCACTTGTTTACTGTCTTCTTGCCCTTAGCACGTAAGCATGCCCAGAGCTTGGATCTTATCTCTTATTGCTGCCCAGCTCCAGTGTCTGACACATACGCGTCAATAAATACCAAATGAGCAAATGAATCAATCAATCAATGATAAATTAGGTAGTTTGTTGAGAAGCTCAGCCTTCAAGTGGATAGACTAAATATCCCAGTGAAATTCTTCGTTCTCGAGCAAATTTCTTCCTTCCTTCCTTCCTTCCTTCTTTCCTTCCTTCCTTCTTTTTGTATTTCTTTCTTTGAAATATATTTTAATATATTTAATATTAAATAGGGATAATATGTTTTCTTTAAAAAATTTTATTATGATATATACATATATATACATAAAATCATAAAATTTGCCATTTTAACCATTTAAAAATATATGTCAGTGGCATTAATTACATTAACAATGTTGTACAATTATCACCGCTATCTGTTTCCAAACAGATTTTTTAATCACCTCGAACAGAAACTCTGTACATATTAAGCAATAACTCTCCATTTTCCCCTCTCTCAGTCCTGGTAACCTCTAATCTACTTTCTGTCTCTTTGAATTTGCCTATTATAGGCATTTCATGTAAGTAGAGTCATACAATATTTGTCCTATTGTGTCTGGCTTCTTTCACATAGCATAATGGTTTCAAAGTTCATCCATGTTGTAGCATGTGTGAAAAATTCATTCTTTTTTATGGATGACTAATATTCCATTGTATGGATAAACCACATTTTGTGTATCCATTCGTCTCTTGATGGGCAGTTGGGTGTTTCCACCTTTGGCTATTGTGAATAATGCTGCTATGACCATTTCTATACAAAGTTCTGTTTAGGTCCCCTTTTTTAAAATTATTTGGGTAGATACCTAGGAGTAGAATTGCTAGTTCCTATGGTAATTCTATGTTTAACTTTTCAAGGAGCCACCAAACTCTTCTCCACAGCAGTTGTACCATTTTACATTCCGACCAGCAATGTACATGGTTTCTGATTTCTCTATATCCTTGCCAACACTTATAATTTTCCCTTTTTAAAAATTGTAGCCATCTTAGTAGGTATAGAGTTGTATCTCCTTGTGTTTTTGATTTGCATTTCCTTAATGGCTAATGATGTTGAGCATTTTTTCATGTGCTTATTGGCCATTTGTGTCTTTTTCGGAGAAATGTCTGTTCAAGTCCTTTGCCCATTTTTAAATTGGGTTATCTTTTCATTGTTAAGCTGTATATATATTCTGAATGTTATAAAATTCAACTCTGAGCAGCCTAAATGCCAGGTGCCCAGGAATGACCAGACTGACCTCAAGCCCAATCATGTCCCCCTCCATCTGAGGCCTACTGTACACCCTAGCCTGGTAAGCCCCATGTCTGAGTCAAGAATAATCTTAGCTAGCTTGTGTTGAACACTCACTTTATGCTGGCACCATGTATTAGCTCATTTAATCTCTCAATCATCCTTGGGGGTATTACTCCTATTAATCCTTTACTGATAAGGAAGCAGAGGCCCAGAGAAGTTAGATAGCTTGTCCAAAGTCACACAGCTGGGAAGTGGCAGAGGTGGGATCTGAACTCAGGCCTTTTGGCTTCAGAGCATACGTTGCCTTCCTGCATTGAAATAACATTGCTATGTAACAAAGACAACCTGTTTGTGGCTTTCTCTGGCCTGCTTCAAGGGAAGGACAAAGACAGTGGGTTCCGGCAAACAGTCCTTTAAAAACCAATACTTTAAGAGACCAGTACAATACACACCAGGAGCTCCTAACCCCCAGGTTACTGTTTTCAGGAGCCATTTAGAATTATCCAGATGAGGTGCTGGCTGAATCTCAACATCCAACCCCATGAGGTGTGTCTCTTTGGAGCTGGGCTGGGCTGGGTGGATCCTACTGATAAACAGCCCTTAGTCAGCCGGATTACCTTTGGACTTGTGGGTGGCTTCCAGGGCAGACAAGAAGACTTTGGAGTGGCAGTTGTGTTTATACTGAGAGACTAAGGGGGAAAAGCCTTTCTTACTGCTTTGTGAAGAAGGCTGACTGTGCCAGTTTTCATTTGAAAACGAGCCTTCTTTGGGGTTACTAACCGCCCCCAGCCCTGGCTCCACCAGTGGGAGGTCAGAATGAATGCTGAGCTTTGAGAACCAGATAGAATTCTTAGCCCTCAGCAAATTCATGTTGCACAACAATGATCCTAATCAAGGATAACATTGGTTGCCGGCTTACTCCCTTCTAGGCCTTGGGTAACATTCTTTCTATGTACTATTGCATTCCATCAAAAAGGATGGACAATAATAGCTAAGGCTTAAGGAGTACTTACTATGCTGAATGCGCACAGGGGCTATCTCACTACCTGCATGCAAGTTGGTGCTACTGTTATCTTTCTCATCTCACAGATAAAGAAACTGAAGCACAGAGAGGTTAGGTCATTTTGCGCAACATCATAAATAGTCCTCAGCAGAGCTGAACCCAGGCATTCTGGGTAGTCCAGAGCCCAGCCTCTTAGAGGGCCTTGCCCAACTCCCAGGGCTACTAAATGCTGTACCATGTACTTGAACCCAGGTCTACTGGCTGCAGGATCGTTTCTGTTCCACTGTGCCATGTTTCTAGGCACCTTAAAAGCTGATTTCTTACCCAGCATCCCTTGTTATCTCCCAGGACCAAACACCTGGTTTGGAGAGCACGGGCCGTGATCACCATCTTTCCTGTTCACATATCTTCAGTAGCTCCCAGGTTCTCACAGGGTCAAATACCGAGTCTTGGCCTGACATTCCAGATCCTCAGAGACTGGGCTGATCGCCCATCACCCTGATTTCCCAGCTCGCCTCTTGCACTCAGATCTCTAACCAGATGAACTACTTGTTTCTATTTCACCCTCAGTGCAGGGGTCAGACCTGGCACCCAAGGCCATGTAGCCCTTGGACACGTTCCTCTGGCAAACACAGCATTTTATGTTTTTATTTTATGTTCGGTATAAGTATGACATCATGGTTTTCCCCCCAACCCCAACGAAGGTATTATAATCTGTTACTATCATTATTTATTTTGATATTCAAATTGTCCCAGATTGGCCAATAGGAACCCCTCCAACCTGGCTTTTATGTCCTCTTGACATGTCCCATCATTCTTTTGGCATTTCCTTACCTTCTGGCTCAAGAAGATGTTCCAGGCTCACGTTGTCATTTCTCTGCTTGAGCCCTGAGAATCAGTCATATCTCCAAGTAAACTTGGTTCTTTTTAGTGGAGAATGGTATCTAGAAAGCCAGATCTGGGTGCTGGGTGCTGGTTGCTAGAAGGGTGTCATTTCTTCTAGGCTCTCTCAGCAGATGGAGCTAGGAAGTATGTTTACCCATCGTGTTTATAATTAAGAAGGCTCACTTAAAAATCGGGACTTCTAGCTCCTCTTCAGAAACCTGAATATTTGATCACAATCAGTGGGGAAATTGAAAGCAATCAGCAGGAGCATGGTGGGGGGTTCAACAATATTTGTTTTCTCACTACAGTATTTATTGAATGCCTACTATAAGCCAGGTAGTATGTTAGACTACATTACTACTAACTTCAGGTACTACCTGGTATAGACTGTAGTACTCTAGTACCTAGTTACGCCCACTTCATATGCTTGGAGGCAGTTGCGTTTCAATTTCCAGTCCTTGCTTTTGATTGCTTTCTTTCCTCTAGCTGGAAGGAAAGCTGGAGGTCCTCACATGTCCAACTCTCTCAAAGCCCAGCTCAAAAGCCACCTGCTACTTGAGGCTGTCCCCAGTTTGCCCTGCCAGAGGTCACTTCTCCATTTTCTAAGCTCTATACCCCTCTCATAACATTTGCCACCTTCTATTCTGAATTAAGGGTTTTTAGTTCATCCTACTCCTATTTTATTAATATTCTCTTTCTGATAAAGAGTCTGTACACCCCTTGAGGGCAAGGGCTGTCTTGCTCACAGTTATGCCCTTTAAATTTAACATCAAACTTAGCATTCAATGAAAGTGTCCATCAGAAACAAATACGGTTGAACCTCCTGTTGTGTGTGGGATAGTGTACACATGGCAGATAGTAGTGATATAATTGTGAGCAAAACAGATACAGCTGTATCCTTATGGAGCTTACTGACTTCTGGGAGAGATGGAAAGAAATTAATAAAAATCACATTTATTTGTGGAATGATTTAAAAAACAAATGATCTGTATGTATATTATTGTCCCCACTTGACTTTATATACATACCCTTAGAAAATACATAGTATTGGTTGATGTTTTGTTTTCCACTTCAGGTTATGTCTTTTTTGTTTGTTTGTTTCATTTCACCATGTCTTGAAAAGTGAAATAGGTTTACTTGATCCTTTAAAGTGATACATTAGTATGGATACACATTCTCCTGTTGATGGACATTTACAAAGTTTCTGGTTTTTGTTTTGAATTATAAACAACTTCTTCTGTGCACTTATGCTTGTTTCTCTGGTAGATTCCAAGAAATCAAATTGCTGGGTCATAGGATTGCTTTTCTTTTTTTCTTTTCTTTCTTTTTCTTTCTTTCTTTTTCTCTTTTTTTTTTTTTGTTCTCATGTCTGTATTATTGGGATTCATGTTACTTTTGTGATTTGAAAAAAAAAAAACCTAAAAAATAGAAAGAAGTAGGTAGATGGTTTGTGTTCTTAGCTCTTAGGAAGTAGAGGTAGCTAATCATTGTCACATGACTGTTATATAATCTGTTAATCATTATGTAATAAAATCTGAAAAGGATGCTCCTGTGATTCCACATCACCAACTCTATCTAAAAGATGAAAAACATGGCTCTCTTCGGAGCCTTTGGGTCTTTTCTGATATGAAATGTTGCGAAGTCTCAATGACCAGGGTTATCTACTGGTAAAACCTTTTCAAAATCTGTTTTCCTTTTGTCTGTCACAGAACCAGAGCTGGAGGGACTTATTAGCAGTCTCATGCAGTCTTGCAACAGTTTCCAAAGGACAGTTTTGAGTTGTTGCCAAGGCAGAGAGTTTAGGTGGGACAGTTTTCTTAGCTGGAATTCCTGTAAACACCATCACCTTGCAGGTGATTAAGAGAGAAGCTTAAACGTGAGCTGATAACGGCTGATGTACACAAAGACCTTAAGGGGTGCTCAGATAGCAACAGAGAACTGTAGTAATTGCTGCTGTTTGAATAGCAGGTTGCTGGTTACCCAAATACTTCCTCTTGTATTATGTTATTGACTCTTGAGACAAGACCCACCAGCGTTAGCTGGGGACCCCAAGGCTGAGAGACAGAATCCTATAATCAAAGAACACCTATTAGGCACCTCATGATCAGATAGGTTCAAAGCAAAGCTCCAGGAAAACACAGATGTATAAGGAGCTCCAGGTCTTGTGGGGGGGGGAACGTGTCAGGTTTAAAAATATATATAGAATCCACTGTAAGAAGAGCTGTGAGAAAACTATGAAAGACAGTATTGTGGGGAATCAGAGGAAGGCAGGTCTTTGCCTGGGAAAATGAGAGAAAGCTTCCAAAAGGAATGTGAGGACTGAGCTGGGGCTGGAAACCAAGAAAGCAGGAAGGGACGCCGTGTGGGAAGGACATTCACACCGAGGGTACAGCATACAGATGCACAGAGGCCTGAAGGGTAGAAAAGTATGGTAAGTCTAGGGAGCCAAGAGTATGTTGGAGGAAGAGAACTTGGCATGGAGTGGGCTCTGAGTCTTTAATAAATGTCTGGGGTAGGTGAGAGAGATAGAATGAATGGTTCAACAACAAATATGTTCAGCAGTCGACTTTGCAAGCATTAGGGATTCAGTAAGTGGTGAGCCACAAAAACCGAGTCCTCGGGGAGCTCACGGGCAACGCGATAGGTGGGAGTATAGACAAAGCCAAGTGAAGTGACAAGCCACCAGTATTGATGCCAATGTGAAAAGTCACAAAGCGAAGAGGCAATATTTTGGCTTGGTCTTCCGCAACACGACTTCCATTTAAGGAAGTTGAGGGCAGAGAGAAGTCATTTCCTTGGACTTAACCAGATTTAAAAAGCAAAATGTATTTAGATCTTTACTATATGCCAACTATTGTAATAATAGGTATCCATATATAAACTCACTTAATTCTTATACGAATCCCAGGAGGCGGTACCATTATTATTCCATTTTACAGGTGAAAAAAAACTGAGGCTCAGAGAAGTTAAGTAACTTGCCCAAGGTCACGCAGCTAGTAAGTGGCAAAGGCCAAGCTGGAACCCCACTCTTAACAACAGCCTGTAACTGTAACATCAACAGTACTCCCAAGGCTGGATTCAATCTTGAGATACTGAGCATCTCTTGCTTTCTTTAAGCCTCTGTATTTCTGCCTGTAAAAAAGTAGCGAGGGATTCAATGTTAGCTCCTGCCCAGGCGCAGTCGGAAGCGCAGCTCGGGGATCATCCCCACGATGGCCAAGTTCGGGAATTAGAGACCCAGAGTCTCTCCGCCTGTGCTAGCAGTTCTGAGACTCCACCGCCCAACTCCTGACCGGTTCCCATGACAACCCAGCTTGCTGCCATTCCGGGGCTGTTGGTGTGCGTCACTTCCGGCCCTTTTATTTCCGGGTCCTAGCCCCAGCCCGGACAGCGTCCCTTTAATGCTCAAAGTGGGATTCTGCGGCTTCTGTGTTTGTTCGGCCTCCTGCTTCTTCCTCCGCTGCCCTTGGGCCTCGGCTTTTTCTCGGCCCTGCGCGCAGCGGCGGCCCGGCCTCCTTTTGGGCCCGCCTCCGACGGACGTCACTTCCTGTCCGAGTGTTTCCGGGTCGCCGCTGGCTCGGGAGTACTGGTCTCGGTCCCCTACAGCCGGCTGGAGCGGAGGAGCCCAGCCGGGCTCGGCTCTGGGGGCTGCCGCGGCTCCTCCTTGCTACGCTCGGCCGGGGCGTCTTCCGCCGCAGTGCCGAGGTAAGTGTGGGCGGCCGCGGGCGGAACGGCCCCTGGGGCTTTCCCGGGTGGAGGGGGCAGCCGACTCGGCGGGGCTCGGCGGCTGGGGAGCGGGGTCTCCTCGCGGCCGTCCGGGAGGACTGGCGGGCTCGCTCGCATTTTCGGCGCCCCGGGGTCCCAGCTTGTCCTCTGGATCCCTACTCCCCCAAGGACTGCCTCGCAGACACCCAGGACCCGCTATAGGTGGTTCAGGGCAGCTCAGGAGGAACACCCCCTTTTCGGAGACTAACCAAGCAGGAGGACACCCCGATTCCATTGAGAGGCAGTTACCACATAGTGGTCCCCAGCCCAGCTTTTGGCGGCAGACCTGGGTTTGTACTCACTGTTGACCTTGGACAAGTCATTTCATCTTCTGAGCCTCAGTTGTCTAATTAATCAGTTAAATGGAGTGAACCTGCTTGCTAGGACCGTAGTGGGGATGAAGTGAGATAATGCGTGTGAAGTACAAGCCCTGGCATAGAGCAGACGTCCAATAAATGATAGCTTCTGTTAATTCATTCACAGACCCGTGGGGAGTGCCCGAGTGTGGGTCTGGGGTGTTTTTCACAACTGACGTGGCCCTTGGAGGCTGTAGGAATTACCAGGCTGGGAATAGCCGCTGGCTTCTGTCCCCCGCAGGGAGGGAAAACTGCTTCCTTCAGAGCCCCTCGGAGAGGCAGCTGCCACCAGGGAAGCCCAATTGCAGCACCGCCGAGGTTATTTTCAGAGGTTTGGAAGGCCTATCTCTGAATTTCTCCGGAATCTGGTTGGGGTGTGGGGACCCTCTGGTGTTTCACAGCCAGTGAAAGGTGCCTCGATTGTGTCTCCGGAGCCTTGGGGCTTGGAATGAGTGCAAAGGAGTGGGGTGCGGAGGTGGAGGGGGCTGAATTGCTCCCCGCCCCCGCGCTGCTGTTTGGGGGCTGAAGGAACTCGGAGCCCGCTGAAGCTAGACCAGGGATCTGTAAACCTGTGGACTGGGGCAGTGCTGGGACCAAAATAGCTCCTGCCTGTGCAGGGAGGGGGCGCCTTCAAATGCTGCTTGGGGAACATTTCTGCTTGAATGGGCCAGCTGAGGTAAAGCCAAGCCAATGCTTTGCTACCCAGAATCATTTCAGTTCCATTCAGTGGGGTTTTAAACAGATACAGCTTTCCTCTGAGGTGTTTAAAAAATTATTAAAAAGCCACCCCCTCCCTGACTGCAATATCTATCTCTTCATCGATTTGCTTTGGAAAGGGGGCCCAGATTGCGGGTGCAGGAAGTGCTGACCAGGCCTGTTGGCTCTGGGCACCTGCCTGACTCCGTTAGGGATGTTCACAGTGCCATTTTTTTCCTGCCCGACTGGCACATCTTGGCTTTCCAGTCCTTGGGTTGCTTCGAGAAATTAACAGCTCTGTCACTGAGCTGTCTGGTCTCCTGTAAGCACGCTGTTTTTGCAGTGAGCGTGTTTGGGTTCTTGCAGAGTACTGGGAATAAATTGCTGGTTCTGTGCTCTGAAAAGACACCAGCTATGACCAGCTATAATGCAGCCTGTATTCTCAGAAAATGTATTCAGGACGGATGATGTCAGCTGCTTCACCACTGGCCGGTCTCTGGCCAGCTTCTTTCCTTGGCCCTCGAGCTTACATCATAGAGCTTTGTGGCTCCTCCAGCCCCATTCTGTGTGGGAAGATGTGAGTTTTGCTACTACAGGAATTTTTGGAACTTAACTCTGCTCACAGGGCCACAGGGCCTCCTAGCTTAGCTGAGCCCTTTCGAGTAGAGCTGTCCAGCAGATACAGCAGGGCAGCTTTGCTTCAAAGCAGCGCAGCCCAGAGCTTGAGTCAGGGTTTTGGCATCAGACCAAGGTTCAGATCTCAGATCCACTTTTTCCTAACCTTGTGACTTTGTGCCTCTCTGAGCCTCAGTTTCCTCTGTAACCTTGAGGCTGTTGTGTTGATTTCATTGATTTTCATCCAGCCTCAGCAGAGGGCCCTGTACTAAAGTACTAATCCCTCGGTGAATGGTACTAAGTGTAACAATAAATGAGGGAGATAAATGGGAAAAAGCACAGGTCTCAGGGCCGGCCAACCCAAGTTCAAATGGCAGTTCTGACCCTTTGAAGCTCTGTTGGGCAGGTTAACGACCGAGCCTTGGTTTTCTCTCAGTGCTATGAGGATTAAACGGGATGATGGAGTTGAAATGGAAAGCCCAATGCTTAGCACATAGGACCTCAATAATTGTTAGTTTCCTTCTCTTTTCTTTCTCCTTAATTATCTTTTAGCATTCATTTTCTTTCACCATTTTCCTCACCTATCTAGGTTGATTCAAGATTCTTTTTGGATAGGTTTCCCATCCTTGACTAGGATTTTGAACACCAACTGGGCTCTTTGGATCCCTTCCCCTTGTTTATTGTTTGCCAGCAACAGACAAGGATGTGGACTGTGGTTTGATTACAGAGCGGCAGCCGCTGAGCTGGAGGGTGGCTGACTTTGTTAAAAAAAAAAAAAAAAAGTCAGTCTCCATGGGCTTGAGGCTGATTTCCTTGGAACAAACTCACAGCAGTGTTTAGGAGGCTTGATGGCCTTCTGTGTCAATTGTTTTCAGGTGTATCAAAAAATAGTCCTTGCGGCTAGAGGCAGGATGGAAGCCTCGCTTAGAGAAATACAAAGTGATAAATGCATATGGGTTTTTCTTAGCAAGGACAGTGATGTCTTCTCCCAGGCTGCAATACGGTTTTATTTTTTAAGAGAACATACGTCCTTTGATGCTAGACAGTAAGCTCTTTCAACTAGAATTGAAGGAAGGGTTATGTCTTCTCAACTGTCCCTGCTGCTCTTACCCACCCCATACCCCCCAGCGCGCCCAATCCAGGGCCTGGCACAAGGTAGATGGTGCATAAATACTTGTGAACCTGGGAATCGTGGGGCGGTGGGAGGAACACAGGTGCCAAGTCACAAGGCCAGGCTTGGAATCCCCCTTTTACTAACCCTGAGCTACTTAGAGCATGTCATGTCATGGAGCCTCTGTTCCTTCCCTGTCTCTCTCTCTCTCTCTCTCTCTCTCTCTCTCTCTCTCTCTCTCCCCCCACCCAGGATTCTTGGGGGAGCTAAATGAGAAACTAAAGGCGTGGCGTCATGAAGCTTACATCCTTTGTATCATGCATTTCACTTGTTGTATCAAATGCCTTCTAAGGGCCAGGCTCTGTGGTAGGTAGGCCTCATGGTGAACGGAACAGGTGTAGTCCTTGCCTTGTGGAGCTCACTGCGTCATGGGGGGGAGACAAAGAGAGGGAGCCGGTAAATTAATACTGTGGATCGTTTCAGATGGTGATTACCCCAGGGTCACTGGGTAGGGCGGGACTGGGAAGGTGGGAGTTATTGGGCTGGGGCTGTCAGGGAGGGCCGCTGAGGGGTGGCATTGGGGCTGAGGCCGGAAGGGGAGTGAGCCAGCAGAGGGAAGAATCAGAGGAAGAACAAGCAAAAGGAACAACGCGTGCGAAGGTCCTGAGATGGAAATGAGCTTGGCGTGTCTGAGGAACAGACCGAAAGAAAGGTCCATGTGGGTGGCGCTTAGAGGGAAGGGACAGACTGCTATGAGGTGAGCAGCGGTCTGACCATGTCGAGCCTTCGAGCCTCAATCAAATGTGGATGATTTTATTGACCTCATGATGGTTGCCAGGCTCGTAGGCCTTTAGGACTTCCTGAGCTGAACTCACATCTGCTCAAGGACTGCGCAGGTCCGTGCCATCCCACTGCAGCTTCTCTGTCGGTTCCTTGCCATCCCCCACTGCCAGCAGGAGCCTGCTTCACTCAGTTAGCAGACACTTAGGAAGCACATACCCTGTCCCCGTGCTGTGGTTCCCTTACTGAGTAATGGGGTCAGGGTCCCCGCAGCCATGCAGCTGTGGTCAGGACAGGCGAGTGAAAATGCAGTCGGAGATGTTTGTCCGCTCTCTTCTGCCCTTCTTGAGACTGCTTGGTGGGGGTGGGTGTAGCAGCTCCAGACACCAGGAATGGCTGCTTGTCTATCAAGGGCTTCCTCCGAGCCAGCACTCTGTGAAGAGTGCATGCTGATCGCATGCCATCTTCCACCAACTAGGTTCTGTTATTAACCCCCATTTTCCGATGAGAAAACTAAAGCCCAGAGAGGTGAGTTATCCCCAGTAACCCAGAGACGCAGGCAGCCTGGCTTCGGAATCGGTGTGTCGCCCCTGTGTTTTGTTGTCTGCCCTCCTGGTAACGTCCTTCCATGAATCCCGTTGGCTCCCGCTGCCCGCACTGTGGCATCAGAATATCGCGGGATCTGTACATGTCCTAGTAACGGGTGGCCAAGCAGACAGCGAGAGTATATAAACCCTGTGTCTCCCAGCTCGGAACCTCCTATCTTCTCCCAACAGAACTGTAAACTGCTCTGAAGGCGAAGGGGAATGCAGGCCATCAGAGGTGGATAAAAGCGCTCTCCAGGGGCCAGCAGCCAGCGTGGTCTCTTTCCAACCACAAATACATTGTGTCCCTCTTCCCTGGGCTTTGAACTCCTCAGGCAGGTGCTTCACCCGTGTGAACACACTCTCTGAGGCCTTGGGGTCGGGATGCTGCCACGCCTGGGCTTCATCTCGGCTCGTTCCCCTCCTCTCCTCATGGCTTCAGCCACCCTGCAGGCTGCTTTGTGTTCACAGCCAAGCTCCTTCCTGCCTTCGGGAGGCAGGGTGTGGTGGGGAAGGGCATGGACTTTGGAGCCAGACTGCCAGGGCTCGGATCTCAGCTTCTTAAGAGTTCTGTGACTTGCGGCATGTTTCTTACCGTCTCTGTGTCTCAGTTTTACATCTGTATGTGGGGATAACAATAGTACCTATCTCCTAAGGTTTGAGGCGAAGGAAGGCTTTAGTACGGTAAGCACCTGGCGCATAGTAAGCACTCGCTTCTTATCTCCCTGCTGAGGCCTCTTGTGTTCCACCCTTGCCCCACCTCTTTGCCTGGCACACTCCTCATCCTGCAGGTCTAACTGTCACTGCCTCGGGGCTTTGCAAAATGCTTCTCCCCACAAAAGCAGGTTAGGTGCCCCAGCCATATTTTTCACTTGCGAGCTCCACAACGTCAGGGACCTTCCCCGTCTCGTGTCCACCATGACCTTGCACATAGTACACGTTCAGTAAATGTGTTGAATGAATGAGCAGAACGGGGCCCAGGGCTGGAGGTGCCCGTGTGCCTCAGGCCAGTTCTGTGTTGTGTTGGGCCTCGCAGCCACAGCTGGCGTGTGGACCATTTCCAGGGATGATGTGCTTCTTGCTCTCCCCCTTCCAGAGCACTCCGCTGGTCCAGGGGGGCATTATGTCAGAGCTTTCAGCGATGGCCCTGCTTCCGACCCACGAGCCATGGAGGAGATAAGGTAGCCCCCGTCCCCGGATCGGATGGGGAAGCCCAGTTCAATGGATACAAAATATAAGGATGACTTATTTCGGAAGTATGTGCAGTTCCACGAGGGCAAAGTGGACACCACCCCCAGCAAGCAGCGGCCTGGCAGTGATGAGTCCCTGCGGGTGGCGGCCTCCACCTTGCTCAGCCTGCACAAGGTGGACCCCTTCTACCGGTTCCGGCTGATCCAGTTCTACGAGGTGGTGGAGAGCTCCCTGCGCACGCTGAGTGCCTCCAGCCTGCGGGCTCTGCACTGTGCCTTCAGCGTGCTGGAGACGGTGGGCGTCAACCTCTTCCTCTACCCATGGAAGAAGGAATTCAGAAGCATCAAGGTAAGGTCTAAGCAGGCGCCTCCACATTGCTCGCCCTTCTGCTTTCTTGCCCCTTACGGTCCCTCTCGAGAAGGCTCGTGCCTGTCTGATCTCATCCCTTCCCTGCCCGCACACCCGCCTATGCTCCCCACCACCTGTGAGATAATGACCACGATTACCCCCAGGACTCCCCACCTGGTCTGCCTGTCCATGTCGTCTCTTAACTGGGTCCCCGCCCCTGGCAGCTCGCATCTGCAACTGGGAGGGTGGAAAGGCAGGCAGCCCTCTGGTGGTGCAGGGCCTTGAAACGGGTTAGAGGACATGGATTTGTCCTAAGTGGGCTGGAAGTGAGGCAGTGTCTGGGACCCGTTCACATGTGAAGAGAATCCTTCTGGCTGGATTGGGCAGTAGACTATAGAGGGACAAGAGTAGGGCGGGGAGAGCAGTTAGGAGGCTGCCACAGATGTCTGGGCATAACACAGAGGAGGAGTGAGGAGGCTGGATTTGAGAGAGAATTCTGAACCATTCTGAAGGCAGTGATCGCTCAGGAGGGTTCCCATCAAGCCAGGCTCTTAAGTCTGACATATTTCTTCAGACCTTCGTAGAAATGCCAGAAAGGAATATTCTCAGTGCACATCAGGCACCAGCCTCTGATCCGATCCCTTCTTTATCAAGTTTGCCCTCCTCTTCCCCGTAGGGAGCAGAGCTGCTGCGCCCCACGTAGAAAGCTAATGGCTTTGTTCCCTGTGCTTAAGAAAGGAGCGATGTGTCATTTCCCTCACACCAGTAGCTGAGCTATTGCCTTCTGTAGTGAGAAGCTGTTGAGATCATTCCGTTCTCTTTCTGCGGTTCCCTGCGCTCCAGCTCAGACTTGGATGTACTGGGCTTTGAGGCAGCCTTTCTTGCGTCTCAGAGAGACAGCCCGCCTCTTTTTCTGACCCTTCCCCCTCCCCCTTCTAGACCTACACGGGCCCCTTCGTTTATTACGTCAAGTCCACGTTACTGGAAGAGGACATCCGAACCATCCTGAATTACATGGGCTACGTGCCCGAGTTGGGGACTGCATACAAGCTCAAAGAATTCGTGGAGACCGTCCAGGTGAAGATGGTCTCCTTTGAACTCTTTCTGGCCAAGGTGGAGTGTGAGCAGATGCTGGAAATCCACTCACAAGTCAAGGACAAGGGCTATTCTGAGCTGGACGTGGTGAACGAGCGCAAGAGCAGCGCCGAGGACGTGCGCGGCTGCTCGGACGCCCTGCGGCGGCGGGCTGAGGGCCGGGAGCATCTCACAGCCTCGATGGCCCGCGTGGCTCTCCAGAAGTCGGCCAGCGAGCGGGCAGCCAAGGACTACTACAAGCCGCGCGTGACCAAGCCCTCGAGGTCCGTGGACGCCTACGACAGCTACTGGGAGAGCCGGAAGCCGCCCCTGAAGACCTCGTTGAGTCTGCGGAAGGAGCCCGTGGCCGCAGACGTGGGGGACGACCTCAAGGACGAGATCATCCGCCCGTCCGCCTCGCTCCTGACCATGTCCAGCTCCCCCCATGGCAGCCCGGATGATCTTCCATCCTCCTCCCCTAGCAATGGCCTTGGCCTGCTGCGCGGAACGTACTTCTCCACTCAGGATGACGTGGATCTGTACACAGACTCGGAACCCAGGGCCACGTACCGGAGGCAGGATGCGGGGCGGCCGGATGTATGGCTGGTCAGAAACGATTCCCACCCCCTCTACCATAAGCGCTCACCCCCCGCCAAAGAGTCCGCCGTATCCAAGTGCCAAAACTGCGGCCTGTCCTGCAGTTCCTCCATCTGCCAGCGCTGCGACAGCCTGCTTGCCTGTTCCCCGGCCTCCAAGGCCAGCGCCTTCCCCAGCAAGGTCCCCACCCATGACAGCCTGGCCCAAGGATCGGCTCTGAGGGAGAAGTATGCAGGCCACGCTCAGGGCGTCGACCGGCTGGCGCACCTCCACTCCAAATCCAAGCCCTCGGGCACAGCCAGCTCCCGCTGTGGCTTCTGTAATCGCCCGGGTGCCACCAACACCTGCACCCAGTGTTCAAAAGTTTCCTGCGATGCCTGCCTCGTGGCCTATCATTACGACCCCTGCTGCAAAAAGAGTGAGCTGCACAAGTTCATGCCCAACACCCAGCTGAACTACAAGGCCACCCAGTACTCTCATCTGGTGTACAGATAGACTGGACCGTGCACCTCCCTGCTCCAAGGGCTACACCACTGACCTTTCTGGTGTCATGGGAAGAAGTGTTCGTTCACACATTCGTCTGGGAAGCAGAAACCTGCACTTGACCATGTCGCTGCCAGGGATTGTGGGTCGGCTGCACCACGTGGGAGTTCACTTAGTGACTCAGTTCTTTCATCCGATGGCTGCTTTGTCACCTGAGAAGGGAGAGGGTGGCACTTCCGTTCAGATTCATTTTTGCTAATCTCTCCACTCCCTCTTCCGTTGGTTTTTGTTATTTTAAAAGAGGATTTCTAGCTCTGGGACTCTTGCCACACCTCCCCCTCCCACCGCCAAGCCACCTTGGACTAGGAAGGGCCCTCCAGGTCACCTCCACATGCCCACCTGGGGCGGCGAGCTTGAGGCCTGTTGGCTTGTGAAATGAGCCCTCCTGCCACACTGGGCCTCTCCCAGGGGCTCAGCCCTTCGCTGCCCGCGCCCCAAATACAAGGATCCCTTCCTGGACTCCCTGCCCCTGACTTCCCTGCTCTCTAGGTTTCACAGCTGAACTGAGTCCAATATGAGCTGAAGGTCATCCCGTTGCCACCACCGCTCAGTTCAGCCCAGATTGTTTGTGAACTTTGCCCCCGCGCATTGAAGTGTGGACCTTCCACAGCAGGTCTGACGTCCCCCTTTCTGTTGTTTGCACACGCCCCTCTTACTGTACTGTAAATAGATATTTTTGAGATTTATTTTTAAATAAATATTCAACTTGCTGTGTGTTTCAAAGTGGTTAAAGACATTATGTAGCTATTTATAAAAATGCCCCGGGTCCTTTAGTCTTCCAGGGGAGGGGCTCGTGCCCTCCCACGTCGTGGCCTCTACTCGCCCCAGCCCGAGGAGAGAGCGGAGAGTGTGGGGGCAGAGGATCTGCGTTGGTGGAGAGTCACTGTCTTCCCTACAATAAATCTCTATACACCTACCTCCAGTGTGCACTTCGGGGGATAGTGCGGCCCGAGAGGTCTGTGCACCTCGCGACGAGTCAGGAACCTCAGCTGTGGATCCACACCCGGTCTTTGCCACTTGCCGAGTGTGAACCTTGCACTCCAAACTTCTTGAGTCTCGTTTCAGAAGGAAACTCGTTGGGGATTCCCATCTCAGTCCTCTTCTCTTCGCCTGTTTCCGGGACTCTGCAACATTTGCGATCTTTTTGCACTAAAGGTGGGCAGGAGTTGGCGTGTGCCCATCAGACAGATGTCGCCTGAGATTGTCAGCTGAGCCTAAGCGCTTCCAAACCCGAAGGCCCCCATGACTCCTCATGTGAATGACTGAGCCCTGGATTTTCCTTTTGGGGTGCAGAGCAGGAGTGGGGCAAGAGTTTGAAAATAAAACCGCTTCCTTGTGAACTAATAATATATTTTAGCCATAAGTGTTTGTGATGTACAGAATGTTACGGGAATTTACATGCGGCAGGTTTTCCGGTCGGTGGAAGGAAGTATTCAGCTCTTGAACAAATTGAAATCTAGCTGAATCCTGAGGCCACTGTGAGTTTGCTGATGTTCTTCCAACTCAGTTGAGTGATTTTAAGGTTTTTCAAATCTTCTATGGCTCTTTTTTTATATATCAAGTAGATCCCTGTAGATACCCAACGTGTGTGTACAGCTAAATTTCAGCTGACTTTGTTACTGAGACCACCCATTCTGGGCATTCATCTTTGATGTTCTTCCTTTTCACGTTTCAGAAGTGTCAATGCCTGTCCCTCCTGAGAGCTCTAGTTTTCTAGCTTTCCATTTCCAGATCGCTCCAGCACTATTGTAACCCTTTTAACCAACTGTGATGCCACGTAACTTATACATAGTGGATGAAAGCAGGAACGACTGACTCGTCCTAGGAGAGAAAGTCCAGTGTACGCATCATCAAGGAAATACCGTGTCATAGGCTGGAAAAGGAAGTGCTCTGACCATGCTCCACCTCGGTGTGTATCGTACTGTATCAGGTTGCTGTGACTGAGATAAATGTATGCTAATTTAAAAGTGAAGATGTTTTGCATTTGATTTCTACCAAGAGTTGAAATGTTGAGAGATGATTTAAAAAATTATAATAAAGTGTCTTCCATTATTAAATAAAGTGTTTGTGGTTTTATGTCCACCTTCCTGCTTTGAAGTTTGATTTGCTCAAACTTTTTTTCCTGAAGTCATATTTAGTTCCTTAATGACATTTTCTCAATGAAACTGACAATAGCCAGCATTTGAGTGCTTATACTGTGAGCCAGGCACTTTATATGCTGAAACTTTACATGCACAAGCTCAGGTAATTGTCTCAGTACTCCTGTAAGGTGGTACGGTTGTGGTCCCCATTGTACAGCTGGAGAAGCAGGTAGACAGAGTTCAGCCTGTTTCCCAGCAGTAGGACTGCACACTCCAGGAGAAATGGCTGTTGGTAGTGACTGACAGGCATTAAATAACATTGAAGGATGTTACGAAAACAATTAATTGCATTTTCAATTCTTGCAATCCATTTCAATGCCCCAAGGAAGTCAGTTGAAAGCTAGCTTGTTTTTAACAGAGAAAGCAGATGTCAGGCTCAGCAGCTTTGGCAGACTCTTAGCTAGGTTTTCAGTTACCTTCTTTTTAGGGCAGGCCATACTGCTTTTCTGTTTACAGCAATGACAGATTCCTTTAAGAATCAATTTAAAGTGTTTTTTAAAATGAGGGTTGAGTCAGCAGAACATATGGCAAAAATTGTAAGGGTCCCATAAGAGCAGCTGTGGTTTGGGACCTTCTCGCTTTATGGACCAGCAGGGCTTCTGTGGCCACGATGCTGACCACTGCTGGGCTGGCCCCCACGAGGCGGCTTAGTTGTTGGGGAAGAGACTGAAAACAGGTTTCTCCATTTCATGCATTGGCTGAACAAATATCCAGGCCTCGGGCCAGACCAAGGACCAGATGCTGGGTTTGGTTTTAGCTGCAGCATAGGAAATGGCACCCGCCATCTTGGCTGCCGGGAACAGCAGCTTCCTAGAGGACACCCCGCCCGGGAGAGCAAAGGAAGTCAGACACTTCTGCATCCAAAGCGGAGCGGAGACTTGGAGCAGATTGCTTAATTTGTATATGTAAATGACAAGCATATTTAAACATCATCAGGCCTACCAGCTGTAGACCATTAGCTCTGCTGCCAGCTCCGAGCGCCGATCTGTGGCACCCACATGCCTGTACCAATCTCAGAGGGATGAGAGTTGTGGTAGACACCGGATTGAACCCCGATCTCCACTTACTCCTTCTCCCTGGGTAATGGAAACCCTGATTTTTAGACAGCCTGAATGAAAACTGCCTTTCCCAGCCTCTCCTGCAGCCAGGCGTGGTCATATGACTATGTCTGGTCCCTGGGATGGAAAAAGTGCTTTGTGTGGCTTCTAAGACGAGTCCTTCCGTTCTTCCCACCCCATCCTCTTTCCTGGCTGGAGTGGCTGTGCTGGCTGGAATGGAGCAGCCATGTGAGACTGAGGCAGACGCCAAGTGAAGAAGAGGCTGGGACAGTAGCTGGAAGGGGCTGGGTCCCGGATGCTATTATCTTCCTTAAACTGCATTTTTCCCCATTTGCTCCTTTTTAAAGCCTTTGCATTTGCAAAAGGAATATAACGAACCTTCCCGTACATGGAACCCAGCTCCAGTGGTTCGACAGTTACCAGCCTGGTTTCCTCCTGCCTATCCATCCACTTCCCCACTCCTAAATTCCTCTGAAGCAAAATTCCAGACATCTATTTCATTTGGGACTATTTCAGTACGTGTATCTAAAAGACAAGGACTTTTAAAACGCTATACCATTATGACATCTAAATTTTTATAACAATTCCTTTCTAGCGACCAATATCCAGTCAATGTCCCCATGTCCATTTGCCTTATAAATCCGTATTTTAAAAAGTTTGTTTGCATCAGGGCCCTAATATGGTCTCCACGTGGCAATTGTGGAGGTGTTTAAGACAGGGTTCCTCTGTAGACTGTCCCTAGGGAGTATAGGGGCTCCATCTACCTCTTTCCTTGAATGTATGTGTTCAAGAAACTGGATTGTCCTTCAGTTTGCCAGAGCCTGCATTTTGCTTATTGCAGCCCTGCTGCTGTTCAACATATTTCTCTGTTCTCTCAACCTCCTGAAAATTGGTAGTTGGCTCTTCCTTTTTCCACCCCAATTCCTTACTGTTTACAAAAGTAGAAAAATAAGCATCTCTTTGGTATGAGTCAGTGCTGCAGCTTCATATAAATAAGGGGTGAGAGGAAATAAGGCCGGGATGGGCCGTGCATAAACAAGGTCCTGGTCCCAGCTGGGCCGGGGGCGGGTCCAGGTGCACAGGTCTCCACAGGCAACACATTTCAGGTCCCATGTGACGAGGGGGGAGAGGTTGAAAGTGACAGAGGCCTTGAGACTCCTTTGGGGCCGCTGGAGATGGCACAGCCAGTGGCGGAGGTGGCTCTGGGGCGGGGCCTGCTGCAGGCTGAGCTGTGACACAGGCCTGGAGCTTGAAGGGGAGGTGGTGCTGCTCTTGTGAAGGCTGGACCAGGATGACCCCCGGGGCAAGTCCGCCACGTGTAGCTCAGCCTCCAAGGCCCCAGGGCGCTCCCAACACCTGCAGCTGCCTCAGGTCCCTGGTTCTGGGGAAGAGGCAAGAGCTGCAGCTCCAGCTCTTCAGCGGCAGCCACTCTTCCAAGGTGACCTTGGCCTTGAAGGCTTCCAGCTCCCGTGGCGACAGAGATTGGAACCTGCTGAAGTGGCAGCCCCTCCTGGTCATGGTGGGCTTGGAAGTGGGGATAGGACCTGCTCTGGCCAAGCCCAGCACCATGGACCCAAGCGCAGCCATGACCGAAGCTCAACTGCTTCCCTGGCCACGTAGCTCAGTCCCAACAGATGTGTGTAAAGTCAAAAGGCGAATGGAAATTGGAATCTCCACTGGGACTGATAAGGCATGCGTGGGTGGGGCCAGGTGAGTTTGGACCTGTGCCAAGAATGAGAAACCGAAAGTCCTCATGGGAGGGCCTGCTTTCTGAGAAGCCCCTGCGCTGGCTGTGGGGACCCCCTGACTGAGGCTGCGGCAGGTGGAGACATGGGAAACTGGCTGGAGGACCCTCACAGTGGGGCTACCTGAGTGCCGGGGGGGGGGGGGGCAAATGATTTTAAATTTGTTGTGGTCCCACTTGTCTATTTTTGCTTTTGTTACTTGTGCATTTGGTGTCATATCCAAGAAATTATTGCAAAGTCCAATGTCATGAAACTTTTCCCTATGTTTTCCTCTAGAGTTTTATAGTTTTAGGCCTTTAATCCCTTTTAAGTTCTGTATTTGGAGTAAAGTAAGAATCTGACTTTATTCTTTTGCATTTGGATATCTAGTTGTCCCAACACCATTTGTTGAGATTGTCCTTTTCCCACTGTCTGTTCTTGGCACCCTCGTGGAAGATCATTTGACCATATATGCGAGGGTTTATTTCTGGGCTCTCTGTTGTGTTCCATTGGCCTGTATGTCTGTCTTTATGCCAGTATCACACTATTTTGATTACTGTAGCTTTGTATGTAATGTGTTTTGAAATCAGAAAGTGTGAGGCCCCCAACATTTTCTTTTTCAAAATTGTTTTGGCTGTTCAGGGTCCCTTGAGATCCTATATAAGTTTTAGGATTTTTTTTTCCTATTCAGCGAAAATGCCAATGGGATTTTGATAGGGATTGCATTGAATCAGTAGATTGCTTTGGGTAGGATGGGCATTTTAATAATAGTAAGTCTTCCAACCCATGAACACGGGATGTCTTTCTGGTTTTCTTTATTTAATTTCTTTTAGCAATGTTTTGTAGTTTTCAGTGTACAAGCCTCTCACCTCCTTGGTTAAGTGTATTCCTTAGGGTTTTATTCTTTTTGATGTTATTGTAAATGGAATTGTTTTTGTAATTTTTTCAGATTGTTCATTGTTCATGTATAGTAAGCAAATTATATTTGTAAATTATATTTGTGTATTGATTTAGTGTCCTGCAACTTGGCTGAATTTATTTTTTAGGTCTAACGGATTTGTGTGTGTGTGTGTGTGTGTGTGTGTGTAATCTTTAGGCTTTTCTACATATAAGATCATACCATCTGGGAACAGATATAATTTTCTTTCTTTCCAATTTGGATGCCTTTTATTTCTTTTTCTTGCCTAACTGCTCTGGCTAGGATTTCCAATCCCATGTTGAATAGAAGTGGTGAGTGGGCATCCTTGCCTTGTTCCTGATCTTAGGAAAAGCTTCTGTCTTTCATCATTGAGTATGATGTGAGCTGTGGCACATAAATGTTCACATGTGGCCTTTATTGTATTAACTTCCTTCCGTTCCTAGTTTGTTGAGTGTTTTTATCATGAAAGTGTGTTGAGTTTTGTTAAAGGCTTTTTCTAAATTGAGATGACCATGTGGTTTCTGCCTTTCACTCTATTAACGTGCATCACTTGGGGTTGACTTTTGAGGTGTGCTCAGATTTGGGGTTGATCTTTTGGGTAAGAATACTTCACAGATGTATTCCTTCATCGCGTTCTCTCCCTTTGAGATATTAACAGCCATTAAGACTGTTATGAGTACTTAGATCCATTATTTCATTGGAAGTTGCAAAATGGAGATATTCCAATTCTAGTGTTCCTTCTTTGGCAACTGGAATACTTCCATAAAAAGAAACTTCCCTGGGGGCGGCCAGATGGCTCAGTTGGTTAGAGTGCCATCTTTGAACAACAAGGTTGCCGATTCGATTCCCACATGGGTCAGTGAGCTGCGCCCTCCACAACTACATTGAAGACAAGCTGCCGCTGAGATTCCGGAGGGGTGGCCGGATGGCTCAGTTGGTTAGAGCATGAGCTCTCAACAACAAGGTTGCCGGTTCAATTCCCACATGGGATGGTGGGCTGCACCCCCTGCAGCTAAAGATGGAAAATGGTAACTGGACTTGGAGCTGAGCTGCGCCCTCCACCACTTGATTGAAGGACAACAACTTGGAGCTGATGGGCTCTGGAGAAACATACTGTTCCCCAATAAAATTTGGAAAAAAAAGAAACTTCCCTGGGATGGTGTATGATAAAATTGCATAGAAATGCACACACGCATGCATGCATGCAACACATACACACACACACACACAAAGAGTGTATGTAAAACTGGTGCAGTCAGAACAAGGTTGGTGGATTGTACCCATGTCAGTTTCCTGGTTGTGATATTGTTCTGTAATTGTGTAAGATGTTACTCCTGGGGAAACTGGGTGCGAGGTATATGGGACCTTTCTGTACTATTTTTTGCAACTTCCTATAAATTCATGATTATTATTTTTTAAGTTAAAGGAAACTTCCCTCATCTACTATTTGACTACCAGTGGTATAAGAAAGGCGGGATAAGTGCTTAATTCTTTCCCTTTATCTTTATTTAGAATAATGAGTCGATCTTAGAATCCCCCAAGAATGACTTATTTTTTAAAAGTATCATTCTGAACTCATTGATTTCAGTATATTTCGTGTTTCAGTCCATTGCATTAGTCTTGCTACTGATGTTCAAATTCCCGTCTTTGGCCAGTCGGAACCTCTTCAAGCTGGCTCCTGAGATCTCTGACCTAACCCTGAATTCTTTGCTTCCTCACTCTCTGGTATGACACGGTGCTCCAGGTTTGTTTTTATGTGTTCTGCCCAAGTCCGGAATCAGATGTTTAGCCAGAGACCTGGGTCCTTTCACTGTGAAATGGCACCTGGACCCCACCATCTGAGCACTCAGGGAGCTCACTGCCCCCGGTTGGTCACTGTTTCTAATGGGCAGAGGCAAAACAGATTGACATTCTAAAACAAGACAAAATACATCACAAATTCATCTTCATACTTCAAACTAAAATTCAGGACCACAGAATTTTCGTCGAACCTCATTTATCTCCCGCCCCCCGGTGCTGAGACTCCTAGTTCTCAAGGACTCCAGGGAAGCTACTGCTAATTTTGCTTTTGTCACCCATGACTAGAGCTAATCCTGAGATGAGGGCGTCATGGGCCTGGGATGGTCCTTGGAGAGCGTCTGTTATTCAGCACAGAGCCGGGGAGAAGGACCGAGGCTACGAGAGCGTAAGGAGCATCTGCAAGCTGGCAGATATGATGAACTCTGGCTGCCCGTTGCTCCGTTAGGAAATGAAACATCAGGGCTACTGGGGAAGCCGGGGTGGGTGGATGGAGTGTGTCCACGTGCAGTTCCTCACCCTCCCTCCCCTACCCCAGAGGGGCCCGTGGTCCTGGTGTTGACCTTTCCAGCCTTTCTTCCCACTCTCTCCATGTGTGTGCGTCCCTAAGCACCCGTCCCTAAGCACCCGTTTCCCATGTTCTGCATGGGTTTCTATGTACTTCCTATACTGGACTCTTCGGCAGCTTGTTCTTCCCACGTCTCCCAACATCTGAGATTTAGCCCCATTGATATGTTCATTCCAGTTTCATTAATTCATGCGTCCATTCTCACTGCTGTATAGTATTCCACTCCTGTATAGCATTACTGGGTCAGTTTATCCATTCTAGTTACAATCATTTATTTAGCTTGTTTTCAACACCTTGCCATTACAAATAATCTTGTAGGTGTCTCCTGCCTGGTGCATGAGTGGGTAAGAATTTCTCTAGGGCAGGCCACTTTTTCTGTAAATGGCTAGACAGTGAATTAAAAAAAAAAAGTAAGTGCTTATATAACGAGAGAAAACAAATTTCCATGATTTTTTAATTTAAAAATTCAGAACTTTATTTATGGACATTGAAATTTAAATATCATGTAATTTTCACAGGTCATGAAATATAAGTCTTTTGAATTTTTCTCAACCATCTGAAAATGTTCAAAACCATTCTTAGCTCTCTGGTAGCACAACAACAGGGGGCAGGCTGGGGCTGCCAGCCTTGCTCTCTAGGGCATAAGCCCAGGAGAGGAATTGCTGGGTCGAAGGGTGGCAGGCATCTTTACCTTCACTAGGTATTGCCAGACGCTCTTCAAAGTCATTCTTTCAGTTTGGATTCTCACCTGAGGATGATGAGACTTGCTGTTTCCCTAGTGCTCTTAATGTCACCTCAAACATCCCCATTTAATGTGTTGCTCCTCTAGTTCTGGTGTCATTGTAATCACATTTTGAAAAGAGACATTTTCTTATGAAAGAAATAAATATATACAAACAAGATTTTTAAAGTTACCCATAATCCTTCCACTCAAAACCAAAGTTAAAATTTGGCACCTGGCCTTCCAGATTTTTTCTTATATGTAAACACACCTTTAATTTTTACAGGCTAATGCTTTATGTGTTGTTTTGGAATCTGCTTGTCTCACTTCATGAAGTTGTACCAGGATTATTTTTGTGGTGAGTAACATAAAACCCAACCAAAAGTGGCATAAACAATAAGAACATGTATTATGTCACGTAATGAGATCTGGAGGGAGGTCAGTTCCAGGGCTGATTAATTCATCGGTGCGACTGTGTCATTAAAAGCTTCCAGGTCTTCTGCCCTTCTGTTCTGCCATCCTTAGCATGTGGTGAGGTCTTCCCTTGTCTCAAGAAGGCTTCAGCAGGTCCAGGTACTAGGACAGCCTCACAAAATGAGAGGCAGAGGCCAGACAATGGAAGGGGGTGCTTCCCTTCCTTCAGTGTCTTTCTGAGAGTGAGGCAACAGTTCTAGACATTCCTCAAGACGTTGCTCCGTTCTCCTGCCAGACCTGGGTCAAAGGCCCGTTTGTCAGTCATTCTCAGGCCAGGGGAGTGGAATGACCAGGCACGGCTCGGACTGGGAGTGGGTCCCCTGTCCCCGTGATGCTGATGCGTGTGGTTACCCTTAGCAATGACACCAGGGCCCAGGGTAGAAATGGTGGTTGGATGGGCAGCCTACAACCTGCCACGTTAGGGATTAATGGGTGTTTGAGGAGTACTATCTGTATTCAAAAAACAAGATTTCTACTCTGATTCATCTTTTTGTCATTTTGAAATCTCAAACATTTAAGGAGAGGATAAAAATGTTTTTTCTCTAAAGGTGGCAAGAGGCAGGCCTGCCTAATACTCTCATCTCCAAATCCTTAAATCTTTAATTGCTGGTAAATATTCTATTTTTCTCACCAATCCACTAGAGATGGGCAAAGAAATTATTTTCAATTTTTCCTCATTACAGATATTGTCCAGATGACTATTTTTGGAGCCAAATTTTTGTGCACATTCGTTTTGTCCTTTGAGGAGAATTGCTGTGTCAAAACACGGGCCATTTCCAGGCTTCTGATAGGTGTCCCCATGTTGGCCTCCAAAAAGCTTGAACCAGCTGGCCTTCCCGCCAGCAGGTAGCTTTGTACAGCTCACTTTGCCACAGTATAAACCACTACATTCTTGTGGCCCTTTTTCAGTAAGCAAAGACCTGTTTTCTTCCCCATTTGCATCAGGGCGTCATCTGAAAGCTGCCTGTGTGTGCAGAGGGCTCTCAGTCCCTTCTGTCCCCAGGACCAGGCTGATGCCAAAGCCCCCAGAGGGTCCCCATCTCTGACCCATCTTCCCCTCCACAATCTGCAACTCCGTCAAGAACAGCAAATCATTTCTTAGGAACCAAGCCATGACAAATGCCTCTCACAGCTTACTCGGGGGAGGACAAAATAAGCCTGGCCTTCCGAATGGTCCATAAAACAAATCAAAAAGCAGTACTTAAAAAAAGATTCCTTCATTTTGACAAAGAAAATTGCTTAAAAGAATACACGATTCTGATTCACCTTGAGAACAAATCAAGCTTTGCACAGCTGTATTTGGAGAAAACATGAAAGCCTTTGGTTCAGTCACGAACCTCGCAGCTCCTCAGAGCAGGGCTGGGGCTGTGAGAAGTGAGCTATTCCTGGGCTCTTCCACGGCCTGACGGGCCCACAGGGAACCCGCATATCCCCATGCGATTAAACACAGGGCCACGAAGTCCCCGCGGCTGCATTCAGCTTTCTCAGCCTGACATCAGGCAGCTCATGCGAGCAGCCTGGACAGGGGTGGACCAGGGTAAGTTAGAAAGTCTTCCTTTTTTTGTCATATGGCCAGTGACAGTGGAAGTCCCTGAATATCTAACTCCATCTGGGTGAGAAATGGCAGGAACCTAAATGGAAGGGAGTGTGGCTACTAATTCCCTTGAAGCCTTTACTGTGGTGTTTTCAGACACATGGCCTGTGGCTTTGGAGAGTGGTTTCCTGGTAGAAGAGCTTCTTAATGATTCTGGCTGCTGTATCAGGAGCGTTTCAGATGTGGTTTCCTACTCACCAACTAGCAGGACAAGCATGCCTGCATTCTGGAGGGCCTGGGGGAAGGATCAGAGCACCTCTCTTTTTGCATTTGAAGTTCTAATCAATGGCAGATCGTTGCTGCTAAAATTCCTCCGGTACTTGAATGAGGGACCAGTTCTAAGGCCACATGCACCTCTGACTGCCGTGACTTGGCTGGGGAGAAGCCGGCCACCACCCTGCCCCACCCTCGCTCTTCCCACCAAGACAGAAGTGGGATCCTGCTGTGGCCACCCCGCTGAGGTCAGTGCCAAATGTGAGGGCACCGTGGGAACGTGGAACTGAGACCTCAGGCTGCTTGCTGCTGGCACCTTTGACGTGAGTGCTAAGGAGAGGAGGACCCCCCCTCACCGATGTGTCTGCATTCCACTGCCCACACGGGTATCAGTCAGCAGGCAAATCAGCCTCCCTGGGCTGACGTGGGCTACTCGAGGGCTGCCCCCTGGTCTTACTACCGCCAGGGCCCAGTTGGCATTCCCACTGTGAAAAGAGGTGGCTGGCCTGGGGGTGGGAGGGGATCGGTTCTGCCCCTGGGCTGAGTGAGTTCCCGATGACGAGGGAACTGAGCCCCCTTCTGCCTGGCCCTGGCCCAGGCCAGCCCAAACCTGATCCCTGGGCACCTAGGAAAAGCCAGCTTCTTTCCCTGTGTGGCCTCACACCCCAAGCCCAGGGTATGGTTATTCCCAGGGATCCTACGACAGGGCTGCAGCAAGCATGACATTTCTTCTAAGACGTTCAGAATCGTTCAGGGCCTACGGTGGAGGGGCTGCAGGAGTCTTGGGGTGTGGGGCTTGCTGCCACCCGGCTCCCCAAGACAGGTATATCTTCTGAATTCACTGGCTAATGGGCCAGCTTCCGCAGAGGCTCACTGAGTTCAGACTTCACCTCTAAAGCACCTTCTCTACCTGCTACAGCTCTCCTGTCCTGTGGCCTAGACCTAACAGACAATAAATAGGTGAGAAGTTACAGTTACGCTGGATTTACAAAAATCGAGACATTTATTGCCCTAAATAATAGAATTATTAGGTATGGTAAAGGTAGACAGCAGCAATTTTTGATTCTCAGGCAAATACCGTGTTTCCCTGAAAATAAGACCTAGCCGGACAATCAGCTCTAATGCGTCTTTTGGAGCAAACATTAATATAAGACCCGGTCTTATGTTATATTATGTTAGATGAGATCTGGTCTTATACTAAAATAAGACCCGGTCTTATATTATGTTAGATGAGATCCAGTCTTATAAGACTGGGTCTTATATTAATGTTTGCTCCAAAAGACGCATTAGAGCTGATTGTCCGACTAGGTCTTATTTTTGGGGAAACACGGTACATTTGAAAAAACCACCAGCAAAATAGATCTGTATGGGCTTTTGCCTGTTGCAATGGTGTTGAGGATCATGGGTCACCCCCATTTCCGTGGGAACGCTCTCCCAGGCAAACCCTCACTCAGCCAGCAGGGGGCAGAACAGCCTCTGGGGACATCCAGGCCCGGGCCAGGAAAGGTGTCCCCTAACCCCAACAGCCCAGCCTTGGGGAACTTTAGTAAGTAAACCCTCCCGGTGCTTCTCTATTACAGTGTCATTTTCAGGTCTCAGCTCAATGTGGGAGGAAAGGAGGAACCTGGTGACAAGGGGCAGTCTGAATCGAGAAGATCCTGTTTTCACTGCCTACTCTATGAACTCATAGCCAAAAAAAATTTTTTTCTGGCAAGCTCTTAAGTTCGCAATGCAAATTCCACCTCTGAGATCAGACCCTGAATTTTAGAAGAGAAAATAAATTACTTGTGAGTTGGGGAATGAGAGAACAATCTGGTCTCAGTTTCCCGCCCCTGGCCCCCTTCTCTGGACAAAGGTCCCTCTGCCTTTGACCACGTCTATTACTTGTCCACTAAAAGGAAATAGGAAATGACAGAGACCAGAATTATGCATCCAGTGGGGATATCAGGTGGAATGAAAGAATCCTGTTTGGCTCAAATTTTGGAGTTAGGGTGGGAAATTACAAAAAGAAAAATGATCATATTTTAGTTCTATCAAGTACAAATTTACTTTCATGCACACAAAAGAAAGCACGTGCTTCCTGCCTGCCTGCCTTACACGTACACTTCTGGGGAAGGGAAAGGATTAGGGCAGGAGCCTGGAAGGTCCCAACATCCGAAGCCACGCTGCTCTAGGCAGAAGAGATGGACTCGTACTTGCGGCCAGCCCAGGGCCCCCACAGAGAACCAAGGACATGCACACGATGAATGAAACCACCCCGAGAGTGCCAAGCCCCAGTTCCAGCTGGGATGCTGAGCCACGTGGGAATTGCCAACAGCCTACAGATGGGAAAAGGCAAGCAGGTACAAGGCTTGTTAAAGGTCGGGTGGGGGTGGGTGTGAGGCAGTAACTCCTTCCATCTGGGCATGATCAGAAGCTCCTCAGCCTGAGATGGCCCAGGGGCTGGGCCCACAGGGAAGGGGCGGGTGTGTGTGTGTGTGTGAGAGAGAGAGAGAGGGAGAGAGGGAGACCTCGGGAGGGGGCAGTCTCTGGCCCCCTGCCTTAGTGCTTGGGTGAGCTGTGACCCTGACATGGGGGACAAATGGGACCCAAAACAGTAGAGAACTGGGAAAGAGGAAAAGCTGATCAGTCGTAAATGGTGGGCAGAGCCCCGCGGCGCCCAGGAAAAGGGGCATCTGGACAAACAAGGGCAGAGAGTAGGGAATCAAGGAGAGGGAGACGACTGTAGGCTCTGACCACTTGTTCAAGTGCATGAATTTAAACAATTCAGGCAGCAATTGCTGGCCTGCATAAGCCCTGTACCTCTAGCTTTTCCCTCCAGAGGGCGCTCTGACTCTGCAGAATAGGCTCATTTACCCCAAAAGACACAGGGATGCAGCTTCCAGTGAGGCTGGAAAGAAGGGCCTGTGCCCGCATGTCAGTACCAGTGTAAACATTCACAGTATTCCCAGAGAAGGGCAGTAGCTGCCTGCCACCCAGGGGGACAGCCTGCGAGGTGCCAATCAGAGGTAAAGAAGAGAAAAGTCACTCAGTTTTTCTTTCTCAGGGTGTGCAAGCAACATCACAAAGGGGGAGTGTGAGGTTTTCCAGATCGCCGGGCCTGCCACTCAGGTCAGAATGGCTGCTGCTGAGGCTGGAGGCACCTTGATGATGAGGAGGAAAATGGCAGCTGGCTCCTCGCCCTGCTGGTACACACCCATTCCAGTAGGGAAGGGCCTGGCCTCGGCCTTCTGGGGTCGCGATGAAGGCAGCGGCTGGCAATGGCAGAAACTGCAAGCCAGAGCCCAGGACACCCAGTCACGACAGCTTCCACAGCAGGAGCTCTCCTGTCAGGCACCGCGGCTGGACGGGTGACTTTGCCTGGACAGCAGAAGCGAAAGGAAACATTTACCTGGACAGGTGGTCCCTGCAGTCTGCAGAGGTCTGGCCCGTGAGGAGGGGGAGGGACATGTCTCAGAAGAAACCAGCTGGTCCCGGGGCCTAGACGTTCCGGGTTAAGAAGACTGCCTTGGCTTCACCCTGCTTTCTTCTTCCCTGAAGAGCAGCCAAATGCACACGCCCTGGGGGCCCTTGCGGGTGTCGTCCTGGGAGCCCTGGGGGGGGGCCGATGGCAGCGCCCTGCTGGGTCACAGCAGCTCCTGCTCATCGTCCTCAGAGCCAGAGGGGCCCTGGCGCACCTCCTCATACCACTTGTTGGTGAGGGTTTTCATCTGGATGCGTCCATGGTGGAGGTCCTGGGACAAAGACACAACCAAGGCCTGTCAGTGGGTCAGAGTCAGGGTCAGGGAGAGAAGGGTGGGGAGCTGCTTTGTACCTCGTAGGGGGATGGGAGGCAGGTGGCATGGCTGCAGGCAACTTTAAGGGGGTAAATGACTGACCCGGCTGGGATTCTTCTTTGTGGGGGTGGGGCTAACAGGTGTCGCTCAGAAATGGGGAGGAGGGCAGGAGGCCACTTCACCTCTCTGGGCCACAGCCTCCCCAGCTGTCAAATGAGGTAACAGCTGCATCTGCTGCAAGGGTTGTTGGGAGAATGAACCGAAGCAATTATGAAAAACATTTGGTGCAGCGTCTGGCTCATAGTAAGAGCTCGCATACTGACAGCATGGTGACTGCCAGAGGAGGGACCAGGCTCGGAAACCGGGGTGGGGGTGGGTGGGGGGTGGGGTTGCAGCAGCCGGCAGAACCCACCCCCACCCCGAAAGCCTGCATGGGGCAGGATGACTTCAGCAAAGCAGGCCCAAGCTGGTGGCCATGAGGGTGCCCCACGCACTGTCCCCCAGGGGCCAGCAGTGACTGGAGGGGCGAACAAGAGCCTGAGCCTTGGGCCACTGCCTGAGGCCCTGCCTTGTCTGAAAGTCCTCCACTCAGATTCAGTAGCTGATCAATGTCCCGAGTCTATCATTCAGGAAAAGCAAACTGTTAACAAGTCTATTATTAAACCAGCACTAAATCTGGCAGCAAAGGAAAAACAGCAGATGCCAGCCTGTGGGCCTGGGAGGGAGAGAGCCAGCAGGAGCAGGAGGCCTGGCTGCCCCGCCCCACACAGCACGTGGGCCCTCCCTGTGCCCACTGCACTCTTGGCCACTGCAGGCCTGGAGGAAGGAAGGCCAGGGCCAGGCCCATGTCCCACCTCCTGGGTCAGCCGCCGTGTGAAGAAGGGGTTCAGGTACTTGGCGTCCAGCCACAGGAAGCCTTTGAGATCCTGCCGCCTGATGTAGTGGGCCTCATATTCCTCCTCGGTGAGCTCGGACAAGTGCTCTGACTCCACAGTGTTGCCCTGCGGGGAAGGCAGAGGAGGGTCGTCCATCTGCTGGGCTGGCATCTTCCTGGAAGGCCCCACACCATCCAGCCTACCCAGCAGCCCTTCGCTTCTGGCCACCAGTGTTCCCCCCCCCAACCCCTCCGCTGCACTTTGGAATCGTGCAGTGTGTCTGTGGGCAGCAAAGGGCTTCCTGGGAACCCATAAGGAGGAGGGAAGGTTTGTAAAAACATGATGGATACCCAGGAATATATCAGAATTGTGAATAAATCAGATGTTCTGGGCTGGGGCTGGGTCTTGCTTTGTAAGCTTCCAGATTTTAATGTGGCGAAGGATTGGGAGCTTCGGTTCCAGGCCATCCATCTCATTATCAGCAAGCTGAACGAGGAGGCTCCTTTTGTTGTTGTTTTTGCCTGCATTTGTATGCAGGTCAGTGCCAGGGACAGGGGAAGGGAGGGTAGAGACAAATACATGGACACAATCCCAGTGGGAACTCCAAAGGAATGATGAGAATGACTGCATATGGCAGGGCAGGTCTGGACGGCAAATAGGTCTCAGGTTCACTGGATCTTCTCAGCCCAGCCCCAGGCCTCTGCACAGAGGGCCATACGGGATTTGAATGCAGCATTTGTTGCTCTGCTAGAGCAGCCCCTGCAGCCTGCACCTGGGAGCCCCTGTGGGCGGCACAGGTTTGGAGGGTTTGTGAATCTACAAAATGCTGGGCCCACTCACACAGTTCCTGATTCAGGTCTGGGATGGGGCTCAATGACTTGCATTTGTAACAAGTTCCCGAGATACGGCTGGTCCAGAAGCCCCACCTTGGGGACCATTTATGGAAACTATAGCAGTTAAGAGCACAGGCTCTGGAGTCTGCGTGACCTCAGCCGTGTGGTTTGGCTTGTCTGTGCCTCAGTGCTCTCATCTGCAAAATGGGGATAACGAGAGCCTCTGCTTCCTGCAGATTATCAGGGCGACCTGAGACAGTCCAAGGAGGGTGCAAGTACAGTGCTTGTGTCACAGCAAACATTCCCTAAATAGCAGTTATTCTTCCTTTGACCAAACATCTTGGTTCTACGAGAGCCCTGTGTGGTTGGTTCGACAAGCGTGGCTGCCAGATGAGTACCTGGCAACTTGTTAGAAATGCAAATTCTAGCCCCACCCCAGATCTGTAGGATCCTGGAGCCCTTCACCGATTCTAACACCCACTGAAAGGTTTGAGAATCTATACTAGAGCTTCCGTTAAGACAGACAAGAAAGTTGGGGGTGGGGAGAAGGAGAAAGGCTGCCTGAGTGAGAAAATTTGAACCAGCCCGGCCTGAGGTCATCTAAGTTCTCTTTCCAGCAGCACAGAGCCTGGAGGTCAAGGTCTGCCCAGACCTGGACTTTCCAGCGTGAGAAGTGGGCACGACCCCTTTCCGTGTCCCCTGATTGAAGATTTCCATGACTGATTAAAGTTACTGACGGTCTCGAATAAAGGAACGAGAAAATGCATTTCTGGAAATGTATGTGTGTGGGGGGGTGGGTGCAGGAAGGTGGGATGAGAGACCAGGGCGGCCTCTGCTCCTGTCAGAGAGTCTGGCTCAGCACATGGGGCCTGGGGGAGGGCACAGGGCAGGGAAAGCACGACCACCGCGGACCAGGGAGGGGCAGCCCACTGGCAGGGGCACTGCTGGGGGCAGGAGGGTGGCTCAGAGGAGGCAGAGACATGGGGACCTCAGGCCCCTGCAGCTGAGTCCTGGGTACCTCCAGTCTCCAACCATGCCCTCACCGTCCTCGGTGGGGGGCACCTCTCTCATGGCCCTCAAAGCCCTATGAGCACCTGCCCCCACTCAGGCCCCAATAGGAGGGGCTTCAGTGAACATCGGGGAATGATGTGATTTTGAAATCTTCCAGTCCTAGGCCCTGATGGGGTGGTTGGTTACTGGCAGGGGAGCAGCGTTGCGGGGTGAGTTCCATACAGGTTCAAGGTCCCCCTCCATGGCCTCTGTGGCTTCACCAGGCCACGAGGCTGTCAGACAACCCACCCCAGGAGCCACGTTTCAGAACTTGGGTTCACCGTGCGTCAGGCTGGACGACCTGTGCGTGCGCGCGCGCGCTCGTGCCGAGCAGCCTCCGATCGCCTCTCATCTCCCCATTTCCAGGCAGGCAGCGGGCACAACCCCCTGCCCCGCCCTGGGCCCACGGGCACTGACCATCTTCTCGGTCTTGCTGAGGTTGACGTCCTTCTTGTTCCGGCGCCGTGCCTTGGCGTCCTCGATGTCCATGAGGCGGATGAGGGGCATGGTGCAGCCCCCCAGCAGCAGGATGGTGAAAAGCACGATGACGATGGTGGTGGTGCCTATCAGCTGCCGCTTCTCCATGGGCTCCAGGTCCAGGTGCAGGCTCAGGGCGTAGGGGATGGCGCCCCGCAGGCCTGGGGGGACAGCGAAGGGAGTGAGCGACACGGAGGGAGGGGGGAGGGTCAGCGGCATCACAGACCGGTTCTCTGGGGACCTGGGGACGGCCTGGCAGAATGGCCAGTCGAACATTCTCAGACCCCACTGGAGAGCGTGAACTCACCCTGTGAGGCCCTGGGGTGTGAGAAAAGCAGGCGGCAGAGAAGCTCACCTCCGTTCCCACTTCACGGGGTGTTTGAGCAGATCAAATGGGGTGACCTGTCCAGGCTACGAAGCAGCGCCTTGCGTGTATGTGTGTGTGTGTGTGTACACGCGCGAGGATGTGTGAAGCGCAGCGCTCACATTTTAGAGAGATGACAGCTAGTGCAGGGCGAGCCCTCCCTGTGCTAGTGCTGCGTGCGCAGTCTCATTCGGTCTCACAGGAAACCCTGTAAAGCAGGTCCTGTCCCTCTCCACAACATGCAGATGCAGAACCGAGATTGGGAGGATGAAGTGTCCTCCCAGGGCCGCAGGGTTCTACAGGACACAGCACAGAATGCAGTTTGTCCAGTGCCCCGCCCTGCGGAGCTCCTGGCAGCGCTGACAGGCTCAGGGCTGCTCTGGGGGTGGCCAGAGGCTGCTGGGAATGGCATCCTGGCCTCTCCCTTACTTCCTGTTTTGGTCCTTGTCATGCTGTCCTGAGGGTCCTGGGCTGAGCTGGAAACAGCACTTTCTTTCTAAAACACTTCCTGGTTTGCCTGGTGCCATATAATGGGGAACAGGAGCTTCCAGAGCAGTAGGGAGGGGACAGCAAACAAGAAGGATTTGTGAGGGGTAAGTGCCGGAAGAAGGAAGTGTGGTACAAGGCATACAGTGACAGGATCTGACCCAGACGTGGAGGTGGGGACCTCACAGCACGCTGGGGTCCAGCTGCTCAGCAGTCCTGACCAAAGAGGGGGACACAGTGGGGAGGAGGGCAGCACAGAATTAAGGGAGATGGGGGAATGGCAGCAACAGGTCATAGGGGCCAGCAGGAAGTGGGGTGAGCAGGGGAGAGCAGGGCCTGGAGGATGCCCAGGCCTTCAGTGGGTGGGGTGTCCCAAGAGGCTGTGCCGTGCAATGGTCCGACGTGGGCCCTGCAGTCTGGCTCCTGGGGTCACCTCGGGGCCTCCTGCTTTCCCCTGGGCCTCCCAGGCTGGGGTGAGTGATTCAACTCAACCGCTCAACCTGTTATGAGGGATGAGAAACAAGGCTTGCCATGTCGGTGGCCCAGGGATGACACGCCGTGGCACAGAACAGCGTGTGCACACAGCAAACATTTAGTAAGTCACACCTCTGTGATCACACACACGGTGGCAAAGCAGCAGGGTGAGCAGGAAGGAAGTTCAGTCCTAGACAATGACATCGCAATGTCTCCACAACCTCCACGGAGGATTCAGACACAGGAGTGTGGATCTCAGAGGAAAGGCCTGGGTCAGAGGGAACAGCGTTGGGAGTTCGGGGACTAGAGAGAGCGAGGCCACATGACGGGTGAGCTGGTGAGAAAACGAGCAGAAGTGGGTCTGGGCCGAGTCCTGAGGAAGCCAATATTTATGGATCAGTAAAGGAGGGGGAGCTGGACGCGAGCCTGAGGAGCCCCTGAAGGGAAAGGAGGCAAACCAGCGGCATAATTCGGAGGTCCGGGAATGGGGGAAGAAGGTCTGAGTCAGAAGGCCAGTCGGTGAGAGTAAGGAGCTGAAAGCTGAGGAGCTGGGTGGGGCAAGGCCTGACCAGTGCCCACCAGGTCTGGCTGCAGGAGGCACTGGTGACCTGGGCAAGGCCAAATCCAGCCCCGTGGACAGGAGTTGGGGAAGTGGAGAAAATGGGTGAGGACAGCCCACTCAAAGAAGTCTGGCCATGACGGGAAGAGATGGGGAAGCAGATGGAGAGGATGTGGGGGCAGGACTTTGGTTGAAGTTGTTGGTTTTTTACTGGGAAAAGAGAAGACTCTTAACTGTTTAAATGATGATGGGAGGAGCCAGTGGAGACAGAGGTTGAAGACCTAGGAAAGAGGGTGCAAATCCATGGAAAGAGGGCTCGGGATGGCCTGGGAGAGAACGCCTGGGACCAACAGCCCTCACTGTTGAAAATTCACTCCCCCAGCACTCCCCACCACTCCACTTCCCTATAGAGGTTTCTTATCATGCCCCCCTCCCTAAATATCTCATATAACTGTATAAAATATCTGATGTGTTTCTTAGATTTTCTTTGAGATTTTCAAGACCTTGGATCAACTACTTTACAATTTTTTTTCCTCACTGGAAAAAGAGATTGAGAAAAAAGTTTCTGTCACTATATATACATACGTACATATATACATATCTCTCTCACACACAGGTATATCTTTTAACAAGGTCTTTGGAAAAAGAAGTCTGAGAAATTGACAGATATGCTATTGGATAGAAAACAGCTTACAAATTAAAGCATGTTGCTAAAGTCCAACCCACACAGAAAATATTTTAATTATAATATTTAAATAAGCAGAAAAAACTGGATTGCTCAAAAATAAATTTAAAGAGGCCTAAGGATCCAGTTCTTTAGGAGCCAAAGATTAATGAAATCATTTCAATCCTTTAAAAAGTAGAGGAAGATGATTAAGCAGCAAGTGAAATATTCAAATAAATTATCAGAACGTAGTGAATGAATGAAAAAAAGTATCCAAATTGAGCCTGTAGTACAAAGACATTTAGACTTCAACCTTTTTTTATTTTGTGCCCCTAATGTATTTCTGATATTATTATATTATATTATATTATATTATATTATATTATATTATATTATATTATATTATATAAGACTCGGTCTTATATTATAGTAAAATAAGACCGGGTCTTATATTAATCTTTGCTCCAAAAGACGCATTAGAGCTGATGGTCCGGCCAGGTCTGATTTTCGGGGGAACCCGGTATCGATTACACCAGCCTAGAAAGCACACAGGTGAGAGCTGCACATGGGCATCTTGCCCTGGGCTGCCCTGTGTATCAGGAAAAGAGGGGATGGAAGGAGGCAACTCCTAGCTCTGCCTCCTGTGGTCACGGGATCCCAAGCAAGCCCTGTCTGTAGAGCAGGCGCGCACTTCCCATTTCACAGTGCCGGGGTGAGGGAGACTGTTACGGCCTCGCCCAGGGCCTGGATTACAGAAGGTGCCCGTTAGATGGGGCCCGTGAGATTTTTGGCTGACGAAGCATGCTCGTTTTCAAGGGCTCTAGCCACATGCCCTCTCTGCACAGTGTGTCGTGCCTTTGTAAGCGGTTTCTTCCCTCGACTGTTCATTCAAGACTGGACTTACCACTGAACCACATAATGAACATCATCTTCGGTGTGATTTTATGATCACGGAAGAAATTCAGGAGGTAGGAAAGAGGGAAAATGTTCACCGCTCTGCCAAACAGTACAAGCACCTGTTAACAGCAACAAACCCAGGCTTAGACGGAAACCTCTGGTTCTTCAAGTTGTAGCTCGTGGAAGCTCACACAGACTTTGTACCACACCCATTATACCTGCAGCATTCCCCTCGGTTATAAAGGGTGTGAATAACACAACGCGAGTCAGAAACCTGGCTGGGGTGTGGCCCTCGCTGCCTGCTTTCTATGTGTCTGGGAAAGGATAAAGCTTTGTACCTTACGTCTCAGTAGTCAGAAAGAGAGGACTAACAAGGTATCAACAATGGATTTAGTAATGACAGCAGAACAAACTGAATACCAAGAGGCTGTGCAGAAGTTCCCAGAGATTAATTTAAGGGCACTCGAACTCCTCCAGAGGTGCTCCACAATGGGACAGACCCGCACTCGTCGTTCCCACAGTCCTGGAGGGACAGACAAGGTGTTCCTGCCTGTCCTTGGGGGCCCCCCTCAGGGAAAGGAGAGAAGTCTGAGGAGGGCCAGCCCATGCACGGAAATGCTGCTCCTGGAGCAAACGGAATGCGAAGGTCGGTCCTAAAAGCAGGCCACACGCATCTGCCTGGCCAGTCACTTCCTGTGGCTTTTGGTTCCTAACCTGCTCCACGGGCATGTGGCTCTTAACAGAATACAGCTTTATGTAAAGTTTAATCTTATCTAAGTGGATACTTAGAGCTACTTATTAATTTACTTTCTTTTTTTTTTTATCTCGATTCTCACCATAACTAACTTGAAAAGGTTATATACACACGTACGTTCTGTAGGCTCTAAGTTTATCCTTTGAACCAGCACGAATTGAGTGTGCTTTGCACGATGTGCCTTGGATGGCCAACTTAATAACGGCTCCCAATCATCTAACATTTATATGCCACACAGTGTGCTAAGCATTTTATATGCATTATCTTGTTAAAATTAGAGCCCTACACAGGTCTTATGAAGTAGGTATACCTGTCTCCATTTTGGAGCCAAGGAAAAGGAGACATAGAGGTTAAGTCAACTGGTCCAGTTGACTCAGGCAGGAAGTGCTGGAACCAAGTCTCAAACCTGGTTAAGTCCCCAAAGACCATGCCCTTGACCACTGAGCTAGTCTAAGGTAGTCCATCTGAAGAGCAGCAGGGCCAGCCTGCTCAGGGGAAACCGAGGCACCACTCCAGGGCATCTTCTTATTTTCCCTTTCTTCCCAGCCCACTGGAATCCAATCTTCATTCCTACACTTGTGTTTCAGGTGTGACCAAATGTGGCCCCTTTTACCCAGAGACCACACTAAAGATTATTATACTTTCTGAAAAGACTTGCTGCTGTCCGCTTTTCCTAAAACCTGAGTCTGGAACACAGAGAACAGTGACAAAAGCACCGTGCTCTTGCCGACTGAGAGGTGGAAACACCGAGATTGCAAGGAGAAACATCTTTTTCCTTAGGGTTCCTTAGTGTCTCTGTGCCTCAGTTTCCCCATATGCCAAACAGCAGGCCTCACTGGTTTGCACACGGTAGATGACTGCTAAAAAAAAAAAAAAAAGGTTGCCTCTCACTTGATAGCTGTGTTTTACTAAGTGGGGCTGGCAATAACAGTTAACTGACGGTGAATTATGATTTCAACAGCAATAAGGTGTACTTCTGAAGTGTCTTAAAGTCTAAAAGGGCAACAAAAAGATCAAATTAGGGATTGGAGTATGAACCAGTCGGAGGGCCTATGGGAGCTGAGCTCCGACTGAGGGAATAGGGGCATAGGGAGGAATACAGATGTGTCACCTGGAAACACCAGGCTAAATGCCAAAACCGTCACTTTGATCAGGTGTCTGAGGGAGCTGGACCTTTCTTTTAAATAAACATTTCCCCACCCCCCTCCATTCCCCAAGAGGATCTGATTCTACTGCAAATGATTTTCTTTTATTTCCCTTTTTTAGAGGTATATTTTAATTTGTCTCCTACTGCCACCACCAGTCCAGTTATAACCGTTTCCCAAACCTTCTTGCTGGTAAGAACCACCTGGGCTGACTCCCCTGGATCAATCTCCAGGGGAGTTAGAGGCCTTGACATCTTTATTTTAAACAAGTGTACAAGGGTCATGCTTATGTACAAGATGTACAAGTGTACATCTGAAGCAAAAGCAGTAAGAAGTAAGCAGATGCCTTATAAATTACCCAGAAAACAGAAAAGAAATTATCTCCACTTCTAAATGCACCAGCAACATTTGGCTGTGTTTTCTTTACGTATTTTCTTTTTTCCACGCATAATGTTTTCACATGGTTATGCTCAATTACATATTTAAGTCTGAAATCTGCTTTTACCACCTAACAAAAAAAACTTGTACTTTTAAAAGAAGACCATAACATTCAAGTCCATTTAAGAAGCACAAATTCTTTTCGGGGATATTCATTTACTTAATTCCATCTCTTTTACCTTTATTGTATGTTTGTGATTTTTTAACAAAAGAAACTTTAAACAGAAGAGTGTCTATGTAGCTGTTGACTCTGAAAAAGTTAACAGTTACATAAATGAATCCAGAACGTGTGGTTATTGATCTACAAATAAGTAATTAAATAAAAAACAAGGAAAATACTTACTATGCACCAGATGACAAAGGAAATTTCAAACTTGTGAGGGAAACTAAAAATGGACAGGCCAAGAAATGCAAACACACATGTTTCTGAAACAAACCAAAGAATGGATTATTCAGCCCCAACTATTTTCTTCCAATACAGTACGAAAATATTAAGCGAACATTCATAAATAAGTCAGAATCCAATATAACATTTTGCTTATTTTCTGGAAAATTCTGCAACTAATACCTGGGTGAAACTTGTATACTTTGATTTTCTTATTCTTTTCTATCACACAAGCAACATGTGCTTGCTATTCAAAATCTCCTAATTTAATGAGTCAACTGTCAAATACTTATGCAAGTAAATACTCTCCCACCCAGGGAAGATGATAAATATATGAATCAGTCCATTTGCTGAACACTGTGATTAGCAAGGATTCCCACTGTGGCAAAGTGGCAAAAATTCAGAGCAAATGACTGCAGACGCCACATGACGAGTGTGAAAGGGCCCTTTGTTAACTTCCTTGCTGGAGCGGACAAAGCCAAATGATTGACTTCACATATTAAACGCCGCCACAGGTTTAGAAGACGGCTTACATCCTGCAGGATTTACAGGAAGAGGTACATTTTCAACTTTTAGCTCCACTCCACAAGTCAGAGAGTCTGACATCTGCACTCACTGTACAGACAGTCGTTTGTGTGTCCCAAAGGAGAAGTACCTTACACATTTCTAGCACTAGGCTCCCTGCTTCAACTCTGACGTTCTCCCCACCCCCCCAGAATAGCCTACTAACCATGGAGACAAAGACTGGATTTTAAAATAGTTGAACATGATAAAACAGTGAGGCTGTTTTAAAACATTTCAGCAATGCTTTTTCTTCAAATGTACATGATTTTTAAAACCAGTCCACAAGCTGGACAGTAGACTCACCCCTCTCCCCCTTGAATTTTTTTCTGACCCAATAAATATTTTTGTGATCTTTCCAAATCAGCTTATTCAGAGCACATTCAGATCTGTGTCACGCTTTTCTCTGGCAGCATAAATTCTATTATATGGCTATGTCATGGTTAATTTAATGAATCCTCTGTCGATGGTTATTTGACTGTTTCTATTTCTGACACTGCAAACCAGAACAAAAGTCCCTGCGTACAGGCAACATTCCTGATGGTAGGTAGAATTGCGGGTCAAAGAGCACGTGCTTTTAAAATTCAGACCAATGCTGCAAATGTCTCTCCAAAAAAGATGGCATCATCGTACACGCCCATCAACAGGACCTGTTTTCCATACACCCATGCCACAAGGGGGTGATGTCAGACTTAAGATTTACCGATTTGATGGGTACGAACTAGAATTTGATGGATACTTTGCTTTACATTTATTTCATTGCGAGACTCAGGGTCAGAGTCTTTAGCCATGACTTTTGGAGAGGGGTGCTGGGAAAAAAAATCTCCCCTGGACCACAAGCAAACAGACCTGGCTTCCAGACTCACTTCTGGGCCATGAAACTCTGGGTGAGTCATTTGACATCTCGGCACCTGAGCTCCTTATCCGAGGAACAAAATCTCTGCACGGCCTGCCCCTGCCTCCTAGGACATGACCGTGTGGGACTTGGGCTTCAGAATGAGACAAGCCCCACCGAAATGCCAGGGAGACGCTGAGAATGACAGCTCAGGCACGGCCACTTGGGGGACCAGTGCAAATGGACAGGGTGAGGGTGGTTCCTTCACTCCAGGGAGAAACTAGGGAGGAGGTATGTGAATACATCCGAGTGTGGGAGGAACAAGGGCTCAGAAACAGTGATCCTGGTGTACCCCAGTCCAACAATAACACCTCTAATGCAGAACGTCCCCCAGTTATGTGAACAAAGGTGCTCCTTGTGGACGAGTTGCGGAAATTCTGTAACTATATTCTTCTCTCAGAAATTCACAGTGTACATTAGCTGAAAAGTCTCGCAGTTCAGAAACTTGTTAAGCGTTCTTTACCCAGGATTTCCCAAACTCTTTTTTGACTAAGGAGTCTTTTTTTCATCTAACCCCCATCAGTCTCAGTTCCAAGGAACACATTTTTGGAAATGTCACTTTAATGTCACATTAAAATGCACGGGTCTCAAATGTTCATAATTAGTAGTTCTCATAATTTTTGGTTTTAAAATTGTAGGCGTCAAATGTTCCATTTGTTAGGGATGAGGTTTACTTTATGGAAAGCCAATTGGAAAACAAACAAAAGATAAGGGAACGCTGTATCTGGCTCTGAGGAATTCTGCTGCCTCTTTAGCCAGGGAATCTTTCAACTCCCCAAATAGGGTAAGAAGAATGATCACCCCAGCGTAGGCCTGCGCGGACCACACAGAGGCACAACTCACCGCACAAGAAGGCCACAGTCCGGAGGGTCTGTTGCATGAGGATCTGGGTGACCGGGGACAGGTTATGGTGTGTGTAGTGGGACATCACGATGCCTGAGAACAGGATGGCCATGATGCCTGGAGAGGGACAAAGGGCGAAGCGCCGAGACATGATCAGAGCAGAAAAGCACCTGCCACACGATACACAAATACTATCACCCACTTCCTATGAGTCCTTGGGGCCACTAGTAGTAGATGTGTTAAGAAAAAGGAAAAGAAAACAGAGAAGAAAATAACACCTGAGGCTCCCCGGACGCTGCAGAGAGATGCTAAGGGCCCCTCCTCTCTGGCTGACCTTGGGCCAAGTTTCCTCCCCTCTTCAAGCCTCAATTTTCTCATCTGTACAGTGGAATTAATAGTTCCGCTCATGGAACTATTAGGAGGGTGATGAAGGTATGCCATGTGAAGTGCCCATCACAGGACAGCTGTGGGCTGTCACTGTCATCCACGGATATAGGGGGCCAGCTAAGCCACAATTGGGGCAGAGAGGGAGCATAAGAATCTGGATATAGGAATCTGGGTGGATTTTGAATTATTTTTATACTTTTCCTTAATTTTGAATTTCCCTATAATCACTGTGAATTACTCTTACTCGTATATAGAGAGATGTGTTATTAAAAAAAGGTAATGTCTTTTTTTTAAAGCTCTCCATGAGAGTCTGAAACTTGTTTACTGAGATTTGTGTCTCAATGTTTGTCCACTACCCCAATCACTCCCGAAGCACTTTACGTGGGTTTCAGGACTCCCTGGGCTGTGACAGCCATCTCTGTGGGCAGGACTGCCACGTGGGTGGAAGGTGTCCCCCTGTCTGGAGTCTCTATTTCATGTAAGGAAGCTGATATTTTTACAGAGTCATCAAATAAGCTGCCAAAATATATGAACTGCAAGTCAAACTTTACAAGCGAAATTTTAACTTGCTTCTGCCGCTTTGGAGAAACAGAGATTACTGGCAAACTTTCCATTAATAAAAAGGTGAAAATCATAGAATTGCATCGGAGACATTTCAATGCTAAGCTTGCTGTATAAATAATACCCTACAGGATACAAGAAAATCCTATCCTTTGTGCTGCCTGCCTGGCCTGAGTGATAGCAGTAGCTGGGACCTTTTAGCTCCTAGCCCTCTTAGGAAATAGCAAATTCCTTTGCTGTTTCCTTTTTCCCTACAAAGGAGGCTCAACAGGACGTTCCAGGAATGCGGCCCACAAGCCACACCCGACAAGATGGGAGAAGGGAAGGAGCAGGCAGGAGACTTCTTTACTTGCTCCTGCGGAATACTGAGAAGAGTGGAGCTCAAGCGTGGTTCAGCATCACTGCTCTGCTAGATGCAAAACACACGACACTCAAACCTCTGGTGCTTTTCTCAGTCTGTTCCTGCAGGTGACCACCTGGAGAGCTGACCCTTCCTGACCCTGCAACAACAGGCAGAGCACTGATGCCATCAGAAGGCAAAGCAATGAAACAGCAGGGGAGACCCCAGAACCTGGGTCTGGAGTCAATCGAGACTGGAGGAGGAGGGCACGGAACAACACCTCCATTTTTATGGAGTTGATCTTTAGCACACAGGCTGGAAGTTGCTGGCTTCTGGGCTTTCAAAGGACTTTGTTGCACTAGCCTGCGTTGAGAAGAGTTATCAATTCACTGGAAAGCTGAGACTCTGGAGTTGTTAGCTGGAAGTAAATGGTACCCCAGAGGAGCTGGAGCCAGTTTTAAGTTGTGACATGAAGGGCCTTCCACCCATGTGGCAGTCCTGCCCACAGAGATGGCTGTCACAGCCCAGGGAGTCCTGACATTAAATAATCGCTCCAAAAAGCCAGGCTCTGGGAAGTCAGATGGCAGTGGAACACGGAAATTCCTTCAGGACTGAACATTAGATAGAACCCAGTGCCAGCCCCCAGGGAACTTTCCTGCCTCAGGCTCTTCACCAAGGGGCCAGGCCCAGGGCAGGGGGGGGTTTGGCTGGCCAGTTTCATCTGGTGCACTAGGCCAGCGATAGGAAACTCAAGCTCTTCAGGGGCCAGAACACAGGAAGTCGGTGAGCAGCACGTGGGTGAAGAAGGTACAAGCCCACCTACAAAGGGCTGCTGTCAGCCCTGTGCATGGGGCCGTGGGCTGACCAGTCTTCCTTTGGGTTTTTGGGAGGCGCCAGGTATCTGCTTCTTATGGGAAATCTCCTGACTTTGAATGATGGCAACTGAATCAAATGTTTAAGACATTTTCTCTATAAACAAACCCCATCTGGGGGCTGAATTTAATAATGGCAACTAATGCAAACATTCAAACATTTTTGTACAGATAAACAAGCCCAATCTGGGGACTGAACAGACCAGATGAAAGTGGGCCTCTGGCCAGTGCAAGAGTGGAGAGCCAGCCACCACTTTTGGCCTGGGCTAGTCTGGATTCTGGGCATCTCTCGAGTTCTGGGTGCTAAAGGAAAGAATCAAGGTCAGCAGTGGGTGCAGAAGCCTGAGGGACAGCTCAAGTGTTGCCCTATGTGTCCTCCCTAAGCAAAGGTGGCTTCTCCACCACCCAGACCACCCTCAGCCACAGCAGCTGCCATCCACACAGGCTGTAAAAACACTAACGGGATAAACAGCGCAAACAGGCTCACTGCTAGAGATAAAAGTGCCCTGTAAGAACTTCTGACACATTTACCTCTTTTAGAAGGAAAAGTCATTTAAGGAAGCAGATAAGAGTGCACCAAAACGGTCCACCTCTTGGAAGGAAGGAAGGAAGGAAGGAAGGAAGGAAGGAAGGAAGGAAGGAAGGAAGGAAGGAAAGAAGGAAGGAAGGAAGGAGAGAAAGAAGGAAAGAAGGAAGGAAGAGAGGAAAGAAGAAGAGAAGAAAGGGAGGAAGGAGAGAATCCATTTCTGATCTCCGTTAAGTCCATGGTTTTAAACGTAATAAAGATGTAAGGGATTCAGGTCTGGAAGGCAGATGTGTAAAGGGACTCCCGGTACAATTTCCACTGTATCGTATCTTACTGTGGGTCAAATGTACTTCTTGAAGGCTGAGTCAAACCATAGTCAGTTTTCTTTGCCAAATACCCAATAATAAACACATTTTGCTTAGCATCCAGACTCACAGGTATAGAGTAAAACCGGAGAGTCTCCATTCCCGCTGCCTGCCCAGAGGTAACTACTATTGACCATTAACAGTTTGGTGTGCAGATCGTCAGTTCTGTTCCCATGCCATTATGAAGTTCGGCTATCTTGAAAAAGTAATAAACAGGATCATATTAGATCTATGGCATATCATACCAGCACAGCGATTTTTTAAAAGGCCTCCAACACTTGCCTTTGCACGCATCACAGAATTCCAACTCCTTCTGCACCTACAGAGCCCTGTGGGACGGGATGCTTGCGTCTACCCCCCCGGCCCCCGCAGGGTCTTCCTGCTCTTCTGGAGCGTGTCAAGCTCCCTCAGGCCTCCCTGGGACCCTCAGCACCTGCTGTTCCCACTGCCAGATACCCCACCCCCGATCCTCCCACACTGGCTCCTGCTCACTTCAATGGTCTTGGCTAAAGTGCCACCTCTTCCAAGAGACCTTCTGACACCCTATCTCGTGATGCTTCTGCCCCTATGCCACTCTCTACCATGTTACTCTGACTTCTTTTCTTCATGTCACTTCTCACTACCTGAGATTCTGGTATGTGTTTCCTTACTTGCTTATTGTCTTTCTTCTGCAGTTAGGAACCTGACCTTGTTTTGTTTACTCCCATAGCCCCGATACCAAGGACAGTTCTCAGCACAGGGTGGGCATTTAATAAATATTTACTGAATGGATGAATGAGTGGGTTTTCAACTTTCTTAAAATTTAACAATGTATCTTGGAAGTTCTTCCCATGGCAGTACAAATAGGTCAAGTTCATTTTTTAAGGGGCTGCATAGTGTTTCACAGTGAGAATGGACCCAAACTTCCTTCATCTTTCGCCATTACTGATGAACATTTAGATGCTTGCAGTTTTTCTCTCACGGGCAGTGCTGCACAATACATTCTATCTTTGGCCAACCTGTTCTCAACATTTTACAGAAGGTATTATGTCCTCATCAATTTTGCAAATTTATCCTTCAACCCCAGAAGTTCCATGCTCTGTGACTCATCTTGACAGAGTGTCGCTCTGCCCCAATGCCCCTCCCTCAGCCCAGAGTTGGCTCAGCTCGCAAGGTGGAGAGGGTCCATCCATCTTTGACTCTTCAGAGTCAGAGGGCAAAGGGAGCCCTCAAAACTGGCTCACTGAATGAACAACAGAAAAAGTTAACACTGATAGAATTAGGACGAAGTTTCTGAGAATAGCTAACGCTTCTGAGTAATAATTAGGGAGACTATTTAATTTGCTGTTGAAACCAGGACACTTCTGTGAGTGAAAGGAGGTGTTATTAATTTACCACGTTGGGACAGAAAGGGGAAACGTATGGTCACCCCAGTAATGACACAGGACTCTTACTTGAGCTGCTCCCTTTCGTCCTTGCCTTAGGGTGGTACTTTCATGACATGAGGAAGTGGATGCTCAGAGGGGTTAAGTCCACTGTCTGAGGTGACTCAGCTAATGAGAGGTGCAGCTGGCATTCAAATCCAGGTCTGTCCGGTGTCCTTAGCCACCGTGTTCTAAACACACGAGTTAGGTCAATGATTCACAGGGAGAGAGTGTCCTGCTTGCTGGTCACAGGTGCCTCTCACTATCGGTCCTTGTGACAGCAAGGAAAAGCAGAGCACAGAGGGAAAGAGGAAAGAGCCAAAGTATTCCCGTTCCTGTTTATATTCTTACGGTAGGATTTGGAGGGTCCTCACAACACACTAGGGCCACCCTACCCTTCTCTGAAATCGCTGAGTGACAGATACCCCAAAGGTCAAGTGTGGGCAGAGCTGAGCCCATCAGCCAGAGCTGGATCATGTGTTCTTGGCTGCCCTGGGCTGGTTTTGGCCTCACTGGCACAAACGGCTGAGGTCCCTCAGGAAACGAAACGCTTACAAACAGAAAACATTGCCTCGGAAGAAAAGATGAGTAAAATACTCCCATGTTTTAACCACAAGTTCCAAATGGATGTACAACATCTATCTTTGCCACCAGGTACTCAGTGTTCAGCTCAAATTGGCGGGGAACAATTTAGAAAAACAGAGGTAAAAATAGCTAGGCTAGAGCCAAATGACTCACAGGTAATGTTTATGTAAGTGCCAAAATTCAAGAAAGATAAGAGAGGGAACTTGATGGCAGATACCGGGATGAAATTATCCAAGAGAACTGGCTAGGGATTAAAAACAAACAAAACCCTGATGTTTACAAAGATTTCTCCAGTGAAAATGGCCAGAGTCCTCTCCACTTCCTCTTTGGCAAGATCTGTTTACGGAGTATCCACATGTGATTCCAGAAAGTGATCTGTGGGAAGAATTCTGTTCAACAGAGGCATTAAAAACCACGAGGGGGCTGGCCTGGTGGTTCAGGTGGTTGGAGCGCTGTGCTCCTAATGCTGAGGTTGCAGGTTCGATTCCCACATGGGCCAGTGAGCTGCGCCCTTTACAGCTAAGATTGTGAACAACGGCTCTCCCTAGAGCTGGGCTGCTGTGAGCAGCCGGAGGTTGGCGTGAGCTGCCGTTAGCTGCTGAGTGCTGCCGTGGGCTACCTTGTGCTGCCATGAGCGGCCGGCAGCCAGCATGAGGGGCCGGAAGCCAGTGTGAGTGGCCGGCAGCCGGCAAGAGCTGCTATGAGTGGCTGACCCACAACTAATGACCGACTGCCTCATCTGGGGGGAGCACAAGGCTCATAATACCAGCACGGGCCAGGGAGCTGTGTCCTACACAACTAGACTGAGAAACAACGGCTTGAACTGGAGTGTGTGTGTGTGTGTGGGGGGAGGTGCAAAAAAGGGAAAAACAAAACAAAACCACCAGGGACTTCCATTTGCCCATGAAGAAATAAATGCTACACTAATTGCTGTCCTGCCATAAACAACTAGAGAATCTGATAAAAGATATGGAATAAAACTGCCATCTGATGTTGGGAGGTAGGCAGGGTAGAACTATGATTCCTGATAGAAGGGAAACAAATAAGGTGACCACTCTTGCTCCAGACCCTGGCCCACCTTACTGCTTGGATGCAGTTTTCAGGCTGAGGCTGAGGCTGAGGCTGAGGGAAGGGAACCCCAAACTGAGCCCAGCAGTCTCAGTCTTGCTGAGAAGAGGAGACAGATGAGAGCTGGGGGAGGCCAAAGCAGTTAGAATACCGGAAAGGAGCTGCACAGAAAGAGAGCTTCGGAGAGCTACAATCGAGTCCCCTTGAATCTTGGACTGATATTGACCTACACACACACACACACACACACACGAGAGAGATTCCAAGAGGCTGGGGAGAGAAAAGGAAGAGGCTGAGCAATTTCCTAAGCGGACACAAGGTGGGGAACAGTCTGCATTCCTGCCGGCCAGAATGGAGTGACCTTGTAACACATGAGCCATGAGGTAGAGCCCTCAGAAGGCCTGTGGGTTATTTCCAAGTGCTACTCTGGACTTACCCTGACAAAGTATAAAGGGAAACCTCAAAAGAATTAAACTGATTCCAGGAAACTTAGATACGTGGCAGAAGAAAATCCAGAACTCTATGAAGAATGTAATAAAAGCTAGTACTCAACAATATAATTAAGTTCACAATGACTGGCATCCAATCAAAAATTAATAGGCAAGCAAAGAGCAGGAAGTTATGACTTCTAAACAGAAGAAAATTAATTGACAGAAACGGACGTAGAATTGACAGAGAGGATGGAATTAGCAAACAAAGGACATTAAAACAACTGTTATAAAGATGCTCCACATGCTTAAGAAGGTAAAGACAATCACGAACATGAGGAGGAGGGACATGGAAGATATAAAAATAACCCAAAGGGAACTTCTGTAGATGAATAATACAATATCTAAAACGAAAAACATACTGGATGAGATTAACAGGACGTGGAGCATGGCAGAAGAAAAGGTCAGTGAACGTGAAGACACAACAATAGAAACGAGCCAAAATAAAGCATAGAAAAAAATAAAAAGATTGGAAAAAGAAAAGGCAAAGTGTATTATGGGATGACAGCATGCTGTCTATCATAACTTAAGTAACTGGAGTCCCCACTGAAGAAGAGAAGAGAGAACAGAAAAAAATATTTAAAGAAACGGGTAGAAATTTACTGAACTTGATGAAAACCATAAACTCACAAAAACTATTATATTATATAAACCCAAGAAGCTCGACAAACCCCAAGCAGAATATAAAGAGAACCACAGCAAGGCACATGAAAATCAAACTGCCACACACCTATCAAAATGGTTACACTTTTTTAAATTAAAGTAAGTGTTGGTGAGGATGTGAAGCGGCCAGAATTCCCTCATACATTCTGGTTGGGACACAAAATGGTCCAGTCACTTTGAAAAACACTTGGCAGTTTCTAAAAAAGTAAAATATATACTTACCACGTGACCCAGCAACCTCACTCCTAGGTATTTATCCAAGATCAATGAAAATATGTGCAAATATTTATAGCCCAAATCTACAAAACCCCCAATGTCCTTCAAACGGTGAATGGGAAAAAAAGTGGCACAGTAAGAATGTATAAACTACGGATACCTGCAAAAAACATGGATGTCTCTCAAGAACGTTATGAGCGCTGACAGAAAGGACACACATAAGACTACATACGTACTACATGATTTCAGTTATGTGATGTTCTAGAAAAGGAAAACTACAGTGACAGAACACAGCTCCATGGGTTCCAGGGCCCAGAGACGAGCCAGAGGATTAACTGTCCTTGGCAGTCTGACCCAGTCCTTTGAGGGAAGGCCCTTCAGAGGCCTTGTTCTGGGAAAGAGGCAATACTGGAAGTGATCTCTGCTACAGGCTGGTCGGCAAAGAGAAAATGTAACCGTGACAACACCGAGCCCCGGGATCGGGCCAGGTTCTAAATCCAGATGTTCCTGGAGGGAACCAGCAGATTCCCTTTCTCGTTAAGCTCTTCTGAGCTGTGACTGCCTCTTGTGATTGACAGTGACCCACTGACATGAGCTCTCTCACATGATGGGTAGGACAGCGTGCCATCACCCCAGCATTTCAATGCTCCGCTTCACTTACCAGAGAGTGAGATTCCTTCTGCGAGCCCATACGGAAGATAAGCAAAAATGATCATCATGCCGAACTCCAAGGAAGGCGTCTTCCTCAGGTCGATGTGTTTTAGCACGTAAATGACAGTTGTCAAGGAAAAAGAATCGAGGGACATTTGATGGGAGATCTAGAGAAGTCACAAAACTGCGGCCTTGTAAATATGTAAGGTAAACGATGGATACAAAGGATTTTGGAACATCCCAAAGTAGCAAGTGAAAATCTCTCATCGTGGATTTTCCTTCTTTGCAGGGAGACTGTTGTTTGAAGCAAGGGAATCTGACAAAATGCAGAAATGTAAATTCCGGAGACAAATGGTGGGGAAAATTAAAATCAATCTAAGTCAACTCACAAAAATGCTGACGTGGAGGGCTGGGCGTGTGCCAGGGCGGTGGAGGGCAAAGCTGCGGCCAGCCCACGTTGCCAGGTCCCTTCCTGGCCTTGTCACTCTTTTACCTCCCCCTGCGACATCCGACGAGATTAACCAATGGGCTTTCCAGAACTCTGGGGTCCAATGCCCCACTGAAAGGCCTTCTTTCCTATTCCTGGAGATTTCTAAATTTATGCCCCTGTAAGAGGAGGGCCTTCTAGATATTCAAATGTTCACATGCCTGTGCTGGAGCTCATGGCACCCACGAACTTGGCTTCATCACAGTAGATGCTCCCCCTGCCCCTTTTAAGAGAAAGATAAATATGGAGGAACATACTGAACTGGGAAAAGTTTTCTCTTCTTTTCCATTCTGTTTATTGGTACAATATGAGAAGCTGTCAACCAACTCGGCAGAGCCTTTAGACTTCTGGACAAAGGAATCGAAGGGAGAATTCAACAGCATGGTGGACAAACATGCCTACCACAAGCAAAAGAGGCTTTTCTGGCCATCTGTTAAACACACTGCTCGTGGAGGAGGGCCAGGTGGAGACGCAGGCTTCGGCTCACACTGAAATGGCCTGGTGCCTATTTCTGTTATGAACGTGACGAATTTTCTACAGCAATGAAAGTGTCATCGGCCTTAACAAGCCTCTTTCCTTTTCTGGCTAGGAAAGCTTATGGGTTGTTAAGTAAGAAAATCAGTGCAAATTACTTAGATGGAGCTCACTCTGAAAGGCTCTTTTCTGGTCCTTGCAGATAAACACTTTCAGATTTTCTCAATTTGACATTTTCAAAGGAAATTAATTTCCCATTTTGAATGTGAAAAGTGAGACAGCGGAAAATGAAAATCATCTGAATGCAGTTATCATAGTTTGGGAACTAAAAAGCCCCCAAATCAGATCTGATATCCAACAGTGTGTTTTTTTAAGTTTTGAAAAGTGACATCCTAAATTTCACGTTAAATTTTAAAATCCTTGAGTTTAAATTAAAGTGCTCCTCAAACCAAAACTACGCATAAAAATTCCCCATCAAACACAATCTTAGATTAAAATTGGCCCCCTTAAGGAACTGGAGAAAATGGCTGGAGATGGATGGAATTACGAACAATCTTCTCAGCCATGTGTGTTCATCATATGAAAAGGATATTAATGCAGAGATTAAGCCAGTGAGAGTGCCGAGCGCTGCTGAGCCAAAGAACATTTTGAGGAAGTAGCCAAGGGCTTGTAAAAATGTTTGCCACCCACTGACATCTGACATATTTTTTCTTGTTAAACCTTCAGCTGTGCTAGGAAATAAAAGAAAAACAGAAAGAAGTTAAAATGTTATAGACCAAGTTATTAGAAATTAACTTAGAACTCAAAACTTACGTCTTGCTTATCCTCTCATTCATTCATTTATTCATTCCATCATTCATCGAGTCAAACATTTATTGTTCACCTACTTGTTGTAGGCACTGTGTTCGTTTCTGGGGGTTCAGAGATGAGATGGGCACAAATGACCACCTGGGGTAAGGGCAGAGGGCTGTGGAAACACAGGGTGGACCTCTCACTCCAAGGTGGGGGCTCAAGGAGGGTCTCCATGACATAAGGGCTGGGTTTAGATGTAGGATGAAGAAGAATTAAGCAGGTGAAGAAATGAGGGAAAGCAGAGGGAACAGCATGTGCAGAGGGAACAGCATGTGCAGAGGCAGGGAGCCCAAGAATACGAGTACATTCTGGAAGCATTCAACTACACAGGTTAGTGTGGACAAAACACAGGAACAATGTGGGGTGAGGAGCTGTGGGGAGGAGGTAGGCCAGAGCAGCAGGCAGTAGGGCGGGACCTGTGAAAGGCTTTTGATGAGCCCACTGTTAAAAAGTTGGTATTGCATCCTGAAGGCCCTGGGGGGACATAGGGAGTGTTTCCAGTATGGGGGGATCCTGTGATACAACTTGAAAGTGAGGCTATGGCATGAAATCAGATTAGAATGGAGCCACCTAAAGAAGAAGGGCCATTAGGTGCAGGCTGGGAGGGTGGACTTAGGAGGCATTAGGAGGAAGTACTTGAAGGAACTTTCCTTCCACTGCTACAGAACAAAGTAAAACATCAGAAGCCATTACATTCAATTGCTAGTTTTATCCCCCAAGGGAAAACCATTATATCATTAAAATGGAGTTATTCTCATTATTTATCCTTCTGCAGATTCTCCCTTCAGACGATCTCTCAAATCAGTCCGCTTCTTCCCCTCCCTCCCCCAGCTCCTCTATCCCATGGCTCATGTCATACTGCTCTCTCTACCATGTCATCCTCCTCTTCCTAGGGACCAATCCGTTCTCCACTCAGTGGCCTGAATGATCCCGTTATAAGGCACATCTGACCAGGTTACTGGCCTGTTCAGAACCCGTCAAGTTGCCTGCTTTGTAGGAGGAAGCCCAGTCTTTTTAGCATGACCTAACTACTGTCCTGCCATTCCTCTCGATCCCATCTCCTCCACAGTGGGGCGGGCCCCGTTATCACTGGCACCTCCTCCCTGACCCCAGCTAACTTCTGGGTTTGTTTCTCAGAACCCAGGGTTAGTGTCACTTCCTCAGGGACACCTGCCCTGACCCCTCACACAGCCCATTTACAGGCTCTCCTGGTGCCTGACTTCTCCTACACAGCATGTGAAAACTAATGAATCATTTCACAAGGAGCAAGCCTGAGTCCATCCTGTTCACTTCCATATGTCCAGGGCTTAAGGCAGAGCCTAGCACACAAAAGATGCTCAATACATTTTTGCTGAATCAGTAAACTGAACAAAGAATTGTCAGTAGTAATATTCGGCTTCAGTAATCAGCATTTCCAATAACCCCAGGAAGTCTTTCATGGCGAGTCACGGCTCCATGTAACACAGCAAAGGTTCTGAGAAGTCCTGCAAAAAGGCAATCTAACTTTTTGCACACAACTATTTTCCAAACTCACCTGAATGTACAATCTCCCCCATTCCATTTCTTTCCTAGATCACAGGTTAACATCCCACCTCGGGGAATGCTGGGATCCATCAAGGGTTCTTCCGGGGAAAGTGCTTTTGAAGGCTAAGCTCACCTACAGTTCCCAAATGGATCTATGGACCAGGTGCATGGTGTCCACGCCCCCACCCCATATCGCTCCCTGGCTGGTTCACTGGCTAGTGTCACTGCTTTCTTTTACGCAGAGAAGGCTGAGGCCAATAGTTTTTGAACTCAAGATAAATGAAAGTAGAATCTGGACTCTTTCTGGCCTGGTGATTTTCTATATTTTATTTTTTCAGATCATGTTTCTCACACATTAAAGATTAGAAGACGATGCTGTTTCAGGATCCATTTCATGAGCGTAAGCTAAAGCTGGAGAGAACAAAAGGTTGCCTCTACAGCAATTATTTTGAGACTAAATTGTCATAGTAACAAATCAAAGCTAAAAATAATTTAAAGTTAATGAAGAAACAGAAGATACTTAGCTTTCTGGCACTTATGAAAGTGAACACATTAAAAAAGGGGTAATTTATTCCTATATTCAGCTGCAAAGATAAATGTGTCAGATCATGTTGAAAACGATCATTTATGAAGTACACCCTTAAAAAACAAGACGTGATTCTCCCTTATAACCAAGGCAAACTGACAGCAGCTCCCTCCTGCAATGTAAAAATAAAAAAATAGGCAGGTCTACCGTGACCCCTTGCCCCGACTCTCTCTTTTACCTGAAAATGCCTACCCTGCTCCCAAGACAGCTCATCCAAGAAGCCTCACTTGCATCCTTCAGAGGGACTGCTTCCCCCTAGCACCACGTGGTCACTTCTCTCCATCTTTCTCCCACCTTGGATTGAGTCTGTCAAGGTCAGTTGGTCTCAGAGCAGTGTCTGGCACAAAGAGGGCCCTCATCACATGCTGATGGTGGATGACTAGCCCAGAGAGGGTCTGGAAAGTCAGAGAGGCTGGACATGGCTTCGGTCGGTGACTCCTAGCCCAGCCTGTGTCCCAGTCGTGGAGGAGGTGGAGGCTGGAAACTATATACGCTTGTGGTCCACAGATCCAGGTTTGGAAACTGTCATCACAGGCGATCTTGGCCTTCAAGAGCACTTTTCCAGGAAGAAACTTGGCTACTTATAATGTCTCCATTGTTTTTCATTTTAAAAAGAAAATATCTCCTAATCTTTGGCCTTTTTTGGGGCAAAAAGACCTGGAAAAGCTCAGACAAAAATCCTACTTCTGACAGATTTTTAAAAACAAAATAAATTAGAGACAAAGCAATTGAGTTTAGCTCCTAACGTATAAAAATAACTCATGATGTCACCTCCTATTTGGGCAAAATTCTTTATCACAAATGTGTTTAATACAAGCAGCCAGGATATGAGATAAAAGTCAGAACCAGAAAGTTAAGAAGCTTTCAGAGTAGATCTTACATTTAAAAAAAAAATATATCGCCATCAGATTTTTTTTAAAGATCTTATAGCATGATGTATGATAATTTCCTAAAAAGCTATCGAAATGATTGCAAAGAGAAATGTGAAAAGGCTAGTAACAGGATTGGTTAAATAGGTCGTAGTAAATCCATAGAAAGGAACACTCTGTAACCAGTAAAATGATGTTATAGAAGATTATCAACTCTGTTCAATGGAAAAACTACAATACAGTATATGGGATATAAGGCTATCTAAATAAAATGTATGTATACTCTTACCAATTGTTAACTGTAATAATCTTTGGGTAGTAACAATGCGTGTAATTTTTCTTTCTTTTTGCTTGGATATTTTCTAAATTAATATAAAGAATATATGTATTACTTTTAGAATAACAGAAATATTTTAAAGTTTGTTTTGTTTAGGTCTGCTGAGTAGCTACCGCAATTAAGCAACCTTTGGTTTAGTTCTTCCTGCAAAAGTAGGATAAAAACGGGGCAAACAGCGAAACCATAATGGGGGCAGGAGAAGAGGAAAGGGTCTCACATTATTTGATGTTGGATGTTTTTCACATAGTATCATACCTAACTATTCAATCCTGAAATCCAATCCTAGGCTGAGGCACTCTCACTCTCACTCAACTGTTGAGAAACCTGGGGCTCAGAGAGAGAAGAAGCTCACCCAGCGTCACGCAGCTACGAGTGGCATCACCAGGTCAGCCTGACTCCCAAACTTGGGCTCTTTGTACTATTAAACATCGTTTTAGTACAATGTCAGAATTCCAAATGTAGTCTATTATAAAGCTTTTAAAAAAATATTACCTACCACAGTATCATGCTTAGTAAGGAACCTTTTGACAAAGGACACAAGTCAGTATTCAGATCATGGAAATTCTATTCTCTAACAGAACACTGACTGGCCCCTAAAAGTCTCTTGGCTCATCTCTGATACACTGTCCAGGACTCCTTTGTCTAATTGCTTTGACTGTTGGTGCCTTCTCTGTTTTTTGACAAAACTGTTTGGGTTTCCTGCACACACATGGAATGAACACCACAAAATGCAGAGTTCAAAGACACAGCCCTGCATCAGATACACACATATGAGATTATCTCAAATTCATTTCCTTTTCCCAATCACTTCTTGACATTTTATGATTCATCTTTAATGTCTCAGATCTTATCCACCAGGGCAGTCCTCCCCATGAGCCTCTGAAAACGACGTGCGGTTCCTGACGTAGTTTTCACCCCACAGCATCCTTAGACGGGATGCCTATTAGTGTCATTACCTTCCTTTACAGCTGTGAAAAGGAAGGTGACATGTGACAGCTCCTAAGTGGGAGAGTAGGGCCTGAGTGTCTGCGACAATGCGGCCCAAACACTGATCCCTCAACGGGCTGCTCTATCACCATCTGAGGAACTTATCAAACACCCAAGTTCTTGGGCCTCACCCCAGACCAACTGAGTCAGAAGCTCTGAGGGTGGGGCCTGGGAACGCTACATTTCATAAGCACCCCCAGTGATGCTGATGAGAAGCTGGGCTCAAAACCACTGCTCAAAGGGAGGTCATAAAAGGTGGGCTCTCCTCTCCTAACCACCCCGGGCCTGGGCACGTCAACACTTGTTGAGAACAGAAAGATGGAGAAGTGGCTGAACCATCACCCAGAGGACAGGCAGCTGTACATACAGCTGCACGGCAACACCAGTCCCTTCGTTACAAGGGCCTTTAGTCCCGTGCCTTGAAGAAAGCGCACTTACTTGGTCAGGACAATGGAAACTGCATCATTGAGAATACTCTCTCCAAAAACCAGCATGTTGAGCACTGGGTCCACATGGAGGGCATTGAAAATAGCAATAGTAGCAACTGGATCGACAGCGGAAATTAGGGAGCCAAATGCAAAGCTGTAAAGAAGGGAAGAGGAAGGGAAAGGTCTGTAATGCCTGTCACTCGGTCCACATTTAAAACATTAAAGCCCACGACAGCCGTTGATATAACATAACAGTATACACTGTAGCTGAAGTAACTACAGGAGATGGTGTGTTTTTTCCACTTACAATAGCTGCGAATGGACACTGGGTGGAAACGTGAAGGGCCCACTCTAAACGGGGTTGTTAGGAATGGCCTGGTTTCCAGTTAGGATCAAGACGTGGACCAGTGAGGGATGCAAGACTTTTTGCTTAAATGCACTGGACTTCCCAGCCTTTTGGTTAAAGCACTTGGAACCATGATGGCTCAGGGCCGCCCCTACATGACTCATGGGCTCCTGGGTCTGACCTCCTCCGCTTTGCCCCTTGCCACCATCTGTGACCAACCCGAGCCTCCACTCAGATTTGTAACATCTAAGAAAGTGCCAAAGCCAGCAGCAGCTCCAGCGTGCTCAGGGGATGGGCGGCTTGGCTGGCAGACACCAACCCCAGTGCTGCCTCCCAAGAGGCCACTGACTCTCACCGACAGTGACCATGAAGGTCTAATGACCGCCAACAAATACGTACCGTGTTTCCCCAAAAATAAGACCTAGCCGAACCATCAGCTCTAATGCGTCTTTTGGAGCAAAAATTAATATAAGACCCGGTCTTATTTTACTATAAGACTTGGTCTTATTTTACTATAAATAAGATCCGGTCTTATTTTACTATAAGACCCGGACTTATCTAACATAATATAAGACCGGGTCTTATATTAATTTTTGCTCCAAAAGACACATTAGAGCTGATGGTCCGGCTGGGTCTTATCTTCGGGGAAACTGGGTATTAATGGCCTAGTATGTTCCAGGCACTGAGGCAAACATTTATGTGGCACTTTGCATATCCCAGGCACTATTATAGGTACTTTACATACAATAAATAACTCAATAACCCACACAGAAACTGTATGAGATGGCACTATTATTGCCCCGATTACATAGGAGAAAACTGAGGGACCATGAGGTTAAATGACTTGTCCTAGGTCAGACAGCTAACAAGTGGCAGAGCCGGGATTCAAACCCAGGCCTTCTGGCTCAGAGTCGGTGCTCCTAACCATGACACTGGATATAGCAATATCCAGAGACCGAGACAAAGTCAGAAAATGGCACGTGCTACATCGGAAACCAGGGTGATGACAGAAAGAGTAACCTGGCTGGGGTTGGGGGTCGGGGTGGGGAAGCACTTCGATTGGGAGGTCAGGAAAGGTCTCTGCAGAGATGGCACTCATCTGAACAAGGAACTACATGATAAGAAGCAGGTGGCCAGCCAAGATCTGGGGACTGTGGGAATAGCAAGCTCTCTCTGAGGTGGGAGCCAGCCTGGTTGCCTGAGGCAAAAAGGTGAGCATGGCGGCTGCGCAGTGAGGGTGGACGGAGATGGCCGAGGTTGGTGAGGGAGGCGGCGCCAGATCACCCGGGGGGTTCTGTGGGCCTGAGGAGTCAGGATGATTTGGGCTCTCAGCCTGTTTGTCTTTCTTCTACCTCAGTGTTCTTGCAAGCCTTCTATTCCTCCAAACTGCCATGCCTGGCACTGCCTTCTTTCCACATCAGCAGAATGGTTAAACAATACAAAACACGGAGCACCAACGGGACAGCCCTGAGTGAGGGGACAGCCCTATGGAAGAGACATAAGCCAGAGACTCTCCACCTCTGCTTCCCACCCTCACCAGCTTGCAGTCTGGGAGGGAAGAGGGAGAGCTCGGCCTGGGGACGGGTGTGCTATGTCCACTCCACCGTCACCAGCAGCCTCGATGGTCACTGGACTCTGGGCTCAGGAGAGAAATGCTGGCAGGAGAAGAGGCTTGGCTGCCTTGCCAGTGACAGTTCTCTTCGGAATCAATAGTCTGGCTTTCTGGTTTCCATGGCAGCTCCCTGCGGGTTTGATTAATATGAGTTCATGCAGGACAGCCTGCTTACCTCAAGGAGAGTCTCCAGATTCCAAGCTGAGGACCAGACCCAAGAGAAGATCTCAGCTCAGACCCCAGTCCCCAGACTTTCCCTGTCCTCACAGAGGTTGTCACATGCATTATGAGCTGTGACTTTACTTGCCTCTCATCCTCACTGTGGGTGCCCGGGGGGGTGGGCACTGTGTCTTGGTCATGGGTATATTCCCAGGACCTGTACTGAGCATGGCCCAGAGATATCTGTAGAAGGCAGGTAGGAGGGCCGGAGGGAAGGAAGAGAGGGAGGGAAAGGTAATGCCACCAAACAACGCCAACCTGGGAGGCCCTGTTTTGCTGGCAGATGACCTTGGGGCCCTTGCGCTGCAACCCAGACCCAGTTTCTTGCCTCTCCTTCTCTTCTTTACTGCCACTCTTATCACCCACAGCAACGTCACAGGGGCCTTGAAGGAAGAAGAATGTCTAAAAGGGGGAGGCAGAGGCGGGGTGGGGGGTGGGGGGGCACGGACTTGGGAGCCTCTGGTGGTTGTGTGTTTGTCGGGCTCAGCTGGTCCCCCCCTCCACTGCCCAGTACAGTGCAGCAGAGCGGACGGCCACCGTCTTCCCTGCTCAACATCCATGGGCCCTGGTTTTGGTAACAGCACCCCAATTTTCCTTTGGGGAGCCACCCCCCCTACTCTCCATCCATGCGGTTGCATGGAGCTCTCTAGGAGTGGGCAGGGGACCCAAGCTTGGTCATTGAGGGCCATTACTAGGCATTTTACCAGGTGGGGGAATTAGGTTGGCCCTTTAGACAGGGACGGCTGAAGTGAGGGTGACATGAGCCCATATGGGGCAAGTGTGCTCTAGGATGAAGTCACCCAGGGAAGAGCTGAGACAGAGAGGAGAGGAGCGATTCTAGACGCTGTGGGCCCCGGAGGCTGTCATGACAGACGCCATCACTCTGGGGACACTTTTGCTCTATGAACCAACAAACCTCTTTCTTCTCAAAGCTAGTTTGCACTGGGTTTCAGTTGCACTGAAAGAGGGCTGCCTGATATTGTTTGTCATAGTGCCTGTGGCCTCCGGAACTGGAAATGAGAGAGCAGGAACCGAAAGATGGACTGATGAGTGGTTAGAAGATGGACAAATGGAAAGATCTGTGTTAAAGCAAATCGAGTGCAATGGTGCTTGTAGACTCTAGGTGGGGTCACACGGGTGCCGACTGGACAGTGCTTTTTCACCTTTTCTGTGCGTCTGAAATTTTCATAATAAAAAGGGGGGGAAAATGCTTTGCATAAATCATAGCACATATTTAGCTTTGGTTACAAATCTAAATTGGGGCAGAGCATTTCGGATAGTGACAATGAAAAAGCTGGAATACGAACTTCCTGAGTCCTCGAGAGGTCTGAAGCTAAGGGGTCATTTCACTGGGCCCTCATTCGCTCCACTTCACAACTTTATGACCCAGTTTTTAAAAAGGCCAGAAGCTAGAAGTTTAACTTAAAAATGTGTTTTCTTTCTTCCATCATCTCAAAGGATAGCAACATCAAGAAAACAAAGAAACAGCATAGAGTGGTGAAAAACTTCAGGGTGTATCTATGAGTAAAATATCTCTCCAGCAGAAACATCACTACGATAAAATCTTCTGTGCCATGAAGTTATTTTCTCATGTTTTCTATAGTGCAGAGGTCTGTGGGTCTCACGTTCGACCTGCATGGTATTTTGAAAAATTGAATAAATTGCCAACATTTGAAAATCGGAAAATCCCCTATTGAAAATCTAGAAACCTGGCCTCTTTTGAAAAAAATTTGTTTAAATATCTGGTAATTCTGGGCCCACAATGGTAATCAGTAGGTGGAGCTGAGAAGTGGGGTGTGCTCTCCCATTCGCCCGTCACCACCTCTACACACACATCTGGCCAGCGTCCCTCTGGTAAGTGCCCTGCCAGGCCCTGCAGCTGTGTGGTTTGGGGACTGCTGGCTAAGTTTCCCCAGAGCACTCCCCATCTGTGGGACAGTCAATTTCCAACAGGAAAGGAAGTGTCTGCACATGGAGAAAGAAACTCTACCGGCTCTTATTCTGCTTGTCTAGGGACAGTTTTCTTACCCCTCCCCCTGAACATCCCAACCACTGGTTCAATTCAATTTCACAATGTATCACGCATTTTCTGTATCTCTAACCAGTTGCCCCAAAATAGGCTGAAGAGCTGAATGCTGTGATATCTTCCTTTACTTCGAACGAGTTTTGGGCACTTCGCTTCACTTGCAAAATACCTACAAAATGCAGGGCATCAGTTCTGTTTTATTTCCAGCACCTTATGGAATAGGAATGTGACTTTTGCGACTTGTTTATATATCAAAACTATCTTATAAGCAAAGCTCTGAAATTGATGTCCCTGGGAGAGAAATGAGATGGGACTTAATGTTATCGGAGGCACATTTCCCATGAACAGGACTCCGAGACTGGTCCCCAAGTGGCTGTAAAGGCTGAAAGCTCTGGCTGGCCGGCCGGGAGGGGCCTAGGGCTGAGCACTGGGCCCCACTTCCCAGCCCCATCACAGGACAGAACCAAGTGCCAACTGTGGGTGAAGAAACTCAGGGCAGAGCTGCATCCTCGCTGGACTCCTCAGAGAGGGGAAACCAGGCTGCATACTCCTAGTGCACTTTCTCAGCACTCGATCTGGTACCTTCTGAGAGACAGCTGCTCAGGGTGCTTCTTGCTAAGCAGATCACGGATATTCCTGGGATATTCCTGGACAGGGCGCCGAGGCAGCAGTCAGAGCTCACTGGAGTAGCTTCAGACTGAGGAGGACACCGGCAGTAGAGCCCTTGGCCCTGTCCCCCCACCCCCACCCCACGCCATGTGAATTCCAGAGTAAAGATTCACACCTCACTCCCTCCTCCATCCCTAGCCTATCAAGACAACTTTTCATTGTGGCCACTGAAAAGACTTAGAAATCAGTTGAAGATGATTCTTCATAAGAAAAGAACAATAGTGCAGTGCATTGTGTACAGGGGGCAGTTAACTCTCCAGAGTTATTCCCTCCAAAGCTTAAACTAAATTAATCGTTTCAATCAGCAATGCTCTGACTAGAGATCTTCAAAATTCCTCAGTCTAGTTTTGATTCACTTCAGAGACATACATTAATTCAGAATAGATTCTACAGCAGAAATCATCAGTAAAACAAAAAGAGAGAAAGAATAGAAAAGCACCACACCCAGGAATGAATGTGGAGAATACTTTCCCCGGTCTTAAAAAAGTCACATGGGTGTTACAATATGAAAGATTTACCTGTCTGTCATGTTGAGTTTAGAGATTACATCAGCCTGTAAAATAAAACACACAAACACACAGACACAAAAAAACCCCCTGGAGAACAGCCAAGAAGATTAAAATGTCCATTAGTGCTTTATCACAAACTAATAAGGACATTAATCTTCACTCTTCAAACCACTTGAAAAATAAACGAAACTCCTACGTTTAACATGCATTCGACCGTCATCCAACAAAAGTAGGGGAAAGAATGCTACATTTTTCAAGCCAAATTGACTACAGTTTTCTTCTCTATAGGTTATCCTCATTTGGTACTAGAAGTTGAGCAATGAAGAAAGTTGCATGACAGACAGATTTATTCTGGCGCCACAGAGTAGCAGTAAAGGTGAAAATCAGATGGAATAGGCTTTAGCCTACAGCCATCAAAAGAAGCAAACACATCTGACACACATAAGAAATCCACCCATCACCCAGATGCCTGAACCTCAGGCTTACTTTACAGAACTGGGACAGGCAAACTTTCTGCTACTGACCAAAAGGAAAAGAACTGTGACATGCATAGCTGTGTATAATGCAAAACTACAAGTACTATCTTCTTAGGTGGGTTTGCTTTCAATGAATTCAAATAATTTGAACCCAAAGTACAGAACACCCAAATGATGATGACACGGGGAGTTGGTTTAGCAATGGTGGAAAATCCAGAGGATAATACATAAGTCTATAGGTGGACGACTTAGAATTGAGTGAACACATTCAGAATCATCTTTGATTTTTAAAATGCAAATTTTTATTTAAAACACAGCATTTAACCCTGATTCAGTCTATCCGACAATACAATTGATATTGCTATAATTTGAAGATGTTGATGGTATGTGTTCTGCTTTATTTTTAAATATTCAAACTTAAGACAATATTGGTTTGCAAATAAGAACAGTTACCTTTGGGGATTATGGAAAAGATTCACTCAATTCCAGACGTTAAAGCTCTTCGAGGACACTTAGCAGCGGTTTCAGCATGACTCCATTGTGCCTCCTATGAGTCTGGATTTCCCCATGAGATGTCACTACCCCATCTCCCTGTACTAACTCTAAAATTTTCAAAGTTTTTCAAAGATATTTTTCTTACCTGACCCAGAAAATAAATTCCTCCACCTACTACAAAAGCGGAAATTGCTGTACCAAAAACAGCAAACAAGGTGATGGAACCAATATTTTGAAAGAAGTTACCCTGTTTGAAAGAGCAGAAATGAGAGAAATGATTAGAAAAGCTGGTCCAGTAGGTGAAGGCGCAGACCCCCAACCTGGCCCTCCTCACATGCTTGATTCTCTGTGAGGGACACCATCGCCCACCCTGCTTGCAAGCTGGAAAATCTGGGAGTCTTTCCTCACCGCACAGCTAATACAAAGCCTCGTCCTGTGGATTTTAGCTTCCCCATGTCACTCACGTCTCCCTACTTCTCTCTATCACCGTCTCCAGCGCCCTTGCGCAAGCCGCCACCATCTCTCCTCAGGACCACTGCAATGGCTTCTAACAAGTCTCAACCATTCCTGGCCCCTTAACTTCCACTCTTCAAGGGCTTCCAGAATGATCTTTGCAAAAGTCAAATCTCATTGTGCTGCCTTCACTCTGACTCCACTTCTCCTCAAAATACAGCTAAAACCCAGCCAAAGCCTGGATAGTTTGACTCCTGTGAAGTCCTCTCACCTCCCCATTGTTCTCTGGGTGCCGGTCACACTGGTGGCTTTTTGTTCTTCCAACACGTCGTGCTCCCTGGACCACTCTTCCTTCCTCTTTGCATGTTTATCTCTAATCATCTTCGGATCTCAGGACATTTTGCCTCTTCCTGAGGGAAGCCTTCTTTGATCCCTTAGCTAGGTCAGGCCCTATTCTATTCTCTCAATGCACAATGACCCTCTCTTGGTAGCACTTGACATGGCTGAAATTTTACATTTACTTATGTAACTGATGTCTGTCTTTCTCACTTGGCTGCAGGCTCAATAGGGACAATGGCCACATCTGCTTTTGTACAATGTCACTGACATAATGTCTGTCAGACGCAAGATGGCTAATGAATAGGTACCAAAGGAATTAACTGTGTTTCATGTCTGATCAAAGTCCAAGGTTTGTACAATTACAATCTTTCATTTAATTAAGAAAAGGTGCATTACTACATAGACTGTCAAGACACTAAGTTATGTTATCAGAAACTCCTTTTTGCTGTCCAGGTCTTTTAAACAATTTTATTTCACTCTATTTGTATCATCATCAAACATAAATATGACAGATAAAATATATTTCCCTCTATACTCTACAGCATTTAAGAGAAAATACTTGAGTCCAAGTAGCAGGGTAACATTTTTCAAATTTCCATAACATTAAGAAAATGAGCTATTTATTAGAATCCTGTGGACTCCACTTAGCAATAACACCAGGGAAACTTGACCCTTGACTGTGAGTGTGGACAAAGAATCCCATCATTTCGTTCAAAAATTGTCAATCCATGGACAACAGGAACTGTCATTTTAAAGCTCACTTCAAAAGGGTGTCCTCAGCTCCACTCTGACAGCCCACTTAATCCTACCTCCTTCAGGAAGTTTCTTTGCTTCCTTCACTGCAATTTTGACTTGGCTGCCCATAATCTGACATCCAATTACTTTGTTTGACACATCAATCTTGTGCTCGGAAGAACTTTAAAAGAACTAAAGGTAAACACAATGATTTGTTTTTCCTAAACAAAAGGCTTTCATCTATGAGTTTTTCTTTGCAAAAAGCTGCTTTATTTTGTTATTTAAAAACAGATTAAACTAAGTCTTGGCTTGTTTATAGGGTGCTAATTCTGGTGAAATGTATGTACGTAGTTGGTTAATAGTAATCTGGATATTGAAAATTTACCCAAATTCATGTTACCACATACCATAAAGACTTCCCTTTGCTACATAAAACAGATTTATTATCTCTTTCTCTTGGACATAATTAATGTTTTATTCTTTGTATGAGATGAGCCAGTACCTGCCTACCTAATGCATATCAACTGAAATTTTTATTTCAAGTCTAAATTTATATTAGCAAATACAGCAATATTAAAATAAAACATTCAAAGATTGACTTCCTATCTTCTTTGGGGGAGGGTAGGAAGTGCACAGTCTCTGAATTCGCATTTCCAATTCACATTCGTCCCTTTCATATAAATTGTCATGTTTTCTGCTGGAAAGCCATCTTCAAAAAAAATGTTTTTCTACGAAACTATTATTTTTCCCAAATTTTGAACAAATTTATTTCTCCTCTCTTCAAAAAACTAGAAATAATGCTCTAACATAATAATCAAAGTGTGTGATTTTTAAGTCAAATCAAATCGTTTTGAAATACTTTCGTAATCTGCTTATAGTCCTTTTAAGATTTATTTACAAAATCAAAGAAATGAAAGAGTGAAAGACACTGACCTTCAATTCCTTCTTGCTTGTTTTCTTTTTAACAATTACCTGATGTCAGTAATGGTTTATAAGACTTGGGAATTTTCTTTCTTTCTTTTTTTACATTAAACTTCTTTTTCACATTTTTTTTGGATAGATGCACAATAAAATAACAAACTTTTAAAAAAACCTGGACTGAACTTCTTAGAATATTTTTGTTTTAGAACACAGGTGAAAAGTTAAAGATTTAATTTGTATGTTTTAACGACAACTCTCTTGACAAATTTAACTCTCAAGTTTAATGTTATTGCTCATAATACTACGAGTCATATTAATCTTACTAATAATAGATATTATTAATAACAAGAAACCCTACCATTCATTTAATGTGGTGGGTAGTGCTTTTCATACATTCTTTCATGTGGTGTAAATGTCAAGGCAACCTGAGAGGTAGGGTTTTTGGGGTTTTTTTTTGTTGTTTTTAATTTCTACTCTACCTAAAAGGAACCGGTAGGGGGCAGCACATGATTAGATGTAGGTCCAGCTCTGAAGTCCAGGCTCTCTCTCCAAGAGTAGGCCAAACCTTAGTCCTTCCCAACTTCATATTTTTTTTATCACATTCACAAAATAACTTTTGTATTACTAACATTTTAATGTAAGTTGAATCATCTTTGTATTTTAAAACTTAAGTACCTTTATGTTTAAAGAAAACTCACAGGCAAGGAACTCACATGCACACAGACAAAAGTGGCTCCCGCTCAGGCAGAGTTCCACTGGAAGCTGGAGGACACAGATCAGAAATGACAAGGCAAAGCAGGGAACTGGGCAGGAGCCTGTGGTGCTGCTCTTCTGGGTGGAGCTGGGGAGCCAAGAATGGCTGGAACAATTGTGGGACTAGGTGAATGGGCCAGAAGGAACTGGAAGACTGGGTGCATGGATAGGGCCCCTGCTTGGTAAGGTGAAGCTGAGCCAGGGAGAGTGTGGAAAGAGAGGGAGACTGGGGGGAAAGGGGAATATCAGCTGGGAGTTGAGGCCGAGAGCAGGGCTCTGAGAGGGGAGAACACTAAGGATGGAGAAAGGCCCCATAGGGTTAGCTGAGAGAATCAAAAGGCCTGGGGCACATGTCCTTGTCAACCCAGGACACAGTCTGACCTCTTAACATATGTCAGTCTGTGTCCAACAAGAAAAGTGTCCATATATTGTCCGTGTACCACTTAAAATCACTTTGGCCATCTTCCTAGGCAAAGTATACTTCTATGGAAAACACTAGCTTAATAAGCCACTCTGCCTGAAACCAGAAAGCAGCCCATTGACCATGTTTGCTGCCCTCCACAAGTCAGGCAGTCCGGTCCGGCTTCTACCCTGCACGCCCAGGATGTCCATTCACACAGAGCCATCACTGCAAAGTTAACATCCAGCTGTTAAGGAACTTATCCCACCAACACGGGAAGCCATCCAGACCAAAAGCACTAACGTGTGCCTGAGTCTTACCTTGTGTAATGAATATCCTGACTCAAATATAATAGGCGGGAGCAACAGGAGGAAGAACATATTCGGACGAAACATTTCTTCTTCCTGTAAATACAAAATGGGTATTTTAAGAGACATGCAGTCTGTGTAATTAAGAAATAAATCCATCAATGAAGAGCCAAAATAATTCTTCTCTTAGGGCCTGGCCCAGGGAAACATACGATGTGTAAATAACTACCTAATAATAAAACCAAGAAGGAGGAGAGATATAACAAACAAAAACACCCCAAAAAAACAAAATGTGGATTTAAAAATGTAGGACAAGTAATTTTAAAAGGTGACAAGCAAAAGAAATAGCAGAAGGAATTGCTTCCAAACACACAGTAGTATGCTTTTTATTCTTTACTAAGGAAAGAAAAGTAATCTTAAAAGAAAGCATTTTAATTAAAATAAAACACTTTCAAAAGCAAGTGCACAAATTGGAATCTGAAGGATAAATATAACAGTAAGCCCTAAAACAACCCACTTAGAGGAGGAGTAAACCCTACACGTTTAAAACAGTCCTGCCTTTGCTCTGCCTGTCAGATAACTCTGCCATTTTCTTAAATCTGTGATAAACGAGTCCCCACCTGATGCCCTTTCAACTGGGGACATGACTATAAAGTGAACCCCTTGGCATGCTTTCAGATTCAAATATTAAGTATGATTATGAGAGGTATTTCTAGAATATGGCCATTTTTTGGAGGATGAAATAATATATTCATTTTCTATACTAATATATCTCTATAATTGTTGGTGGATTAGGAAAAATACATATTGGTCTTCAAGCTCAAAATGACTACATGTAATACACAGTCTATTAAATACTGCAAAATCAGGCCCTTTTTTCATATGAAAATTTCCATGCCACAATCTTGACAGTCTGATTTCTTGTCAAAATCCCTATTCAAAAGAATGACTAAATGTATTCTTACAAATGTACAGCTGTTAACCATAAAGCCTAAAATAACGTTCAAAAAAGGCTCAAAATAGAAGCAAATGATGACTTCTGAAAATGCCTTATTAAGTCTTAAAATAACTGCCTGTACAACCAGCTCATGACTCAGATTGGGACCATGTGAACCATGTGAAAAGAAATGGGCCGATCCCTTGTGTTTCGAGGGACAACCAAGTCTCAGGATCTGTGCAGTGGAACCACTGCATCGATTCTTTGGGAGTTTCAGAAACTAAACATCCCCTGGGAAAAAGAAGAACCCATCTGCAGTGGGTGGCCATGTCCTCCATCCCCACTTCATGTCCATCTGGAACCTCAGAATGTGACGTCATTTGGAAATTGGGTATTTGCAGGTGTAATTAAGGGAAGAATCCAGATGAGATCATACTGGATTAGGGTGGGCCACAAACCCAATCAGTGTGTCCTTATAAGAGAAAAAAGGACACACAGACACAGAAGTGGGCCATGTGAAGATGGACTGAGGCAGATAGGACTCACGCTAGGATAGGCTAAGATAGGACTAACGCTGCCACAGCCAAGGCAGGCCTGGGACCACCAGAAGCTGGAAGAGAGCCTGGATTCACTCCTTAGAGTGAGTGTGGCTCTGCCAACACTTTGATTTCAGATTTCTAGCCTCTGGAACTATGAGAGAATAAACCTCTGTTGTTTTAAGCCACTCAGTTTGTGGTTAACTTGTTATAGCAGCCACAGGAAATGCATACAACACCTTACAATGAATAGCGTTAGAGAAAAGCCTGGTTCCGTTTGGCAACATCTCCCCAAAAACAGTCTGAAGGATTTTAGGTGGTACTTGAACAGGGTGCGTCCAGTACCGCTGACCCTGCAGATTGAGAAAGTCAGCCCCTTTTTGATTCTTTTTCAATCCCAATTAAATCAAAGACACCTCAGGGTGGTGCTACCGTGGGCACAGCCTCTCTCCAATGTGCTGATCTCCCTTTTTGACAGAGAGAACAGGCTTGACAGAGAGAACAGAGAGAGGCTTCAGCAGGCATAGGTGGTACTGTTGTGGCTGTTCGCTTGCGAGATGTGAAGGAATTCATGAGTCAGATAGAAATACAGGAGATTTATTAAAGTAAGGGGAGAGTCGGCTGGGCAGAGTCTGCTGGAAACGACTGCTCCCGAGTCTTTGTTTCATCTTGAGTTTTATATTTTCTAGTCAGGATGTAAATTTCTTAAGCCTGTAGTGGAATTTTCTAGTGAGTTCGGCTTTGTCAGTTGGGGTAGGGAGAGGTGCACATGGTACGTAAATTTAAGTTGGAGTCAGAAGTGGATCCCACACAGATGCAAAGCCTTTCCCAAGTCACAGGGCCAGCACTGGGCTGAAGTAAATAGAAACCTTAAAACTGGTCTGCAGAGTAAACGTGTAGGAAGCAGAATCATTAACAGTTGGTGGAAAGGAGGCCGCAGAAAGGAAGCAAAGGAAAGAGAGAAAAAAAGCTTTCAAAAAGTCCCAAGCTAAATTACACTTGTTAAATCAAATTATACCAGAGTCAAACCTCAAAATAGAAGATTTCGTGCCACCATTACAATCCCTCTGTCTGAACAGGTATTTCTTTGTTTTTGTCGTATTTATTTATAAAAACAATACTAGTTTTCCACTTAAAACCGTATTATGGTGTTTCCTTTAAAATAAATGTATATATAGTATAACAATGTTCATAGCAACAGCCAAAAGGTGGAAACAACCCAACAGCCTATCGACAGATGAATGATAAACAGAGCGTGGTACAGAACTGCAATGGAATATTATTCAGCCATAAAAAGAAAGGAAATTCTGATACATGCCACAACATGGATGAACCTTAAAAATCAACAAGCTAAGTAAAATGAGCCAGACACAAAAGGCCAAATATTATACGATTTCACTTATATGAGGTATCTAGAATAGGTAAATTCATAAAGACAGAAAGTAGAACAGGGCCACTAAAAAAATAGAAAACACTACAAGAATAGAAAGTAGGGAGAAGGGAATGGGGAGTTGTTTAATGGGTAGAGTTTCTATTTGAGATGATGAAAAAATTGTGGAATTGACAGTGGTGATGATTATGCACCATTGCAAATGTATGTAATGCCACTGAATGATACACTTACAAATGGCTAAAATGGTAAATTTTGTTATATATTTTACCACAATAAAAGCTGTTTTTAAAAAATTGCTACAAAAATGTATATAAATAAAAAAGCAAGTTGACTGAAAGAAATATATTAAGCATATGACAATACAGGTAGAAGGCAGGCCCAGTGAGACAATCTGAAAAGAGAACACCATGGAGAGAAAACCCTTGCTCCTTGTTTTTATCTCTAGTTGCTCCCAGCAGTACCTGGTTTCCAAACAGGTGTCCTGCTTCTCACTTCAGCTTCCCACAAACACCTGTTCCTCCAGGAGGCGTGCCCCCACTATCCCCGCCTAGAAACCTGGCCCTTCTGAGATCAAGCACTGGTTGCCTGGATGGTTCTTCAGGCACCTACTTGTATTCATCATCCAACTTTGGTTCACTTGTCTGTACTATTAAATGTATTACTATTTTAACTTGAAAAGAAACACCTGTTGAAAAATAAATTCAGTAACAATGAAGCATGTAAAGCTAAAAGTGAGAGAGATAACCTGTCCGTCCCCTGTTCCCCTCCCCACTCCTATTATTCAGGGCAAAGGTCACCAACTCAAAAGCTGTGCAATTCCTGGAACAGCGTTACCAGGGGAGCAGTTGCTGCTCAGCCCTTCTGATCTCTGCTGGGCAGAACGAGGGCCTGGTGTTGAGAGCATCTGTTTTTTTTAAGAGAAGCTAGACGATCAGACTTTTATATACAATTTCCAGAATTTTATATAAATAATATTTTAAAATCAAACTAATAGTTTTTAAGTGTTTTTAAATCGAGTCCAATTTTGATCATTATTTTAAATCAAATCAAACAAAATACGTTAGGTGCACTGTCTACCCATCAGGCTATAACCAGCCTAGGAGTCGAGAAAGGGATCCAGTCTGTACCCACACCCCAGGATGTGTCATAGTGAGGATGGTTACATTTAACAAGTTGCAGGAAGGCAGAGTCACCCTTTATAATGAGCCCAGCCCCAGCTGAGGGGATTCTATAATATTAGGAGCTGAACATACATTTGAGAATTTTAGTACATACAATATTTCCTGAATACTATTTACAACACTTTCAAATTGTGTTTTAGGTCAGAGTATAAGGCTTGTTTTGCAAATTTTACACTCTACAGTTTAACAGGTAAATTAATCCTAGCATCTAGAAGCTGCATCAAAATAGGAGGGGTTCAAATGTGATCAATTTTAAGCATATAATTCTTTTATATTTTGAAATGGACCTTATTTCCAGCCACGAAGTCAATTTTGTAACATACTTGTTAATCTCGCTACTCCACACGGATGCTCGCGTTTAAGTTGAAATTCAAGTTTGTTAGTCCTTATACCACAGGACTATGTTCATGTCTAATGACCACTGTGTAGACACAAGGTAGGGACATCCACAAACTGAGGACAGCATGGCGCGGCAGAGGAAACACAGAACGCACAGGGCCAGAGGGTCTGAATACATGACTCAACTAAGCCACTTTCTCGTTCTGTGACGTTCGACATGTTCCTACTTCTCTGAGCATCAGTCTCTTCATCTGTAAAAATGGGACAATGATAATAGTGCCCAATTTACCTCCCATAGATATCATGAGGGCACTGTGAACAATAGTTTACAAAGCATTCTGTAAGCTCTACAGTGCTGGACAAGCATGTTTTGTTATTCTCAGCTGTCAGAATGGAATTGGAAGCAATAAACATTGTTTACTGTTTAATGCTAATTAGAGCCTTTCCCTAAGATTATAAAAATGTGCATAAATAACAAAATATAACATTGAGTGCTCCCATGTTAATTAGAAACAGTGTGAGATTTAGGTTTTTAACAACTCAGATATAAAGATATCAACGCTAATCTAATAGAATGCTAAAAAATTTACTGGTATAATATAAACTTCACTGATAAGAAAGCCACCGTAACTATCAGTGTTACTAAAATTAAGAATAACCAATAAAAATTGTAATTATGTTAAAAAATAAACCGTTGGGTAAACCTACCTTCCAATTTGCCAGTTTTTTAAACTCTATAATTTTTATAACTGCTCCCATGAGAATACCTAGAAGAGAAAATGTAAAGTTTAACATAAATTTAAGGTATGAGAAAGATTATGCAGGCTTATAATTCTAGAGAAACTGAATATTATTATGTCTCTAAATAGTTTTTAAGGATTTCTGTAAGTTTTATGTCTGAAAACATAAGAATGGAAATCAGTATGAAGTTTTGAGTCACATAGGTTTCTGAACACTTGCATCTCAGGCAAACATACTATAATGAAGTCTACAAAAATCTGGGGGGGAAGAAAAAGCTATACAAAATAAGGCCTGAGGATAGTCTGCCTGACACAGAAGATTTAACACCTGCCAATTTTGGTCCATCCACCCATTTTCAAGGTGAAATGGGTGAAAGCTAACAAGCTGAGTTTGCTCCTTAATCCTCCCATTTTCAAAAAGAATCCAAGATCACTTTCTTAGACTCAGATGGCAGCTCTATGTAGAGTATTTAGTTAGAGATTAAAACCCCACTGCTGAAAATAACCTAAAATAAAAATGCTGTGAAATTCCTGGAACAAAATAGACCATCTAAGTTCAGGCATGTTTCCATAAAGCTGACAGGCTCATTACTCTCTCATAAAGAACCTACCAAAAATAATTCTCAAAGAAGCATCATGGGGACAATTTATGATTGCTCTGTTACTCACTAGATAAATGATTCTGAACCCCGTGGCTCATCAGAATTGTCAGGGGAGTTTTATATAAAATAAAGACACCAGAGCAGAACTCCAGACCTACTAAATCAGAGTCTCTGGTAGGGGTGACACAAAGCTAGCCTGAAGACCACTGTCACAGACACATAGGACAAGACGCCCTTTTCCCCTGCAGAGGAAGGAGCTTTTACCCCACCCACTATAGAACGCTGAAGAAACACATCTTCTTGGGCAGGGCGATGAGACAATACTAGAACATAGAAGTTTATCAGCATAACCCTGACTGCCATGGGGAAGGAGGGGTTTGAGGTGAAGAGAGGAGGTAAGTAATTTTAACTTTATAAACCTCTATACTATTTCAACTGTTATAGATTATTGTACATGGATGTTCATAAGAGCCCAAAGGTGGAAACAACCCAAACGTGCATCAACTGATGGATGAACAAAATGTGGTGTATCCATACAATGGAATATTATCCAGCAATAAAAAGAAATGAAGCACTGATACATGCTGCAATGTGGATGAATCTTGAAAACATGCCAAGTGAAAGAAGCCAGACATAGTTTATGATCCATTTATATGAAATATCCAGACTAGGCAAATCTATAGAGACAGAAATAGTCGCCCAGGGCTGAGAAGTAGGGCTTTGGGGATGATAGCTAAAGGGTATGGGGTTTCTTTTTGGAGTAATAAAAATGTTCTAAAGTCGATTGTTGTGATGGTTGTACAATTCTTTGAATATACTAAGAACTACTGAATTGTACATTTAAAATGGGTAACTTGTATGGTATGTGAGTTATATCTCAATAAAACTCTTATCAAAAAAATGGCTACAGATTGTATGATCTCATTTATATGAAATGTCCAGAACAGCCAAACCTATAGAGACAGGAAGTGGGTTAGTAGTTGCCAGAGGAAGGGGGAAGGGGAAATGGGAAGTGACTGCGAATGGGTAGAAGGTTTCTTTTTGGAGTGATGGAATGTTCTGAAATTAGACAGTGGTGGTAGGTGCACAACCCTGTGAATATAAATAAAAAGCAGAGAATTGTATACTTTGAAGTATACTTTGAATTGTGAAGTTTATGGTATGTGAATTATATTTTAATTTTTTTAAGTCACAGTTCCGTTCACTATTCCCCCAACGATGGCTGTCTCCAACTGGTTGCTGTTAACAGTCGTGCTGCAATGAACAAGCCTGTGCATGCCCCTTTGTGTTTCCTGAAGGCAGATCCAGAGACAGTGAATGGTATGTGCATTTTCATCCCTGAAAATGTTGCCGAACGGTCCTCCAAAGTGGCTCTACCACTTTACCCCAAGCAATCCCCACATCCTCACCAACCCCGATAATCACTGGACTGCAACATTTCTGCCAATAGGGTGGGCAAGAAATTGTACTTCGTAGTCAATCTGCCTTTAGTAATTATTCCTGATTTACAAGGAAAGCTGAGGCTCTTTGCATGGTTTCGGATTTCATTTTTAGAGCTAGTGGTTTTCTGCTCTACTAAAACCTCAACTCTTTCCCCTTGTAAATGTATACCAGACTTTAACATTATGATTAACACTGATAATTACATATGAAGCAGCTACATTTGAAAATCAGTAATTACTCTATTGCCTATATTATTTATGAGGCCCTAGAAAGCTTTGTAAAATATGATGTGATATTATTATTACTACTATTACTATTATTACTTGAGTAATCCTTTTGAGATGTCCTAGGAGTAAACTATGGTGCAGCATTAAATTGGCAAACTACTCCTGTACCTTTTTTTTTAAAACTTTTATTTATTTAAGTGTGTTTTTCCAGGACCCATCAGCTCCAAGTCAAATAGTTGTTTCAATCTAGTTGTGGAGGGCGCAGCTCACAGTGGCCTATGTGGGGATCGAACTGGAAACCTTGTTAAGAGCACCGCGCTCTGACCAACTGAGCTAACGGGCCGACCCCCTCCTATACCTGTGAGATTGAGGTTCAACCTTAGGAGAAATTAATTTACACTACACAACTGGCCACCAGATGGAAATAATGCCCTCGATACAATTTTGCACATTCCTATCAGTAAAAAGAATTGGAGCATGACCCTTCAAGATACAAATGTATTTTTCTTCTTATAAAAAAGTGCTACCATATCAATACATTTTTAAATATACACAAAAAACAGAGATTGTAAAAAAGTGAGATTAAAATTAAATCGATATATAAATTTTACTACCCTGTTTCCCTGAAAATAAGACCTAGCCAGACAATCAGCTCTAATGCGTCTTTTGGAGCAAAAATTAATATAAGACCTGGTATTATATTATGTTATGTCATATTATATTATATAAGACCCGGTCTTATAGTAAAATTAAAAAAGATTTCCCCCCCTTTTTCTGCCTCCCCCCCACTCCGGTTCAAGCCGCTGTTTCTTGGTCTAGTTGTGTAGGACACAGCTCCCTGGCTCATGCTGGTGTTATGAGCCTTGCCCCCCCCCCCCCCCCCCCCCCCCCCCCGTCGCTCACGATGGTGCTCTGGCAGCACAGGATAGCCCACAGCAGCCCAGCTCCAGGGAGAGCCGTTGTTCACAATCTTAGCTGTAGGGGGCGCAGCTCACTGGCCCATGTGGGAATTGAACAGAAGACCTCCGCGTTAGGAGCAAGGCGCTCCAACTGCCTGAGCCACCGGGCAGACCCAAATGATTTTTTTTTGAAAATTATTTAAAATATTGTTAGCGTGTTTTGTCAGCTGTAATTATAGAATCAAGTTATACTATAATAAGGTAATTTTGAAAATCCAGTCCTTGGTTTCTGCTACTTGTACACTTAAAGTAGGTACTACTCCAGAGACTAAAAGAAGACCTGCCAGTAAGGTGGAATCAGTACCTCAGGATTGTCTATTTGTTTTTCTGGGGGAAAGGCTGTATATATGTTTTGTTTTTAAAGTAGTTACTTTTTCAGAGGAATGATATTCCCTACTACTCCGCAGAGAACATTTATGTGGTGAAAGGGGAAATTTATAGGAATCAGCCCAAATGCAGTAAGCTTCAGAATGCAATTCTTTAACAACATTTTATCTTTTAAAATTTAGACTACCTCACTATTCTGGCATATCTGGAGGATTTAAGGATAAAATACAGCTTAAAGATAACAAAATGCTGAGCCAAGAGAAGATGACCATAAAACTAGGCAAGTCAAAGCAAGACTCCAGGGAAAAGCAGGAAGCTATTACACACAGAGCACAGTGAGCTAATGGCAGCAAAACAGCAACAAGACGTTCCAAGAATAAATTGTCACCTCTGATCCGTATTTCCAGAAACGTGGAGGCTAAAAGTCTGTGCTAGCACTCTTCTTTGAAATGTGACAGCCTGGAAAATCCTTAGAGTCTAATGCAATCATTTTGTCAATTTGACAAGCACTTTTGGCCTCAGTCTCTAAGACAGCTACTCTAATACCAACATGTGTATGCCTGCTTCTTCTCTAATAAATCAAAACACCGAAGATTCAGGGAGAGTTACCCATGGGACATTTTAAGCCGCATCACCGTTAGACTCTGATAGTCTAAAACGTAATGAAAGCTGTTACAGTTAAAGTTAGGAGTCTTCCTTAAAGCTTTCTGTAAAATTTTTTTAGAACTTAAGTCCAAGTAGAATATAATTACTGTATCTTCTTTTTCCAGAATTATCTTTAGTCAATAATAACTCAGGGACTGAGTGATTTGTCATCAATTTCCACTCAAAACCCCCACAGACAAAAAAAGCACTATACAAAACAAATATATATCCTTTAGTCAAAACAAGAAAGAATTCATATAACTAAAAGCTCAAACATAGTTAAGAAGGTTATAGCAGAGGGGGCACTTTTGTGTATCCTATTCACTCAACGATCCAATCAAATCTAGTTCTAAGTTAAAATGCGGTTTTTCTAACTATCAGAAATATTCAGGCTAAACCTTAGCATTTGGAAAGTCAAATTTCCAGCCCTTACTTAACCCCATTCTGGTCTTTCCTTGCTCTAAAATAAAGTACGATTGTGGAAAAAAAAAAAATCTACTCCTGTTTTTTGTTAGATACAACAGAGGATAGTGGGCAATACAATTACTTTATTTTCTTTTCTAATAAATTTCAGCCTAAAATATATAAACAGTGTGAATCAGCACTATATGGCCAATGAAAATAAAGAGGTAAACTTAATACATGGAAAGAACACAAAAATGATATAAACTGAAACCAAGTCATCTAATCTGTATACGTCTACAAACGGTTTGGAAGAGAATGAAGCATGATAAAAATAGTTGAAGTTGTCGGTGAAAAGGATTTTTCTTTTTATACATAGCTGTTTAACTGTGCAAAACATTTATTATTTAAAAAGGGACTCAAACGACAGAATTTCACAAAGTATGGAAAGCTTTGAACAAGGGCCAAAGAAATATCTTTAGAGCTTCATATTGACAGCTATGTTTTTATAAAGAATGAAAAAAGTCTCAAGATTCATTTGAAAATACAATAAAATAGAAGGCAGAAAATGTGCTTTACAGTGCATAGTCCTTTTCTGTACCAACAATTTCTTAGGAATTCTGCTTAACTATCACACAAAAGGCCAATAATGTTTCTAAATGACTGCAGACTAAAAAGTAACTTCTGGCTGGAAGAGGTAGGCTAGGAAAATTTATCCCTGAAAGAATGAAAACCCCATTTTCTCTGGCAGCTTCATCTGGATTCTTTTTTATTTGGCACAAAAGTTAGAAATTCTTGAAATAATGGATATCTCAATATTTTGTTACACTTTGCTCCAGGAGGAGAAAAGTTCTCCTTCAATTTACATAGCTTTATGGAATACAGAACTATTTTGATAGCTTTGTCAGCTTTTCTAAATTCTAACCAAATGTCCTCTAATATAATAAAAACTACTTTCTGGACCCCAGCACCCTCCCTGGAAATGCTCTTAGTGTTCCAATCACCTGAGTTAGCAAATAATTATTGAAAGCAAGACTTACTTTCCATCCCGCCCCCCCCAAGACCTGGTTGTATAGGCCACAGTCATTTCTGCAGCATCAGTGAAGAAATGAACCTTGTGGATGGAGAGCTTTGGCTGACCCCCAACACCATTCCACCCATGCCCCATTCTGGGGTGACCACGTGGTCAGAGTTAGCCTACAAGTTCCGGTGGAACCAGGGAGAAGAGGCCACCTTTCCCAATCTGATTGCTACTGTAAAGATAGGAAGCCTGAAGCTATCAAGGCTTACCCGTGAAGAAAGCCTGCCTGAGAGTGAAGCCAAAACAAAGAGAAGCACTGTTGAGAAATGGAGAAAAACTGAGTCCAGGAGACTCCCTCCAGCACAGTGTGAAGCAAGCACCGCCTGCAGTGTGTTTTGGTTCTCTGAGCCAATGGGTGTGCAAGTTCACCTGCACCAATTCATTTTCTGTGAGTCAGTTTCAATTGATTTTGTCCCTTGAATAGAAAAAGCCCCGTATCAGTTCAGATGTTTTTAGTTGCAAGTAAAAGAACACCTGACTAAAAATGGCTTAAACAACAGATGTTTATTATCTCATATAACAGGCAGCTCCGAGATAGGTAGCTTCAGAGCTATCAATTCAAGGAAACAAATACGTAGTCAAGAATCTTGGCTTTCCCATCTATCCCTTTGGCAATTCTTAGCATGCTGGCTTTTGTCTTTGAGCCACTATCACAAGATGGCTGCCAGTGCTCCAGGCATCACATCCTCCATACAACAACATCAAAGGAAGGGAAAATTATTCTTATTATCAGAGAGGAAAAAATTTTCCCAAACTCACCACCAAGCATACTTCCCTTTGGTCTCACTGGACAGAACTGGATTTTGCACTGCCTTGCTGCCTCTACTCCTCTCAACCAATCTTTGGCAAAGGAGAATCATGACGGTGAAGAACCAGTCTTGACTTGGAGGGGCCCAACTTCCTTGAGTGCACTGTGGCAAAATAAGGGTTCTATTTTCAAAGAAGAAGGAAGGAAATGGCCTTTGGGTAGGTAACCAACAATGTCTGTGGTTAAGTCTTAATATAAGCACTGGTGGTCATTCACCTCAGTTACCCATATATTCAAGAGACAGGGAAGAACCTGACATTCCAAACCAAGTGATAAGTACCATCATTTTAATTTCCATGTGCACAATACCTAAATACACACTAACTATTGTTCTTATTCTTACGACACTATGAAAACTGACTGGAAAACTGTAAATTCCTTAGAATGATTTTTTAAGTCTTTTATGAATGTCCCAGGATAACAGGTATTAGCTATGTAGGTTATTTTCAACAGGCTTAATGTCAGGAAAGGAATGTTAATGAATGGTCCTTCCATTCTCAGAGCTCTAGGCCTATCTTGTTAGCTAAGGTTGTCAGAATCTGCCCGGACGTGCAGCTGAAGAGCCTGCTAAATAAAGAACAGGAACCCTTTGAGTGAAACTGGTTTCCTACTCTTTACTGAAGATCAGTGCTATCTAGTGGCGTGTCTTCCTTAAAATATGGTGTCACCTGGGGGTCATGAGGCTTCAATGTGAAAGCTCATAGGCCAGAGCCTGGCACTCAGGAGTACTGTGCTGTCCAGGGACCACATGCGAGGGGCTGAACCAGAGTAGAAGGGATGCAGGTGGTGACGGGAAGGAGAATGAACAGAGCCTGAGCAGTCATTTCTAAAGCTAACCTAAACCACAGCTATATTGTAAAAGAATTACCAAATATACTAAACAAGAGCTACAAAGCAAAGAAAATTAACTTACATAGCATCGATAGTGATAAAGAAAAATGAAACATCATCAGTAGGCAAATGGAAACTCGTAAAAGAAAGTGCAATGTAATAAGCTGATGAAAGCTTTCGCTGACCTCGGTGAAACCTTATTTACTCTGCCTTAAGCATCCCCACCCATATGTTCGTCTTGATCTTAATACTTAACTAAAAAATAAGGCCTCTGCTTCTTCCTTCACTAACCACTTCAAGGAACTTGCAATGTGTATTCACACCTGTTATTACACTGATTCATTCCCTCTAAATAGAGGCTAATTATCTTAAGAGTTAATTGCCACAGGAAACGAGAGAAGTATGAGGTGGAATGGAAAGCTCCCTGAAGACTTCAGATCTGACTCTGACACTGAAGTGAGAGCCCCTTTTGGCTGTAAAATTCAGTGACTCTATGAATTAAGTGTCAGTTGCTTGCCTTAGTTCAGGTGGATGTCAGCACAGCCCAGTAGCACAGGTCAGTTTGCCCCAAGGGTAGTTCTAGAAGTAGAAAAGGCCTTCGAGCTGTATAGAGAGGCTTCTATGTGACCTTTATGAGGCCATCACCCCTCTCTGAGCCAGTGCCCTCATCTGTAAAATGGGATCATAACACCCTCATGGCAGGTTGCAGTGAGCATTAAATGAGATCAGGTATGTACCACATTTCTTGTGGTTCCTGGCAATAGGGAGGCACTAAAAAAAAATAGTTATTGCTGTTAGTGCTACTGCTTTTATCATTGAGTCACCATTAAGCACTTACCTAGAGAAACAACAGCAACACTCTCTGGCAAGAAATGTAATCTGTAGCGGATCAGTAAATGCACCAATATGATGCAGATAGCTGTGGGAAAAAGAAGACATTGTTAAAACAGCACATTTTAAAATGATAAACACTAGTGGAAAGCAATGGTTACTTCTGGAGGGCTGCCAAGGAAATGGACAACTGTCAATGACACAGTAAGCTTCAGTGGTATTTTCAATCTCTTATTTCTTAACGTGGAGGTAGACCCACAGTGTTTATAACATTTTCTCCACACTTCCTTGCATGCCTGAACTACTTCATTTTTCAGTGGTTACTGAAAGAGCATCAGATATCTAATTTTTTCTAAGTCGTTAAACCTTATACAACCATTTAAAATTATTCAAATTTCCCTGATTCTGAGAAATGGTCCTCGACTTTTTTTGAAGTAATCATCAATTGGAAAACTCTAAACGGTGAGGAGAAAGTCAGTGAAATCAATCACTTGCTTGTATGTATAAATGCAACAGAATATGTTGACACAAAGTATTGTGCCACCATGCAACTGGCTCTCTTTTAGCATAGAAGAAAGTGAGGGTGTTTTATGAATAGAACAAAGTAAATGCTTTGGTTTGGTACTACGATGAACATCAGATACCTAAAGAACTATTTTCTAGCTGGGTACTGAGCTCCCACTGGCTGAGGGCTCCCAGCCCTCAGCACCCAGCACTTCCAAATGCTGGCTCATCTGACCCCCAACACCCTTCTTAACTAGCTATTACCATTATGTCCTCTGATTCTAGATGAGAAAACTGAAGCTTAGAGGTCACATCACTGGCAGGTACTGGGAGGATGGAGCCAGATTCCAATCCTGTGCCCTCCCGGCTGCCTTCATTCCTCAGTCACCAAAATAACATCTGACTTTCCCCACAGAGGTGTTGTCATGAAAGACAGGAGAAAGACAGGAAACAAAGGGATGTCAAACTATTTGAAAGGAGTATTACTGAACCGAAAAAAAAAATATATATATATATACACTTTCACATTAATTCCAAAATCTCATTTCATGGCCCAAGTGTTAGTGTGCATGTCTCTTTCTTTTATTAGGCACCTACAAGGTATACCATCTCATCAAGCACAGCATTATCTCAATAATACTAACACTAATTTTGATTTTTTTTTTTTTGTATAAAAAGCAATCTTTAAACAATCTGCATTGCTGTTAACTGGCCACCCTCGGAGACGCATTGACAAATTAGATATCGTTAGTCCCACCAAAAAGCACCAGGTGTCCAGAGAAAGGAAACAGTCATAAATATAGACATTTTGTCCTCCTTTCGTTCTGTGCTTAAACGATCAATCTGTGGTGTTCTTTTATTATAAATATTGAACCTAGTTAGAAAAATCCTATATTAAATACTAAGAGCAAGAAAAAAGTCCCACTGCTTGACCAACGAGCATGACTACTGTCTAACAACGCAGGCACACAAGCACGTAAGTAGTTTCTGCTCTTTCTTTGCACCAAGCTGGATGAAAGAATTAATTTAAAAACTTTATTCTCATAAATCAAACAACCATTTGCACCTTTTAGAGTAAAGGGGAAAACTGTCTAGCAACAGAGAGAGCTAAATATAGGGCTCAGGAAATGGTCTTCAGCCATTAAAAAGAATCAGGACTGAAAAAAAACAGCCCACAGAATGGGAGAAAATATTTGAAAGTCATGTATCTGATAAGGGTCTAGAATCCAGAATATGTAAAGAATACTTATAACTCAACAACAAGAAGAAAAACAACACAATTTAAAAATGAGCAAAAGACCTGAATAGGCATTTCTCCAAAGATAAATAAATGACTAATAAGCACATGAAAAGATGCTCAACATCATTAGTCATTAGAAAAATGCAAATCAAAACCACAATGAAACATAACTTCACACCCATAAGATGGCTATAATTAAAAAACAAAACAAAATGGAAAGGAAGTGTTGGTAAGGATGTAAAGCTACTGGAACCCTTGGGCATGGCTGGTGGGAATGTAAAATGGTGCAGCCTCTGTAGACAAGTTTGGCAGTTCTTGAGAAAGTTACACGAAGTACCCATTTAACCCAGCAACTGCACTCCTAGGTATACATCCAGGAGAAATAAAAACATATCCACACAAAAACATGTACACAAATGTTCATAGCAACACTACTTAACAATAGTCAAAAGGTCAAAACAACACAAATGTCCATCACCTGATGAGTGGATAAACATGGTGTGGTATATCCATACAATGGAACATTATTCAGTCATACAAAGGAATATAATTCTAACACATGCTATAACATGGATGAACCCGGAAGACACGACGCTAAGTGAAAGAAGCCGGACATAAAGATCAGATACTGTATGATTCTATTTGTATGACATATTCTAAGTAGGCAAATTCCTAGAGACAGAAAGCAGAACTGTGTTTAGCAGAGACTGGTGGAGAATGACTGCCTTGAAGGGGTACTGGGTTTCCTTCTGCAGATGAAAATGTTTCAGGACTAGATAATGGTGATGGTTGCACAACATTGTGAATATACTAAATGCCAATGAATTGTACACTTTAAAGTGGTAAATTTTATGTTATGATTATTTCACCACACATACATCCTGTAAAAAGAAAAAAAAAAGGATGAGGTAGATAAAAAACACTAATATGGAAAGATCTCCAAGACTTTCTGTGAGATGAAAAAGTAAGCTATATGTCCCCATGTATTTTATAACAAACAACCTCCAAACTACATGTGCCTGTACGTGTACATGTGCTTATGAATGTACAAATGTATACATACAAACACAAGTACATGTTTTCAAGTACACTTGGAAAAAAACAGAGCAAGAAGGGACAAAAACTTTTATGTGGCATGGAGGGTACGCATACCACAAGGTAATGTGCTTCCAATTTTTCATGCCTGAAATAATAATTATGGAAACTATATTAAAACAGACATGCCAACTTTAAATAACTCCAATAAAGTTAATGACCCATAAAATGTATGTGCCAAATGATGCTGCTAATTGCTAACTCTAGCGCAAGTTAATAACAGTGACTCACTATTGTTTCGGCAAAGTCAAAGATCAGCAAGGGTTAAGTATAAGTGGACCGATTTCAAGCCTCTAAAAGTCAAAAGTAAGAGTTTTGGTCTCCCTTCTCAACAAGGAGGAACACACTGTAATCCTTCAGCAGGCTTATGGGACACAAAAGTGACAATTTCATTTGACTTGACTAACATAGTAAACAAATGTGGCAAAGGGGTTCCACGTTGGTAGTTTCTGAAGTCTAGAATAAACTACGGACTCATTTCCCTCAGTTCACTAGAGTTCATGTATTTAGTGAGTTAGCAAGTTACCTATGAATAGTAGGTAACAGTACTTCATCAGATTTACATCTAATCAGGACTAAATATACAAGAAACATAGTATCTTGATGATATACAAGAAAAGAGGGGAAAATGCCTTCAAATTTACTTAAAAAGAAGCATTCCATTATGCTAACACGTTTGACCTACACCTAAAAAGTGGAGATACCAACTCACAAACTGCCAAGAGTCTGACTAGGTGAAAATGGAACCCATCTGACATTAGTGGGACCCTAGAGTCTAGGTTTATGATCTGTTTGAAGAGAAGACAATCCAAGAGAAATATACAGCACTATTAAATACAGTTCAGTCCTTTCTGGCCCCAAACATGTATTAACACTAGGCAGGATTTGGCCTGGATGAAAAAGCACATTATAAAAACCTGTTTTGTGGTCTCTGGCACAAAACAATCTTAAGTGCTCCACACCCTGAAAATTACTTTGAAAGTCTTATTTATGCTTTTTACCCTCCCATGAAAAGAGTGATTACAAAAGTTTTTTCCAGGCCTGCCTTTTATATTCTCTAATATACGAAGCTGACAACAATGTAAACAGACTAATAGTACTCCTTTAGGATTAAAGAACTAAAAATTTCCTGATCAAAAAAAGAACTGCTTTTCTTCCTTTTATTCAACTACTATAACAAAAGAAATCAAGAATCCTTGATTGTTGAAGTAATCCCTAGAAATAGATTTTTAACTACATTTACAGGGTAAAAAATTACCTGGGCATATTAAATCTATATGGGACATTGTACACTTGTGCAAGGCTGGTGGGAACGTAAAATGGTGCATCCTCTGTGGAAAAGTTTGGCAGTTCCTGAGAAAGTTACACAGAGTACCCATGTAACCCAGCAATTGTACTCCTACGTATATATCCAGGAGAAATAAAAACATATCCACACAAAAACGTGTACACAAATGTTCATAGCTACGCTACTTACAATAGCCAAAAGGTGGAAACAACACAAATGTCCATCAACTGATGAATGGATAAATATGTGGTATGTCCAATGGAATATTATTATTCAGCCACACAAAGGAATACAATTCTAACATGCTACAACGTGGATGAACTCACAACATATGATGCTACGTGAAAGAAGCCAGATATAGTAGTTTGTATTTTTTTTCAAATCTATGAGACAAGGATGAGTTCTAGGACTTTAAATAAAATTACATCATTACAATTATTTGACTATTTAACAGAGGCTGAATATAAATGTGAAAGTGACACTTTTCCCTCAAAAAACAGTCCTAATAGAGGAATCCTCTGCATCTTTCAATCCAGTTGCACCATCCACTCTTCTAAGATTTAACTTGAAATATGACTGAGTATCATTAGAGTATCATTAAAGATAAACGTGCCAAATTCACTTTTCGAACAAGAGTTTGGACTTGAGTCAAATTCTGAGCTACTTCTCCTGTAATCAGTTAATCCAAAGTGCTTGTGCAGTTTCAAATGGACTTATTGTTTAACACAGTTGTCTATTGTCTACAGTGTCTGGGAGGCACTGAAGTTATTGCCTTTTATCTAAACTTCTTGATTGATGTCTGGTAAACTGGATATTAGTCTCCCAATCCCAGGTATGTCAATTGCTTAACCTCTTGGGGCCTAAATTTCCTCCCCTGCTACAGGTTGAACCAAATGAGATTTTAAGTTTGAGAGAGTGAATCTGTTTAAAGGAAAATATTACATAAGTTAATATCAGCACTGGTGGTATACAGATTTGGCAAAAGTCATGACCATCATTAATGGAATGACAGAGGTAAACAACAGTGTGCTAGGGCAAGGGTGTCTGATCTTTTACTGAGCTGCAAAAACATTTCAATAAAAATTTATATGGAAACTTAATAGATAAAATGCTGCTCTAGTCAGTCAGATGTCCTCCCATTTGACTCCCCCTCCCTTCTGCTACCAATACACACACACGCACATGCACCGAGTTTGAAATCCACTAAATTAGAAGATGTTTGAGTTTCTTTCTAGGTCAAAAGTTCTTTAATTCTCTCTTTCAAAGGACATCTAAGATATGACATAAAGGACTCTTCAGAATTGCTAAGCTTTATGATTTTATAAAGAAAAAGGAGTACCCTGTTATATAATGCTATGAACTGATCACTGTCCCTCAGTGTTTGAAGTGAAATCCCAAATGAAGGACTTGACAAAGTGAATGGTCGTTTAAACTGGGTTAGGCACACAGACAGCACACACAGACACTCAAGATGGCAGACGATGGTGTTTCTGCATTCACCTAGGACGAGGAGGCTGAAGAAAATGGTCATGCCACTTGACTGTTCCTCCTGCTGAGCCTGCTCCCCTGTCTGCACAGGGAGGATGGGCTTGGCAGGGGTCGGGAGCACCAGTTTTGTAGTGACAACCAGGGTAGTGTGGAGAGTGACATTGAAACCTTCATGAGTTGTGTTGGGGAACCTGTTGGGGGACATAAAAAGCAGAATTAAATAAAGGAAAAGGGGCCCATAAGTATCAACACACAAAGTCAGAAAGAGAACTTGGCTTTATGGAAGTTACAGGTTTTGCACCCAACAGGCAGGCCTTGGAGAGAAACGGATGTAAAACCTTTCTGCCTGCTGCCGCAGGATGGTACCAGTGCCCTCAGGTGTCCTGAACACAGCCATTTAAGAGGACAGAACGGGGGTATCAGGGCCAGTGTAGAAACCAATGATGCCTGCTCTTTGGCGCGTCGTGGGGGGTTTAAATGGAGACAAACTGGAGCCTCATCACTTCCAATGTCCAAAATTACCGGCGCCTTTATTTCTCCAGTTTACATTCTTTGCCTTGGATTACATCCACATGTTGAAGAAACCACCTGACTTTGCCCAATTATTGATCTGGTTGGAATGTCCTACTTTACAAAATCCTCCGATTTCAGAAGGCTCAAGTGTAACCTCCTCTGCAGTACCCGACTCCACCCCACCGCTTATGTTTCTCACATTGTGTTGGGATTGAACACTAGTGCAATATTGATGTAATAATCATTGTAATTGACTATAACAGCTAATGTTTATTGAGGACTGCTTCATTCCAGGGGCTAGGGAACATAAAACCTCTTGTTTAATAGGCCTAACACGTCTGAGGTGGACACTCTTACTTTCCCTTTCATACCCATGAACAACAGAAACTCAGACAGGTTGCAAAACTTGGCCAATGTCTCAGTGAGTCTGGCAGAATCGAGCTTTGAGACCAAACTTGAAATCACTGGTCCCTACCACCTCTTTTGCTTTGTGCTGCTGAGGCCCAGTTTAGCGTGTGGGACAGAGCAGATGCTCAATAAATAAGGTGACTGAATGAAATGACCACCTTGCCAAGAGAGGTATCTGAAAAGTTGTCAAGTGAGAGAGTCAAATTTCAATTTCAAATTTCAATTTTCAAATTTCATTAACAGGGAGCCTTCCCTGTTAATTTTTACATACTCATTCCACAAACACAGATAGGGCATCTATAACATGCAACAGACTATGGCCAGTAGGTATGGAAATAGACTAAGAGTGATGCTTCCCCAGAAGTACCTGGGGGATACACACACCCCACCTCATCTCATCTCCTACGCCTAGCTCCCTTGCTCTCTACACTCCAGCCATCCTGCCTTACTGTTCCTCAAACGCATTAAGCCCTTTCTTGCTTCTGACCTCTTGCACTTGCTGTTCCCTCTCTTAACCCTAAAGTTGCAGCCCGCACATTTCTTCCTGAGTAGACACCCCTCCCCCACCCTCTAACACTATTTCATTTACTTGCGAACACTGACATCATCTTGTCTATTTATGGTCTTCTTTTCCCACTAGAATGGAAGTTCCCAGAGGGCTGATCGTCACCTGCCTCCTTCACTACTATGTGACCAGGGCCTAAAATAGAGTAGATGCCCAATAGTTGATGAATGAATGGAACTTAGTGGAGGAGACAGATGCGAAAAATGATCGTTACAGAGGAGGAGGCGACTGCCTAAGTAGGGGTGGGGGACTTCCTGGAGGAGGCGTTGGAACGCTCCGTAATCATCAGATGACCGAAAACCAGGAAAGTGAAATTTGGGTTGCGGTTTCCGCAAGACTGCTTTCTAGGCCTGCGCTGGGCGGCCGATCGCGAGCCCGAGGGTCCGACCTCAAGGAAGCCGCAGCGCGGGGCTGCGCCCAGGCCCGTCCCTCCCGCCCTCCTCGCAGGCGCCGGCACGGTCAGTCCTGGCCAACCGGCACACGGAGCTCCGCCTTCCTGGGCCAGAGGGCGGCCTGAGGCGCTAGCTGTCACCCGCCGGGGCCCAGCCCTGCCGCCTCCGCAGCCCTGGAAAAGCCCACTCACTCCTCTTCCGCCATCTTCTCCCCCATCCTGCGGAGCCTCCAAGACCACCGAGTTGGGAGCCGCAGGGCTAGCAGGGCCCGCCTGTCCTTGCTTCCGGCTTCCGCTGGAGGCGCGGGACGGTCGACGAGATGGGGGCGGGGCCTCGGCCGCGAGGATGGCCCTTCTGTCCCTTCGACTCTATAGCCTGAGGGTGGGGGGAGGCCCACGGCATGACCTTCCCAGGCCCTTAAAGACTAGAGTTCATCCAGGGCCTCTTTACCCTCTGGCCCCACGAGGTTTCTGCTTTTCCCCACGATAGGGCGGGGATGTTTTGAGGGAAGCTCTGTGAGTCACTGAGAGTCACCATGAGAGCAAGTGCTCGCCTCCCAGTGCCCAGTATTTCACCATGCTGAGCCTTGGGAAGGAAGTTTCAAGCTTCGCTGAGCCGAGGGACCCCACGGGTACACTTCCCAAGTCTGAGCCTCAATTTTCCTCAGCTGTAAAGAGGACTAACCACCTGGGCTTGGCGGGACTCTGCGATATCCTATCTGTAAACATTTACTGAGTTCTGATTATATGCCTATCGTTAAAATAGGTGGTGATAATGTAGTGATGTGTCATTGATTAATCTGTTCATTGAGTCAACGAATACTCATTAGATGCCTATATGTGCCGTGCAGTGGTCTGTGGAGTTGGGGATCCAGGAAGGAACAAGGTGAGGTCGAAGCAGTAGGGACCCGGTCAGGAGGGTTGGCACCCTGTTGTAAGGCCGTTGGATTTGACACTACCTCTGCTGCTACCTCCTTTCTGGGCCAAGTCATCATATCTCATAACGGCTATAAAGCTGTCTAAACGGTCTCTGTGACCCTGCCATTGTTCCTATGGTCTTCCACACAGCGGCCCCCATGATCCTTTAAAACTCTGGTCACTCCTCTGCTGAAAATCTCCGTTGGCTTCCAAACTTGATAAGAGAAATAAACCTTGGAGAACCTACAGGACTTAGACCTTCCCCCTTCACCTCTCCGAGGTGGAGTCCCTCTCACCCTCCTGCACACTTTCCACTATGGTCACAGTGGCTTTCTCAATGTGCCTGAAACACACTGAGAACGCTGCCACCTCTGCGCTTGCTGAACCTTTTGTCTAGAATATAGTCATGTGCTGCGTAATGACATTTCAGTCAATGACAGACCTCACGTATGACAGTGGTATACATACCATGTAGCCTAGGTGTGTAATACGCTATACCATTTCGGCTTGTGTAAGCGCACTCTGTGATGTTTGAAGAGTGATGAAATCGCCTAAGGATGCATTTCTCGAACTGTATCTCAGTCAATAAGCAGCGCATGGCTTACTCAGCTCTTAGGCTGCTCCTTGGCTCCCACCTTTCCCACTTTCGGGCTTTTTGTTTAACCCTTACCTTTGCCATTACACCTTCTATGGGGACAGAGTCCAGAGAGCAGTTTCCAGGCTCTCGGCCTCACGTGGAAAGGTGCTGGCTCGGGTAGTAGATGGCCATCAACTGTGACTAGTTGGCCATCGGCTGTTACCCGTTAGCCATTAGCCACTGATGTAACTGCCGTGGCTAAGCTAGCAAGCGCGAATTGCAGGTAGCAAGTGGGGTTGGCTGGCAGAGGAGCAGACAGAGAATTGCAGATCATGTGGCTCTTTCTTCCTGTGTCTCCAACCCAGCCGCCAGCGAGAATATAATGGTATGACTCCCCTATCTAGGGCTCCGTGGGTGTCCCATTTTGGCCGCACCATGTCCTGCGTTCTTGTGTGGGGAGCGGGACTAGAGACCCCGCATGACACCCTACATGACACCTTCCCTTCCTTGTTTAAAATCTATGTTCCCTTCCTTTCCCTGAGTTACTTTTCTTTGTAATATCTAATGTATTATATGAGTATGTTTTACTTACATATTTGTTTATTGTTCTCCCTCCAAGAGACTGTAAACTTGCAGAATGTAGAAATTTTTGTCTGTTTTCCTTCCCATGCCTAGAACAGCACCTGGCACATAGTAGGTACTCACTAATACATGATCACTGAATAAATAAAGAGGTTAGTTAACTCTAGATATGTTAGGAAACAGAAGGGTTTTGAAAAGTGCTACGACCTGACTTTTATTAGGACTCTTTTGGCTGCTTGTGGAGAGTTGGGGTGGGGCGGGCATGGGTAGGGGCAAGGAGAGAAGCCCACAGACCAGCTGAGAAGCCTTTCCAATAAAAACTGATGGCAGTTTGGATTAAGGTGATACCATGGAGACAGCAGGAATGGTTGAACTCTGGGTGCATATTGAAGGCAGGGTTTGCTGTTGGACTGTGGCATATAAAAGAGAGGAATCAAGGATGACGTCAAGCTTTTGGCCCTGGGCAGAGAAGAGATCTGTCTGGCTCAAACCCAGTGTCCTCTGCCACTCCAGGACCTCTTAGGACTGTTGTCAAAGCTAACAGAGTATGTGCTTAAGATCAGCCAAGGTTTATCGAGTCCTTCTGTGGGTGTGGTGCTGGGCTATTGTTTCCTTAATTCCTTACATTTCTTTGAGGCAGATAAATATCATAATCCATACACGGAAGCCCAGAGAAGTCAACCACTTGCCTGAAGTCACGCAGCCGGCAACTGTTGAGGCTGGGATTCAGGCACAGAGTCTGTGTTTTTAACTCGTACCCCCTGTTGCTCTCCACTGCCTTAATTTCTCTGGCTCTAAAATAGGACCAACAGCCTCTTCTCCCTTAGTACAGACAGCCTGGCGAAAATGAACTGGCCCAGGAGGATTGCGAGCTGGGCTCTCTCTGAGCCACACTATTGACTGAGGGCTTGAGGCTGCCACTTCTCTTGCAGCCCCAGAAAACCTCACCGAGCTGGAGTCGGAGCCCTCGTGGGCTGGGGGAAGGCCCCTTGCATCAGGGTGCAGGCTGTGGGCCAGTCAGGATGAAAGCAGGGCCCTGAATTCACCGATGGCTGCCCCATTTTATCTGCCGTCCCACTCACTGCCCTTGCCTGTTGTCAGATCCAGATCCATGCTTTGTGGCAATCATGAGCCTACTGCCAACCAGGAGGCTGCAGAACACCTGCTGTCAGGTCAATGGATAAATCCCAAGTCCTTCTCACCTATTCTTGGGAATGAATGTAAAGTCCATGGTCATTGCCCCAGGAAGACAAATAAAGCTATTTGACACGCAGTTCCTGGGCTCCTGTGCCCTGTCAGGCTGAGAAGGGACTGGCACAGGGCACAGCAGGCGCTGCTGCCAGGCAGTCCTGGCTCTCTACCCCAACTCAGGACCTGTGGGCTCTGTGACTCTGAGACCCCCACAGCACCTTCAGAGTCTCAGTGCCCCATCATAGTTTTGACAGAAGCCTTTGGAAGTCTGTTATAGGATTAAAGAGAAGGCTCTGCCTTTTTTCTCTGTTCTCTCTGCCCTCCTACCCCCAATCTTGCCATTCAGGTCTCAGCTTAAATGTCACCTCCTCAGAGAGGCACTCCCTGACCACTCAGTCTAAAGCAGAGGTTGGCAAACTTTTCTGTAAAGAGCCAGTAAATATTTTAGTCTGGTTGCTGTCGCAACAACTCTACTCTGCTGTTACAGTGCGAAAGCCACCAGAGATGATTTAGATAGGCACGGCTGTGTTGCAATAAAACTTTATGGATATTGAAATTTGAATTTCTTATCATTTTCACGTCACAAAATATTCTTTTGATTTTTTTTCCCCAACCATTTAAAAATGTGGAAACCATTCCTAGCTAGGGGCCATATAAAAGCAGGTGGCAGGCTGGGTTTGGCCCACCATGGGGAGCTGACCTCTAGTCTAAAATCTTAAAATAAGTGTTTATGAAGTACTTATCAGATATTTTTTCCTTCTTCCTTCCGTCCTATGCTCCTTTCCTTCCTTCCTAAGTTTATCATCCATTTTCCCCAGTAGGATATAAGCTCCCTGAAAGCAGAGAGCTTGTCTCTTTCCTGTCTTTATTCTGTCCTTTATCTCTTCTAACGTTTCTTGAATACTTACTCTTTACCAGGCATTGTTCCAACCACATTACGCTCTGTAATTTATTTAATTATTTATGAAAACCCCATAAGGCATTCTGAGTAGCCCAATTTTACAGATGTGGAAACTTGATGTCTTATTCATCACTCTTTTCTCAGAGCTTAGAAAATGCTGAAGCTGTCAACAAAACAGGGGCACCAACAAAAATTTTTTAATGAATCGGATATTTAATATATATTTTTAAAGGGAATCAAAGTGGTCACCATGTATACCAGTCAGGGTTCAATCAGAGAAGCAGAACAAACAGGAGAAATATATTAAAATGTTTATTGCAAAGAATTGACCTAAAACAATGCAGATTATTATTTTACAGTTCTATAAGTTAGAAGAGTCATGGGGCTAAAATCAAGGTGTCAGTAGGGTTGCATCTGTTCCTCCTGAAAGCTCTAGGGAAAAATCTGTTTTCTTGCCTTTTTCAGCTTCTAGAGGCACCCACATTCCATGGCGTGTGGTCCCATCTTCTCTCTTCAAAGCCAACAATGGCATTACTTCAACCTATGTTTTGGTCATCACATCTTGTCTATGACACTCCTGCTTTCTTCTTTCCTTAATAAGGAGCGTTGTGATTACATTGAGCCTACCTGAATATTCTAGAATGATCTCTCCATCTCAAGGTTAACTGATTAGCAACCTTAATTCCCCCTTGTTATGTAATAGAACATATTCACAGGGTTCAGGGATTAGCACATGGACATCTTTGGGGGCCATTTTTCTGCCTACCCCACCATGGGAAACATAAGTTCTGTGTTGGCCTCTCCTTCATTTATTTTTACCATTTAGTATTGTTTCATACGGATTTACATGTAGGGGGAGAGTTGGGCTTAATTTTTTTTTAATGCCTGTGGATGTAAACGTTTTCATCTGGTCCTGGTTACTTAGCATGTGACAGACACTAACATCACAAGACAAAATTGAAAAATCTGGGTTTGTAGAATTCAGTGGAGTCAGATGCAACAGGTCCATCGGAGAGTTTGTGAAAAAATATGGATTGCAATCTTATCACAGACCCACTGGCTCTCGGGCTGGGGCCTGAGAATCGGAATTTCTCTTTGGCTCTCCACTCCCATAGCAGACTCTGTTGTCTGTTCATAACCTCTTGGAGGGTCGTACGGCTGCCTAAGTGCTTTCTCTCAGCACAGAACGAACCAGCTGTGCTGGGGAGCTCATGCTCCCAGAACAACCCTCAACCAATGACTGACAGGAATTGGAGGATAAATACCCCCACTGCCTCGCCCCTTGGTTGGGACAACTCTGAGGTGCATGTTCTAAAAAGTTTCCCAGAGCTCCCCAGTGGGATTAAACTCCAGCGGCCCACAATGGTGACCTGCTTTACACCACATACAGGAAACAGAACCCAGTACATGATAGAAGCAAATGGAATCCCCAGATGATGGTGAAGGGAAATCCAGATGACAGCTGTGCACCAGTGCGGGTAACCAGTCAAGATTCCAGCCAGTCTGCAGGCTCCAGGGGGATTTCTTCAAAATGGCAAATGAATACAATTTTGCTTACATTGAAAGTTGTTGAGAGGCCACGGGCAAAAAGTTTGGAGTTGAACTGATAACAAATACTGATAGCGAAATTAGGTCTGCTTAGGGCGGAGGAAGAGAACAAGACAATTATTATTAACTCAAGGAAAACTGAAAAGCTGTGCAGGAAAGCAAAGGACCTCGTGGGTTACCACGGAGCTGAGCTTTGAATGGCATTTACACAGTCCCAATTATGTAAATAGTAAATATTGATCTAACCAAAATTATATTGAGAGAAGGGTGTGTATATGAGCTGGGGCCAAGCGTAGGGAAACAAAGAGAGAAGAGCCCTAAATGTCTTATAGTGGGAAAGCAGATTACACTGAAAACTGGAAAGTTTAAACATGGAAATAGAAGCATGTTATTTAGAGACACGGAAATAAATCTATATATATTTAAAAAATCAGCTAAAAAGTTAAAGTGGTTGTCTTTGGGGAGGAGGAAATGGGAGAAGGAAGTGAAGTGGGGAATTTCTGTTTTTAGGAAATTTGACTTTTCAATTTATGTGCATGCATAACTTTGATATAAATAAAATCTAAAACCAAAAAAAAAAAAGAGAAAAGAAAAGGACAGGAAAAACATATTAAAATGTTTTGATACTAGCTCTCTGGATTGTGGATCACAGGTATTTTTTTTTTAATTTGTTATATTTTATTTTTTTTCCTGAAAATAATATACGACAAGGAATGAGAAAAAATATGATATTTTTTGTAGGGAGAAAGAAAAAAGATATGTCCAGGCACAGCCTGGAAACTCGTGTTTCTGTCTGTTACCAGGTCTCCAAATGGGGACAGTGGGAAGGATACAAAGGTGAGGGGACGGGAGGGGTCGGGAAGGGAAGGAAGAATTGACAGCTTAGTGACTCATAGAATAGGAAGGTGAGGCACTGTTAAAGATAGAAATATCAAATGGCCATGGCCTTGACCTCCTGGTTTTAAATAAGTATGACAAGCCGGCATATTTTTAGTTTATGAAAGGTGACTGGCGGTTACTGAGTGTCCCTCATGATAAGCAGAGTATGAAAGGGCTCTTTACTTACGTTTCCCGCTTCTACTCTGACTTGCTATTTACTTTACATGCAGTCCAAGGCGTCCTTTTTAAGCATTCATCAGATCATGTTACTCTCTTGCTCAAAAGTATCCCATGGCTCCTCATCTGAACGTGAACGAAACCTCAACTCCTCAGAGTGCTCTGCAGGGCCCACTTGGGTTTGCTGCCTGTCCCGGCAGGGGTCTCTGACCTTCTCTTGTATCTTTTCCACTGTACCCGAATTCGCTGGGCTCCAGCTCCACTCCCTTATCTGCTCTTTAAACGTCACGCTTGTCCCCACCTTAGGATCTTTTTTTTTCTCTTGCACATTTTAGTCAATAATTTCATTGAACAAATCCTTACGTGGATCCGTGGATGCTTGAAAATCATAAATATGAGCACTGAGCCCTCCATGTCCCAGCACGTCCTGTGGACAGTATAGACGTCATGTCACACGCCAAGTGTCCAGAGAGGCACCACGTACCAGGTATCAAATGAGAAATGGACTAAGCATGCTGACATCAGTATTGGGGTGTGTCTTTTGTTTTCCATAAATAAGTTCTTCCTGGATACTTATACCTGGAGGGGTCCTAGAAGGGCCGTCCCATAGAAATACAAAGCGAGCCACACATGTCATTTTAAATGTTCTTTTCGCTCACAGGAAGCACTTTACAGCTTCTCATTGGCAACACCCAGATGAAGGGACACATAAGGAGGAGGTCCTGAACAAAGGAGCTCTGTCTTTATGGAGCTTGGGGCGCGGCGCAGTGGCACATGGAAATGGTCGGGTTCCCCAGTGTGGAAGCTCTCTGAAAATGGCCCCACCTCAGGACCTTTGCACATACTGATCCTTCATCTACCTTTTCCCAGATGTTTATATAGCAGCCTCCCAGCCATAATTCGGGTCCCATCACAAATGTCCACTTCGTCAGAGGAGCCATCAGGAACCACCCTGCTCACTGGCCCCAATCAGTTACTACCTCTTCCAACATTTTACTTTTTTGTCCTCATTGCACATATCACCATGTGAAATTATCCTGGTTTTTTCTCTTTTAAAATGTTTTTAAAATTATTATTGAGATGTAATTCATGTAACATAAACTCCAGCATTTGAAAGTGTACAATTCAATGGCTTTTAGTATATTAATTACGTTGGACAACAATCACCAGCATCTAAGTGTCAAACATTTCCATCACCCCAACAAGAAACCCTGTACCTGTTAGCAGTCATTCTCCCCTCCCCCACCCCCTGGCAATCACTTATCTACTTTCTGTCTCTATGGATTTGCCTATTCTGAACATTTCATATAAATGGGATCATATATGTGGCATTTTGTGTCTGGCTTCTTTCAGTTAGCATACCATGTTTCCCCGAAAATAAGACCAGACAATCAGCTCTAATGCGTCTTTTGGAACAAAAATTAACATAAGACCCAGTCTTATGTAATATAATATAATACCAGGTCTTATATTAATTTTTGCTCCAAAAGACGCATTAGAGCTGATCGTCTGGCTAGGTCTTATTTTCGGGGAAACACGGTAATAATCTGTTTCTTTTAAAAATTTACTTCCTTAATATCTATTATCCCCTTTAGACTCTCAGGAGCTCTCCTACCTATAATAGTGTGCAATATAAGTCATTACACACAAATACCCCCTTCAAGGAAACTCTTTCAAGCCTCCATCTTCTCCTCAGTAATCTTCAAGTCCTAAGTGGGTGATGGGCTAAGGTTAGTGGGCTGGTTTGGGGAAGTCTCCCCTTTCCTGGCCCAGCAGACATGATCCAGCTCTCTCTAGAAAGGGACACCTCATCTCAGAATTGAAACAAAAGAAAAGTCCCATTGAGCACCTGTTTCTAAGGGGTTTTCCTGTGCCTTTGGGACAAATTCAAGACAAATCTGTGGGACAGTTAAGATAATCGCCTTAAACAGTGGAAGGGGCTATGGGACAAGGAATGTGGGAGGCCTCTAGTTGCAGAGAGAATAGCCTCTACCACCAACAAGGAAGTCAGTCAGGACCTCAGCCCTACGACTACAACAACCTGTATGAGCCTGGAAGTGGATTCTTCCCAGAGCTTCCGGAGGATGCAGACAAGCTGCCATCTTGACTTCAATCTGTGAGACCTGGAGCATAGAGCACAGAAGAGTCTGCAAGGACTTAGGACCTAAGAACTCTGAGCTGGAAGTAGTTTAAAAGAAAAAAAAAATTCACCTTGCTGCCTTCAGTCAGCTGAAGGCAGGCTTGCTTTGAGACCCCCAGTGCTGGCTGGCTCACTTGGGCCAACGGGCAGACAGAGAGGCTCATGAGAATAGGACTTAAGAAACAGACAATGCAGCCAAATTTCCAGGGTTTGAATCCCAGCACTGCCACTTACTAGCTCTGTCATTTCGGGCAAGTTACTTTCCTTGTGCCTCAGTCCCCTCAGTATGTATTTCAGAGTATTATTTTTGGATAAATTAAATAGTATTCATGAAGTCTTAGAACCATGACTGGCTGTGATAAGTACAGATGTTTCTCAAAGTTACTCTCCCAGACAATATATGGGTGAATAAGGGTGTGACTGGTTCCAAGTGGTGCTGAGCCCCTTTATTGATTGGGTAAGAAATACTAGTTATGGTGGCATTTAACCAGTTTCCTCATCTCATTTAAAGACCAAAAGGGAAATTCCTCTCTGTTTCTGAATAGGGGAACATTAGAAAAATCCCAGCTATTCATTAATACAAGAATAACTGCAAACACTGAAAATGATGACTCATATCTATGTATATTGAGTTAGGGAAAGGCCTGTGCTCTGCCTTGACCATGTACTGTAGTGGTTAAGGTCATGGGCCTTGAAGCCAGTCTATTTGTGTCTGAATCCTAGCTTGTCCACCTATAGCTGTGTGACCTTGGCTAAATCACTTAACCTCTCTGTGTCTCACTTTCCCTGTCTATAAAAGGAGGTTAATAATAGTGCTTACTACACAGAACTATTGTGAAGATAAGATGAATTAATACACAGAGAGCAACTAGCATATGCATTGTAAGTATCCAATAAACCTTAGCTATTACTGTTGAATAAAATAATAGCACAAATATTAGAGCGTGAGCTCTGAACAACAAGGTTGCCGGTTCGATTCCCACGTGGGCCAGTGAGCTGCGCCCTCCACAACTAGATTGAAGGACAATGACTTGGAGCTGATGGGCCCTGGAAAAATACACTGTTCCCCAATATTCTCCAATTTAAAAAAAAAGGTAAACTTAAAAAAAAATAGCACAAATATACTTTAGGGTTTAAATCAATGTCTGTGCATTGAAAAATCTATGAGATAATTTATAAAATGCTCTAAAATTATGACTTTTTCACTTTCTTCATGCTTTTCTGTATTGTCTGAAAATAATTTATAATAATAAACCAATACTCCTTTTGTAATTAGAAAAAGAAAACTTAAGTTAATTCCATTTGGGGGTGGGACTCTAGTAAAATAACTCTGTGCTCAATGCATTGTTTGCCTGTCCTCACCTTTGTGTGTTTGAGGACTGTTTTTGCCTGGGAAATTCATGCTAGAACACAAAGTCATCAGTGTTTGCTCAAGTCCTTTCCCTGTGAATCAGGAAGAGCCTGTTAAAGGCTGGGTGGGTTCTCCTTCCCCCTGCCCTACACTGTGGTGCAGGAAGTAAGGTCCTGACTCACCCAGGCTGGGGCTCATTTGGCTCTTTATTTCACCCACAGTCATTAAACAAGGTTTGGGAAGCAAACATGGCCCATCCAACCAATAGAATTCCATGCATTCATCTCAAAGACAGAGGCAGATTCATATCTGTTACCCTGGAAAGATGTTTGTGATGACACCGCTCAGTTAAAATAAACCAACTACAGAACAATATTTATTCAAAACAATAGGTATTGAATACTTAGCCATTCTGTTCAAGGAACTGGGGACACAGCAACGGGAAAGCAGAGAAAAACCCCTGCCTTCAGAGAGCTGACAGTCTGGAAGAAGAGACACAAGAAAACAAAATAAGTTAATTTAGATAATGAAAACTGTTACGATGCAACAGATGGGGTGGAGGCAGAGCTGCATACCTGTGGTGCTCAATAAAAGACCTCCCTGAGGAGGTGACATTTGAACTGAAAATGTACAGTGTGGTTCCATTTTTGTAAAAATTTCCATTATGTGTGTGTATATGTCTGTTTATTATAAACATGGAGAAAAAGTCTGGAGGGATAGTCACCAGACTATTCGCACTTTTAACTATAGATACTTCTGGAGTTCTATTCTATGCATTGACCTGGGCAAAATTCTCGGATCACCAAGCTGATTTGGGCAGGCGTGGACCTGATCTCCTTTTCTGATTCCCAACCTCAGTCAGGCTAGGCTGGACTCCGAACTCATCACTGCAAGTAACAGAAACTCAAACTAGTCTAAAGGAGAATTGAGTCACATAAGGAAAAGTCCAGTGGTATAACTGGATCAGGCATGGCTGGATCCAAGAACTCAACAGTGTCAAAGGTCTCTGCCTCTCTCCATCTCCCATTTCTGCTTTCCCTTCTGTTGGCTCCGCACTCAGATAGGCTCTTCCCAAGGTGACCAAGATGATCTCCAGCAGCTCCCAGCTTCTGTCCTTCCAGCTCAGCAATCTTAGAGAGCAGAGAGTACCCCTTTCCCTGGGAAGACCAGTAAAGTTCTAGAGATGCCTGTCGTTGATCCAGTTCAGATCACATGCTTTCCATGAACCAATCACATTGTTCTGAGTGATGCGGAAATTGAGGTGACGATAATGCATCCACTCCTGGGACCAGAAGGGAGAGTCTCCCTCACTTGAACCACATCTACTGAGGAGAGGGAGAGGCCACCAAATTGCTACTAAAAGGCAAAACAACAACAACAACAACCAACAAAAACAAAAACAAAAACATGATAAGCGCAGGTTGAACATTAACTATTTGACATCCAACAATGACACAGGATAGGAACACTTATTTCCATCGTATAGAGTACAACTGAAGGTCAGGAACTTTTGTAAGACCAGACAGCAAAGTGGAGAAACTATTATTTGAAGTCTGTCTGATGCTAAAACCCGCAAATAACAATGATGATGTTCATAATTACAGTAATAAGAACTACTATTTGTTGAGCACCTACTATGTGCTAAACTTTGCGAGCATGATCTCATTTCATTCCCCCTGCCACTCTTCGAGGCAAGTTTACTGTGTAGTTGATTCCTTGACATCCATTCCAGCCCAACCATTGGCCTGGGACCAAATTGCTCTAAGCCAGTCATAGGAATTGCATCCCCTTGCCAGAGATTGGTTCAGGAACGCGGTTGTGACACAAATCTGGCCAACGAGAAGTGAGGAGACTTTTGTCAGGAAAGTTCTTCCTGACTCTTCCAGGAGAGGGTATGAAAGCAACCCTATTTTCCTACTGGACATGAAAGAGGATACCTGTAGCCCTGATAGCTCTTGGCAGTCATTCTACCATCACGAGGAGAACCAGCCTCAGGATGAAACCAACACTGTGGACTGCAGAACAGAAACGGAAAGAACCTGGGTCCTTGATGATATCATTAGGCTGCTAGATCTACCACTGTCCTATTAGGGGAGGCAGGATAGCCTGTTCCGGTTAAGCCAGTTTGAGTTTTATCAGCTGCTTCTTTCTAGCAAAAGGCATTCTAATGGACTCAGTATGGATTTATAAAATCTTTATGTCACAGATGGGGAAACAGGCTCAGAGATATCAAGTGAGTTACCTAAGGTCACACAGTGAGCAGGGCTTCGATCCAGGGTTTGTCTGATTCCAAACTCATCACACTATATGGTTCCCACACAGTAGTAACCTTCCTTCTGCTTGATGCTTTTTAAGTACCATGACATTGAATCCTTATAATTACCCTGCGAAGTAAGTGCTTTTATTATGCCCATTTTTCAGACCACAAATACCCATAGGGGAGGGGAGGCTGTTTAGCAGAGAAGCTTTTGAACCTGAGGACTGCTTTCAGGTATATGATTCATAGCCAAGGATAGACAATGGCCAGGTGGAAGGAGACGGGGGGAGTAAAGATGGGGAGCAAAGAATTCCTGGAGGTTGCAAAATATCAGAATCTTATTTCAACGCTGCTGAAGTGTTCAGCCTGGAGGATTGGGAAATAGAGCCCCAGAAACCCATTTGTTCTCTCTTAGGATTGGCTCTTAATTAATTTTAAATTTCAGTAAAAAAAAAAAAGTCATGAAGGAAATACATCACCATTTTAGAACAAACTGGAAATATAGGCATATATTGGAAATACAGGCATATAATAAGATAACATGATTCAAACATTTTACCAATACTCCAGCTGTATTGGCAATTATACTCAATCTCTTCGTGCCTGCTTCCTCTGAGTAAGGTAGTCAGGAAAGCGTCTCGGAGGAGGTGGCATTTGAGCTGAGGCCTGAAGGATGAGATGGAGCTGCCATGGGAAGAGTGTGCCAGGCAGTGGGAACAGCACATGCAAAGGCCCTGAGCTGGGAGTGAGGTTGGCTAACTAAAGGGACAGAAGGATGGCCAATGGGGTTCACGAGAAACAAGGGGGGGCAGGATTTGAGGGAGAGGAGGTCAGTGAGATAGAGTTAGATTTCCACATCGGAGGAAATGGGTTTGGGGCCAGAGAGCTGCTCCTGTGCCCAGCGCACAGGTGATGGGCCAGTAATATAAGCAGAAGTTTCATTAATTGACATCAGCTTTCTGGCGGGGAGGGTAGGTGACAGACACTTGCCAATTCAGGTCAGTACATTTTCACCAAGTGCCCACCTTGTGCCAGGCCCTGCCCAGAGGTCTGGCCTCCAGGAGATTTACTTTGGAGATCAGAAATTCAGGGGCAGTGAAGGCAGTAAAGAAGCATTCTTCCAAAAAGTACACCTGACTGGCCAACAAATGAATGAAAAGTTCCATAAGGTCCCTCCAAAGCAGGCAATGCAAGTTCAAACACTTAGAGAAGTTTTGCAGCCATGGACTGACAACAACGTGATAATCAGAAAATGCCAAAGTGTAGAAGAGGGGTAAATACCTCGGGCTCTGGAAGCAGCCTCTCTAGGTTCATACCATGCTCTAGTATTCCTAGCTGAGTGATTTGGGGCCAGCTGCTTCACCTCTCTGTGTCTCCATTTCTCTACCTGTCAAATGGGGATGATAATTGTCTTTACCTCAAAGTATCTTGGAGGGTAATGTGAGTTATTTCACATTAAACGTTGAGAAAGGTGCCTGGCACATAATTAATGCCATGTGTAATGGTGGTATTATTATTGGTGAGGAAGTGGGGAAATGGGAACTCTCATACACTGCTGTTGGCAATTGAAATGCACGCACCCTGTGACCAGCAACCCCAGTTTCACACACCCACCCTGGGGAAGCTCTCCCATGTGCACGGATGGGTGTGGTCACTTTGCCCATAATGGGCCAAAAGTGAAATCTACTCAGCATCAGCAGGAGAATGGGTAAATAAACTGTGACATGTTCCCATAAAGGAATAGCAGTGAGCAGTAAAAATGAATAAGCTAGATGTAAATACGTCTTAAAAATATAATGTTGAGTGAGAAGAGAAACTTTCAGAAGTAAATTCTTAGCATGACATCATTTGTATAAATGTTAAAACCATAAAAAATTATATACACAGAGGGTGCCCAAAAAATGTATACACATTTTAAGAAAGGAAAAAACTGTATTAAAATTGTACTAAATATATACCCATAACAAAAGATGAACACAAGTCATGTGTATACATTTTTTGGGTACCCCTGGTATATATTAATGACAGGGACAGTATTGAAATATTTAGCAACTGGCATAACCCAGGCACTGACCAAAAAGAACAGAGGCTGACCACATATGTCCCAAAAGGTAGTTCATGTTGCCCATTGCTTCTAGAATAAAGATGTGGCTTCTCCCTGCTCACCAACCCGCCTCCTCGCCTCATCCCTCTTTTATCTATTCTATTGCTTATTAGCTGTGTGACGTCAGGCAAGTTGATTAATCTCTCTGGGATTCAACCTTTTCATTTGTAAGATGGGAATAATTCTTGCAAAAGCTAACACATACATAGAGTTTCCCATGTGTCAAACACTCCTTATAATCCTCATAATAACCCTTTGTGGTAGGCTCCGTTATGGTCCATTTTGTGTATGTGGAAACGGAAGCAGAGAGAATCTGAGAAAATTGCTCATGGTCTGTAGAACATAACTTACAGGATTGTTGCAAATATATACTAAATGATACATGTTAAGAGGCTTCGAAAAAGGTCTGGCACTGAATAAGTGCTCAATAAATATCAGCAGTTGTTATTATGTCACTGCCCTGTTCATAAGTGTTTGGTGGATCACCATTGCCCTTGGGATACAGTTTGAACTGCTCAACATGGACTACAAGGTCATGGTCTTTTTCCTTCCCTTCCCCCATTCTCCTTCCCATTTCCCCTTGTTCTCTGTCCTCTAGTCAATGGGCTTTCTTTTAATTCTTCCCACAACCCTCATTTTCCCTGCCACTGGGCCTTTGCACATGATATTTTCCCTGAAATGCTGCTCCCCCTTGCTCTTCTTTTACCTGGTTAGCCTCGAAACACCTTCACAAATCATGTACAATGACATTTCTTACAGGAGGCCCTGTTGGAATGAGTTAAGTCTTCCTGATCTATATTCTGTGGCTTTCTAAAATTTCCCTTAAGTAATGGTTATCCCTCCTGAAATTGCTTCTTCTCCCTCCCTCTTCCTTCTTCAATAGATTACAGGAGAAAATAACCAAATTTATTACGTATGTACTTACGGGAGCTCCATAAGAATATGGGACCTTTGGAAGTACTTCGTTAGTATTGGTCTCCCCCTCTCAATTGTTAGCTCTTGGAAAGCAGGGAATTTTTCTGACTTTATCATTGTCGTGGGCCTATGGCAGGCATTACAGACCAACCTACCCTATCCCCACCCCCTCTAATGTGGCTTCCAGTACTATAAAGTCTAGAAAGTGAAAAACACACATTTCCGAGACTTCTGTGCAGCAAGAGTGACACATGTGGCCCAGGTTTCCCTGGTAAGCCTTGGAGGCAGAAACAAGCTGTGGGATTCCAAGTGGTGGCATCTTCTGGCAAACACAGTGGTGAAGGTATTTGGTCCTTCTAAGGAATAGCAGGGGAATTCTACAGCCAGTCCTTAGCTTTCTAAGTCTGAGCAGCAGGGGCAGAAGCAGCAGTGATGTTTCTGTTGGAACAGTTTAACAGTGAAGGTGGATATTTCTCCTGTCTTTGATGCTCCTGCCTGCACTGTTTGTGATTGTTTAGCAATCTGGAGTACTACTTAATACCTTTAATAAATCCCTTTCTTCTTGATCTGGCTTTAGTTGATTCTATTGTCTGCAATTTCGAATGCCTTGCCCAAGCACTAATGAATGTTTGTTGAATGAATGAATGAATGAATGAATGAAGGAATGGTGATCTCTTAGGAACTTTCCTATTCCCACTGCTTTTATACTCAAGAAGTAACATCATAGGCCCTGGATGGGTACTGTTCTTTCAGATGTCAGGGACAGAAAGATGACGTGGAATGTCTTATCACTGGCAGGACAGAACGCGGAGACCTTGCAGATAAAAGAGTCTGAGTCAGGAAGAAGGGTTATCTCATGGGGCAAGCAGGGGAGCTGGCTGGAGCCTTGGAACGAATGGGTTCAGGGAAAGGTTGATGTGTGAGAAAGAGGGAACAGGTAGGGTGGATCCCTGAGCCATCCCAGGGCCAGCCCATCCCAGGGTTTCTCTTATTGGGGCCCTTTCTGCTATGCACACCAGTAGGTCAGTGTCTGCACTGCTTGTCAGCTGAAAAAGAGGTTGGGACAATATACTTAGGAGGCAAATATTTTCAAAGAATGCTTGCCAGGAAGCACTGATGGGGGAAGCTGGAAGTGAGACAGGGAAGGGAAAGAAGCCAATATAAGGTGAGTTACTGAGTAGGTTATCACTTTGGGAAACTGAGGCTCAAATCCATCATGGAACTCCAGTACACAGGGTAAAACACACATTAGAATTATCCACCCAAGGGACAAGAGAGTAGAGATATTTATCCATCAACTCCTGTGAATCACTGGTTAAGGGCTGTTCCTAGGGGAGGGTGCACCCCCTCACCCCATTGTCTAGGAATAAAGGAATAGCAAGGTGGAAGGAGCCCAGGACTCCAGCCTGTGGAGCCATGCCATGCCGGCTCCTCTGTTCCCAGAGAAGCATCCTTGTCCGCATGTTTCAGGATAGCTCCCCAACACCATGTCTGTTATTTCAGCGAGCAGGAAGGGAACAGTGAAGGGAGGAGCATTGCCGATTCCTTGTGAAGGGCAGGACCCAGAAGTGGGGCCTGGGGATATGTTGGAGAAGCGCTTTCCACTGCCTATAACTTAGTCACGTGGCTCCAGCGTGCTGCAAAGGATCCTGGGATATGTGGTAAAGCTGTGGGAAACTGTGTATCCAGCTAAAAATCAGGTGTTCTCTTACTAGGAGAGAGGAGGCAGGGACAGATATTGGGGGGATCATTTGTAATCTTTGCCCAAAGCATCTGACTCAAAGTAGCTCTACAAAAGATGACTGATAGTGTTGTTGCCTTTTCTTTGAAAAACCCTGTAGGTATATTTGAAAAATACACATAAATGCTGGGTACTGATACCACCCTACATTGGACTTTGGAATCAATAAATCTTTATTTCATGCCTTCCTGGGCTGTATGACCTTGTATAAATTACTTAACCTCTCTGAGTCATCTGTCAAGCAGGGATAAAGGTATATTATTCATGCATGGACTGGGAAAAACAAATAGAACAACAAACATAAAGCTCAAGAACAATGTCCAGCCCAAAGGGGAATTCAATAAATGGTCATTTTATTGATAAGGAATGTGCATGGTGGGTAAGAACATGAGCTCAGAGCACAGACAGACCTGGGTTCAAATAAAAAATCTTCTACTTCCTAGCTGGGCAACTTAGTTAACCTCTCTGTGCCTGAAGTCCCCTCATCTGTGAAATGCGAGTAATAACAGCTCCAGCCCACTAAGCAGTTTTGAGACTCCAAGAAATGGCTGACACATTGAAACCAGCCAAGCAAAGTAAGTTATTTTTAAGTTCCTGTTCCCACTTTGAACTTGTGGAGGAAGAGGCAGGGTCAAAAGGCTATTGCTGCAAACATAATTTTATGCAAAGAAGTCATATATGAAAGAATTAGTACTGTATGATGCCATTACATCAAGTTCAAAACCAGAGAAAAATAATCACTGGTAGTGGGAATCGAGGTAATGGTTACCATTGAGGGTGGTAACAGAGACTAGAAGGGGCCTTTGTGAAAATGTACTGAGCTGTCACTTGTGTGTGCATTTTTCTGCATGTATGCTGTACTTCAATAGAAAGATTCCTCCAAAAACTATCTGTGGTCTATTGGAAACCAGTAGGGGCTGAGGGCCCGAGGGACATAAATTGAGGCAACCTTCCTTCCCAGCCACCACAGTTTCTGTTTCAGCTCAGGGTATAGAGGGCTGCTTCCCCTCTAAATGTTGGACGTGGCACCCACAAAATTCCCCTTCCCGCTGTGATATGGCCTGATTACCACATCAGGGTTCAGTGTGGTGCCCACAGAATTCTCCTTCACCCTGTGATGTGACCTGATTACCATATCTGAGTCCAGCCTGGTGCCAGCCAGCCTGACTGCCCATGTAATCAGCACCTGGACTGTGGGAGAGACTAGTTTAGGCAGGGAAATGTCAAGAAGTCACCAAGAACAGTGGCCTGATATCATTGATCTCACGCACGGGGTTGGTGTTGTTCATTCTTTATTTCATCAGTTCAAACATTTTTTGACACCCACTATGGGATGTAGTTCTAGGTGAGGTTCCTGGTTAATACAAAGATACTTCATTCATTCATTCATTCATTCATTCATTCATTCATTCATTCATTCATTCATGTATGCAGTAAATATTAATTGAGCATCTACCAGACACTGCGGTAGGTACTGGAGATGCTTCTATATAGAAAAAAGACATGGTCCCTGCTCTCCTGGAGCTGCCTTATTAGTGGAGGGAGATGGACAATAAATAAACAAGGAGACATAGGAAATATACCGTATGTTAGATGGTGAGGAGCGCTGTGGAGAAAAATTAAGCAGAGATGGGGGTATGGAGCATAAGACTTTTCTGGAGTTTGAACATGTTAACAGTGTTCAGAGAATGTCTCCCTGAGAAGGTGACATTTATTTAAGTACAGTCTTGAAGAAGAAGAGGGAGTGGGCCATGTGAGGCAAGAACGTTCCAACCAGAGGAGAGTGAGGAGCTGAGGTCGGAGAAGTTGCAGGGAACCAGACCCTGCAGGTCCTGTGGGCCAGGGTGCAGAGTTTGGCTTCTACTCCTAGTAAGATGGGAGCCATTGGAGGGATTCAAGCAAAGAAGCGATGTGATCCACCAGGGAATATTGGGGAACAGCGTGCCTCTCCCGGGCCCATCAACTCCAAGTCATTGTCCTTCAATCTAGTTATGGAGGGCGCAGCTCAGCTCCAAGTCCAGTCACCGTTTTCAATCTTTAGTTGCAGGGTGCAGCCCACCATCCCATGCGGGAATCGAACCGGCAACCTTGCTGCTGAGAGCTCACGCTCTAACCAGCTGAGCCATCCAGCCACCCCTCTGCAAGCTCAGTGGCAGCTCGTTGTCTTCAATCTATTTGTAGAGGGCACAGCTCACTGGCCCATATGGGAACTGAACCGGCAACCCTGCTGTCCAGAGCTCGCGCTCTAACCAACTGAGCTATCCGGCCTCCCTGAAGGGATGTGATCTGGTTCTATCTTAACCTAGGCGGCTGGTTTGAGAACAAGTTGTTGAGAAAAAAGATGGAAGCGAGAAGACCAGTGAGGAGGATGCTGCAATAATCCAGATGAGAGATGATAATGGCACGGCCCAGGATGGTGGCAGTGAAGTGTCTATTCTGCATGAATTTTAAAGGTGGTGTCTAAAAGATTGCCGATAGATTGGATGGGGGCATAGGGTTGAGGGGCAGAGAGGAATCCAGGAGCGTGCTCAGATTTTGGATCCGTGCAAATAGAAGGATGAAAGAGATAGTAACTAAGATGGGGAGGGCTGCGATAGGCCAGGCTGAGTGAGAAGGTCAGGAGGTGGATTCTGGGCATGTTTGTTTTGAGACGGCTGTTAGGTATCTAAGTGTAGACGTGGAAGAGGCAGGTGGAGATCTGATCCTGAAGTTCAGGACAGAGATCTGGGCTGGAGACATACATCTGGGATGTCAGTGTTTAAACGGTATTTCAAGCCAGGAAATTGGATGGGTAAAGATGTCCGAGGGAAGAGCTGTGAGGCACATCCAACATGGTCAAGGTCAGAGAGATGAAGAGAAAACAACAAAGGAGACTGAGCAGGAGCAACCATCATTAAAATAATATTGACCCACCATCATTAAAATAATAGCTACCCTTGGAAAAGATTGCATGGAAGTAGAATGCGTGCCAAGATAAATTTTTACTAAAAAAACAAGCCAAACAAATCCAAAGTGCAGAAATGTGTATATTTATGTGAATAAAAATATACATAATATTTTAAAAACATCATAGATTGGTTCCGGCAAAAATCATCAATGAATGCTAAATCTAAAGGCTCAAAGAAATTTATGAGGAACAAAATATTTCACTGGTCTTCATATGCCCCCTAACAGAGTACTTGTTTCTTTCAAGGAGAACCTTCACCAGGAGATCAAAATCAGCATCACTAAGGCAGCGCAGGTGAACATCTTCTTTCTCAAAATATCATACCCTGAGAAATACACAACATTACTGAAGTCATATTCCAGCCAGGGATGCAGAACCTAAATCCAAATGGGGCAGATGGTATCTTCCAAAGATGGTCAGACCAGTACGTATCCCACTGCAAATGCTTTTCTTACAAAGTGACATTGACATGCCTTGCCCAGAGGTAGAGTCCCCTGTCCTTGAAACTGGGCAGAACATTATAACTTCCTCAACTCATAGAATGCAATGGAAGTGCCACAGCATGACCTCCAAGGCTAGGTCATAAAAGGCAATATGGCTTCCTCCATTCTCTCTCTCTCTCTCTCCCCCTTCCATACCAGCTACCGTATTGTGAAGACATGTGAAGAGGCCCTGTGTGTGCCTTCAGACCAACACCTCTAGCCAAGTCCCATCCAATAGCTAGGATCAACTACCAGATACATGAATGAATGGGCCTTCAGATAACTCCAACCATAGCCTTTGAGTTTTATGTTATAGCTGATGCCCCAGATGTAAGTGGGTATGTCTTCTCCAATAGGCCCTTTCTGAATTCCTGTCCTATTGGGATTCGGGATAACTTGTTACACAGCAATGTTAAACAGACAAACCCCAAATAAAGAACATTCTGTGAAATAACTGACGTGTATTTTTCAAAAATGTTAACGTTATAAAAGACAAAGAAACGCTGAGGAATCATTCCAGATGAAAGAAAACTAAAGAGACATAATAACTAAATGAAAAACATGGCCTTGAGTTGCATCCTGTACTAGGGAGAAAAAGTGTTGTAAAGGACATTATAGCAACAATTTACAAAATTAGAATATAGATGGTAAATTAGTGTATCAAGGTAAATCTCCTGAATCTGGTAACTGTGGTGTCTTACACCAAATATCCTGTTCTTAGGAAACACATGCTGAAATATTAAGGGACAAGTGATGTATGCAATCTATTCTCAAATGATTCAGAAAAATAAATAGTAATAATAATGAATAAATATATTCACATGAAAGAGAGGATGATAAAAGAAACATGGCAAAATATTAGAAATTGGTGAATCTGGGTAAAGGGTATTCTGGAATTCCCTGCATTATTCTTGCAATGTTTCTACAAATTTGAAACTATTTTGCAAACTGTGGTTGCATCTGGGGAGGGGAAGTGGGTGAGGAAAGAAAGAGGGAGGGAGATTAACCCTTTCACTCTTTTGTTCTTTTTGGAAGTCAAACAAATAAGTAAACACTGAAAAACAACAAAAGTTAATTTATTAGACACATATTCTAGGCACTGTGTGAAGCCACTTACGTGTTTGAGACGATTCTCATTTATTTCTCTTTATGCCCACAGCATGGAGGTGGAAACTGAGGCTTGGAGAAGGGAGGTGACTTGTCCAAGGCAGAGCCCAGAACCAGGAATTAACCCAGGTCAGTCTCATTTCAGAGGCCTCGAAATCAGTTGGGAAAGACCTTTGCCCTTAAAGAGAGGAGATTTCTCAAAACCTTCTTCATTATCTAAAGGAGAAAACAAAAAGCATCAGGCTCTTATCTGTGTCGGTGTGGGTCCGTCCATTGTGAAGACTAATCTTGGGTGTAGCTATTTGACCAAACAGTCATCCAACAGATGTTTATTGAAAATCTTTATTGGGCCCAACAGCAGATTTACCATGACTTACCAGTATTGGCACATGTTAGGAGTTCTAGAATGTTCCAGGATGAGTGAGGGGCAGCCAGGTTACAATCCAGAAGCAATTTCCATGTAAATTGCCTAAAGAGATCTCAGAAGAAAGAATCCTGATTCTCTAAGTGTCCAATAATTTGAGATGAGTTATTATTTTCTTTGTCAACAAACACTCATTTTCTTACCTATTTCACATTTATAGTTCAGTATTCTTTTTCTAAAAGTGCATGAACTTCAGAGCCCATGACCACTCGGAGTCAAAGAGGGAGCTCCAAGTCTGATGGGGCTGAGCCAGACAACACAGGCCAGACGCTCTGCTGGGGAAATAGAGGCACCTTGGGTGGCCCTGATCCAGTCACTCAAGAAGTCCCAGTGCTGTCTTACCCCTTTCTTCACAGTTGCCTCCTGTCATGCAGGGACGGCCTGCAGGGTCTCAGCTCCCGCTCCCCACATAAGAACGCAGGACATGGTGAGGCCAAAAAGGAACACCCACGGAGCCACAGGTAGGGGAGTCACACCACTATGCTCTTGCTGGCAGCTAGGTTGGAGACACAGGAAACAGGAGCCACACAATTCTCAACCCTCACTTCACCGTTTGCAGGCTCAGCCACCATCTTCTTGCTAGCCCCCATTTTTTCTGCTAGCATAGCCACAGCAGTTATATTCGTGGCCAATGGCTCACTGGTTACAGCTGACGGCCAACTAGCCACAGCTGATGGCCATTTGATCACAGTCGATGGCCATTTACTACCTGAGCCAGCACCTTTCTATGTGAGGCCGAGAGCCTGGAAACTGCTTTTTGGGGCTCTGTCCCCACACCTCCAAAACTCCCTTTTGACCAGCAATTGCTAATTTTTATTATCTGCTTTCGTGCCATCCCAAAAGTGACAAGGGTAACTAGCGATAGCTCTATATAGCACCTGTGTGATAATATTAGGTAATATAATGAATCCTTCTTGTGTGCTAGGCACCCCTCTAAGTCTTTCACTAAAGGCATCTCGTTTAAGCCTTAAAATAACCCTATGAGGACATACTATCACCATCTCCATTTGATAGGTGAAGACATTGAGGCATGGAAAGGTTAAGTACTTTGCCAAGGCCTCAGAGCTGGCATGTGGAGGAAGCAGGAGTCAAACCTGGGCAGTGGGTTCATGATCCCCAATACTATATACACCTGTGGCTCGAACCTGCCCAGAAGCCCCATTTTCCTTTGGAGATAGATCCACCTGCCCCCACTTCAGAACACGTGCTTTGGGTGGCGCTGACCACCCTCGCTGGCTCTCGGGTGGGTCATGTTACCCAGTCCTGGCCCATCAGAGCCACAAGTTGTCCACAGAGCCACAGTGATTAATTCAAAGATGACCCCAGCCAGGTCAATGAGAACCCTCCCTCAAACCTTTACTAAAATCATGCAGAAGAAAGTACTCTTTAGAGTGGCCGGATGGTAAGAGCTACCGAGGCCATCTTTGTCATCTGCTTAAGAGAGAAGGCAGCATAAGCAAATGTGAGCTGAGAGACCAAGCACGACTGAGCTCCTGGATCCAGCCATTCCTGTAACGCTTGTAGGCTTTTCCTTTATGTGAGCTAATATATTCTACCCCATCTTCCCCCCCCCCTTTTTTTTTTGGCTCAGATCAGTTAAGCACATTCAAGGAGTAGATGTTCAAACACCGGTTGTGGTTTAGGTCACAGACCAGCTCCTTACTTTTTTTAAAAACTTTCTTCTTTAACAGCTCTATTGAGATATAATACACATATCGTATAATTCAGCCATTTAAAATATTCAATTTAATGGATTTTCATATATCCAGAGTCATGTGGCCATCTCTACAATCAATTTTAGAACATTTGTGTCACCCTTAAAAGAAGCCTCATCTCCATTATTATCCACTATCCGCTGACCCCAAGCCCCCTTCCTCTCATCCCTAAACAACCACTAATCTGCTTTCCGTCTCTATAGATTTGCCTATTCTGGACGTTTCGTATACATATGATCACATAACGTGTTCTCCTTTGGCTCTTCCTTTCACTTAGCATGTTTTCAGGGTTCACCCATGTTGTAACATGTATCACTAATGCATTCCTTTTTATTGCTGAATATGATTTCATTGTATGGCTAGACCACATGTAATTTATCCATTCATCAGTTGTTGAACATTTGGGTTGTTTCCACGTTTAGCTATAATCAATAATGCTGAGGTAAATCTAGTGTGCGGATTTTTGTGTGGACGTATGTTTTCCATTTAGGGGTATATACCTGGGAGTGGAATTCCTGGGGGATATGGTAACTATGTTTAACTTTTTGAGGACCTGCCCAACTGTTTTCTAAAGCGGATACACCTCTACAATTCCACCAGCCATGTCTGAGCCTCCCCCTAATCTTACTTTTGCTGCATGACTCTGGCAAGTTGTTTTAAGACTCTCTGGACCTTAGTTTTCCCATATCTGAAATTGGGATGCACTCTTGTGAGGATTAAAAAGAGAGCATGCATAGGCGATATTGTAGACGTTAAGGGGATGGGCACTGTTCAAAAAGCAATGCCCCACCAATGTCACCACGGCAAAACGGGAAGAGTCTATACAGTGTTACCCAGCGTGTGGCTGGCATTATTGTAAACAAACTTGTTAAGGGCAAGATTCTTGCCAAGAGAATTAATGCTTGTATGAGCATGTGAAGCACTCTAAGAGCTGAGAGAGCTTCCTGAAATGCATGAAGGAAAGCGATCAAAAAAAAGAAGGAAGCCAAAGAGAAAGTTGCCTGGGTTCAACTGAAGTGCCCACCTGCTCCACCCAGAGAAGCACATTGTGTGAGACCAATGGAAAGAAGCCTGAGCTACTGGAACCCATTCCCTATGAATTCATGGCAGGATAGGTGTGAAAAAAAAAATAAAAGACCTCTGTACTGTTAAATAGATCTCTTAATTGAGTAGAGGTATCTCCTCTCCCACAGAAATATTTAAAGAAAAAAACAACGAGAGATCATGCATGTGAGATTTGGGGTAATTCTCGAGTTCTGGGTCTCATCTGTGAAATGGGGATGGGACAAGCATTTCCCTCACAGGATTCTTCTGAGGATGAAAAGAGACTTAGCTCCTAGAGAGAGGACACGCTCAATAAAAGGTGTCCTCTAGTTATAATGTGATTCTCCTCCTTCCAATCGAAACAAACGTGCCTGAACATTAGTGTGGTATATACCCGGTTGCATCCCATACGTTAATGTTCCCTTGATTTTCAAGCTGGAATTCCTTTGCCTTGTGCAACACTGGGACATTGGTGGTCAAACCTGTGATGAACAGCTGACATCTGGGAACCCACGGTGTGGATCAGTGGTGTGACTGATGTATGATCTGCTGATGAATGACACATTCGCTGAGATAGAGAAACTGTGCCAAGCTTAACGCAGGAGAGTGTGAAAACCCCATGATGAGTCATGATCCCCAGGGAGTGGGAGAGGGGTGGGGAGGCAGGGAGAGGAGTGGGAGGGGCTGGATTTAATCGCAGTTCCGTAGAGGCATCCTGCCTTTCTCTCTGACCTCATCGCTTCTTCTCCCTCCTCTTCCAGTTTCCATCAATCAGAGTAAACCACTTGCATTTTCTGGAACAAACAATGCTTTCCAAACCTTTGTACATGTTATTCCCTCTGCCAGGAGCACCCTTTTTACTCCTTTTCTCCTTGTCATCTGGCTTAGTCCAGTTCATTCTTGAGTTTTTAGCTTAGAGATCGACTTCTCCAGGAAGCTTTCTGCAGTGGGGATCTTTTATCTTGCCTGTGCAACATTTATTTCCTCTGGACCAGAAAACAGCGTCTGTTTTTCTTTGGGGAACCACTCCCTCCCACTCTTGTCTATGGGGTTCAAAGATGGGTCCCTGGCTCCAAGGCTGAGCCTAGCAAATCAGCATATTCTATCCCTTTGGCCATAGTAATTGGTTCCTGGATAGGAATATCATTCCAGAGAGGCCAATGAGACTCATTCCTGGGATTTTTGTTGGAATTGTTGGGAAAGGGGATCTCCCTTTTCACTGGAGTTGTCAGTTACAAGAACAAAGCAAGTTTGGAGTTGCTGCTGGCCATCTTTGCCACAAAGTGCAAACAGCGTGCCTGAAAGTAAATCCAAAACAGGAAAGCAGAGCTGAAAGATAGAGAGAAAGAGAGAGATGAAAAAGAGGAGACAGGAGGATTCTGTAGGACGGATGGGTTCTAAGAGGAGAGGAACCTGGGCCTGACTCTCCAGTTGGAGAAGAGTTTCCCCAAGAAGAGAGACTGCATAGTAGGTAGGGGAATTGGGGCCAGAGGTAGCCCCAGAAAGGATTTCCTTGCCCCAAAGTATGACACCGGGACAGCAGCCTCTTAAGGATCAAGCAGAAAGGAGTGACAGATATCCCAGCAGAAAACTGTGAGGACCGATGTTCAAGAGCTGGGTCCTCTCCCTACCTCCCCAATGCACTGGCACAAGGAAACATCCTGTCACACTATTCCAAGAGGAGGTGAGCTCCTGGAAGTTTAAGATTCCATGTGCTGTCAGCCTGGTGGAATGAGGGCTTGGAGTCAGAAAATAATTTGAGATATAGAAATTAAAAATTTAATTTCCAGCATATCTGAGTTATAGACTGAGATACATAAGTTTTAAGGAAGAGTCATAGTACTTCATATAGAAACAAAAAAAAAAAAAAGAAAAAGAGGAGACAGAGATATAGGTTTTTTTACATCATTTGAGCCCCTGGATTCAGTTATGTCTGAAGGCAGTTTTCCATCCTGCTTTCTGATAAACCAAATAATCCCCCTACCCTTCTTTATTTATTTGACTAGTTTGGTGGGTATTCTGTCACTAACAACCTAAATATTCCTGACTAATACTTCCTAACCCTATTCACACACTGGGCTGGGGTGGGTACTCTTTGTGGGCTCTCACACAGCCCCTCTTCCTTTATTTTCATTCATTGCAGTTATTAGACTGTGTTGTAATGATCTTTGTTTGGTCACATCTCCCATTAAACTCAAGGAGCAGTGGTATTGTGTGTACTGCTGTATGTCTAGCACCTAGCCATGCCTGGAACATAATAACCTCAATAAATTCAAATTTTAACTGCTTTTTAAAAAATTACAAATGAGTTCATGATGACATATATGCAAATATACACAAAACTCTTCTATGGGTCTATATAGAAATGCACCAAAAAAGTCTGGAAAGATATCACCCATGCAATCATGGTATAAGTTACTTCACATCATGGTGGTTACAGGAAGAATGTACTTATATATCAGTCATTATAAAACATTAATTTAAAACAAAGCTTAACAAAAGCAGCACATACTCTTTGTAATAATGAATGTTAACAATTCAAAAGTATATAGTTGAAAATGAGTTGCTTTGTCCCTCTCAGTAAATATTTGTTAAATGAAGAAATAAAAGTCATAACTATAAATAGTTGAATGAATGATTGAATAAGAAAACAATTTCATCCAGAGAGACCTGAGTTCAAGGGGACCCCCCCCCCCCCCCATCTCCCATTCCCCTCAGAGAGCCAGCTGGTTTCCCTGAAAGCCTGGGCCTTGGGCCATGGTTTTATTTCCTTCTGGGATGAGTCCCTCTCTGGGAGTCCTTTTTCCCTAGAGCCTCGGAGAATGACTTACAGGGTTTTGCTTAGACAATGAGTCCGCTGGTGACCATTGTCACCTCCTGTTCTTCAAGCAGGGGGGTTCTGTGTAGACTCCCCGGGGAGTAGGTTGGTGAGTCATAGAGGAAGCTCCTGTGTGGGTGTGTGGCCGGTGGCAGTTTACTGTCTCCCAAGAAACAGCCTCCAACAAACACACAGTCCCCAGTTGTAACAGTGTGGAGAGTCTGTAGCTCAGACCGTGGGCTCAAGGTCCAGTCCTGCCAATTAACTTGCTGTAGGACCTCTCCCATCTATCACATGAAGGAAGTATGTAACAGACAGTAGTCATTATCTATCTAATAAGTGGCCTGCCCCCTCTATCTTGCTTACAGAACCTCAACTAAGAGGGGTGCTGGTGTGCATTGGATGGCCATGTGTTTAAGGAAAAGGCTGGGCCTCTCCCCAACCCCAGTGTTTCTATGTCCAAATGAGTACACACACACACACACACACACACACACACACACACACACACACACGCACATACACACCCCTTATATAGTCTAAAACATCTGCTTGCCAGTCAGTAATGGGTTTAGGTGTGGAATAACACTCTTCTCACTTTCTATGTGGTTTGGGCAAGTCATTTAGTCTCTTTGTGCCACAGTTTCTTCTTTAAAATGGGAATCATTCTTACATTCCAATGTTTGCTAAGGGCCTTAAAAATAACCCAGCTAAAGGGCCCAACATCTAGCAGGAGTTTGAGTAACAATTCTTAGATGAATACTGCTGACTTAATTCTCAGTGTGCGGATACCCTTGTTCTTTTCATGAGCACTCAATGAGGGAGAATTACTTTATTAACTCAATTTGCTCATCCATTTCCTGCCGTTTGGAATATCTATGAATTATTACACATGAGGAGAAAAACAGTAAGGACAGAGGATGTGGGCTGTGAAATACCGAGAATTGCTGGGGTGTGGAAAGTCCTCTTGTGGGAAATACAGAACCGCTGGTCCCTTCCTTAAAGGTTCAGATGCAGTGGGTCTAGGATGAGGCTTCACAAGGGCCCCATTGGATTGTATCAGCTGGAGGATTTGGGAGTCCCTGGCTTGGGAGGTTACTTCTGACCTCTGATTTTGCCCTTTACCATCTGGGCAAGTCCTCCAACGTCCATCAGCCCTGGTTTCCTCATCTGCGAAACGATATTACCAACCTCGGTGGTTTGTAGTATGGCTTAACAAGGGTTCCCAACGGGGGATGATTTTTGTTTCCCAGAGGACATGTGGCAATGTCTAGAGACATTTCCGGTTGTTGTAACTGGGGCTGGGGGTGGGGGTGAAAGGAGGGTGCTACTGTTATCTTATGAGTGCAGGTCAGGGATGCTGCTGAATATCCTACAGTACCCAGGGTGGGCGCCCCTACAGAGAACTATCTGTGCCAAGATTGAAAAATTTAGGTTAAAAGCATTAGTGGGTCACGTGCTCTAAGGAGGGTGGAGGTCAAGGAGACTTTTCTATTGTCTTGAGCACAAAGTTGCCCATGACATAAAGGCCTTCCCCTGTCCAGGAAAATAGTTGTGTGTGTGTGTGTGTGTGTGTGTGTGTGTGTGTGTGTGTGTGTAGAAGGTTGGAGGGCTAGAAAGAGCTCCACTGTTCTGTGCAAGGGTGGTGGGGAGAGTGGCAGTGATGCCAGAATCTTTGTGTGTGACCCACTGGGAGAAGCGAACTGGCTGGGCCCGGCAATCCCATTGGTCAGACCATAGTCACATGGTCACACTTAACGTCAATAGAGGCTGGGAAATACAGTCTTTATTCCAGGTGCCCATTTGCCCAACTAAACGTGGGCTTTCTATTACCCATGAAGAAGAAGAAAATGGTGGGGTGGGGTAACTGGCAGTGTCTGCCACAATCAGCTGCTGTTTATTGAGCTCCTACTGTGTACCAGATGCATGACACCCTTTGTCCATTTAATCCTCACAACACCTACGGCAGATGAGAGTTATGATCCCCATGCCACAGGTGAGGAAACCAAAGCTTGGAGAGGCCAAGCGACTAGCCCAAAGTTAGAAAGCTAGAAATGTCCACACAAAATTCCAGCTCAGGTCTCTGTATGCTCCTCTGCCAATGCTTGGTTGATGGACTCAGAGATTGAGTGGGCCAACCAGTTGGCTCCTGAGGTGAACATCTGTTTTTTGGTCTGCCTAACATCAGTGCCTTCTTCTGATTACAGCACTCCCATTTTCCTTTGGAGAATGTAGCATATGCTATTACTGCCCTGGCCATTTGTCCTAACTTCCAGTGCATGCTGGTCCAACTTATCTTTGTCTGAGGATTTTCTTAGGTTACCAGGGACCAATTTACTCTTGCATGATGGAAGTTCTAGGCAACTAACAATTCTCAGAGCAGCTCTCAGACAACGACTGACAGGAGCTGGTAAATAACTCCCGCAGTGCGCCCAACCCTCAGATGGGATAACTAAGGTGCGTGTTCTTCACTGGCTCCCAGAGTTCCCCCATGAGATTAAGTTCCAATTGCCCGCAGAGATAACTTGCTCGATTATACATCCTCGTTCACTGCCTTCCTTTTCATGTCTCATTCTGTCAATCTTCTAATGGGGCTACCTGGGATCACCTCCCAAATAATCTACTTGCACCTCAAGTCCTTGTCTTGGGGTCTGTTTCTGGGGGAGCCCAAGCTAACGGATGAAACTATTTTTCCCATTCCTGGGTCTCTTTCTATATGGTTAAAGTGGGACTGACCTGCCCCCCAATTCCAGGGATGGGCACATGACTCAGGTCCCACCAATCACACAACAATACCTTTTTAGCTACAGTGACTGGGTCAGGGACTATCATGTGACCCCCAAGTCAGACCAATGACAGTTCTTCCTGGATTTCTGCTGGAACAATTGAGAAAGAGAGTCTTTTTCTGCTATGGTTCCTAAGCTCTTAGTATGTTGGCTTGGGGCTTACATTCTCTGAGAATGAAGCCACCTCAGAGGACAGCAGTGCTGAGATTGAAAAAAAAGAAATCAGATTCTGATGGCTTTATGTGCATCCCTGGTTCCAGCACAGTGTATAAATAATTTTAAATGTCAGTTATTAGGCTGGGACGCCCTGAGCTGTCCTGTTTCCTACAGGCAGGACTACCCCCTATTGCCTCCCTACCTGGCCCCTGAAGGCCACAAGGTTTGCAATCGCTGGGTTTCGCTAGGAAACAGTTCTTACCAGAGCGTTCCAAGTTGCTTTGGCAACACTGTGGGGTAAGGAGAGTTACCAAAGTATAATGTGGAGGAACAATCCAATTGAAAAATGAACTGCTTTCATTTCCTTAACTCCCGAGTCACTAAGAAAGAATGAAAGGTATTTCCCTTAGTCTTTGCCAAGCAGGTCTGACTTTGTGATGGCAAGGTCTAGGGCTTCTTTCATCCCTAGACAGAATTAACAGGCGCTCCTTTCCCAAGGTCATAGAGCCTCAGATTGGGGTGGGCAAGACCACTTATACTGATGGACCTGGAGAAACAAGTTCCTGGAGGAGCCCAGGTGACTCCGTCACAATCTTTGGGTACCAGACCTGGGGATTTGCCTTTCAAACCAGCTTCTTTAAAGGTTGAGAAACTTAGGATTCTTTTATTTATAAATGACAGAAAACCCATTTGAAACTGGCTTATGCAAAAAAGGAAATTTATTGACTTAAGTATTTGAAAAAAAAAAAAACAAACTGACTTAAATCATTGAAGAGTTCAGGCTGTAGGCCTGGCTAGATCCATGAACCCAAATGAGGTTGCCAGACAGTCTCTTGCCATCTCCTGGCTTTGCTCTTCAGGGAGTTGGCTCCATTCTCAGTCTCCACTTGACAAGATGGCAACCAGTAGTTCCATGCCTGCATCCTGCCAGGTCGAGTAGTCTCCCCTTATCCATGGGGCATAGGTTCCAAGACCCCCAGTGAATGCCTGAAACCTCAGATAATACCAAACCCTATATATACTATGTTTTTTCCTATATAAACACTTTTTCACTTAAAGGAAGCACTTTATGGAGAGTGTGAGATTTTATCACAATACAAAGAATGGTGTGACATCAACCCTTTAAATTCTTTCCTTTTTTTGTTAATTCTAAAAGAAAAAAAATAATAAATAAAAGGAAGTAATAATGGAAGTAAATAGCCACTGCCAGTTTGGCATTCATTCATTTATTCAACAGATATTTATTGTTCACCTACAGTAGCCAGGGTACTTTCAACTAGAAAGACCAGAAACCCAACTCATAGTGACTTGAATTACAAAGATAAAAAGTTCAGAGATAGGTTTAGCTTTAGGCTATGCCGGAAGGAGGTGCTCAACTGATGTCACATGAAGTCTGTGCCTCTCCTTTTCTTCATCCTGCTTTCCTCTCCGTTGGCTTCATTCTCGGGCAGACCCATTCCACGTTGTGATAGATAGCCAGCTGCTCCAGGCTTCCAAACAACCAGCTCAGCAACACCAGTGGAAAGATTGCTTCTGCTTTCCAATTGTTCCAGCAAAAATCCTGGGGCAGGCTCTCATTGGCTAGGACTGGGTCACGTGCCTGTGCTTGTCCCAAATCACTGTGCACAGGAGGGTTGAATTCTCTGGATGGGGGTCCTGGATCAGACTCTATCCCCAAAGCTGATGTCTGTCCCTGGACTGTGTCTCAGGGGAGCAGCATCACGATGAGTGACTATCCTATATGGTAAGGGATTTATTATTATTGGAGAAGAGGGGATATGCAGGCATGGAAGAGGACGTGGAAGATCAGAGAAGAATAACACGTCAAATTGAGAAAAACTGTGTCAGCTACAGAAATTAAACTGCAAAAGGAGTTCATAGAGAGATCTATAGGAAGTAGTTGACTCTGTGAGGCTATAAACAGGCAGCTGGGCCAGCGGTTAAAAAAGAAAGAGTGGGAAGTGCAATAGTGGAGAGCAAGGACAAGTTTGCCAGTCATGGAAACAGACAATTATAATCTAGTTTGATAAGTGTTTTAATAGAGGGAAGTATAAGTACAATGGAAGACCCAAGGCTTTACTGAGTCCAGTCTAGAAATCAAGGAACGCTTGCTGGAGGAGACAACATTTGAGCTGAGACCTGAAGAATGAAGACAGAGCCAGATGAAATGAGGGAAGAGGAGAGGAGAGGAGTTAGCACATGCAAAAGTCTGGAGGTGAGACAGGACACTAAAGAACTAAAAGTAGTTCCATCTGGCTGGGGTGATGCCAAGGGCCCAGATTGCAGGTCGTTATAACAAGGAGTTTGAACTCTGTCCTAAGAGCAATGGGGAGTCATGGAAGGATTTGAAGCAAGGGAGAGGTGTCATACTTAGGTGTTGGCAATTTGGAGATGGGAGAATTTTCTAAATGTCTCCCTTCCAGGAAAAGGCCACATACGTCCATGGGAACAAAAAAAGTCTGGAAGTTGGCAGCTCCAAAGTTGTTGCAGTGGTTTAATGGTGTTCAAGGCCCCGGGCTCTTCTCATCTTTCTGCTCTGTCATCTCCAGCCACTGGGTTTTGGCTTCAGACTCATGAAGTGCGACAGCTGCTGCAGTGCCCCTCATCCTATGATCACAGGACACTGGTCAAAGCAGGAAGGAAGGGCAGGAGCAGAAGGCTTCACCTCATGAAGCTCTGTCTTATTAATAAAGTGAATCCCTGGATTTCCCCTGAGTTTTCGCTGGCTAAGAGCTGGATCATGTGCCCAGCCTAGACCAATCATTGCTGAAGGGAAATGGAATTACTGCTCTCACTTAAGAGGGATCATGATTTATCTGCTGGGGCTGGAGAGCAACCCACCTTCCAAAGCTCAAGGGATTTCTACCCCTTAGCTGAGCTCAGAATCAAGGTCCTTTGGTCCGGGAAGATGTGGAGGTAGGGTGGGAATGGCTGTGGGGTAGCAAAAGGCAGTTTCAGATCTTCTGGGAAGCAGAAGATAAAACTGAGTTAGAAGTGTGGAGGTGCATGAGGGGAGGGAAGAGTGTTCTACTTGTGACTAATTTTGGAGGAAGCCAAATTGATCAAGGGAGCCTCAGGCTGGAGTGCAGATCTGACAAAGTCTTGATCAACTCAGTGGGGAGCTCCAGAGCACAGACTGTTGGTGACAGGAGCCCCAACTTGGGCAGAAATAGCCAGCCCCTAGCTCCCCACTGGACTCAGTCATTGTCTGGAGGCTACTCAGTAAGACCATGACCTTGGCTTAAAATTTGAGACAGATCCCAAAGATACGATAGATGGAGGCTGTCAACAAACTGCACTCTTCACAGGAGAATGGCAAGTTCTTCCTTAAAGCTGTGCCCCTCCAGGGATGCCCAGTGTCTAGCCTGGCTGTGCCCAGGGCGCCAACATTGTATTGAAGAGGTAACTGAGGTTTAAAGTCATTATACACTTTGCCCAGGGCCACCTAGCTTGGAAGTGGAAGACAGATGTGAACCCAGGCAAACTGATTCCAGAGCTTCTGTTTGGGGGGAAATTTTTCTTTTCTTAGTTTCAGGTGAACAAAACAACATACGGATTAGACATTTATACACTTCACAAAGTGATCACCCCAACAAGTCTGCTAACCATCTGACACTTTACCTAGCTAAGAAAAAACTGACTACATTCTCTATGCTGTACTTTATATCCCGTGACTACATATTTATAGTTGCAAGTCAATATTGTTTTATTTTAGTTTCAGATGTACAGTGTCGTGGTTAGGCATTTTGGACGGAAATCTTAAAACATAATAATTATTTCCTTTTCTGCAGGACTTTTCAGAGCCTTTAATCTTCTAGCGTGCTCTGTAAATCTCCAGGAGGGGTGTTATAAAATGCAGCCTTCTCCAGGCTGGCCAGATTAGATTTATTAATTTCATGCACTTTCAAGAAATGTAAAACTCAATTGTCCCACTGACTTTTGAAGTTTTGCTCCCTAGTTTTTGAAATGGTGAAAGCCAATCCAAGGTAAACAAAATTCAAGCAAAAGAAAAATATCCAGACAAAGTCTCCCTCTCATCCCCTTCCCCCTGCCCTGTCTGCCTCCCTAGAGGCATTCACCACGACCATGCTGCATATCTCCATCCAGGTGAACTTAGACATAGTATATAAGCATCTGTTGTATCTGTTGAGATGCTTTGGGCTGCAAGTGAAAAACAATACCGAATGTACAAATACATGATTTACTTATAAGGCGTCTCTACGAAGAACAGTTTCAACGTTGGTTCATGTAAGGAAGCGATGATATTATCAAGGATCCAGATTCTTTCCCTCTGTCTGCCCTGGCTTCCATGGCTCTATGACTTCTGGCCCTGCACTTTTGTGTCTCAGGATTGAGTGAGTCAGTAGTGAGGGCAGTAAGAGTATCCTGGAAGCCACTCCCATGCCAGGACAGCAAGCAGTACCTTCACTATGCAGAGAAGAGATTGTAAGCGCCATGATTATATCCACTAAACCCAAATTGAATGGATTCCTCAATCCAGCTTCTCCTTAGCCGTTCCCTAGAAATGCCCCTGGCTCAATGCCCCCTGATGCCAGCCAGGGCAGGGAGTACAAGGGAGTTGATGGTTTTGGTGATTGCAGTTAAAATACCTTATTCTGGCTGTTATAGTCAGGTTATTACATGACTTGGTGGACACGGGCCGTGGAGGGCCCCTGAACTCTTGCTTCATTCCGTTCACAGTAGAGCTGCTTCTAGATTTAAAGAAAGCAGGACAGGACTGGGTGATGGAGTGGATGTAAAAAGTGAGCTTAAGAGAGAAATCGAGAGTGATTCTAATGAGCTTTCCGGCTTGAGCAACCAAGTGTTCCGTAAGGGAGAAATAGGTTCTGGGAGGGTCGGGAATCAAAAGTTCAGTTTTAATCCTGTTAGGTTTGAGGTGTCTATTTGTCATCAGTAAGTAACAGTTGGACACATGAGACAGGCATTTATTACCTCCAGACTTCTTAAGTAAATCATACATTTGCGGGTTGTGGGGGTTTTTTTGTTTCTGTTTCTTTGGTATTTGTAGCCATAAGCATTCCAACAGATACAATATATACATATATTTTTTATAGGTGTACATCAATCTGTATTTATCTATCTATCGGGCATGTGGCATGTGTTCCGAGGATGGAGAGACGGGGAGCAGTGGGATGGGGGTGGGACAGATACCGAGAGACTTACTTTTTCTGGGTACGTGTACTCTAATTGCACAAGGAAATCAAGGCTCGGGTGCAACTTGCCTAAGGTCACGCGGCGAGTGGGTGAGAGAGCTGCCCTTTGAAATGAGGTTGGCCGGGCCTCAGCGTCCAAGCTCCTTCTGTTCTAACAGACTCTTAATGGAGCTGGAAAGGGAAATGAGTTCTTCCAGGATAAGTGCTCGTCTTCCCGCCTGCTTCTCCCTGGTCTGGCTCCTCCGTGTGTCTCATTGTGGCATCTTCTGTGGCTGAACATCGATAACTGCCTGAAGCCATTCCTGTCTGTGGCTGGGAAAGGCTGTGTGCATTCTTCTTCCCTCTGTTATGGAAACCACAAAGCCTATGGCTGCAGGTACAAGTGAAAATAGTCCCAGAATGCCCCCAGATGACACACCTGCCCGAAATGGATGAATTTTCCTATCTTTTCTTCCTTAAGAGTTATTAGGCTGCTTGAGATTCCGGTCAGAGAAGCCTGGGTTATAACCCCCAGTGCCACCACTGCTGATGGACCTGTGTGTTCTTGGGCAAGTTACTTGCCTTCTTTGTACCTCAGTTACCTCATCTGCCAAATGCCAAAAAAACAGTAACTGTCTCACAAGATTATCATAAGGGTTCAGTGAGTCAGCAGATGTAAATACTGGGTTCTGTCTACCTGGCTCACCCTGAGTCTACCTGCATAGCTACTGCTTCACACATTCCCTCCCACTACACGGCCGTAGCACGTGCTGTTCCCTCTGCCTGGAATGCTTTTCCCTTCCCTCTTTGCCTAATTAATGGCTATCTGTCCTTAAAATCCTTCAACATATGACTATAGCCTTCACGAGGGAAGGACCGTTTTTGCTCTCCATTGTGATTCCAACATCCAGCACACACACGTCTGGCATACAGTCAGTGTTCATTAAATATTTGTTCAGAGAGTGAGTGTGAAATGAATGACTAAATGAATAAATGAAGTAAACGATCAGTTAATGCTAATTTGTTCAACAAATATTCTGTAAGTGAAGATAATAAGTGCCTACTTCATTGTATCACTGTGAGGATTAAAAGCATTATACATTTAAAATATCTAGAGTAGTGCCTTGTAGTAGCACCGAATAAGGATTACTGTTAGCACCACTTTATATTATTATCATGATTATTCGTTCCTGTAGGTGCTCTTGTAGCTTCCATGCAGAAACAGGCTCTCTTGCTCCTGCTGTGATTGGATGCTCTTCCTGGCCCCAGCAGAGCTCCAGCCGGATAACTGGGTCCCCTGGCCCATCCAAGCAGCCTCAGCCCTTCCCCAAAGGCAAGGATCGGTCCTATCCTCAAGAAACATATTCTTGGCTGCCAACACAGTTTCCGTGACTTGACTTCAGTCTCTTTGCAGATAACATCATACATCTGGAGAGCATCATCGACCCATTATGTGGTGTCTGTCCAGTATGTGAAATAGGTGTGGGCGTCCCAGGAAGTCATGCTTACAACTACATGACCCTGCCCTCTAGCCAAAGTTAACTGGATAAAGATGGGCACCTGACTAAATGAGCCAATCAGAACCTTTCTGCTGAGAATTTGGGATTATGACCTAGTGATTTCTGTGGCCTGTTGCTTAAAGGAATGGTTTGTGCTCTCAGGTGCTGGGAGGTGGCCATGTTTGGTCATGGGCTTGGGGAAGGAAGGAGAGATAGAGGGAGAGAGAGAGAGACAGAGAGAGAGAGAGAGAGAGAGAGAGAGAGAGAGAGAGAGAGAACGCAGAGATGAAGGAATCTGTGAGCAGAGTGAAAAAGGGACACAGAATTATGGATGCCACAAGTCCTGGTGGCTTTTCAGGTACTAGTTCCAGAAATGTCTGAAGCCACTGCACTTTCTGCCCTCATGTTTGAGATAATAGCAGTTCTCACATAAAGATAGCTGGATAAAGATAGCTGGGTGGTATAGTGGACACCTATTGGTTTTGCTTTTCAGGTCTTGATTCCCCCTTCTTCCAGAAACAGCACCTTGATTTCTTAGGGGAATTACCTCTCTCCTACTTTCGGTTTCTGGTGTTCAGCAAACCTGATTCCATCTCCACCTGGCTCTACGCTGGCCTAATCACAGCATTTTATCCCCTAAGGGTGGTAAGTGATTGGGTTAGAAATGGATACGTGGCCCAGTTAGAACCAATGGGACTTCATTCTGGGATGTTTTGTTGATAGCAGTGAGAAGACAGAATCTCTTGGCCCTGTAGTTGCTGAGAGGGCTGGAACCACTGGCGCCATTTCACCCCCAGAAGACGCTCCCTGTTGAAATGGAGGGAATGTCCCTGGGGCATCATTTTAGCCCTTGTATTTAGCTAGCTGTGCTTGAAGCTGACACTTGAAGCTCGTCTTCTCAATAAGTGAGCCAATTGACTTCTTTTTTTTGTTTAAATTAATTTTAATTGGGTTTCTATTACTTATGCTCCTCACTAATACTCCTCACAGTGAGATCCCCCTTTTTACTTGACAGTAGTTTGAATGGGTTTTGTCACTTATGATCTAAAGATCTTGGACTAGGATTAAGGATTGAGCCTCTCTATTCTGATGATCACACTTCTGCTTAGTTCCGGATAACTCTGTAGGTGCCAGGTTTTTGCTCTTACTTCCTTTTCCTGACTTTCCCTTCTGAGAACTTGTCTGAGGAAAAAGGGAAGTGGGACTTCCCACTCATCCGATGATTACAATTTTAATCATCTCTGCTGTCCTATGAAGAAGGTATTATTATCAGCCAGAAGTGAAATGAGGATCGATGACAGCAGGGCTGTACGGATGTGGAAACTGAGGCCCAAACTGGTGAAGTGACTTGCCCCAAATTATCCACCTAGTAAATAGTTGAGCTGGGATTGGAAGCCTGATCTATATGACTTCAAAGCCTGGCCTTTAACCACCGCCTGCACTGCTCAGCAATAAGAATACACTCATCTGCCTAAATGATGTGCATCCAAAGTGCCCAAGTTTATGCTCTTTCACCTGCACATTCCAGGTCTAGGTGTTTATCCTAAGAAACTGAAGATGCGCTTTGCAACATGGAGAGTGAAAAACTGCAGACAATCTAAATGCCCCTCAATTGGAGATTAGATAAAGTATGATATGATAAATTGTGCTAGGAAACGCTATGTGTGTGTGTATATATATATATATATATATATATATATATATAGCTCTCTATCTATACAGATATAGATCTCTATATATTTATATTTATGTCTATGTCTATGTCTATCTATCTATACATATAAAACAGGGTAATGGTGAAGGTCATAGGCTCTGGAATCAGACTGTCTTGAGTTCAAGTCCTGACTCTGACATTTACTAACTATATGCTCTTAGTCAATTTACTTGACTGCTGTGAGCTTCACTTTCCTATTCTGTAAAATGGGTATAATAATAGTCCTCACCACACAGAATTCTTGGGAAAATTAAATGAGTTAAAACATAAAGTTCTTACAGCTATCACATGAGTGGTGGTACATGTGGGCTCTGGAACTTGGTCCTCTGGGTGAGGGTCCTAGCCTTGCTGTTTATTTAACCTCGGTTTACCTTTTCCTTCCTCATCTATAAAATGAGCTTACGAATGGGATTATTGTGATCAATTAACACATACATACAAATAAAGTGCTTCGGACGGGACCTGGCCCATAGCAAGGACTTAGTAAATGTTAGCTATTATTATTTTACCGGCTGAAGTCTTATAGGCTCACTTGTACCTACTTTTTATAAATTCTGTGAGTTCCTTTCAATACGATAATTGCTAGTGTTTTAGAGTTCATATAGGCAGCAGGTGCTGTGCTAAACTGTACTAAGCCCACTGTCTCTTTTTTTTGTTTTTGTTTTTAATGGGAGATTTATATTTTATTTCTCTAGTGACATATTTACAATTGAATATAAATTGAAGGGCTGCTTGCACACCAATGCCGGGTCCTTTGGGTGGACACCACCTTTTTTGTATGACCTCTGAGCTAAGATTGTTTTTTACGTTTGTAAATGGTTTTCAAAAAAATCGAAGAACAATTTTTTGTGATACGTGAAAATTATATGAAATTCAGATTTCAGTGTACAAAAATAACGTTTTATTGGCACACAGCCACGTCGATTTGTTTTCTTATTGCCTGTGGCTGCTTTGGCCCACAACGGCAGAGTGAAGTCATTGTGACAGAGACCATATGGCTCACAAAGCCTAAGATATTTACTAAGTGGCTCTTTACCTGAAAGGTTTGTGGACTCCTGTCTTTTTTGATTCTTATAACGTTTTTGTACTAATTCCATTTTTATTCCCTTTCTAATGAGAAGACTGAGAAGTTATGCCACACCCAGGGTCACACAGCAGGGAAAGCTTGTCTGGGAACCCAGGTATCCTGACTCCTGAGTGCGGGGCCTGAGCGTTGGGCAAGAGTCCTCCTCGCTAGCTGTCTCTGTGCCTGGGAATCCCCCAGCCTATGGTCCATCAGCACTGTTACAGGAGAGGTCGGTCCAACGTGAGAGACTGCAGTGTCTCCTCAGATGGCCTCGCACGGCACCTTGCCAGGCCCTTTTTTCCTCTGGAGCTCAGCCTAACTCACACAGGCCACTCTGTGAGGCTGTGGGCAGGAGGCCTCTCTCGCCAGCAGTGTTCGGTTACCCCAGTGACATTCAATTGTTCCTAAGAAAGGAGGCCCATTTTTGGCAGCTCCTAGACCTGGATTCCAGGAAGCTCTGCCTGACTCCTTTTCGGTTTGTTTCCAATCAGCGAGTCCGCCTGTATCACTTTCCATTGGGTTGCATAAGTCTGCCTGCTGCTCTCACTCTCCCTCTCTTGCTGTCATCTCCATACCTCTCCGAGCTCACCACCAGCCAGGGAGGAAGACATGGGACCTATAAGGGGGAGAGGCAAGATAGAGGGCATGTCAGTAGGAGTTTGCTGCTGCCAACGTAGACCCAACTGGCAGCTTGGCCCAGCCCCAAAGTTTCCAGGGATGGGTGTCTTACCCTAGATCGAGGCACCCTGGATCTCAGCCCTGAAAAGAGATCCCAAGGGTGGCAGTTCAGCTCTGTGGATGAAGGACCCATGTCTGTGTGTACACTGGCACAATCCCTTGACCCTAGGAAAACTGAAATTGGACTCATGACTCTGAAGGCAACTGCCTGAGTTCAAATCCTGATTCTGCCACTTACTGGCTGTGCGACTTTAGGCAAATTACTGAATCTCTCTGTGCCTCAATTTCTGCATCCACACAATGGACATAATAATAAGTCTGCCCTTATTAGACTATAATGGCAATTAAATCATTTAATACACATAAAGGGCTTAGTAAAATGCCTGGCACATAATAAAGCTTCAATAAGTACAAGTAATTATGATTATAATTATAAATATTACTATTGATAATTACCAAAGAGAACAGGTTGTATAAGTGCCCAAGGAACTATGAACAGTGGTATTCATTGCAGCACGATTTTTAATAGTAGCAGATTGAAAACCACCTAAATATTTCTCAATAGGGAATGGCTAAACAAATTACGCTATACACACACTATGGAATTCCGCACAGCAGTTATAAAGAACGAGGCAGATCTCTCTGGCCTGATGTAAAAAGATTTCCAAAATATACTCTTCGGTGAAAAGAAAAGGAAGAAGCTGAAGTATATACAGAACATGAAAAGTTATGTAAAATAAAAATACAAAACAGTCTATGAGTAATATACATATGTAAATACACAGGAAAAAAAATCTAGAACAGTACCATCTGATATGCTCGTTCCTAACCACATCTAAATGTAAATTAATTAAAATGAGATAAAAGTAAAATTCAGCTCCTCAGTGGCATCAGCCACTTCAAGTGTCCTAGCAGGGAGTGGATTGGACAAAGCAGATACAGGATATCTCCATCACTGCAGAACTTTCTATTGAATGGTGCTGGTCCAGATGGGTAAAAAAACCAAATCGATAAAAGCAATGACCTTGGCATGGAGGGGGAGAGGATCGCAGGATATCATTTGTTCTTTTAACAGATATGTACTGAGCTCTTACTCTGTTCCAGACACTGTCCTTACCCTGGGACCACAACAGACTCAAATCTCTGCCCTTTTGGAGTTCTCCTCCCAGTGGGTTATATGTGCAGTAGACATGGGTGCTTTGGTGAAAAACAGAGCAGAGGACGTGGATAAAGAATGTTGGTAGATGGCACAAGGTGATCATGAAAGACATTTTTTACACTTACCTGAATTTTTTTTTTTTTTAATGAGGAGACTGCCTTACTTGTGTCATTAAACATTTATAGAAGGAAACAGAAGTACCTCAGCCCTGGAGAGAGGAAACCTGGATTCCTGCCCTGGTTCTGTCCCTAACTGGCATGCCCTGTGCCTTAACCTTTCTGGCCCTCCATTTCTTTATTTCGGTGTGCATTAGACAAGGTCTCTGAGGCCCCATGGGACCCTCCATCCTGGGGTTGGATGTTTCCATGAGTCTCTCCACCTGTCCAGGAAGACCACAGATCACTGGAGCCCTTTCGAGGTGTTAACATGTGAAGAGACTCTACAGGAACCTGTTGCAAGAATAACAACAAACCAAGAGGAAGGGGAGAGCAGGGGGAGGAGAGGAGGTGGAGAGACCTCCCATAGTCAGCAGAGGCTTGAATTTCCAGCCAATTTTGCCTGAGGGGTCTCTGTGCACCCAGGTTAAACCAACACAGAATTTCTGAGGAATTCCCATTACAGTAGTACAGACAGACACTGTGTAATAATAGCTAATATTTATTGAGCACTGACGTTGTTTCAGGATTAATTCATTTAATCCTTATGACAATTCTATGGAGTTCTGTACATTTATCAGTCCCATTTTACAGATGAAAAAAACTGAGCTTCCAACAAACTAAATACCACCAGATTATGAGGTGGAGAGGCTGGGAGTCAACCCAGAGGCCAGCCTCCAGAGCCATCAGTCTCACCACCATGCCTCAGCGCCTGCTGTTTACAGTCAACTATACCATAAACAGAAGAAATAAAGGCTTTTTACTTATTTAAAGCAGTCCATGCATGTGTTCCGGGTGTGTAGACTAAATGGGAATTAATTCTGATCCGTCGTCTTGCTTCTGCCTTAGCCAGCCACTCCCCAGAAACCAAAAGAATCCCCAGTCAGACCGAAAACCTCCCGTGGCTCCCAGATCATTCATTGTAAAAGCTTGACGCTCCTCCACAGGGCCTTCTGTGATGGTCACCGCCCCCTTTATCTCTGATCTCGTTCCTCCTGCCCCCTCTCACTCCCCTCCAGCCACAGCCCCCCTCCCAGCTGCTCCAACTTGGCACCTCCTCTGGCTGCCTACGTGAGCTGTAACCTCATGAACTGAAGCTTCCTGGTGGAGGTGAGGTCAGAGCTGATCAAGCAGGGTGTGTATGTGTATGTTAGCCTCAGAGAGTAGGAAAGGGAGGGGAAGGTTTCAGGGAAAAGATGAGAGAGAGAGAGAGAGAGAGAGAGAGAGAGAGAGAGAGAGAGAGAATGCGAATGGCTCATTCAAGGGACATAAAGAAAACCATAAAGAAAACCAGTTCCTGAGAAAAGAAACTGAATGGAAAATGGTGAGGAGTGATCGAGCTGGACAGAGACCAGTTTGTGTAGACCCAGCACACCTGTGAGGATATCTGGATTTTTCTCTTGAGGGCAATAGGGAGTTAGGGAGTTATGGAAGAGTTCTGAGCAAAAGAAGGACACATCTGGATTTGCTTTTCCCAGCCCACTCTGTCTTTCCAGGGGACGCTTTGCTGGTCACAGCTGGCTATCTCGTTTGGCCACAGGTGACCTTCAGTCTCAACTTTAACTCATCCAGTGATTTTTAAAAGATGACTTCTTTCCTTCTTGTGTGTGTATTTAGAGAAATGTTAGGTTTACAACAAAATTGAGAGATAAATATAGCAATTTTCCCCCTAGTCCTCGCCTCCACACATGTACAACCTCCGTTATCAACGTCACTCCTCAAAAGGGTACATTTTTTACCAAGGATGAACCTATATGACTGCATCATTATTACCCAAAATCTGTAGTGTACCTTAGGGTTGTACCTGCATTCTACGGGGTTGAACAGAAGTATAATGACATGTATCTATCATTATAATATATTTCAGAGTGTTTCGCTAAAAATCCTCTGAGCTCTGCCTGTTCATCTTTCCTTCCACCCCCACACCTGGCAACCACCGATCTTTATATTGTCACCATGGTTTTGTCTTTTCCAGAATTTCACATAAATGGAATGAAACAGCATGCAGCCCCTTCAGATAGGCTGCTTTCACTTAGTAATATTCATTTAAGGTTTTCACTCTTTGGCTCTCCTGACTAATGCTGCTATGATCAGTCACGTACAAATTTTTGTGTGTACACATATTTTCAATTCTCTTGAGTATATACCTAGGAGTGAAACTTCTGGGTCACATGGTTACTCTATATTTAACTGTTTGAGGAACTGCCAGACTGTTTTCCCAAGTGGCTGCCCCATTTTACAATCCCACCAGCAGTGTATGAGGGTTCCAATTTTTTGATACCTTTTGTTTCTTGAGTCACACAACTCTATGAGCATATGTCTATAAATAGAGAGAGAGGTGAAGAAAGGTAAGCATAGTGTACCAAGATGGGGTTGGAGAGGAAGGCTAGTACCTAATCATGCCAGACTTTAGACCTCAGCGAAGTACTGAGTTTTATTGTGATTTTAGAGGGCAGCTCTCGGACTTTTGAAGTAAGAAGAAGCATGGACTGATTTGTATGTGTATGTATATGTGTGCTTTTCCATTGTTTTTACATTTAATCCCTAAATGAGTAATCATTCATGTGGTTCCTTCCCCCTGTAACAGGTAACTACTGTTTTATTTCCATGTGTGTTCATTTAGAGTTTGTTTTTGCATACATAAGCAAATACAAATACACATTCTTGTTCTCTGACTGTTTTTGTACAAAGCAGATACCATGTTTCCCCCAAAATAAGACCTAGCCGGACCGTCAGCTCTAATGCGTCGTTTGGAGCAAAAATTAATATAAGGTCTTTATAATATAATATATTATGTTATAACTTATGTTATAATACTGGGTCTTAAATTAATTTTTGCTCCAAAAGACGCATTGGAGCTGATTGTCCAGCTAGGTCTTATTTTTGGGGAAACAGGGTACTTCCATTTGCTTTTTCATATAACAATGTGTCTTAGCGACTTTTCTATGTCCATATGTATGAGTTTCACCACTTGTTTTATTGCTGCATAGTATTCTGCCATTTGATGGGTCATAATTTATTTCCTTAGTTAAAATTTCTTTTTTGCTCTTATGACCCATGCTTTCAATAAATAATTTCATACAAATGTCACCTCACACATATGCAAGGTTATTTGTAGGACAAATTCCCAGAAATGGATCAAAAAGGTATATGTATGTCATTCTGATAGATTTTGCCAAATTGCTTCCAGAGAGGTTGGGGCACTTTATACCCCTCTAGGAATCATGGAGGTGCCTGTTGCCTCAAACTCTTATCACCTAGCATGTTCTCAAGCTTCTGGAACTTTGCCAATATGATAGATGGATGGAACATGTTGGTTCCTGTAGTTTTCACTTGTACTTCTTAGAATGAGAGAGGCTGAGCAGCTTTTCATATGTTTAACAGCCCTTGAATTTCCTTTTCTATGAACTGTCTGTTTACATCCTTTGTTCATTTTTCTATTGGGTTGTTGTCCATTTTTCTTATGTGTATCTAAGAGCTCTTACAATGAGGGAGAGTAGTTCTTTGTGGCATGAGTTACAAGAATTTTTCCCTGGTTTGTCATTTGTGTTTTGACTTTGCACATGGTAGTTCTCTCTCTCTCTTTGCTATAAAGTATTTTTTAAATGTAGTCTAATTTATCCATCTTTTCTTTCATGGCTTCTGGACTTTGAATCATTGTTAAAAAGTCTTCTTTTATATCTTCTTATAGTTTCATTGTTGATATTTCATGATACAACCAAATATTAGCCTCCTGTGTGTCTCGTTCTGCAGCTGTTTTCTCACATTACTATTGATACAAAAGAAGCTATCGTTCATTCATTTTAACTGCTGCATAGTATGTCATCATGTGACTGATGAAACCACAGTTTATTAGCCTGCTCCCCTAATAATGAAATTTAGGTTGCTTGTAATTTTTCACTGTTATACTCAATGCTGCAGTGAACACCCTTGTGAACAATTCTTTATGCTCCCTTGCCAGAATTTTTTTGTAGCACATATCTAGAAGCAGAATTTCTGTCAATGTCTGGATGTAAAACAGCATCTGATTCTGGTCTTAATTTGTGTTTCCCTAATTAATCCTGAGACTGGGCATCTTTTCATGTGTTTATGGACCCTTTGGGTTTTCTCTTCTCATGGAAATGCCTTTTCAAATCCTTCAGTCCTTTTTCATAGGGATGATTCTCATTGTTTTTTCTTATTAATCTATGAGAGTTCTCTATAAATTCTGGATATAATTCCTTTGTGATATTGGTGTGAATATCTTCTGGCTTGTCACTTGTCTTTTCCTTTTGTGGGGTCTTTTGTCAGACAGGAATATTCAATTTAGATGCAGTCCAATGTGTTAATCTTTTCCTTTATAGTTTGTGCTTTTTGTGCCTGGTTTAGGAAATCCCTTTCTCTCCAAGGTCATAAAGATATTCTTCTATGTTTCTTTAATCATTTTAGAGTTTCTGAAGAAAACAAACGTTTTGAAATCTGAAATGGTGCCAAAGAAGATGCATATGCTTTTATGTTCATTGAAATGCGGTATGGGTTAAGAAAATTGAGAAACATAGTTATAACCTCTGCCATCCTGTGGCCTCTAGCTCAGAGCAATCTTCCATTTGCTGTATGTGGGTTGATGGATTATGGCTGGACTCCTGGATGTGAAGACCCTAGACTCTGAGTTTCTCTCACTGCCTTTGATCAACACTCCTCATTCCTGCCAGTGGCCCTGGGGCTTAGCCGTGGCCACAGCTCCTGTCTCTGGGCCCCATCACGCTGCTCAAAGTAATGCTGCTGGCTCAAAGCCCTCCCCTGGGAGTCAGGGGACGCATAGAGGGAGAGAGGGGGAGAAGCAGAAACAGCTGTTTTTCCTTCCTGAGACCATGACAATATCTGATTCCCCCAGACACCTGCTGCAACTAATGTGCTTGGCTAATTGGCTTTCCCTGTTGCCGACATGGGCGGCCTTCCCTCCAATCTGTGGATATTTGGAGCCCTGTCCATCTCTTGGGAGTAGGAATGTTTTCTCATCCCTGCAGTGAATGAACTGAGCTCAGCTTCGTAACGTCAACGTTCCCTTCCGTTCAGGAGCTGGCTGGACAGGAGCAGCAGGTGGCTTGGAAACAGGAGTCCTCTGACCTCCCCAGGGAAATTTTCCAACAACTTCCCCATCTAAGGCCATTTTAGGATCTTCCAGGGACTCGGGCATTGTTCCTTTTTTAAAAAGGCCCAATCCACATCCTATTAAGCATAACAAAATCTACCCCCTTGGCCTAGTATACACAATTCAATATAATCGTGTGAGTTCAGGGGCAGTTGACTAGTTGACCTAATATTATATTTGTAGTTGTTTTAATTAAACGTTGATCACTTTCACTTTTTGCAGGTTTCATTTTATATTTTGGAGTGAATATTGTTTTTCAGGTCTCAAACATCTCTATGTGCACTTGAAATATTTGGAGACTCTTGGCTCTGGCTTATGGAGTCCATTGATAATACTGCCTCTCCATCCCCAGCTTACCTTCCTAAGACCAGCTTTGCCAACCCCCCTACACCCCACAGAATATCCAAGCACTTGCCGAGTACCTTCCTGGGTATTAAATCATGAACTGCTTCCAAATCCTCCTCCTGTATGTACCAGTGAGGGATATTTGTAGACATTCTTTATCTTTTTGGCAGAGTCAAGGAGTATTTGCTAGACCCCCTTCATCTGTGTAAAATCTTGGAATGTGTTCTGAATTCTCTCCTACATATAAACTCAGGAGCTATTTGTGGAATACCACCTTGTGTGTACTGTCATGGCCTGTTTGCTCTGCCCCCTCCTCTGTGTAAATCAAGGAATATTTACAGAACTCCCTATCTGTAGCCTCATTAACTGCATGCGGAGTTTCCTATGTTTAGTACCACAGACTCTTTACAGAGCACCCTGTTTTAGATAGAATCAGGGAAACGAACACCCTCCTCTGAGTTGACTCATTAATTGTTTGCAGAGCCCTCTGCAGGACCACCAACTGTTCGCACAGCACATTGGAAAATCAAGGGAGAGCTACACAGCCTTTTCTATCTATAGAATTATGTACTATTTGTAATGTCTCCTCCTAGGTATAAAATCATAAAATGTTTACAGGGCACTCCCTGTCTATAGAATTTTGAGGTGTTTGAGCAACCTTTTTTTCCTGTATATAGAATTATGAACTGTTCTCAAGGAACATTCTCATGTATTCAGAATCATTAAATGTTTGCAGAGCCTCTTTGTTTATCATTATGGAATGCCTACAGAGCTTCATCATCTGTACAGATTCACGGAATGTTAGCTGAACCCCCTTCTTCTCTCTAGAATCATGGAATGTCGGCTGAAGCTCCCTATGGTATAGAATCATGGAATGTTACTAACCACTATACAACTTGAAATGTTTATTCTACATCCCGATTTACATGTTGGAGAGAAGAGATGCAACGGATCATGGCCAGGTCGTGGAAGGTCTTAAAGATCAAATGAAGATAGGCTTTGTTCTATAAGCTGTAGGGAGTCACCCAATTTTTTGGAAGTAGAAGAGTAACGATGAAAATTATGTTCTAGGAAGCTTAATATAGTGCAGGCAGTAAATAGAATGAACTGAAGGGTGGTGGCTTGTAATACTAATTTTTTCAAACAAAACAAAAATCAAGGTACTGATTGATTTTACTAAGCTCGATAATCTGTAGGAAATACTTGATAAAATAAAGACTCATTCTTTAGTGCAGGGTGAGCAAAGTATAACCTGTGGGCCAAGTCTTGCTCTTTTATACCAGTTCCTCATATTTTACTCTCTCTTCAGAGGGGCTGAGGGACAGAACCCTGGAAAAGTCTGGTCATAGCAACCATGGGTGAGGCAGGAAGTCATGGGAGCCCTCATTGACTACAGCAAGGAGCGTAAATTGATACACCCATTTTGGAGAACAACTTGGAAATAGTTAAGCAGGAGATGTGCATATTTTACTGCTTATCAAATCCATTCTTGCATGTCTGTGCTCTGGAGAAACTTTTGCTCTGATGCAGAAGACACAGACAGAGGGGTGCTGTTACAGTTCCTATTGCTGTGTCACAAAGCACCCCAAACGTGGTGGTATAAATAACAACATTTCCTTAAGCTCATGGATTTGGAAAGGTCACAATGGGGACAGCTTCTCTGGAGCTTCAGCTGGGGAGGCTTGAAAGTTGAGGGTGACTTGACAGTTGGAGGCTGGAATAGCTAAAGGTTTGTTCTCTCACATGTCTGGATATTGATGCTGGCTGTCAGCTGGGACCTCGGCTGGGACCCTTGACCTCTGCTGGAGTTTCCTCACAGCATGGTGGCTAAAAGTCAACCAACACGGCAGAAGCTGCATTACCTCAGAAGTTGTGTAGTGTCATTTCGGCTTCTTTTTATTGGTTACGAGTGATTCACTGTATCACACAGATTTAAAGGGAGGGGAATTAAAGAAAGTTCTAGAAGACCATGGAGATGGGAAATATTGTTGAGGCCGTCTTGGGAAAACAGATGTTTATTGCAGCAGTGTTTGTACTGGGCCGCCATCCCTTATCCAAACCCCTAGGGGCCAGATGTGTTTTGAACTTTAGAAAATCTCAGAATTTTGAAAGGTAATATGGTACATACACTGAATATTTATATAATACTCCTTGAGAGGGATGGGTTGTCTTGTAAGCAAAAGTCTAAATATTTCCCCAGTGGAGCATATGCATATTAAATGTGATAAAGATCACAGATAGCTTTCTGTCTCCTGAGGTCCAGTTTTGCCACTAAAGAAGCTCAGATCAAGTCAGGTCAAGGGTTGCTGTGAAATAAATTATGAAAAGACGTAGATTTCAGATTTTTTAGATTTTGAATTGTGGCTAAGGATCTATGGACCAGTAATAGCAAAATATTGGCTATAACCAAAATAGACATCATCAGGAAAAAGGAATTTAAAAAGTGTGGCCTAATTATATGATGAAATACTATACAGCAGTGAAAAATGAATAAATTCAAGCTACGTGTTTCATTGTGGATACATCTTATAAAAACAATGTCAAGAGAAAGCAAGTTGCAAAAGAGTATATTCATGATCAGGTGGGAAAAAACAGGTTATGCTATCGTAACAAACAGCCCCTATATCTCAGAGGCTTAAAACAGAGTTTCATTTCTTGCTCATACTACATGTTCATGACTGGCCAGATGGCGTTGGGGGAGTTTCCTCTTTACTCTGGAATCCAGAGGTGGGGCAGCTGCTCTGTGGAAAATTAATGGTTATTGTGGTAGAAAAAAGAGTGGAAAAGAATGTGCTGGCTGTTAAAACTGCTGGCTGGAAGTGATGCTTGTCACTTCTGCTCTGAGTCGCACTTTCCTCTGAAAGGGGCCGATTGACCACTGCCTGGCTGGAGGTTACGGGGTCAACCTCACTTTCAGTGCTCAGTCAGCTGGCATTCCTGGCACTAGAAGCACTCCATGCCAAGGCTCGTGGGACCTGGAGGGTAGTTATGCACATGTTAGCAATCTCACTGCCTCTGGGAGTTTGAACTGAGATAATCATTGCTCTGTGACATTATCACTGTACCTGTGATTAGTGTTTGTGGATTGTGCAATGTCTTCCTTAGGGTGGGTGCCTGGAACCTTCTCCAGTAGTGTTTGAATGGGTGGGGATGACACAGTGTCACTGTGACTTTTTACTTTAGGCTATGGATCTTTTTCTTTATGTTTGACTTGGGCAAGCCTGTAATTGGGTGTTGACAAATATATAAGGCTCAACTTGTGCTCTCATGGCATTTCTCCAGGGACCTCCCTTTCTTTAGGCTACTCCTTCCTCTAAAACCTTTAAGGGCTCCCTGCGTCTCATAGGAACAAGTGTAAGAAGAGTGACAGCTCCCATTGATAGAGTGCTTGTTACATGGCAGACATTATAGACACTATCTCAAGTCCTCACAGCAACTCTAGGAAGAAGAAACTGTAGTAGCCCCATTTTACAGATGTGAAAATGGAGGGTCAGGGAGATGAAATACCTTACCAAGATTACAGAGTGAGGGCAAGGAAGAGGCAGGACTGATTAGTCACCAGATCTTTCTGATACCAGGGCCCTTACTGAACCACAGGGTTAGGCCCCTCTGGTTTCACCCCTCCCCTTTTCCTCTTCCTTGGAGGGACCTGCTGCTCCAGCCAGGCTGGCCTCCTCAGGCTGCCCTTCAGCAAGCCTGTCTCACCTCCCCTAGATTCTCTCTGGATGCCTTCCCTGACTTTCTGCCACACGAGTCCTGCCCTCATCGCATTGTGCCACATTACTCACTTTCCCATCAGTCCTGTCAATGGGCTGTGAGAACCTCCACTTTGTCAACTGTGTACTCGCCAATACACCGCATGTGTTCAGTGCACACCTGCTATTCTTTTGGCATTTCTTTAACAATTATTGAGCATCTGCTGGGTACCAGGCACGGTGCGAGATGCAAAGATACAGCAGAGAATGAAACAAAATCCCTGACCTCATGAACTTAAATTCTGATATGGGAGACAGAAAATGGACAAAGAAACATGTACATGTATAATATATCAGGACGAAAAGTGCTCTGAAGAAAAGTAAACCTGGGTAAAAGGATAGAGGGTTGTGGGGTGGGAAAAAAGAAGATATTTCAGAGGAAAGGTCTCTTAGAAGAGATACCCTTTGAGCAGAGATCAGAGTGTAGTGAGCTTGTTCTACTGAGGAACTGAAGAGCAAATGATTAAATGAAAGAATGAATGAATTGCAGGCTCGAGTGAGTTGGGAACCTAACTTGGAGATGAACAGGGGGGTTGGTGGGAGGAATTTGAGGTAGGGACCCCTGGCATCTTTATTTTCTTCCATTAAAATGATAACCGATCAAAAACAAACACTTTACATAAATAAATTAATTAAAACTTTAAAATAATAATAATAATAATAAAATCGGTTGGTGCAAAAGTAATTGCGGTTTTGGCAATATTTTAAACCTTTTAAACCGCAATTACTTTTGCACCAACCTAAATAATAATAATAATAACTGATCTTTTTCAATTCCTTGTTATTCCAAATGGGACATGAGTAGACATTGGCCATCGGTATCTAGTCCAGATGTGGGAAGGCCTCCCCAGCTCTTTTCACAGGGGAGCAGAGGAATTCCTTGCCCACCTAGGTGAGGGGAGAGGTGGATGGGGAGGGAATCCAACTGTAGAGGATATTTGTTGTTTTGAGTTGACTAGATCGCCACCACCCCCTTCCTAACTGGAGCCCATGTTGTGTCAACCAGAGGGGCCAGATCTTTTTCTCTGATCCAGCATGCTTAGAGGTACGTGAGTTTCTGAGATCTTTCCACCTCCCAGCACGCTGAGGCAGTCAGTCCAGTGGGTGCCACTTTACAGATGACGAGATGGAGTGAGGGCTTCTAAGACCAGTTAGGAGACACCTTTGGCCTATTCACAAGAGCAGAGGCACCTCATCCCTGGGCTGCCAGAACACCCAGGCTGTGCCTCCTACCTCTCTATTCCCTGGCAGAGTCACATTCTACTCTGCCATTCAGAGTTGGACTTCCTCAAGGCTTGGTCCCAAGCGCTCCCTCTCTTTTTCAAAACTAGAGGCCCACAGATGGTATGGAAGTATGGTTTCATTTGCATTTTTCAAAAGATATAAGCATCTTTTCATATGCTCATTGGCCATTTGAATATCTTTTTTTATAGATGCCTATTCAAATCTTTTGCTTTCCCTCCTTTTTTCCCCTTATTGGATTGTTGGTCTTATCTTAAACAATACTTTGGATATGAGTTCTTTATCATATTTTTCTATTTTATCTCCTACTATGTAGCATATTCCCCCCTCTTAATAGTATCTTTTGATGAAGAGAAATTCTTATTTGCATGTAGCCTAATCTATCAAAATTTTCCCTTTTGGTTGGTGTTTGTGTCCTCTGATAAATCTTTGCTTACTGCAAGGACATGAAGATATTCTTCTATGCTTTTGCCTAAAAGCTTTTTTGTTTTATCATTCACATTTAGAGCTACAATCCACCTTGAATTACTTTTGTGGGAAGTGTGAGGTACTAGGAGTGAAGTCTTTTTTTTCTAAGTGGAAGTCCAATGGACCTAATACTAGTTCAATTAAACAAAACAAAACATTCCATGGTTGTAGGTGGGTGTTCATTGTACCATTCTTGCAACTTCCCTATAGGTTTAAAAATGTTTTAAATAAATTGTTGAGGGGAAATGATGCAAAAAAAGGTAGAGGGAGTGTTGTAGATAAACAAGTACTAGAAATAACTATAAATACAACTTTGTTTTCATACTGTTGAAAAAATAAACCACTATAAAAGACATTCTTAAAAACAAATGGGGGAAATTTGGGAATGAACTGATGTTACAGGATATTATGGTATGACTGTTCATTTTCTCAGGTGTGATAATATTATGGTGATTATCTAGGAGAATACAATTTTTTCTTGAGATTTCTGCTGAAGTATTGAGACATATAGTTCCATTAAGGGAGCAACTTACTTTTAAATAATGCAGAAAAGATTGTACATACATATGAATATAGATAAATCTGGAAAAATGATAGCGATTGTTGAATTCAGGTGGAGTGTTCCTTGTGCTATTCTTTCAACTTTTCTGTATGTTTGAAAATCTTTGTTAAAGACATGGTATGGGAGAGGCTGTTGTACGGGCCGAACAAAAAGTAGTTGCAGGTCAGATTATTCCAGCTAGTTCGGAATTTCCGGTCTAAGGTCTCACCTCTGCTATCTCACTTATTCCACGTCACTTCCCTGTGGGTGGGGAGCACTGGGTTCATTTTACAGATAATAAATAGCTCAGAGGGGCAAGTGATTTGCTAAAGGTCACATAGCCAATTGAGACCAAGTCAAGATTTGAACCTACATCTGAGTCAAAATTCCTGCATTTTTTTGTTGTTTAAGCCTCTTCTCTTTCATCTCGTTTTCCAAGGGTGTTGTGCCAGGCTTTACATGTATTACTCCAAACCTCACAACAACCTGATGCGATTGATACTACTAACATCCCCCCATTTTACTGAGAGGCACAGAGAGGTTAAGTAACCTGCCTAAGGTCACTCAGGTAAGAATGGAAAAGCTGGGAGTCAGATAACCTGGGCAATCTGGCTCTAGAGCCCTCACTTAAAGGATCAAAGAAACACTATAAAAAGCATAAAAATTGTGGGTCCAGCCCGGTGGCTCAGGTGGTTGGAGCTCCATGCTCTTAACTCCGAAGGCTGCCGGTTCGATTCCCACATGGGCCAGTGGGCTCTCAACCACAAGGTTGCCAGTTCAACTCCTCCAGTCCTGTAAGGAATGGTGGGCAGCGCCCCCTGAAACTAAGATTGAACACGGCACCTTGAGCTGAGCTGCCTCCTGGATGGCTCAGTTGGTTGGAGCGCGGGCTGGAGCGCGGGCTCTCAACCACAAGGTTGCCAGTTCGATTCCTCGATTCCCGCAAGGGATGGTGGGCTGCGCCCCCTGCAACTAGCAAAGTCAACTGAACCTGGAGCTGAGCTGAGCCCTCCCCAACTAAGACTGAAAGGACAACAACTTGAAGCTGAATGGTGCCCTCCACAACTAAGATCGAAAGGACAACAACTTGACTTGGGGGAAAAAAAAAGTCCTGGAAGTACACACTGTTCCCCAATAAAGTCCTGTTCCCCTTCCCCCCACCAAAAAAAAGTATAAATTGCTTTAGGAATATAAAGTGGGATTATTGTTGGTTCTTATAGAATCCCTTATAGAATCCCTGCAAAATCCTCTCTCCTGACTGCTTCTGGCATTCCAAGGCAGTACCCCAGGTTCAAATGTATATAGGGGACACTTGCCTCCCCACTTCAGCTGGCAGCTTCTTGAAGCTGGTGCTGTTTCTACTGGCCCTGGCCTTGAGTTTCACCGCCTTTGGGGGTCTTCTGGGCTGGGGCTGATCTTAAAGCAATGTTTTTAACATATTCTCACACTATCCTATAGAGTAGGATACCAATTTGTCTGTAGGATGACAACTAGGGGCCAGATGGAATAGTGAGGCAGTTACAACCTAGTAGTCAAGGGTCTGCCTTGGGAAACAGATCAGTTTTGATTTGAGCCCTTACTGCAAGGCTTCGGTGAACTGCTTCTCCCTCTAGGAGCCTGTTTCCTCATTTTTACAATAGGAATAATAAGAGCCCATATCTCATGGGTGTTGGGGGGATTTAAAGAGATAAGTAAGGTCCACTATATCTTAACACATGTCTTCACATTGATAGCTGTTATCATTACGCTCCTTATGATTCTGTGGGATGTGGACCTTGCCTAGAGTTCCAACCTCATCCTTGCCACTCTTCCTACCTTACTGGATTTTATCCGTGCTGGCCTGGGCGTCAACCTGGGGACAGATCATGCCTTTGCATCTGCTGTTCACTCTTTTATGTCTCAGTTCATGTTATCTGCTCAGTGAGGCCTTCTTTGACCCCACTACCCTGCCTCCAACACGTTCTCCTGTTTTATTGTGTTCATATCACTTATCAGTACCTGATACTATGAATTGGTATTTCTTTTTCTGCTCCCATTTGTAAGTTCCAAAATGACATAGATTTTGTCTGTTTTGTTCTTGGTAGCCTCCCCAGCATCAAGAACGGTGTCTGGTATGTCTGGTGTTCCGTCAATAGTGAATTGAATGAATGAGTGAATGGGTGAATGAATGAAGGTGTGTACCGAGCTCTGCTGCCTAGGATCCCAGATATTCTGCCGAACTTGGCGACCAGCCGCTTCAGACATTGCAGACGGCCCCTTGGCTCCTGGGTTGGGGGCGCCCCTACGCGAAGGCTCCCGGCCTTGAGCGACGCTCCCCAAAAACCTGGGCGGTGGCCGAGAGGGGAGAGGGGCTGTCGCCATTTGGCTACTTTCCCTGAGGCCGCCGCGCCGCCGCGAGAGCCGGGCGGCGAGCACGCTCGAGCGGGTCTTTTACGACGGTGCCCGGCGGCGCTGGCCCCGCCCCCGCCCCGCCCCCGCGGGCCGCCCCGCCCCCGCCGCTGCGCTCGCTCGGGGCCGCTCCGGCCCCCGCCCGCTTCATGTGGCCCGGCCCTCGGCGGCCGGCGGCTGGGAGCGGCGAGGCAGCGGCCAGCGGCGGCCGGCGAGGCCTGGGAGGTGGTGGCCGAGGCCCAGGCGACGGCGGAGGCCCAGGAGGCGACGGACGGGGAACGGCGGGAGCAGGCCCGGCCCGGCCCTCAAGCGGCCGCCCGGCTGCAGCATGCGCGTTCGCCGGGGACTGCTGCGGCTGCCGCGCCGCTCGCTGATCGCCGCGCTCTTCTTCTTCTCGCTCTCGTCCTCGCTGCTCTACTTCGTCTATGTAGCGCCCGGCATAGGTAGGAAGGGGGCCTGGGGTCCGGGGGACGGTGGGGGGTGCGCTCTGGCCTCTAGAGGATTCCGGGGATCCCCGCCCCGCCCTGAAGGCACGGGTCCTTGTTGGATCCCCGGCCGGGCGGCGACCCTGAGTCTGGCCCTCTGAAGACTCCCGGGGACCCCGGCCTGACCCTCGGGTGATCCCAGGACATTCCCGCCCTCTGCAACCCGACGGGGTTCGGAACCCTCCTCCCCTCGCTAGCTTCCCGCCCACCCCCGACCCCCAAACCCCATCTCCTCCCGACCCTTCTGTGCCGTCACACACCCCTCCTTCGTGCTGGGACGCCCCCTTTCCCGCTCTTGCCTCGCTAGAACCCCCACTTTCCGCTTCTCGGCTGGAGAACTCCCACTCCTCCCCCGGGGTCTCCGCAAGCCCCAGTTCCCGGCATTCCGCGCACCCCGAACCAACCTCCCCCCACAACCGGCTCGGCGCTCCTCGCGGGGCAGCGAGACCCGGTGCCCTGGTTTAGAGGCTCCCCACCTTCCCGGTTGCCATCCATCCATCTCCTCCCGCTTCCTCGGTGACTCCACGGTTTCCTGCTCATCATCTCTTCCCTACCCTTTCTTCCCTTCACTTTCCCCAGTTACATCTTCCTCCAGGTCCTCCTCCCCAACACACATTCTCCTCCAAGTGGCGGGATCCCTTTCCTCTCCCAGTGGCACCTCCTACCCCGTATGGAGGCCCACCCCCCATTCAGTCTACTAACCCACGAGAGAGTCCCCAGCCTTTTCCCTGTGTCCGTCCAATCCCCGCCCCGCCTACCCCCAAGGGCACATTCTTGTCACCTCCCTGCCTACTCCCCCCCCCACTCCACCATCCCTACACCTCTCTGCGGTCCTCAGCCACAGTTTCCTCCTGAATGAAGACTTGGGGTAGGGGTGCTGTCTGAGCTCTTTCCTTCTTTTTCTTTCACTTCTGCCCTCCTAGCCTTGAGGCTAGAAGGTGGCTCTTCAGTATTCTGTGGTGCCTGCTCTGGGGTAAAAGGGGACATTTATATTGGCCCTAAAAGAGTCTTGGGGAAATGGGGTCAGGTGGAAACGAGGAACATGGAGAAAAGATGGAATGGGTACTCATTCTTCTCTAAGGCATGTCCTTTAAAGGAAAGACAGTCTCTGGGCCTTTTTGAGCCCCTTCTCTTGGCCGGCCCACTCCAAACTCTTTGGAGTGTGCTTTTTCTCCTAGTAATAATACCCTGGTCCAGACCCTTGGCACTTTGGCCCTTTGGCCCTTTGAGCCCTGGACCTTGCCCTTTGGTCCTTTGAGCCTTTGAGCCTTTCGAGCGTTTTGAATCACTCTTCTGCTTGGACCCGCTTCTACCTCTTTGAAGTGTACTTTCTCTTCTAATAAACTGTTCTTTCACTACTTTAAAAAAAATAATAATAAAAATAAAAGAAAGACAGCCTTTGAAGAAACTGAACCCTGCCCAAGACTTTATAAGACCACAGAGCAGACATCTAGGGCATGAAAAAAGAGATGAGAAGGAACTACAGCACGAGGGTTAAGGTCAGAGGACATTGAAGTCAGACTTGGATTTGAATCCCTGCCCTGTATGACCTTGGGCAAGTTATTAAGCCTTAGCTTTTCTCCTCTGTAAAATGGGGTACTAATCCTAATCTCATAGGTTTCAAGGATGGAAGTTGATAAATTCTCTTTTAAAGCACTTATCTCTGTACCTGCTGCATAGTTTGAAAAACAAAACAAAGCAAAAACTTTAGAGAAAAGGGATGGAAGGTTTCAGGAATGTGTTTACCTGACTTGGCATCACTACAGGGCTCTAGAGTAAACCTCAGTTTAGGGTGAAAATGATCAGGAGATGCTGTTGGGGGTGGGACAAAGAGAGTGCATTCTGCTAGAAAAAGTCTGGATTATTTAGATGTTACGAAAAGATTGATAGTTTAACTGCAGGGAAATGCTCTGTAGGATTGTAGTACGGCAGAGACTGGTACCAATCTCTGTTGACCTATCAACACTGAACTAGCTGAATCAGAGACATTTCCAGATAGAGCAGGAGATTCTCTCAATTTTTTTTTTTAGAGCATATTTCACTTGATGGTTAATATTGATGATTTGTACTATAAACTAGATCTAGGAAGATAGAAGAGGCAACATCAGCTTGCCCTAACAGTTTATGAGGTGTCTTAGGAAAAGCACCCCTCTAGGAAGCTGCTGTATGTAGCCTGATGGATCAGTTGAGTAGGTACGAATTTTGGCAGAACAAGAACAGGTTGAGTAATTAGTGGAATTAATTGAGAAAAGAGTTCATTAGCATATTGGATATTAGACTCTGACAAAAATGGGTGTGCATTAATGGACTTGGATCTAGAGGCAGTCTTGGAACCATAACCTCTTTCGTGAAGGTGACAGGTTATTTCTGGTGGTGGGTGCATAAATCAGCCATATCGAAATGGAAAAATATATCCCATTGGTGTGGTAATAACCCTTTTGATTAGAAAGATTAGAAGCCAGATTCTCCAACAGAAATGGAACTTAACTTAATTAAAATTACTCAATGGTAGATTTTCAGGTCAGTGGAACACCAGGGTGAAGGGCTGCTACTCTCACTTTGCTTAGATTCCTCTATCACTGGTCACTGAAAAGGATGCAAAGCACTTACATTTTTTATTGTATCTCCTTTAAATGTAAATCTTCTAAAAGGCAGACCTGCCTAGGATTCAAATTCTTTCAGTGGGAAAGGGGAACAGTAAAAAGGATGTGGAGTGGTTTTAGGGTTCATGAAAGCATGGTTACATTCAGCATGGTTACATTGGTGGTTTTACTTATCTTGGCTTTCCTGTTAGTGAACTTAATTTTTCAAATGACCTGGTTTGGACAGTGGGATGGCAAATCTTTTCAAAAGGTTAGGCAATCTCGAAAATTATGAGGTTTTATGTGCTTTGGGATATGAAGACTTTATTTGAGATAATTACTAAAATGATTATAGAAAATAACATTAGGTTGAACCATATGAAATTTCTGTTTTTGCAGGTCAAAGACAGTTAAATATATCGGCAATTTAGTATGGCTCAACCTAATACGTTTCCAAGTAATGGCAATTCTGTTTTCTGGCATAATGGAAAGTGTCAGACTTGTATTTCCTTCCAGGTTTAATTTTTTCCAGTCCTTGGTTTTGATTAGCTTTGTATACCCTGTGGCCACATTTTGCTCAAGGGCTAAAGAGAAATCATCAGTCCAAGAGTGTGTTACAGCTATATTCAGAAATAGGTAGACTTGAATTTGAGACGCAAAAAATTGTCTTGGTTATAAAAGTTTTAAAGTTGTTTATGTATAATACAACCCAACCACAATTTCAGCCTAGCCATTAACTTAGTACTTCTGAGATCTAACGCCAGCTCTAAATATCAGTGACTCATAATTTCAGAGCAAAGGGGAATTTTCCTGGACGTGAGAGGCCTCTGAAATGGGGGTGATGGTACTATTTGACTTAGAAAATTGGATGTGAGGAAACTTAAATAAGACTAGTGTGTTTGTAACAAATACAAAGCACTCTTTGCTACTTTGATATCCCCATCCCTATCCAATTAGTATTTTTTTAAAAATATGATTTCATTGGACCTTATTTTTGTCATTAATTCAAAAGTAGTGTTTTATATCAGTAGTTTAAAAGTAGAAATGAAAAGGATGGGACGGAAAATATGATGGAGGTGGTGGATTTGAAAAAAGAAGAGGAGGGTGATATGGTGATGAAAATGCCTCTTCTATCTAGTCCTCTCTGCCTGAGTGATTCTTGTTTATCAATCACCTGTTTTACCTGCACTGTTGAAATACGCCTATTCTCTTCAGGGTTCTGAAGAAAACTTTGAACTTGTTTGTGATCCTTTACCTTAAGAAAGATCTAAGAACTCAGAGTACTTCCATATTCCAGTATGACCAGGTCTTTCAGAAGATAAGTGAATTAAATAGATGTGCATATGAAGTGATGATTTCAAAACATCTTAAGTTTATGATGCGATCATCTGGGAAGGCTGTATAGAGGTTACTGACCTATGCAACTTGTTAAAGGTTACTGATTTTGAGAGGTGCCTGTGCATGGTTAGAGGTAATAGTCTATGCATTGATGAAATTTTATTAAAGTTCTACCATTTAAACTAATTTTTTTTTTATCCTTTGAGTGTTGAGGAAAGAAAATGGGGAATGGTTTTTCCCTTTTGGCCTGCTTAGTTACAAGAAAAGTTTGATTTATGGCTGGCTTTTGGAAAGCAGGAACCGGTAATTCTAATCCCACCTGACTTGACCAGATGACCTTGAGGAAGTCACTTGATTCTCTGATCCTATACTTGGCACAAAAAACAAAGTTGTTTGAAAAACTAGAACTGCATCTTAATCAAACTTTTTTTTTTTTTTTTTGGGAAGGGGGACAGGACTTTATTGGGGGACAGTGTTTACTTCCAGGCCTTTTTTCCAAGTCAAGTTGTTGTCCTTTCAATCTTAGTTGTGGAGGGTGCCGTTCAGCTTCAAGTTGTTGCCCTTTCAGGCTTAGGTGTGGAAGGCGCAGCTCAGCTCCAGGTCCAGTTGCCGTTGCTAGTTGCCGAGGACACAGCCCACCATCCCTTGTGGGAGTCAAACCGGCAACCTTGTGGTTGAGAGCCCGTACTCCAGCTGAGCCATCCGGGAGCTCAGTGGCAGCTCAACTCAAGGTGCCGTGTTCAATTTTAGTTGCAAGGGGCGGAGCCCACCATCCCTTGCGGGACTCGAGGAATTGAGCTGGCAACCTTGTGGTTGAGAGCCCACTGGCCCATGTGGGAATCGAACCGGCAGCCTTCGGAGTTAGGAGCACGGAGCTCCAACCGCCTGAGCCACCGGGCCGGCCCTTAATCAAACTTTTAATGAGATGTTTTTACATATAGAAAGTTGAGAATTCATTCACATTCTATACAAATACTGGACTTAAGATTTTAGATAAGATACTGTATGTATTTTGCCATGTATAATACACACTTTTTCCCCAAAATTTGTGAGGGAAAAATCAGGATGTGCGTTATACATGGGTAGTACTAATTCCATATCTGTATAAATGTTTTTAATTCTTTTATTTATGCTTATGAGTTAAAAATGTAACTCTAGAAATCAATAACAATATCCGTATGCAAAATAATACCCTGGAATACGATAATCCGGTTTTGTTGAGTTTACAACAAACTTGCAACAATGTAGAGTTCTTGGACTTCTATGACGTGTAAATATTGTAAATTTGCTACCAGTACATAAAATTTCTTGTACCATAATATGTTAAAGAATAAATGCTAAAATTCCTTTATAATACAAAAAAACAAGTACCTAAATGTGAACAAAGAAAAATTTGAATTAAATCGAAAGATTTTTTTCCCCCTGAATGTTTGGGCCAAAAACATGGATGTGCATTATACATGGGAGCACATTATACACAGCAAAATGTGGTGCATGTTTTATATAATCAAATGCAACCTTTTCTAATAATTGTCACAGGACAATTTCAGATTCTCCCAGTTAAGTATTATATGAAAATAGCCTTTAGTTGTTGTTCCTCACATGCAAATGCCCTCTAATGCCTCAGTGCACTTCCTGAGCTTTTCTGGAATGAAATGAATATGGTGACATGTGGGTTATTTTATTTTAGAAAATTAAGAAGCCTCACCCTGCTAAAAACACCCCTCTTTTTCCATATGTGCCTTCGTGCGTACACTCACATATTTTCTTTGAGTATTGTGTCATTCTTTTTAGAAGGAAATCATATTTGGAGAACAGGTTGAAGTTATAAATCTGAAACGGGACCCTTTTGACCAGGACTTTGATCATGTTTTATGTCCTCTCTGCAGAATTTTGCTGTTTTGGAAACCGGGTCTTGGGTTTGGGGCTGAATTGTCTTTAACAGTGGAAATCTGCTAGACTTGGACAGTCTTTGGAATCAGCCATTCAGACTGTATCAGGTACTGCTCCAGGTCGTTGATACTCGAGCCAATAGATGACTCTGCTCCAATCCAGACGTTTCCCCCACTGAGCGTGACAGGCCAGTGGGAGTGACTTGTAATAAATCACCAGGAAGGAAGGTCTCTGTGTTGCCTTGACTCTTTAGAGCCCTTCAAGGGAGCAGGAATTCCAAAGCCATGGAAGCCAAAAGCTTGTCCTACTTGCCCTAATTTTATAGATTTTTTTAGATAACGGAAGGTACGTTGGTTACATCCAACCACATAAAGCAAACAAGACTTGAGCAAGCAAGAAGTAAGAAATGGGATGCTGCTGAGGTCTGTCCGAGAAACAGAGAAAACTGGAGGTTAACGCTGGTCGAGATAAAAGATAATCAGAAGCGAACAGGTTGGGTGTTGCCTTGAAAGAAATTAATGGCACTGTCATGAGACGAGAGAGACTTGTGTGTACTCTTTCTAGTGCAAGGGCCGTTACTCTTTAGTTTCTAATACTAGCTAACTAAAGGAATGTGTTCCTTTGCACACGAGGTATATTTTTGTGGAACGTTGTGAGAATATGAAGGGAATTTAAGATCTGTGAGTCAATAATAATCCAATATTTGAGTGTTTACCTGTCATGTTACCAGCTATGGGAGATGTTTGAGTTCTAGGCTTTTGACTGCTTCTTTCATTTTATAGATGATCTTATAAGCCCAGGGTGAATTATTAACTTGCCCGGAGCAGAAAATTATGAGGTATCCATGAGGCATGTACAGTATGGTTGCAGAGACACGATTAATCACAGGAAACAACTAGAGAAAAATAGAAGATAGTATATAATCAGTTGCTGAATTGTATGATACTGACCCTTAACGAAATGGAGGTTCAGATACAGGTATTCATTCCTTCATTCAATAAATATATATATATTTTTTGAGTGCCTCCTCTTCTCAAATACTCTTTTGGATATCGGGTGGTCTAGAAATGAATAAGGTGGAACATTTCTGCCATTGTGGTGCTTTCATTCTAGTGGGAAGTTTTTGTCTGTGTGGTACTTTTATTCTAATGGGGAGACGACAAATATACAAGACAATTTCAGATAGTGGTGGGAGTGACTGAGGGTTTGTTTTAGATTGAGTGGTTAGGGAAGAGGTGATACTTGACTTGAAGGGGTAGAACCAGTCACTCACAGGTCTGGGGGTGGTAGCTGGGGTGGGTTGGGGGCGGGCACGCAGCACACGTAAAAAGGCCCTGAGGCAGGGATGGGCTTGACTGAACAAAGGTTGACTGGATTTTTGTGAGTGATGGGAGAGTGGTAGGAGATGAGTTCAGAAAGGTAGGAGGGTTCAGGACCTATAGGCCATGGTAAGGACTGTAGGATAGACATGAACTTCAGCTTAGAAATCAGCCAGAACTAGGTTTGGATCAGCCCTGACCAAGTGGGCAAATACATTTTCTTATCTGCCAAATAGAGGATACTATCTTTTTGATATGCATGTAAAACTGCTTAGCACAGGCTTGACACAAAACTCCATGTTTGTAATGATTGTTCATAACCATAGGAGGTGTCCATTTGGTCTAACACTACGTAGTACGAAACTGAGAATTAGGACGATTGGGCTCCAGTCGGACTTTACCAATAACTAGATATAAATTTTTACTTCGGTTTTCTCATCTGTAAACTCAGATAATTGGATAGATTCCAGGGTCCCTTTTAGATCTGAAGTTAACATGATTCTGAGAAAGGGTATGTTGAACATATAAGTATAAAAAGGAATAATGACTTCTGTCACTATTGAAAGTTACCCCATTTAAAAAAATTCAGATTGCCCATTCACTTAGTCTCCCAGCTTTAGTGCCACACTGAGCCATAGATTCTGCAGGCCTGCTGGAATGGTGAAGTGTTTGTGTGTAATCATCAGACTTCACAGTTTTACTCTTTGGGAGGAGCTCACACTGTGCAATGCTGTTGTTTTAGGACATATGCCCTAAAAGACTTAGAATTTCTACACTGGGAAAAAAAAAAGAAAGAAAGAAAAAAAGGAAACTTGTGTTGTCTTGGTCAAAGGCAAAAACTAAAAGAACTTTATGGAAGTATATCTTTGGGATGTTAAGACCATCCACCCTCCTTTTGTCTTCTGAATAATCCTTTTAAGTTCTAATCTACTAAATCAGTCCTTTCCTGTGGCTTCACACTTTTGCTTTTAAGCATGAAATAGAGCTCTGGACTCATTAGCTCCTGCCTCATCCTCAATCCTCTGGGTAATTGGATGTTAAATGAAAATGAATATTACATTTTGATCCAGTAATTCTTTATAATGTGGCTTTTTACTGAAGAACATTCATACCTCCTGCTGATCCCCTGAATTCAGTGTTTTCCCAAGCATGGGAATCACATTGAATAATTTAAAGTGCTGTCTCTTCTCAAATTCCCCCTTGCCCTCCCTCCTTTTGTTAGTTTCAGTAAGCAATTATTAGACTCTAGTTATTGTTCCTCCTCCTCCTTCCCAGGTTACAGAGACACACAGGTACTTTGCTGCGACCAGAAGGGAACTTGGTCATTGTTTCTGAAGTACCTTAGTTACTGTCATCAATTATGAACAGTTCTCTGAGGCAATTAGTGACCTAATTATGAAGATGAAAAATGTGGAATATCAGGTACAGGAAAGTGTATAGTAGGAAAGCTCAGTGTTGTGTTTTAAAACTTAAATTAATCTAAGGTATACTAGTGAGCACAGTTGTGTATTATTTTCATGAAAGAGCTATAAAACATTTAAATATCAGTAAAGAGGGAGCTGTTTTTTTTTTTTTTTTTTTCACCTTCCGGGTGGTCCTCAAAGTATTAGTAGTCATTTAAACTTTTGCTTAATTCTCATGTGTTGAACAACCGTAAACTTGGAAAGATGGAAAAACAGGAGTATTTTTTTTCCTCATAGAACTTCTGATTACCCCATTTTGAGGAGTTCTGCTTTTAGGCACTAAGACTAAATTATATTCACGATTGTTATGTATATATTTTCTGATCAGGAGACCATTGGCTCTTAAAGATAAAAAAAATAGTAGTTTCCTAAATGATGTGTTATGATCATGTTTGTGTAGTTAAAAAAAAAAGAAAAAAGTCTTTCATTCCAGTTCAGAAAAATGACAAAATTGCCAATTTAAAGAAGTTAAACCAGATGGATCAAAAATGATGGTAGACTGGCTTTAGAATTCTTGATGCACTTATTTTGAATCTGTGTATTTTAAAAGCATTTAATCTCTTAACTTTTTAAGGAAAGATTATTTTATTGATATCCTCACAATCTTAAATAATAGGGAAGTTTTCTGGATGGTAATTTCCTTGTGCCTAAAATGAGTGAAGAAACTCGTCTGGGCAAGCCAGCCTCTTCACTGTTGGATTGCGTTTACGGTGGCAGAAGGAACGCTTCTTGTAGTAATTCTGATTTCATTTTGCCCAAAATTACTTTGTACTGTTTTTCCCTTTGCTGGTTTTTTTTTTTTTTTGGTGGCAAAATCTATGTAACATCAAGTTTGCCTTGTATTTTGGTAATTTAAGTGTGCAATTCAGTGGTATTAGTTACATTCATAATGTAATACAACCATCACCACTCTTTGCAAAATTTTTCATCACCTCAAACAAAACTTACTGCTAAGCACTAACTCCTTACTCCCTCACCTCAGTCTACATTCTGTCTCTATGAATTTGCCTTTTCTAGATACTTCATAAAAGTGAATCATAATATTTGTCCTTTCGTGTCTGGTTTATTTCACTTAGCATGATATTTTCAAGGTTCATTCATGTGGTAGCATGTGTCAGAACTGCATTGTTTTTGTGAGTGAATGATATTCCATTGTATGTATTCATCTGTTGAACTCTTGAATTGTTTCCACCTTTAGCTATTGTGAATAATGCTGCTATGAGTTTCCGTGCACAAGTATGTGTTGGAGTCCCTGTTTTCAGTTCTTTTGGGTATATACCTAGGAGTGGAATTGCTAGGTCATGTGGTATTCTATTTAATTTTTTAGGAACTACCAGGCTTTTCCACAGTGGTGGCACCGTTTTACATTCCCACCAGCAATGAATGAGGACTCCAGCTTGTCCACGTCCTGGCCAACACTTGTTATTTTACTCACCTCCCCTCCCCTCCCCTTCCCTGCCTTGCCCTCCCCTCCCCTCCCCTCCCCTCCCCTCCGCCCATCCCATCCCTTCTCCTCCCTTCTTCCACCCTCTTTCTTTCAAGTATAGGTATCCTAGTAGACGTAGCTCATTGTGATTTTGCTTTTCATTTCCTTAATGACTAATAATGTTGAGCATCTTTTCATATGTTTATTGGCCATTTGTATTTCTTCTTTGGAGAAATGTTTGTTTTGGTCCTTTGCCCATTTTTTTGATTAGATTGTTTGTTGTTGAGTTGTTAGCAGTTCTTTATATATTCCGAATATTAAACCATTATCAGATACATGATTTGCAAATATTTTCTCCCATTCTGTAGATTGTCTTTTCACTTTTTTGATAGTATCCTTTGATGTGGAAAACTTTTAATTTTAATGAGGTCCAATTTATTTATTTTTTCTTTTGTTTGTACTTTTAAAAATATACTATTCGGTAGGTAGTATTACTTAACTTTAGCTTCCTACAGTGTGCTCATTTGTTTTTTGCCTGTGAAGGTCTGATAGGCATTTCTAATGCCTAAGTTATTGGTAGACATTTTTTACATAAGCTACAACTGATCTGATTTTTGAGAAAGCAGAAGTCAAAGTTTTTGGTTTATCTTTCTCTTAAGTTTGATGCTGGTTTCTTGATTTCTGATTCTTTATCTTTAAAATACTGTTTGCCAAACTTGACATGCTCTGTAGATTCCATTAAATATTTCAAGTGTTTGAAGAGTCCTACGACCTTTTTTTTTTTTTTAACTTTATTGGGGAACAGTGTGTACTTCCAGGCCCTTTTTTTTTTTCCCCAAGTCAAGTTGTTGTCCCTTCAGTCTTAGTTGTAGAGGGTGCTGTTCAGCTTCAAGTTGTTGTCCTTTCAGTCTTAGTTGTGGAGGGCGCAGCTCAGCTCCAGGTCCAGTTGCCGTTGCTAGTTGCAGGGGGCACAGCCCACCATCCCTTGCGGGAGTCAACCGGCAACCTTGTGGTTGAGAGGACGCGCTCCAACCAACTGAGCCATCCGGGAGCTCAGTGGCAGCTCAGCTCAAGGTGCTGTGTTCAATCTTAGTTGCAGGGGGCGGAGCCCACCATCCCTTGTGGGACTCTAGGTGGGAATCGAACCAGCAGCCTTCGGAGTTAGGAGCATTGAGCTCTAACCGCCTGAGCCACCGGGCCGGTCCCCCTATGACCTTTTCTGATGAAAGGGGGACTATCCATATCTTCTTATTTGATGTTTTTTTTTGTTGATTATTTTGTTCAAAGACTGAAATATAACTGAAATTTAAATGTTTTCTGCTTCTAATTGCAGTTCTCTGAAAGTTCTCATGAGGCAGGGCTAGATGTGCGGACACCAAATTTTTGGTGTTGGGGACAATACAGTTTACTGATTAAACATATGATATAAAGGAGAAATTTGGAAAATATTACAGATTGGTAAACACTGTTAATAAAACACTGCGCTAATTTTTTTCCATACAGAAGTGAAAGGACCTGATGATTTTGAAGATAGGGAAAAGTAAATTTTACTTGGCATTTTGTTGGCCTCAAATCTCCATTAACCAGCACCTTTTTATTTATTTTTTATTTTTTATCTTGGGGAACAGTGTGTTTCTCCAGGGCTCATCCAGCTCCTGTTTCTCCAGGGCTCATCAGCTCCTGTTTCTCCAGGGCTCATGAGCTCCAAGTAACTGTCCTTCAGTCTAGTTGTGGAGGGTGCAGCTCAGCTCCAAGTCCAGTTGTTGTTTTCAATCTTCAGTTGCAGGGGGCGCAGCCCACCATCCCATGTGGGAATTGAACCGGCAACCTTGTTGTTGAGAGCTCGCGCTCTAACCAGCTGAGCCATCTGGCTATCCCCTAACCAGCAGCTTTTATATTTTGCTATTTAATAAGTGATGGTAGTTAGAATGAAGACCTGGAGACATGACTTTGAGTTTCGTGTTAAGTATTTTTTTATTTTCCGTTTTGTTTTTTTGTTTCCTGATTCTTTGACTCTTGGTAATTCTTTATTCACCAAAACATTCTTTTCCCCCATGCCTCCCCAGTCCATGGCACAGGCACAGGATGGCAGGTGGTGACGAAAAATAGCTGCCAGGATGGATGACTAGAAGGTGTGTGATGTGAACACAGGATTATTTTTTCCTGTTTCCTTCAAAACATTATCAGAAAATGAAGAGATTGCAAAAGAATGAGGAAATAGAAAAATCTAACATGTAAAACCTGCTGGACTCCTACAACTCTGACATGATAAAATTTAGCAATTTGATTTTTTTCCCCTGGTATCAGCTGAACTTCAAATGTATTTATCTAAATGTGAATGATACTGGTAATAATTAAAGACAGGTGGGTACTTAGAAAATTTTTGTATTTTGGGCCTGCGATAAAAGAGAAAAATTAGAACTTGGCTTTGCATTTGCCTGATTTGGCTGTTTTCTTAGAGCTACCTTCGTGAATTCAATCTCTATAATGTTATACCCCTACAGTGTGCTACCTGGGACAGTGATGAGTGAAGCCCACTTCGTATCTCTGGCCCTTTTCTTACTTCAGCTAGGGAAGTAGCTTAGTAAAACCAGGGCTTTCGTTTAGTGAAAAATTTTCAGTTTTGTGTACTCCTGGATGGATGTATTCAATTGTGGCTAACATTCCTTAATTGCCAGGAATCAGAGTTGAGTAATTGTAATTGTAGACCTGTGAGACAGAAAAACAAAGCGTAAAGAAATTCTTGAAAAGGTGTTTAATGTCTTACCCCTCTGGGCCCGGGTTTTGCCTGTTCACATTCACAGGGAGTGTTTCCTGCTGCTTCTGTCCTGAACAGAGTCGTGGCTATGGTATTGAGTAATGAATGATCTGATGTTTCTTAGTAACACAGATGCTTCCAGGACCGGTGGAGGAGGGATGTATGTCCATGCTGAGGCCTCCTCCCTTCCGCTTTGAAGAGTGTCAGATTTAGAAGTCTGGCACCTAGTAGGTGCTCAGGAAGCATTTGTCAGACATGATGACTCTTTCTTCTACCCTTCAGTGACTCGCACTGCACTTAGGATCAAGTTCAAACTCCTTATTGTAGCTTAGAAGACCTTTGGTGATCTGGCCTCTCCTCCCCTCTCCAGCCTCATTGTGCCATTCCTCTCCCGTCCCTCCCGCCATGTGGACCTCCACCTGGTTTCCAGCATAGACGAGGCTGTTTCCTTATCCTTTTCACTGGCTAACAGCTCTTAAACTCCTTTCCATCCTCAGACCTCTATTTCAGTGTTAAACTCATGGGCCTTGTTTCTGTTGCACATTGTTGTATCGCTAATGCCTAGAACACTGTTTTGGCACACAGTAGGTGCTCAATTAATATTTATTTGTTAAGTCAGTGAAGTAAAGTTGAGGCATAAAATCTGAGGTCCTGAAAAGTACACCTAGCCAGTTCCCTACTCATTTGGGTAAATGAAAGATTGGTGGTGTACTATTAAGACTTCAAGGTGAGGAACTAGATAAAAGGATCAAATAAAAAATGGATAACTTTGTAAAAATGTTAATTATAAGTGATTTATAGCATAGTTTCGGATTAATTATGCCAAATGCAGTCAGATGTTTGGTTATGTGAGGGCCTGGTTTGCTGACAGATGACAAGTAGGAGTTTTAAGTTTTGCCCATTTAGGATTCAACATTGATTTTAACCCTTTTAAGCACTTTGTGTCTTACATAGTATATATATGATAATGCTTTGAAGTTGCAAATCACAAATGAATGTATTAATGGTTTGTCTTGTACCTAAACTTTAGATGAAAAAATTGGTGAACATTGGAAAACAATCGGTCCTGATTTAGGATGGAGCAGGTCCAGTAAAATTCTTATATGTTGCTAGGAATATGGTTTCTGATTTTTAATTGCAAAAGTAGTTAGGTTAAAAGTAGTTAGGTGTTTTCAAATTTATGTTGAAAGCTATACCTCTATGTCTTGAATATGCTTGCCTACTCGTATCTTTAATTTGAGACGTAGTTTTTGCCTAAGAAATGAGAAACTGTTTTATATTTACTTTCTCCAAGGATAGATGAGGAAAAAACTTTGTGAAATTGAAAGTCCATATGGATGGTATAGAAACTAAGTCTGTTATTCATAAATAACTAGTTTCTTGTGCTCTATGCTATTGTGTGGAGAGTGGAAATAACTTTGCCTCTTTTGCTAAGATTATTTTTCAGTGAAAGCTTGAGCTTTTTTTTTTTCATTGCCAGGCTGGCATCCATTAGTTGTCTTGCCTGGAAGGGACAACTGTATAGTTGTCCCTTCATTGTGCAGTTTGTGTGTGTGTGTGTGTGTGTGTGTGTGTGTGTGTGTGTGTCTGAATGTGAGAGTGGGAGGAAGTGAAATAGTTTGGTTTTGGCTTGATTTTCTATTTCATTGTTGACTTGGCGTGCCTGGCTTTTTCATTCTGGTTTTAAGTATCCAGAAGTCTTATGATGTGTGTGAATTAAAAGAATTTGGATTTATTTGAATTTCATTTGTCACTAGGGGTAAGAGCTACTTTTTTGGTGGGCTTTCTGTTTAAGATAATGTTTTTCCTTAATTATTTTATTTTATTATAGAAAATCTCAAACATATACAAAAGTAAAGTGATTAATATAATGGCCCCCATGAACAAAGGTAATTTTTTCACAAATATAAAGATGAAAGGGCCCAAAGCCGCCCCCACCCAAAACAAAACAAAACAACAAAACAAAACGTAAGTACCAGTTTTGGCTAATGAATAACCTGGATTTTTAAAGCTTTTGGATAATTGGATTTCATTTTTGTTCAGATGTCTTGTTGATCTAGTTACTTTAAAGAGAGTTTCTTTATATGTAAAAAGGGAAGACAGTCTATAAACACAGGGTTACTGTGAGGATTAAAGGAGAGAATATTTGTGAGATGTTTGCAAGTCTTGGAGTTGTCAGGTATTCAACAGATAAATGTCTCCTTCCCCTTCCACAATCCCTTAATGACAGTGTGGGGTAGGGACCGCGAGAGAGAAAGGGAACGAGGGCGGCTTCTGCGAGTGTTAGCAACTCAGACGACCTGGAACGTGGTCGAGCAGGGTTGAAGCAGTTAATTACAGCAAAGTTTCCAGAGGATTTAATTTTTTCCATTACCCTGCCCTTCATTTGAACCCTTGAAATTTAGATTTGGAAGAACAAGGGTCAGCATGTTTGCCAAGGATAAGCCTTCCCATGCTGTGTGGTGGTACCTCCAAGGCTCTCCGAGCTGGGGGAGCAGGTGCTATGGCTGAGGAGGCGGTGAGCCTGCCAGGCGCCCTGGGAGCCGACGATTACTGCTGGTGTGTGTACCACCTGTGTTCTTTTGCTTCCTTGGCCTTTTTTCCGGAGAATGTATTGCTGATTTCCCTAGCTGTGTGCGTCAGCTTTGACCAGAGCCAAGTACAAAGCTTCCAACGGAAAGAATGGCAAAAAAAAAAAGACCTCTTGTAGGACTTGCTTTGGTGCAGATTCTGTGGTGTATGTTTAGTGACATCCCCAGTCGCCACAGATTCAGCCCTGCCACTATCGATTTAATTTTCGTATTGTTTTATTAATTTAATAGTTCTATTATTGAAATAGTAACACAGTCGGCATAGATTGAAGCTATGATTTCAGGTGGTATGTCTGAAAAACTGACTCTTTTCATTGTGATATTTGAACAAACACAGATATTTGTGTCAGCTTATGTCATCAGAAACATCCCAGAATCATACCTAATTAGACTCGAACAAATACTACCACCCTTGTTCTGTTGAACAATATTTTTAAACTATTAAATCAACTTTAAGAATGATAAACGGAAATTACAATAACTTATTCATAATCATCTTTTCATCACAAGTATTTTTATTTTTTTGTTTCTGTCTCATCTTTATACACAAAGGTATTTAAAAATTTTGCACTTCAGGAATTGCTAGGCTGAGAGAATTGAGAAGGGTGCCAGCGATTTAGTAAATGCTGTGTTTGTGCTGTAATAAGTTTTTACAGTCTCTTTGCTATAATATCTTTTCCTAGTTAGTTCTGTGTTTCTCCATTGTAACTCAACATAGTGTTTTGATATAAGATTAATTCTGGCAAGAGATTCTTGAAAGGAAAGCTATAAAGAAGACAGACCTGCTGTGTTTACCACTATGTGGAAAACTTGATGGGAAATTCTAGCCCCATTTGGTGTCAAGTTGATTTTCTCTCATTCCTAAATATCATTAATAAAATTAAATAGAAGAATTTCAATAAGTATCCTAACAGTGTGGCTAATTTAATATGGAAGTGTAATGTTTGGTTTATCTACTCTTTTGATTGGATTCTACAAAGTAGAAATAAAGGCTTTCTCAGAAACTTATTTGTACGTAGTGATTATTTTTCTCCAGTCTAGTATTTTTTTTCATTTGTCATGAGTGACTAACCGTTGAATGATTGAGAAGCTATTCAAAGATATATCAGATCATTTGAGCAGAAACTAAAGGTTGTGCTGCCCTGGCCACATTAAATATACACATTACTGCCATTAGTTCCTTTGTTTTTTTAAAATGTAATGTGTGTGACACAGCTTGCCCTCTAAATCTGTAGTTAAAGGAATTAAGTCTGTAGTTAAAAGTTAATTTATGTAGCCTTCTCTAGGCTGACCCAGGCTTTCCTAGGCCTTTGGAAGATTCCTACCTGGAACATTAGACATAATGAAACTCAGGAGTTTCCTTTTCTTCTGAGTTGTTGGAAATGATTAAGTTGAAACTAAATGTGATATTTTCTTTTCCACCCTCTCTTTTTTTGTAAACCTACATGTACAGAATGGGGATATTCTTGATGTCATGCAGTTCTTTTCTATGGACGTGATTATGTTAAACACAGTTACTTCTATAACATGACTTAAGCATTGCTAAAAATCACCATGCTATATAAAATTGTTGATTAAAAACTGTAGCACTTATGAAAAATATGGGATTAGGCACATAACACTCGAAACTTTATTGGTGACACATTAAAAAAAAAAAGGAACCGAATGCAAATAGCACAGTTTTACACATGTTAAGTGGTTAAGAAAAACCATAAATATGGCCCTTTGCTTTGAAAAAGACCTGAAGTTTGCTGTGGAAGTGGATATTAGAAGGACAGGCAGTTTGTGACTTGTGAGTTGTGAGGTGGTGGGCAGAGTGTTCTCTGAAGCAGTATTGAGAGTTGTAATGACAGGTGTGTGTGGGATGCCCACCTGGTGAACTGAGCTCTCTGGTCGATGTGTGAGGTGGGCGCAGAGTTGTGTGCACGTGTGTGTCTATTTCCTGGGTGTTCCTCATGGGCGAAATTGTGACTAAGCAAACCTGACATTCCTGTGTATGCTCCCACTGTTCCCAAATATGTCAATTGTGTTGCAACAAATGTGCAACAAATTTTGTGTTGCAACAAATTTTCAAAGTAAGTATTGTAGCAAAACTTATTTTTGTCTATAAGACAAAATGTGATGTAATTTGTATAAGTATGTGAAACTTTAAAATTATTTTTAAAGAGTTTTATCTCAAACTTCCCCAAAAATTGCAAGTATAGTATAGTGGCTTTTTTTTTTTTTTGAACTATTAGGTGACTTGATGCTCCATCACCCCCCAACACTAGAGGGTGTTTTTAAAACAAACAAGGGCATTCCAACAAAGGACAATCCAACCTTAAATTTAAGAAATTAACATTGATACTCTACGGCCATTTAATCCTCCAACCCCCGTTAAAGTTTTCCAGTTGCCCCAATAGTGTCCTTTATATCAAAAGGATCCAGTTCAGAATCACCCATTGTGTTTAGTTATCATGTTTCTTTAGTCTCCTCCAAGAAAATCTGGAAAAGGTCCTCAGTCTCTCCTTGACTTTCATGACCTTGACACTTTTGAGGATGAAAGGCCAGCTGTTTTTGTAGCATGTCTCTCACTTTGGGTGTGTCTGATGTAGCCTTATGTTTAGATTCAGGTTATGCATCTTTGGCAGCAAAATCACAGACATATTATGTATTTATCCTTCCAGTGCATCCTGTCAGGTGACGTGGGATTGTGATTTGTCCTATTGCTGATGATGTTTACTTTGACCATTTGAAGAGTTATCTGCCCAGTTTTTCCACCATAAAGTAACTCTTTTCCCTTTTGTGATCAGTAAGTATTTTGTGTGGAGTTACTTTAAAACTATGTAAATATCTTGTTCATCAGACTTTTCAATGTATTTATTTTTCTCTCTGTTGATCAGTTTATCACTCCATCTGTATGGATCCATGCTTTTTAATGTCTAAAGTTCACTTATTTTTATCAGCATGGGCTTGTGGTTTTACTGTTACTGTCATTATTGATGTTAACGCTCAAGCGTCCTGATGAAGCCTGTGGAAACCCCTTTGCCCGGCGTCTATCCTTTTGACATGTACCCATCCTTCTTGAACACTTCCTTACTGGGATAACAAAGTGTTCTAGGTACATTTTGTGCTTTCCTTATCCCAGGCCCGGAATCACCTGTTTCTCCAAAGAACGGATTCTTCTTAGTGGGTATTTAGAAGCCAAGATCCGGGTGCTGGGCGCATCCATTGCTGTGGGAGTGTGATGGCTTCTAGGCCTTCTCCATGTATAGGTCTGTGGGGTATGTGGAGGCATACACACCCCACACTGTGCATTTTTTGCTAGCCAAAGGGTGACAAAGTGAAACATTTAGCCCACGCCGTCATGGTGAATGTCCCCCCACCTCCCCCTTCAGCTTTCTCTATGACTTAGATACGGACTGTGGCGTTTGAGAAAGCCTGTTTCCCAGAAGGGACGATCCCGGTCCACACTTTGCATGTCTGCCTGTCTCCTCTCCTGGCTCAGTAGTCCGTCTTCCTGCCTCCCCACAGGACAGTGGCAGCAGGCGCTGCTTCCATTTGTTGAACTCTTTCTATAGATGTTTTGCGTGTATTATCCTATTCATTAAAACCCCAGCCCTGAGATGTAATGTTTTACAGATGAGGAGACCAAGGCTTGGAGAGATTAAATAATTTGCTCAAGGCCACATAACTTGTAAGGGGTAGAGGTGGAATTTGAGCCCAAGCCTGCTTTATTTTTTTTTCCCCCCTAGAGCCTATGCTCTTGAGTAAGTCTGTGCTGCCTCCAGGGGATTAGGACCTATTTGATTAGATCAAGTTTTTCTGGTCACTGTTTTTGATTCCTTTTGATTTGGGAAGAGAATGTGTAGACCCTTAAAAGTGACAGTTGGAAGACTTAAAATAGCTGTCTGGAAACACTGACACTTAAATGACTATATTACGGGAATAGCCCAAAGGAGTGATAGGGGTGAAGGCCAGATAAGGGCTTTCTTTTCTGATCTGGACACAGTTTCTCTCTTTCTATGGGAAGGGGACTTTGAAGTATGAAGATCAAAACTTTTCTAACTTCTCTTTGGAAACTAATGTGAAAATTAAGGTCTTAAAAAAAGTATACTTAAGCTGTGTGATGCTTTTTAAGGAAGAGCCGCTTAGACTTCTGCTGAACTTTCTCACATTATCAGCCCATCTCAGTGCTGGGTTTTTTGTGTGTGTGTGTGTGAATGGAATAGCGTGGCTGCTTGTTAGGTTGAAAGTGGATGTCCGGCATGTGGTTTTGAGTTGTCTTTTAGGTGCAGAGTTTGTTTTGCCTCTTTGTCCCCCTTCACATCGCTCTCCCTTGTGACTGGTGTTAGGGTAGCCGGCTTGGTTTGGGGAACTTCCCCCAGACTACTCCTTATGCAAAGAGTTGTTCTTTATGCAAAGCTGCAGGCCTGCCCTGGAGTCAGACTGGCACCCTAACCTCCTTTGAACTACTGAACCATGGAGCTGAGCTAATCATATCTGAGCATAAACACTCACTCACTGTCAGTGTGTTTGAAAGTGGTAAGGAAAGTAAGCTTGTTTCTTGATGATGTATAATTATGAAAACAGTAAGGATATTAATACTCAATTCCTAGACTTCTAGAGAGCAGAGGTGTAGAAAGCTAGCTAGCTTGCTTTCTGTCAATAATCTGGCTTCCAGACCTTGAGAAACACGTAAGTGAGACGGTGCTGTGTGGGTCTCTCTGCTTAGGACAAAGGGAATTCGCCTGCATCTGGGAGATAGAAACCTCTGAGCTCTGGGGCTGCACCGTCTGAGCTCCTGTCCCAGCTCTGCAGTTTGTGACTGTGGGCAAGTTACTGAACCCTTCTGTTCCTGCTTCAGCTTCTTCATGGGACAGTGATAGTTCCTACCTCATACGGAAGTGTTTTGCAAGTTCCCTGACACTGGTGAGCTTATCTAATAAATGTTAGCTGGTCCTGTGATTGATACTGTGCCTCTTGGAAGACTGCCACCTTAGGTTTGTTTTGGGGACCTAATTTACGTGGATAGGATATAACAGGATCCAAAAAATGACAACATAAAAGAGTGGCAGAGGATATTCAAGGCCAGTGGAACAACTTCTGTATTTAACAGATGGGGAAATGGAACTTTCGAGATGGTAAAGGATGTACTCGGTCTTCCAGGCAACACCAAGACTAGAACTGACTCCCAGTCCAGTTATTAAACTAAGGATTTTCATCACGTTAGCATCGGGTGAGGATGATGATATGATGACATCAGGATTTTGTTTTGGTTGGGGGTGAGGCAGAGAGAGGCTTGGCTATAAATAGAAGAAGCACTCAACATCCCTATTGGTTTCATAATGCAGACGGCAGTGAATAAGTTAAAAAACACTTGGTAGATGGGAATACACCAAAGATAGTGAGAAAGCATGACTGCAGGGGGCATAGGTTTAAAACAGTTGAATTACTGTCTGCTGTACTTAACAAACAGGGTAAGTGGAATGTCAAGGTGTTTTGTTGCTGGAAAAACCAGGTTATATGCATCTTTGGGGTGAGCAGCAAGGATAAACCGGGTACAAAGGGCATTGTTCTCTGATCAGTGTGTGACGGGCACCCTTACAGGTCAGGTACTGCTACGGTTTTGGGTTTTTTTCCCCAGTAGTTTTTATTCAGTTTTGATTAGAAAAGTAATATATTCAGTGTCTGAAATTTGGAAAATGCAGAAAAGCATTCTTTTTTGGGGATGTGTGTAATTTTTCAAAAACATAATGGAGCTCACATTATATGCACAGTTTTATATCCTAACTTAAAATGTTAAAGTATACTCCAGAGGCAAAGTGACTGGCAGGTGTTCAGTCCTATAAGAAAATGTAGACTTTTCCATATACCAAAGAACGTTCGTGGATGTGGGTTTTAAATAGTGGTAAAGTCTAAAGCAGGCTGATTGTGTTACACCTTGGTTTTTATCAGAATGACTCATTTTTCCCTATTGATAGCTAGTCTCAGAAATGAAGTCATAATACATTACTCAGCCCTCAAGGAAGGTTTGCCTGGTTCCACAAGTACCTTTTGATTGCTTAAAGCTCTTATCTGCTGTCTGTTAAATAATATTCTAGGACCAGTGTACAGGTGTAATCTGCTAATTTATGTTACATTGACTGGTTGCCAGATAAAGCCAGGCAACCCCAGTTCACAGCAGAGAGGGCAGTCCATTCTTGCCAAGAATAATTTGGTTTGGTCATATGTAGAAAGGAAAGCCGAATATTCAAGGAATATAAATCACAGATCAAATTGAAATTCGAGGGTGAGGATTCTTCCCTAGAATATTTTGTGCTTCCATGAATTAATAACAATAGAATTTCAGGGAACACGAATAGTTATTAAATAAAGGCTACATATGTTGGACAGTTGGGCACACCAATCAGTGTGCCTTTTTGGGTGCTGGATATTATCACATTGAAAGATACTGACAGTAAATTAGCGATTAGGTTAATGTCACTTATAGTGGTTTGTAAGAATTTAAAGTAGTTTTTTTTTTCTACTTTATATATGTCAGCATATTAAATTTAATTTCAGGAATATGCCCTCTTTTAATGTTTTATAATTAAAGTGATTGTCCTTTTTAAACATTTCTTTTCTAAGATTGACTCTTCACACCAGAGACTTACAGATTGTTCAAAATGCAGTTCTCAAAAATAGTGGGTTAAAAATAACACTTGTTCTGGGACGGGGAGTAAGCATGGGATTGACTTGAGGGCTTGAGGAGACTTTCAGGGGGGTGGTAACGTTTCCTATCTTGATAGGGATTTGGGTTAAGAGGTGTGTGCATCTGTCAAAGCTCAGCAAATGTACACATTTTATGAAATTTTACACCAAAAAGTGAAACATTTATACAAATATTGATCTTTTATTAATGACATATATGCCGAAGTATTTAGAAGGCAGTATACTGATCTCTGCAGTTTACTTGGAAATGCATCAAAGAATAAGATGAATTGATGGATGGGATGGATATATTTGTGATAAGAAAGTTAAGAGTAGAATCAAGATGGTGAGTATATGGGTGTTCACTATAAAATTCTTTCAGCTTTGCTGTATATGTTTGGCATTTTTCATAATAATATGTTGGTTAAAAGAATGTTATAAATTAGTGCCTTTAAGGTCCTAGTAACGATTTTGGGGTAGAAATGGAGCCATTTGAATCTGACAACTGCCTTGACCATTTTCATTTTCACTTTGAGATTGCTAGAGGGAGAGCTAAGAATTGTTGGATTCTTTGTCTTTACTATGTTAAGGATCTCACAGTGTCTTTCTCATTGAACCCAAAGATTTTTCTTTCTGATTATTAAGCTGTGCTGGAAATGACCAAGTGATACAAACCCTGTATTATTGTCAAAGAGGTAGCACGTGTGTTCATTTCTGTAGAGGATACATAAACATGATTTTGCCAAGACACTTCCCAAGGCTAGCACTCAGTACAAATCTGTATTTTTCTATTCATCTCCCCTACTCTCTGTATGTCAGCCTGGATATTTTCTATTGTCCTGAATTCTCGTTCACGAATTCTCCTTTTTTGCTGTGTCTAATCCAATATTAAACCCATCTATGAAATTAATTGTGATTACTGTGATTCCCAGTGGATCTTTTCCTGGTTCTTTTTTTGCTATTCAGTGGTTTGGTCCTGTCGCTTGGCATGCCTGGTAATGTTGACTGAAAACTGGATCTTATGTATAAAAAGTTACAGTGGCCCTAGATGATTCTATCCTCTAAAGAGGACTCACTCCATTTGCTAGGCAAATGGGATGGGGACTGATCCCATTTATCTTATCAGGGATTGAGCTGCCCAGAGCTCGGGTGTGGTTTTGGTAATTTGGTAAGGCTCCATTTACTTCTGCAGGTTAGCCTGTAGTCTCAGCAAGGAGCCCTGCAAGAATTCCAGCTGAGAACCTGAGGTGTTCATCAAGACCCTTCTCCTATGGTGCGTCCTGAGCTTGATTCTTTGTCTCCTCGGGACTTGGGATGAACGAAAACCCTCCTGTGCTCTTGGCGGGCTTTCTGTTTAGTCTTTGTGGTGTTTTGTCTACACTGCTTTGGGACTGACTCATCTCTTAAGAGGAAAACACTCTCAATCCTTTCACCAGAATGCTGGCGCCTTACGTCTCCGTTTTGGTTTCTTCAGACCTGAGATACTGCCACAAGTTCTGCTGGTTTCTCTGCCTCTTAGTAGGGGCTCCAGTCCTGTGCCCAGAGTGTTGGCCTGCTTTCTCAGCCTTGTTCTTGGTACCCAGAAGTGGCCAGTGCGCTGAGGGCAAAACCCATTGCAGCATGTTGGCTCACTCCAAAGGGGGTCATCCTTCTCTGGGAGTTTGTCCCCTCAAGTCCTCACTGCCTCAGCAGCTCTCCAGAGTCTTCAGACTTCAAGGCACTAGTCATAGTCAAAAACAGAAGCCACTTTATATAAATCTTGCTCATGTGTTTTATTCTTTATGTTGTAGACAATATGTTAGTCTATGCTCCATATATTGAGGAAGACATGTCCAATTTAAAGGGAATTAAAAAGAAATATAATCTGTTATTAATCTAAAAGTGAATCAGCCAATACAAACTTATTTATGCATTGCTACTATGCTTTTTGTCTAACAATATCAGTGGTTAATTTATAAGTAAGTATAAACATAAAGAAGTTAAATGATTTGTCTAAGGCAGTGCTTCTCCATTCCGGCACTAGTGACATTTGGGCTGGATAATTCTTGGTTGCTGAGGGCTGTCCTGTGCATCGGAGAATATTTAGCAGCACCCCTGGTCTTTGACCCACTAGATCCAGTAGCACCCCTCTCCCCCCCTGCTGTGACAACCAAAAATGTCTCCAGATGTTGTCAGATGTCCTTTGGGGAGCAAAATCATCTCTGGTTGAGAATCACTGGTATAAGAGGAGGGATTAGTATCCCTCATTTGACATATATTATTACCAGAACTGTGGAATAGAATTTTGAGTTACTCAAGTCACCATCGTTCACCATCGGACTATTTTCCAGCTTCCTTCTTTCCCGATCATTTGATGACAGAAATGGGAAGCCCTAAAATGGTTATAAGAATAAGTGGATTTTGTTCACCATTAGCTTTTTTTGCCTGCTGTGGATTGGCTGCTTAGGCCACATGTTCTGTGCTAGAGGTGAGAAGACAGACTCTTGGCTCCTAGGGACACCATTCCAGCCTGTGTGTGGCAGCATGTGTGGCTCTGCTTCTGCCAGCAGGGCTGTTGCAGTCTGTTTTCATTGTGATCTAACGCATGTAGTCTTTACGCTGACAGGAGCAAATGAACAGAGAAGTCCACTCAGAGAATGTAAATAACCATTGGAAATTTAAGGTAGGAAGGATAGAAAGAGATCAGAATTAGGGCTACAACTAAGGGTTAAAAGAGAAAAAGACCACTTAGAAGAAAAATGACTTAGAGTAGACCTTTCTGAATGCTATGACACTGCCCAAAACGGTTTAAGCTGTTTGCTACTCTTTCTCTTACTCTGCAGACATTTTCCTGTTTTCCAGATCACTCTGCTTTGATGCCAAGGCTCTTATTAATAATGCACGGCCTTTTTGTGGTACTCCTTTCCCATCGTGCCATAGGTGCTGCGTCAGGGAAGGTTGTAACAGCCGCTCAGCACCAGGGAAGAGGAGAAACCCCTCTGCAGAGCTTGTGCTGCCACTTTTCTTGCACACATTACCTTGTATTATAGCAAGCTTTTCACCTGAATTACTGTAAAGCTTCAATTCGGAGGATGCTTTTTTTCTTCCTCGTAAGGAAGAAGGTTTTTGAAACCTATCCAGAAATGTCTAGGACATGAGGTTTTTTGTGAGCTCTTAAAAATGGGTACTGAAGAAAGAAAAAAAGTTGTTCTGAATGTTAGTGTGGATTGCATTCATGTCCGGGACAAGAGCTGTTCTTTTCCCCACTTTCCTAGCTGTTGTCTAGATATGTCTTCCAAGTCCCTAATTTCTGTTTTGTAAAACTTAAACTGATATTTTCTCATTACCTTTATGATATGCAGCTGCTGAGAGTCAAACAGACATGAGGGAGTGGGCCATGTAATGAGTTGTTGGGTGAGCCCTGGGATGCAGGCTGGGAGCCAGCACTGCTCTCCCCCCCTTTGCCAGCCCACAGCAGTCTGGGGGGCCGCGCACAGTCTGACTTTCGACTTTCGAGAGCGCAGCAGCTGCCCTCTGCTGCTTTAAATGCAGGTCTGTCTGGGCCACAGTTTCTCATTTTCTGATTGGTTAGGAAATACTGTGTTTTGATGGGCCCTGGGGGGAGAAAAGGAATTTTTGAAGACACTGGGTTTGTGTTATGCATTGAGGGGATACCCACCACACCTGGTGAAGCTCCTGTTGGAGACGGTAACATGGGGAAGGTGTTGCTAGGTCTGTGATGAGCATCTGAGCCTCTTACCATGTCTGCCTTTAAGCTGTGACACACCTTAACAGGCTTGTTAAATCAGATCACTACTGTATGCTGTGTTTAAGTGCTGAAACCAGGATTTTCCCAGTTAGTCTTCATTGTCAAGTGTTTCAAAGATCGCTTAAAAGGCATTTACCTCTAGCAAACATTTAAAGAAATAGAGTACTTATTATGTTCCAGGCGTTCTTCTTAGTGTTTTACAAATATTAACTTATTTAATCCTCAATGAGGTAGGGATATTGTTATCCCCATTTTATGGATGAAGAAACCAAGGCATATCATGGTTAAGTAATTTAATTTGCCCAAGTTATTCTGCCTCTAGGATTTACTACTAGGTAGTTCTCCTCCAAACTTGATACTTGTAACCACCAAACTATCTGGCAATTAATTCATAGTTTAAAGATAAAAGAAAAACCAGAATACACCTGGTAAGCCAAAACAAAACACATTTGTGTGTAGATAGTTTGTAACTTATCATCTGAACATTAACTATTTGTGAATCAAAACAATTTATTTCTATCCTAGGTGCTTCATTCGTCATGTTTAGTTGAGGATTCTTGTCTGTGGTATACAAGCTTATTTCACTCTTCTATATCATTTCTATCTGTTTTTCGCTTACAAAGGAATATAAAGTTATATGAAATTCAAACATAGAGTAATACGCAATCTTAAAAAGTCAAAGTCCTGTTGTAATTGCACCTGTTCTTCCAAGTAACCTCTATTACGCAGCCTAGTGAGTCTTCTTCTAGGCTTTTTTCTAAACATAAACTGATGTGTTATTAGTTTCTGAGCTCATTTCAGGTATATTAGTGTTGTTAAATATGAAAAGCCTGGTTTATTACTTTATTTGGTAAATTCAAAACCTGGAGTTCTTACAAATTGAGTTTCAGAGTTTCCTGATGTTCTTGATTGTGGGGCAGAGTGTTTCCTATCATCCTTCCATCTTTGACTTTGCTTGCCTGGTACATTTTTCTTCTTTTAAATATTGTTTATAAAAACTAGAGTTGGGGCGACCGGTTAGCTCAGTTGTTTAGAGCACGATGCTTGAAACACCAGGGTTGCCGGTTCGATCCCCGCATGGGGATCCCCGCATGTGAGCTGCGACCTCCACAACTAGATTGAAACAACTACTTGACTTGGAGCTGATAGGTCCTGGAAAAACACACTTAAAATAAATAAAAGTTAAAAAAAAAATACAGGAAAAGACCACCTTTAAAAAAAACAAACAAGCTAGAGTTGCCAATTGTGTTATCACAGGGTTGGTTGGTTTTTCACTAACATACTATTTCTTTAACCTACTTCATCAAACAGTTTTTTTCTTTAGTGCTGATCATTTCAACTAAGATTGTGGAATGAAAAGCAATATTAATGGGATATTGGACTAGAGTAATAAGCTATGTATAAATTAAGATACCGACTTCTGAAGATTAAAAATAAAGTTCAGTGGGATATAAATAGATGGAGAGCTGTAGCTTAAAATAGGTTCCAAATTGTGAGTACATAAGGTCTTTATTACTTAATTGAAACTCTAGACTGGTGTTTGAATTTTTTTTTAATTGAGAAACATTAACTTTGGAGGTATTTGTCTGCATTTGGAATGTTATAAGACAAGACTGTATTTTCAGATTCTTTTACAGTACGGATCCTAATGTTTCCCATCTCTTTTGTTAATCATTTGATTTTTTTTTACCCTCTACAATTAGAGTATTTAACAATTGTTTATTGGGCTGCTATTGTATACTAGGCACTGTTCTGGGTGCTGAATACATGACTAAAACCTACAAAGATCTCTGCCCTCATGGAGCTTATGTTCTAGTCTATAAGGGTCAAATCAAACAAAAAGAAAATTATGTATCATTAGGCAATTAGTGCTCTGGAGAAAGATAAGCAGAGAAGGGGAAAAATGTGATATGTTTTTTGGAGGTGTGTGTGGGGCTGCAATTTTAACTGTAGTGTTTGTTAGGGAAGGACTTGCTGACCTGGCAACTGAGAAAGACTTTGAGGAATTGTACAAGCAAGGCTTGCAGTCGGGGAGAGCGGCCCTCCCGAGAGAGTGGCAAGAGAGCGTGAGCGAGAGCGGCAGAGAGCAGTGAGGGCAGTGGCCTGGGGCTGGCAGCTTGCGTAGGGTCTATGCAGAACAGCAGGGAGGCTATTTGTTGTAGCTGGAGATGCGAGTGAGGCGGCGAGTAAAAAGAGGGGTGAGGGTGAGGTGCAAATCGTTTAGAGCAGAGGGGGCCAACTTATTCTCTCAGGGACCAGCTGTCAATGTTTTAGGCTTTGCAGTCTCTCTGCAGCACGTCCTCAACTCTGCCTGGTGGCTTGCCGTGCTGAAGCAGCATAGACAATACTGTACAGAAATGAATAGGTGTGGCAGTGTTGCAATAACACTTTGTTTACAGAAACAGGCAGTTGGCAGGATTTGGCCCCCAAAGTTTGCTGACTCCTGACTGAGAGCCTTATAGGCCATTGTCCAGAGTTTGACTTGTACTCTGAGCGAGATGAGAATTCATTGGAGGTTTTTGAATAGAGAGAAGTGCGATCATTTGACTTCTGTTTTAAAAGGATGCCGCTGGCTGCCTGGTTGAGAAGACTGTGGAGGGGTGAGGGTGAAAGGGTAGAATTACCAGTAACCAGGACAGAAAGACTACAGGTGGAGCAGGTTTGTGGGAGGGAAGGACAGTGATTTGGGTTGGGACAAGTTACATATGGGAGGCCTGTTAGACATCCAAGTGGAGATGGGGAGGGTGCAGTTGGTACCCCGCCCGGGTGTTTGGGGTAGAAGTTCAAGGCTGGACTTATAAATCTGGGAGTCTTCCGCATACATATGGTACTTAGTCATGAGCCTGGCTGAGAGAAGGAGAACGATTGTAGCTTTTTGTCTGGACTGTTTTGCCACTTTGAGAGTGTTGATTCTTAAATGTATTTGAAGTTCACAACCTTCATGCCCTTTGGGTTAGGTTTATTATTTACTACCTATAATCTTATTAAATTATAATTCTAGTTTTTCCATACAGCTTTTTTATGGTGGTAAAATGTGCATAACATAAAATTTACCATTGTAACCATTTTAAATGTACAGTCTAGTGGCATTCAGTACATTCACAATACTGTGTAACCTTCACCACTGTCCATTTCCAGAACTTTTTCATCATCCTAAATGGAAACTCTGCCCGTTAGACAACAATTCCCCAGTCCCCCTTTCCCCTGGCCCTTGGTAATCACATTTCTATTTTCTGTCTTTATGATTTGACTGTTTTAGGTACCTCACATAAATGGAATCATACAATATTTGTCCTTTTGTGTCTGGCTTATTTGACTTAGCACAATGTTTTCAAGGTTCATCCATGTTGTAGCATGTCAGTGCTTTTATTACTTTTTAAAACGTCTTTGAATAATTAATATAAGCCTATTGTACTGAGTCTTCTTTGCAGGAGGAGTTCTTTGCTACAGAGAGATCTCAATAACTCAGCCTTGTGTTCCATGGTCTGTGTGTCTGGAAAGCTTTAAGAGTTTGTGGAAGTGCCACTTCATCTAATTTGTGCTACTGTAAAATAATGACAATGATGACATGTAGCTGGATGATTTATTCTCTGGCTAACAGGATTTGATGGGTTTTCTGATATTATATGGCATTTTTAATCAAAGGGTAAGCTTGTCTCATTTGAAATAGAAAACCTGAAAAAGTGACAGCTTAAAAGTAGCAATCAAGTCAGAATAGATTCCTTCTGGAAATGGGATGAGAGGTAGTTTGGAGGGCATAATTTTGTAGCTTGCTCATTTGACAAATTGCTGAACTTGGGAGCAAGTCCTGCAATGTTTGCCAAGGCAGTTGTAGTGTTACTTGCAATATCTCCTAAATAACCTCTTCAGTCTTCGCTTGATAACAGCAGTATTTACGGCAGTGAGTGTATTGAGGGAAAACCTGGCTCTCCTTTGGGGTTCAGGAGTTAAGTCCACTGAAAGCTCAGTTGACATGTGAACAAGGCGTTGTTTGTTTAACCAACATTCGGTCTCATAGGCAAGTCCCAGTAATGTTCTTGACTGTGATGGCAGAGAATGATGAAGGATAGAATTAGAATTAATTTTTAGCTTAACTTCAGGACTGGCAATTGCAAAACAAAAACAAAAACAAAACCTTCGTTAGTTTAAAAAAAAAAAATCAAGGAGAAGAAAATCAGAGGCAAGAGGTTATTTCCAAGATGCATGTAGCCTTCCCAGCAGACCTTTCAGGTCATTTCCCATAATTCATTGAGTCATCCCAGCAGTACTGAAAGCAATTAGCTGTAATGAAAGTTGAAAAGGAAGTTCAAAATGCCCATTGTTCTCTCCTTTGAATTGTGGTTAGCTTTGGGCCTTGGCCCTAGGTTTTCACATTTTTTTTTCTTTTTTTCTGTAATTATCTAGTGGGCATAACGATTAAATTCATATATCAGGGAGTTTGGAGGAGACTTTGCTGTGGGCTCCAGGAACCCTGAGAACTTTTCCTTTTTGCCTCTTAGCAGTGACAGCGACAACAGGCCAAGGGTCTCCCAGGTCTTAGTCGCAAGCTTAGTAGGAGCTCTGACACCAGATCAAAGCAACAATAGACTCTCAGCTTGTTCTGCTATAGAAAGGAAATAATACTTACTTCATCAAAATTAAATGAAACCCTAGTCTTTATTTTTTTCTGAAATAAGGCTTGAGCAAGGAGGAAGTTTGAGAAGAGTGTGTCCTTGGGACCTGTCCTGTCTCACTTTGTCCTCCCAAAGCTCCTGGATGGCTTCCAGAGTTCAGTGATTATGTATCTTATCAAGCGTGCATTCAAGACCGTATGGCCAGCTGATTATAAGTCTTGCCCTTCAGAGGCAGCCCATTCCCGTGGTTTATCCACGTAAGGACCATGGATGGTGCTAGCTTGTGGCTACAATAGGAAAGCATCTGTGTCCTTTGAACAGTAGGTGACTAAACTCAGGAAACGGCCAAAACTCTTGTCCAGGCAGGTTATCACCCACCTATATTGGACTGTAAATCATGCTGTGACATGCATTCAGTCCTTTTTGAGTTCCAGGATTGGTTCTGCTTTTCCATCTTGATTCCCTTGTGCTGACTGGGAAATTAATAACGAAATTTACTTTCAACTTTTAATTCAGCCCAGGAGCCCTAGGCTGTATCCGATTGGCATATCAGAAGGGCTGAGGTATAGGCACATTTCCAATGTCACCTGATTCTCTACCTTGCCATTCTCCTCTGCTCTGAGGAAATGACATTTGTTTACTCTCTGTCCAAAGGTGGAAAATGTCTCTTAGAGCGCATGCTAACATATGACGGCGAAGATATTTTACCTATCACATTACCCAAATCCGTATGTAACTTTGGAGGGTGTGACTTTTAATTTGTATTGCATTCTGGCTAAATTTAATTTTTGTTTTATCCATTTAGCTGCGTAATAAAAAAGCAATTTCCACTCTTTCCCCATGCAGAGAGTTCCACTTCAGAAATCAGAAATAGATCAAATAGAATCAAAGAAGCCTTCCTTTGACACGATCACCAACAAGTGTTTGCACCCAGCATTTGGGATCAGATCAGTGTGTTTACATTTTAAATGGTATAAAAGGGGATAAAAAATGGAAATAATAGTACACTTTAGCCAATATTGAAGTCGTTCATGGATTAAAGAATAGCATAGTCCTGGTAACGCTGCTTTAGGGAAACTGGAGTGGAAGTGGTGCTGGGGTGGGGGGGCCGGGAAGGGGAAACCAAGTTCTGGAAGGAGATTATGACTGGTTTTCCAGACTCAGTATCTGTGGTGTTACCTTAGGGCAGACTTTTGGGAGGGAGATTACTTGAAGACTTCTCATACTCAAGATAAACTTGTACTGTACTTGCGTGTGGCTCATCTCTTTGCACGATAGGTGGTGTACTATGGTTATCTTAATCTTTAAAACCACGGGGTTCCCTTTTTAGCCGATGACATCAGAAAGTTGTAGTGCTCTCTGACTAATGCTCTAAGGTTCTTCTGAAAAGGCTGCAGAAATACACGCAGGGAGCAAAGGGGTTAGCAAAACTATAATGCCTTTTTTTTTTTTTTTTAAATTAAAGTTTATTGGGGTGACAATTGTTAGTAAAATTACATAGATTTCAGGTGTACAATTCTGTATTACATTATCTATATATCACATTGTGTGTTCACCACCCAGAGTCAGTTCTCCTTCCATCACCATATATTTGATCCCGTTTCCCTTTATGGGCAGGGCCCATTTTCTGTCTTGATTACTTTTGTATAATGCCTTTTAAAAGATCGGCACACACACTTTAGAGGCTGGTGGTATTGGGATGCCCCAATCCCGTAGTTTGGGAATGATTTTGCCTTTGTGTAGGCAGAAGTAATTCTCTGCTTCTCAGGCTGACTCCCCCCTCATTAATCACTAGAAAGCAGCAGGCACTAGTCATCTTAAACACACAGGATGAACGCTGTTTAACCAGTTCTTTTAAAGAGTGAAAATTACTGCTGTGTATCTCTTTTCCCCTTTCCTCTCCCAAACATGGGCCAGGACCGGTGGTTCACTGTCTTCTCTCTGGTTGTGCCTTTCCTCCCTTCCACCAGCTGCCTCGTGGTTTTGTATGTGCCTGCTCTAGCCCTGGTAGGGCTTCACAGATTTCACAGACACCACACAACTGCCAAACGCAAAAAGTTGCCCACAAGAGCAGCAGGACTTTTGAAAGAAGGAAGAGATCAATTGGCAGGTGCTTTTGTGCTGGGTCTTGAAGCTACTTACTCATTCATCCTCCTTTTTTTTTGGACGAGGTTAGCACCGTCTTCAATCAATAGCTTAACTTTTTAAAAGCGGCTTTTATTACCGCTTCCAGCATAAATTATTTAGCACAAATGCAGACATAATCTCGTAAAATTACTTAGTATTGGTGTCCTGCTGTGAGCACCATTTTCTTGAGCGTGTTGTGCTCTGACCACTAATTAGCAAAAGACACTTCAAGAGGATCTTTCTGTGGATCCATTTAGAGGGGTTGTTTGGGTGGAAGATTATAGTTCGTGCTACCTGATCATTTTGTTTTTTTCTTCTAGGCGAAGTTTTCTTTTATTCTTACATAGTAGCTCACAGCTTTCCTAGAAACAAATAAATATACAGAGGGTGCCAAAAAAATGTATACACATTTTAAGAAAGGAAAAAAACTATTAAAATTGTAATACTCGATATATACCAATAACAAAAGATGAATACAAGTCACGTGTGACTTCTGTAATTACAAGAGGTGCTCAAAGTGGTTCCCATCAACGTTCAGACACTTCTGATTACGGCCAACGACTACTTGAGCAACGTTGACCAAAGCGTCCTCTTGTATACATTTTTTTGTGGCACCCCCAGCATATGATTTAGCTTAGACAACAGAAATTTACTTTCTCATCATACAGGAGACTGGCAGTTCAAAAATCGAGATGTCGGCAGGATTGGTTCTTTCTGAGGCCTCTCTCCTTGGCTGATGATGGTCGTCTTCTCCCTGTGTCCTCGTATGGTCTTCCCTCTGTCAATATTTTTTTTTTAATTCACTTTTTACCTGATAATATTTTTTAATTCCTTAAAAATGTGTCAGTGACGCCATCAATGGACAGTCATTTTATGAGCAGAGATCCAGAAAGTGCCCAGCTTTGGGGAGTGGCGGGGGGGTTGGGGTGGGATTGGGTTGGGAGGAAAGGCAGTAATAAAACTAACCTGAAAACTCAGGGCCTGCAGTTGCTTGAGTTCAAGAAAGAGGTTTGTTTTGGGGTGGCCTCGTAGTACAGTGACCTTGCTCTATAGATGAAATGAAGTCACTCACCTCTTTAATGATTTGCCAGTTTGTTGAAGTCAAGTCTAGAGCTGAAAATTTTGCTCCTTTTGAACAGTGCTCTACTTGTGAGAAGCACAGATGGCAGCCGACAGTTTATGAATGTTGGGCATTTTAAAATAACTGTGATTTTAAAAATAACTGTGAGAAGGGAAAACCAAGGTGAGAAAAGACACTAAAAATCAAACAGCCACATTAGGTGTGGGATCTTCAGCCAGCAAAAGAAACAAAACAAAGTACAGGCACACTCAATTTGCTTAGGTGTTTATAATAGTTCAGGTTTTGCCTCCCGGTACACTGAACCCCTAGTGCACTGATTGTAATCGCTTATTGAGCAGAGGCCTCTGCTGACAAACCCGCAGGGTCATAAGCAACCTTGAACCCTAGAGAGTCTAGTTATTGGGCGTGGTGGGACATGTTAATTGGCTTCTCAGTGAATTGGGAGTACTGCTAGGATTCTTATCCCTTGATAAACTTACTCCCTCTGGCAGTCTTGTTAATATTTAAAAACAAAGTAATAAATCTATTACAAAGCACCGTAATTTAATTTCTGTGGCATGTCAGTACTATGTGTTTACCAGCAGAGGGTCAATATCTGGTCTTTTGACGTACTGAGTTTTAACTCAGCTTAGCTGCGTTAAAGCTGCGTTTGTTTTGTTTGGTTGTGGGGTGTACTGGCCTAGGAATTGATTTTCGTCTGACAGTAAGGCCAATCTCAGGAATTCGCCATTTTTCTTTTGCTGAACCTACAAATGTAATGGAAGAGATCTGTAAACAAGCCAGCCGTTGGAATGCTTCTTGTAAAAGGAGAGGGAAGAACAGCTGGGTTTGGTCTTCACTGCAATCTTTTCCCCTCCCCTCGCTTTTCATCCTGAGCTCATGCTTTTGTTATGATTTTTCCTGGGATTTTTTTCCTTGTCTTCGTCTTGGGTTTTGTGTCTTTAAGTTCCGGACAATAAGAGCAGCATTGTCTGAGATCTTGGCTGGTTCCAAGGAATTGCTGATTGATGTTCATTGTGGCTGGAATGGGGGAGTAGCAAGATCTGAAACGGGCCAGGATTTACGGACTCTTCTGTCATGCTAAGCATGGGGAATTTGAACTTGACCTTGAAGGTGTGGAAAGCCATTCACGGAATAAGTGAGGGAGTAACAAGATTTATTTATAATTTCTCTTCAGCTCTCCTATGAAATAGTAAAGAGTTCAATGCAATTCTTGGTTCCAAAAACAAAATAAAGAAATGGGGGGCGGGAGATGCATAGAATGGCTGCTGAATGCTTTAACTTTTTGTTTGTTTGTTTTGGTTTGTCACATTCAAAAGTTATTTATTTATTTATTTAATTTATTGGAGGTGACAACGGTTAGTCAAATCACATAGGTTTCAAGTGTACATTTCTATAATACATCATCTATATAGCACATTGTGTCTTCACCACCCAGAATCAGTTCTCCTTCCATCACCATGTATTTGTGAATGCTTTAACGTCCTATGTGAACATTTCTAAGATATTGACTCCCCTATATTACAATTTTTGACCCACTTACAGGATCCTTAGTATAGTATTATATACTGTAATTTAGATTTAGTTGGCAATTTAGATATACCCAAAATCAAACTTCTCCAACTTTTTATTATGAAAAAATTTAACATATAGACAAGTTAAAAACACATTGAACACATTACCCTCCATCTAAATTCAATAATTATTACCATTTTGCTTTATTTATTGTAACTCTGGCTTTCTGTTTTTCCTCCTGAGCCGTGTAAAATTAAATTGTAGATCGATATCAAGATATTTAACCTCTAAATACACCAGCATGCACACCCCCTTCCCCAAAATGAGAATATTCTCCTGTATAACCACAATGCTATTATAACAACTAAGAAAATTAACAGTACTTCCCTAATATCTTACCCAGTCCATATCCAAATTTCCTCAGTGGTGCTCAGAATGTTATTTATAGCCATCCTCCCCCCAAATCACATATGATAGTTGATTGTCTCTTTGGTCTATATTATATTTGATTGTCTCTTTGGTCTTCTTTTAGTCTATAGCTGCCTTCCCGCCCCTTTTGGCCCCAATTATAGTAACTTTTTGAAGAGTCCAGGCCAGTTGTTTTATAGACCGTCCTACATTCTGGAATTGCCTGGTGTCAGTTTGATGTGTTCCTTAATCCCCTGTATTTTTGTAAACAGGAAGATGGTTCTAAAAGCTTGATTCGATTTTAGGTTAAAAGTTTGTATCAAGAATACCCTGAAGGTAATATTGGCTTCTTCCGATGTTAGTGATGCCCAGCTGATCCCTTGGTCATGTGCTGCCTGTCTGATCTTTCCATTGTAAATGTGCGTCTTCCCTTTTGCAGTCAAATCATCTATGGGAAGAGTTTGTTTTTAATGTTCCAGAGCAGTCTTACAAGTTTTGACCACGCATGATGCTTTCCAGCATTCCCTTGTGGAGCAGGTTGGCCCTTCTGTTTTCCTTGGACTGGGCGGGTCTTGCATTGCTCGATCAGGTCAGGATCACTTAGCTGAAGAAAACAAGTTAATTATGTCGGATCATTCTGGACCAACTGAAAGCCGGGGTGATCTAATAAATCACAGAAAATAAGTCCAGCGTTCTGTATGGCTCACAGGACCCTTTTCTGGGATTATAATTTGATGTTTGCAAAAGACAAGCCATCTGGACTGGAGGAAGGGTTTCATACCCACTGGAGAGACCTTGTTTTGCTAAATGTGTATGCCTTAGAATCAAGATATTTACAAGTGCTTGCTCTGATAGGTTTTGCCTTTCTATGGAAATCATGGCTCTGATTTTATGTGTTTGACAATTTGGGTGTTAATATCAGCTAGAATGATACCTCCTGCAAACACTTAAGTTCCCAAAGAGTAGATAGCCCTGCTAGTCTGTTATAATCTTCCAGGCTAACGATACTACGATTATAATATATTATCCCCATAGGACATGGAGACTAATCTCCTTTCCAAAAGAGGAGCAGGAGGGAGACCACAGAACTGTCTGGAACAATGCTCTGGGATTGTAGGTGAGACGTTTTAACGAGAAGCACCAGAAGATTTAGGATAATTTTGAATCATTTGGGGGTAGGTGTAGGTGGAATCGGGATTGGGGAAATTATTTGTGTGTTGTTAAAAAACAAAATTCAACCGAATACATGTGAAGATCTAATCGGCCTTCTTAGGCAATTGATGGAAGGGGGCAGCATCCCATCTAACAACTGGAAGGGTGCTCCGAGGGGCTGTGCAAATGGAAGGTTTTTATAGGAAGAAGGGTGGGGCAAGGGAACTCTTAACAGAAGAAAAGACGTCTTTCTTGCGGGGAGCAGGAAGGGTTATTATACAGATGGCCTGTTTTTGTGCAGGGGATGGAGAGGGCCCACATGACTGATTACTACATTGGTGTTGACCAAAAAATTCCAGACTGGTTGATTAAGGTTATGTTTCTGGGAGAGGTGGAAACTGTAGTTAGATCAGGTATTAAAGCTAGGTTTGGCATCATGGGCTTTTAGCGCCGTGATGCCTATGATTTTTCTCTTTGACAGTGTGGAGCAGTGACAAGGGGGGAACCCTCCTAAGGCAAAGGCTCGGTTGTGGTTTTTCTGCCTCTCCCAATACGAAAATGTATGATCGGTGTTTTAAAAAAGGAAAAGAAAAAGACCATGTCCTAAGGCGGCATTCTAGAGTGTGTTCATAGATATTAAATAAGTGCTGTGTGAAAAAGGCATTCTCAGTAACTCTGGAAACTTTGAAATTTTGGGTCACTTCAAGCGGATTTGGTTACTGCAAGAATTTTCACTGTTGGAACAGAGAACCTCTTTATCATACAAGAGTTTTTCTGATAATCACGGAAATGCAGTATGCTAACAACAGTGCAGATGACTCGTAATTCTACAGATGACACTGGACGTCTAGATGGACAATTTCTAAAGTTGTTCTGTGCATATATTTTCCTGTGTCTTTCTTTAATGGCAAATGTGATTGACGTACTATATACATTGTTATACAATACGATTTTCTAAATGAAATAACGATTGCTTAATTTTCCATGGTATGACTTTGACTTATTTTTTCCCCTAGTACCTTTGTTGCACATTTAGGTAGGTTTGCAGTTTTGCTTTTATTAATGATTTAAGGTAAACATCCTTGAACATACTTCTTATTTGTCCAGGATGAATTTATTCAGGATGAAGACCTGAAAGTGGGAGCTGTTGGATTAAAAAGTATGAACATTTTACTTTGATGTCTATTGTCACTTGGCCCTCTATGGGTTATGCCAATTTACATTCCTTTCAACAAGATACGGAGGTACCTGGCTCTCATCTTCACCAACATTCATTATTATCACTCTTGAATCATTAGACAAGCAACTTGTAGCTTTCTTCTAAAATCTTATGTTACGTATTTGTAAAGGGATAGAAAAAATTTAGGTGGAGAGCATTTCAGAGTTGAAGAAATTCAACTCTTTGCTGTAGAATTGTATTATTTTAAAGCATCACTGAACGCAGTTTTTCAGCATGGTAAGAGAAGAAGAAAGAAAATATAAAGAATTAGCCCTTTTGTGACCCATGTCCACTCTAGGTAGCTCCGCTGTAATTTCCTAACCAGTGGGCATGGAGGAGGACGTAGCTATGGGAATGTGCTTTTCCATATAATTCAGGCACCACTTCCCAGCTTTATCATGAAGAGGGGCTAAAGCGCCGTTGTTCTGGAAAGGAAGGCCACCAGTGTAGGAAAGTCACACTCTAATTCTCTGTGGAAAAGGAGAAGAGGGAAGGCAGACGGATGTAAATCTGAGGTGTTTTTCCAAATTGAAGAGAGGAGAACCCAATGAAATTATAATTGTGGGATTTGATTTTATTACTTTAATTTTTAAATTTATTTTTAATTATAGTTGACATACAATATTATATTAGTTTTGGGTATGCAATATAGTGACTCAACACTTACATACCTGACAAAGTGGTAAACACAAATCTAGTACCCTTCTGTCACCATTCACAGTTATTGTGATATTATTGACTCTTGTCTTTATGCTGTACATTACCTCTAATTGTGGGATTTTAAGTAGGGTCTGCAGTCTAGTGATTTCGCAGGATCCAAAGGGAAGGAAGAAGAATCAGAATTTACAGGGGTTTGTGTAATTTCTAAAAACACATTCAATATTAGATAATTTTGTGTTTTGAAAACAGTCAGTGTACACATAAACGAAGGTTTTTATTTGCAGAAGACCGCCTGTGTGTCAGCAATGGCGACTGGGGCTTGATTGGAAAGACTGACAAAACCATATCCAGTTCAGTAATGTCGTCTTAACAGACCGGGCAGCCAAGGTCCAGAGGGGACCACAGAGGCAGCCAGGGTCAGAACTCAAACCAGTGTTACTGGTCTCCTCACTCCAGGAATTTCCCCTCCACTTTTTTCCTCAGAAGGAAGATTTTTATAAATGATTAAGCGTGTGACAGTCTCCGCTAGGTGTTTGACATTGTTTTGTTTATAAGGTTTCATAGCTCTGACTTCTAAAGCTATATAAGATTCCGTCAAATGTATGTGTCACCATCATCTGTTACTTTGTTTTGCTTGAGTTGTTTTCCAAGTTTTTGCTTTTAGAAATAATTAAATAAAAAACTTTGGGCACAGAATGATCTCATATTTGGGATCATTTATGTGAAATTGCTAGGTCAGAGGGTATGAGCACTTTTGTGACTTTGTTGAATTTGCAGATCGTTTTCCCAAAGGGTTATACCAATTTACACTGACACCAGCAGAGTTGCTCAAGTATCAGTTTCACTCTGCCCTTTCCTGGCTTGTAGAATCTTTTCAATTTTGTGCGGTTGCAGAAAAACCAGTATACTTTTTAACTTGAGGAAATAAGGTACCTCCAGCAACTGGCCCCAGCATGCTAGTGCTGAGTTTTAATTTGTTAATTTATTCAGCAGTATTTATCAGGCATTATATACAAAGAAAAGGATAAGAAAGTCTGCACTCTTAAGGAGGTTACAGCCTGATGGAAGAGACATGCTCAGATTTCTCGGGGTCATGGGTAGGAGTTTTCTGTATCAGTTGGGAAAGAGCCAAGCAGACAGTTCTGATCTTGGGGGTGGGATGCTGTCAGGAAAAGCTGTGAAAAGAGCTATTAAAGCTTGGTATGCGCAGGTGTCACGAGTGCACATTCATAGAGAGATGTATCAGCAGTGGCAGGCGACAGGGTCCTGCCTGGTCCCTGGGATAGAAAGGGGGAGAGGTTAGGCCCACACAGTGGGCACAGCCTTCGTCTGGAGTCAGTTCCCGAGAGCAGTGGTGCTGTGCTGGTCTGTGTGTCTCACACGTTACCGCAGTGACATCTGTAGTCACTCTGAGACTTTACCCCCGAGCAGACCAGGCCACGCAGGCATTCAGTGCAAAAGTGCCAGAAAGGTCATTTATAGTTTTCTCTGCCCCGGGGTTCCATTCAGGTTATATGGTGCTAGATTTGGGCGTCCTTGTTTGCTGGGCCCTTCTCGTGAGTGTGTACTTCTGGAGGTTGGTAATTGACCGTGCTATTCAGAATTTGGGGGAGCCAAAGCTGATCAGTTAAGTGATTACCATAGGCTACTCAGCTAGTTAATATCTGTTTGGGTAACGTTTTCATTTCTAATCCCGTGTACCGTTTAATAATTTAACAGATGATAGACTAATAGGTCAGTGGAAATGTTTATAGGGTAACTCATAGCTGTTAATTTTTACCACTTGGGTTGTTTTTTTTTTTTTTTTTTTTTTTTTTTAAATAGCTGGTAGTAAAAACCAGAGAGGGTGGAAAACATAACCTATGATCGATTTGGTGGTTTTCTGCTTCAGATGGGAAGGATGAGGAAAGCAAAAAGATCGATCAAATGAAATTTTTACCCCAGAATGATTGTTGGGATTCTTTACTCTCCTTCTTAATGTCTCTCCTCCTTCACCCCAATTCAGTTTTCTTTAAATACTGTTTGTGTGAAAATTATCACCCAGTTGTTCCAGAACATTAAAATAGATGTGCCAAAGGGTGTGGATTTATTGTCAAAAAATCCTCGCGTCTTAAAAACAAAAAAATAGCAACAGCTTTATTTTCTTTCTTAAATGTGTTACTGTGCTTCCACAACCTTGGATCTTACTGTCTCTCACGGTATAGTGTGAGTATCGCCGGGTATCATTTTAAGTGGATCTGAAATGCAAAAATTCCAGGATTCATATGAGGGCTTCAAACTTGTAAAATTTTTATAAAACTTAATAAAATTTTGGGGATATACCATACTCAATTATGAACGTTTGCACCCCTACCGAAGTGGAATATTGGAAGCCAGTCATGTTTAAGATATTAACAGTAAAAATCCAGATAAAAGGAACTACTGTTTCCCCAAAAATAAGACCTAGCGGGATAATCAGCTCTAATGCCCCTTTTGGAGCAAAAATTAATATAAGACCCAGTATTATATATTATATTATATTATATTATATTATATTATATTATATTATATCTGGTTTTATATTATGTAAGACCCGGTCTTATATTTAGTTTTGCTCCAAAAGATGCATTAGAGCTGATTGTCCAGCTAGGTCTTATTTTCCAGGAAACACGGTAGTAAGCAAAGTGTGGGAATGGTAGCTGTGCACTCAAGGGATTCCTAGGCGTTGGGAACCTGAGAGATGATAGAACATATTTGTTAAAAACTTGGATTCTGGAGACAAAGACATGTTGTGAAATCTTGACTCCACATAGTCAAGCTACTTACTTAAACCTCAGTCCACTCATCTGTAAAATGAGGGTAATAACCTACCTCTCTGTTTTATTGTGAGGGTGAAACGAGATTAACACGTTCAGGTATTTAGAAAGGCACTGGCTCATAGGGACACAATCAACGTATTACTCTTTACAGGAATCCGCCACTATAAGCAGAATAAGTGGATTCATTCTTTACAGAACACCTGTTGTACACAGCAGTGAACACTGATACTCTCTGATTTGGGGATAGAGATGAAATATTTTTCAGGTTCTGGTTTTTCTCAGAAAATATTGGTCCAAAAAGGTAGTTCAGGTTTTGCAGATATTCTAGCATGGCAGAATCAAACTTTAACATTCTTATGACACACATTTCTGTTCTTTGTTTCCCCTAATTTTTGTGGTATCTTATATATGGGAGGAGGGAGAGAGTGAGAACCTTCCTGTTTTCTTCTGTTTGTTTGTTTGCTGCTTTTGTTCCCTTGATATTCTCTCCCTTTCCTCTATCCTTTATTTTATTTTGAAAGCACGGACCTACGAATGGCGTATAACCTCGAGCCATAGATTTGTTCCAGTGTTTTCCTGGAATGTTCTTGAGCCTGTTACAAATCACGTGTTGCGTGGTCTGTAAGTGGTTTTCAGAACAATGAATGGTGTGGGTAAACCCAGGGAAAGAACACCTAGTTTGAGGGCCTGCCCTGAACACTAAGCAGCACCTTTACTGACTGTCAAATGCCTGCCCCCCACCGCAGCTCTCCCTGGCTATGGTTAGTATTCATGGTACCTAGCTTTTTATTGTGACATCTTTACTCCACTGCATCTGCTTGCCCCAAGATTTGGCAAACAGGGAGGGTATTCCTCCTGCTGCTTCATGTAGAGTGAAAATAGTGCCTTTGGTAAGATTTGGACACCCAACTTTTAGTACCCAACTGGAATTCTTCATACAGAACCTGTTCAGTCCATCCAAAGAAGTTCCTCCCTTTAAGGAACTTAGGTCTGGATACTAAAAAGCTCAGTACTTTATATCTGGAGCCATGAATTGGAATAGAGGTGAGTTTACTGGTTTTGATTAACACCCCCTCGTCGGCCCACCTGAAATCGGATCCGGGACCATTTCTTCCATGTCAGGCCCCCAAGTATAGCACAGAAAACCCTTTCTTGATCCCCTCTGTTTTTCTAGCCTCCTCTCACGTTTTTTTGCCACACGTACCCTTCATTCCAGCCATACCAAAGTGCTTTTAGCTCTTCAAATATGTTTTCTCCCATTATGCCCTTCACTTCATTTGTGCTTCTCCCTTTCCTATTTCAGAGCTCTTCTTTCAGGACCGTATCCTAGAGTCACCTGTTCTTGAGTAGCCTCCTGCGCCCGCCCTCACGTTATGATTTAGTAGTATTCTCCTGCACTTCCTTACAAAGATGACTGGGTACGGGTTTCTGGTCTGGCTCCCCCAGAAAGATAATGGCAAGGACTCTACCTTATTTATAATAGTCTTTTTATCCATAGAGTAGAGGACAGTTCCTGGCACAGAATAGGCGTATAATGAATGTTGCACCTGGTTTGTGTTTCCTGTGTTTCTATTTATAAAAATATACGTGTGTATAAAATTTCACCTTATTTCTTAAACCATCGTCATCAGTAGCTAGCATAAGACACAACACACACATACACGCTATTGCTTTGCTTTTCTTCAGGTAAATTTTATTGAAGTATAACATGAAAATGTGCACAAATAAGTGGACACTTTGATGAAGTTTTACAAAATGAATACAACTATGTAAGCAAGAAATAAAAGATTACCAGAAGCCCCTTTCCAGCCCTCCCCTCTCCCCTGAGGGTACCTATTCTCTTCACTGCCTACACTATAGATTAGTTGTGCCTTTTTTGAACTTTATGTGGAATTAGACCATGTGTGCCCTTTGGCTGTTGTTCCACATGGTGTATGAGAGATTCATCCATGTGGTTGCAGATAGCGGTAGTTTGTTTATTCTAGTCACTCATTGTGTATAGTATGCCAAGATTCAAATAGGCTACAAATTTTTAATCTGTTCTACCATAGATGGACTTTTAGAGTCCATCTTTTCAATTTGGGGCTATTTTGAATGGTTCCTCATATTACAAATAATGCTGCACAAGGTTTTGAATAAACTCCTGCATTATATTAAGGAATGTTAAAAAACCAAACAACTTCATGAGGAGTGAGAGTGCCAGAGAACATTTTTTTGGGGAAAAGCTTATCTAGGTGGCAGCTCTGCTCAATTAGTACAAAGGAATTACTGAACTTTTCTTAGGAACAGGTTAGTGCAGTGATACTGGTTGACTCACATTTTGGGTCCCTCTGGTAAAGGAGTACGGAGCTAATTAACACAAGAAAGGCTTCAGGTCCCACATTTGTGCCTCCTTAGGCACAGCTGAATTCAGAAGACTCAATTGTTGATTGTCCCAACTGAGATTTTCACTTCTTCACGTTTTTGGTATGCATCTTCCCGTGTTCCAGACACACTGTTCTACCCACCAGGGAGCGGCATAGCTGCTTGTCCTCGTGGAGCTCACATTCTAGTGAAGAAGATAATAGAAGAAAAGACACATAAGAAAATGTGTAGCATGTTAAATAGAAAACTAAGGCAGGGGAGGCAGATGGGGGTGTGTGTGTGTGTGGGGGGGACATTTGGGGTAAGACACAGATTTTAAAGAGTGATCAAGAAAGGAATGGCTTTCTTTTTCTACTTCTCTTTTAGCTGACCAAGCCAGATGTAACAAACACTAAGGATACACATACTTAGGATGAAAAACTATGAACTCTTAAGTGTATAGTCTTGTAATTCTGTCTTTTCCTCTTGGGTTCATTTTATCACATTATTTTTCTCCTAATCCAGAATGTCAGATTTCATTATCTTGTGAGGAATTTTATGAGTCACAGTCATTTATTCATGTGTGTGTTCAAGTGAAAATCATGCTACCTGATTCATACGGATACGGAGGGTGACTGGAATGCTAATGCCGACGGGAAGAGTGTGTCTTCCTGTTAGAAGACCCAGTACTTTGCTCCCGGAAACTCTCTAGTTGAAGCCACTGCCCAAGGCTGCTTACATTGGCATCTGGCTGGAAAAAACCTGAACGGGGCGTATTTTTCTTAACTGAATTATGGACATAAGGAATCCCTCTATTTAGATGCTGGGGCTGGATTAATAATGATAATTTCTCATAAAAGTGTAAAAAAGTTATTAGCCTGAATTTGTGGTGTTATTTTAGCATTTATCATGCTGCATTATAATTTCTTGTTTGCCTGTGTCCGTTCCTCATTCTGTGTTGTTTTACTCATCCTGGGCCTGCAGTGGCTTAGTACTGGGTATAAAAGCACTCCAGGAAGTAGGTGGCCAGTGGATACTTGTTGACATAATGGAGGATTTAACAGCTGTAAGCCAATTTAATTTTTTTTTTCCTAAAGCTGTGGTTCAGCCACTGTCAATTAGAACCGTATTATTGGAAAGTACTGTTTTTCAAAGTAAAGCTCATTAAAATATTGTGGACCCTCACTTCTGTTTTTAACTTAACTGTATGACTTCTGGAGGACTTGACTTTCTTATCTAAAATAAAAAATCAAGATGATAACCACTTCACAAAGATGTGAATTTTAAATGAGATAATTTAGATTGAAAGCATTGTGTGTATGCATGTACACTTCCTAGTTTAGACCAGAGCCATGGGCTAAATTCAGTTACAAGACTTATAATAAGGACTCTTGTGAGGTGCTACAGCTGGATCTATATAACCAATTGCATGAGCACAGAAAGGAAGCTTTGCAGCAACATATCTAAAAAGATTGAGGATTTTGCCTCCAGCAAGCTTAATATGAATCAGTAATATGGTGTGACTGTTTTCCAGAAACATTCATTAATTATCAATTGATTAATTATCATTAATTACCTACTATGTAATAGAAGTTTTAAATTCTATTATGGTGTTTCCTCGAAAATAAGACCTAGCCAGACAATCAGCTCTACTGCGTATTTTGGAGCAAAAATTAATACAATCTTATATTAATTTTTGCTCCAAAATACACAGTAGAGCTGATTGTTCGGCTAGGTCCTATTTTCGAGGAAACACAGTAACAGAAATAACCAAAACAGAGTTTCCCAAAGTGAGTTCTGCAGAGAATCACTTGATGTTACTATTGGGTTGGTGTAAAAGTAATTGCTGTTTAACAGGTTAAAAATAATTGCAGGGCTGGCCCAGTGGCTCAGGCAGTTAGAGCTCCGTGCTCCTAACTCCAAAGGCTGCCGGTTCGATTCCCACATGGGCCGGTGGGCTCTCAACCACAAGGTTGCCAGTTCAATTCCTCTGAGTCCTGCAAGGGATGGTGGGCTCCGCCCCCTGCAACTAAGATTGAACATGGCACCTTGAGCTGAGCTGCTTCCCGGATGGCTCAGTTGGTTGGAGTGTGTGTGTCCTCTCAACCACAAAGGTTGCCAGTTCGATTCCTCGACTCCCACAAGGGATGCTGGGCTGCGCCCCCTGCAACTAGCAACGGCAACTGGACCTGGAGCTGAACTGTGCCCTCCACAACTAAGATTGAAAGGACAACAACTTGACTTGGAAAAAAGTCCTGGAAGTATACACTGTTTCCCAATAAAGTCCTGTTCCCATTCCCCAGTAAAATCTTAAAAAAATAATAATAATAATTGCAAAAACCGCAATAACTTTTGCACCAATCTAATAGTTATTATGGGAGTGGGGGTTTGGGAAATGGTGGATTAAATAATTGAAACTTTCTGTTGGAGAATTTCTGTGGTCTCGAGTTATTGTGAGTTGTGGATCTCCAAGGGGGGCTTGACAGCGTTTCCGTCACAGATGGAACAGGGCTGCTGGTAGTTCTGCTTGTTTCTGGGCCCAGACCACCTGGACCACTCAGTCAGCATGGGCTCTGCCCTTCAAGGGGAGACTACAGGACCAGTATCCAGAGAAGAGCAGCCAGGATGCGGAGGGAAGTTATGTTGACACCATGGGAGGGGCACACACAGGAAGTGGGGTGTGGAGAGGAGGGCAGTGAGGGTACGGTAGTGGTGAGGGTGATTGGGTGGGTGTGAAGAAGATTGAAATTGCCCGTCTTCTAATATCTGAAGTGTGGGAAAGGGATTTATTTGACTGTTCTTACAAAGGGCAGAACTCATTCATTTACCCAACCAGTGGGTAAAAATGACTGGGAAACATTTTGGACCCAACCCAAAATAGGATTTTCTTTGAAGATGGCCTATTTTACATGCTGACTCTGTTCTTAGAAGGCATAGTTTTTGGTTGGTGTGAAAGCATTAGATGGTTATGAAAAGTGTTCTTTAAAATCCCATCTAATCTCAAGTCTATAAGTATGTGATTGTTTTCTTTTGTTTGGCAAAATTTATTTCCTCAGCCTTTTATTTTTTCAGTACTGTGTTAATTCCTGTGGATAATTAGAAAAAAGCATTAATAATAGGTGGTTTATGTAAATTTGTTAGTTGAATGACAAGACTGACACATGAGACAGTTGTTAGCAAACTAAAACAAAATATAAACAAAAGACTCATGTTTGATACCAGTAGCACAGAGATTCGAGAAGGGGGAGACTGGAAAAGTATGTAAACCGGATTTGAAGGATTACTAAGGTTTCCATGGCAGAAAGGAAAACAGAAGCACTGCAGGTCAGCAGAAGCCCAAGGATGAAAGCACTTTAGACGGTTTTTGAGCAAGTGTACTGTGGATAAATCTGTAATTAAGAAAGATCCATAGGGTGGCTTTGTGTAGGACAGGGGTGTCCAAACTTTTTTCAACGTTTTTTACCAAGGGCCATATGCGGTAAAAATACACAAACAGCCAGGCCACTCACTCGAGGTGAAGTACGTATTGCCTCACCTGGTTTATTTAAGTAAACTAAATATATTTTTGGAATTTGCTGCGGGCCAATTAAAAATCAATTGCGGGCCTCAGTTGGCCTGCAGGCCACAGTTTGGACACCCCTGGTGTAGGAGACAAAGATTTGTGAGCTATCTCCTTACGAGTAATCATTTAAGCCATGGGGGTGCTCGAAATCTTTGAGGGAGAGATTGTGGCTAAAATATGGATGAGCGAGGTCTTAAAACTTAGTGGTTAGAGCATAGGTAAGCCTGGTTCAAGTCCATCCCTCTGTTGACCTTGGTGAAGCTCCATGGAGAAACCTGAAGCCTCTAGAAGTTGACTGTAAATTGGATGGTATTACTTGCCTCTTACTGCCTGTTAAGATAATTATGAGGATTAAATGAGATAAAGAATTACGTAATTAAGTGCTCAATAAATGTTATTATTATTCATTATATAGCTGAAGTTGCCTAAAACAGTGGTTCTGGAAATGTGGGCCTTAGACAAACCACAGTTGGTATCACCTATAAGCTTGTTACAAGTGCAGAATTCTTCCCCCTCTCAGACAGAGTCATGTCTCTGGGGGTGGGGCCTGGGGACATAAAAAGCTCTGCGGGCAATAGACACGGGAAAGTTGGAGAACTGCCCTAGAGGAATCTCTACAGGGGGATTCAGAACTAAGACAGGGAGAGAATTTTAAAGAGGAGCTTAATTACGCTGTTCTTTGCAGTGTGGAAGATAAAAAGTACAGAGAAGATTGTGAAATGTGTGGGGAAGGGGGTAGTGTATTTTTGACAGTGCCTAACAGCTTTACACCCAATGTTTACTAAGTAGTTGTCTTTATATTGTTGAAGACAACTGGTTTAGTAATGTGTTAGAGTAGGAAGGACCATTTCAGGGCAGTTATATATTATATATATATATATATATATATATAATGTACACATTATGTAGCCCAAATGATTAAAAAAATACTACAGAACCACTTTAGAAATCTGATACTGGGTGAAGTTTAAATCTCATGTTTAACAGGTATTTATGGACTACCTACCAACTGTGACCCGGCACCAAGTTATCTTCTGTAAATAGAAAATGAGATTTAACTCTTGTTTTCAGCGGCTTCACAGAATTACCCTTTTTTAAGGATTTGAAGCTGTCTTTTTCCGCAGCTTTTTCCAGCTACAGAGAATAAACACTCGGATGTATTCTCTGCGGAGCAGAAGTTAAAGGTGTGGTTTTTTGTAGTCCATGCAAGACCTAATTTGAAACTGCTACCACCTCATTTCTGGAAGCATTCTGCACATTGACTTCTTTTGTTTATTATTTTCTGGCTCGGGATATACCTTAGAGATGATTTGGAACCTTTTGAAAGATTTTGTGCCCCTATTTAATGTGGGCCACCGGGGGTTTTCAGTATTGAGACTTGGGCCAGTTGGTTTGTCCCCATCTTCACCCCCTACACCAGTACAAGCACCAAACATAATAGTTTGAAATTAAGTAAATTGACTTCTAAGTTTCATCTACTTAGTCGTCATTTACTGCCCCTTATGTGCAGGATATTGTGATAATAATGATGAAATAGTGTCAACAAAGTATGTCTTGTTCAAGAGCCAGGACAGCCGAGGCCGTGTGTATTGTCTGCACGAGGCCCAGGCTCTCCACCCTGCCCGGGGCCTGGTTGGAGGTCAGTCAAGCGTTCTAACACCTACCAGAGTTTAGGTTTGTAAATGTACCACCCGTGTAAGACAGCCCCCTTTCACAGTGGTGAGGGGGAAGTGGGTACACTAGAATGGCTGTTTTTAAACCTTACAATTTTTTGAACATAGATGGCATAGTATTTGAGATTGCAAATAGAATACAGGAATTATGTTCTCTTGTATTTGTGATCTCCTAGTTTCATTAGCATAGAGAGAGACCAAGAAAACCCAGTGGAGGTCACTCTCCAAATGACAATGATTGGGCAGTTAATCTGAATTATCACTAGTTAAGAGTATGGTTTTTGTTCTGTTGTTTTTTTGAAGATGTAATTGAGGTGTAACATACTAGTTTTAGGTATCAAATCGTGATTTGATATTTGTACACATTGCAAAGGCAGTATGTTTTAATTGACGCTTGGACCAAACCCCTGTTTTTTTTCCATTGCTTTTGACTTTGGGGCTGAGGTAGGTGAGTAGTGAGTACTGCTGACATTCTTTCATTATTTTCTGTTTCTCTCCAAATACCCCCAGAGAAAAGTAGCTGCAGTCTTAGTCGACCACTTTCAACACCTAGATCTAAGTGTTTCCAGCAGGCAAAGAAGTCAGTGGTTTCCATTCTCTGCGGATAGCCATCAAGTATTAAGAAGGTGAATTAAAGAGAGCAGAGATCTTTTTAAAAATGTTTCGTAAAAGTCTTTCTGATTGTCATAGTGCTAGAATCCAGATTGGGTATTTGAAAACCTGGTGGAATACAATTTTTTAAAAATATGGTTTCTCTAAAACTGTTAAAAACTGACAGAAATTGCCCTAAGTCCTACTAGCTACTCAAAGAATGCTGGTGTCCTGAAAACACTGAACCCAGTATGGAAAATAGAGTTATGGCATTTGTTGGGTTTTAGACCTGAAACAGGTTTAAAAAAAAAAAAAGAAAGAAAGAAGAAGAGAAACCCAATGTTATGTGTATATGTGTTTTTTATTTGTTTTTTCTTAACGGTTGCCTTGAAGTCACCTCTTTTTCCCCCTCCCTTCTGTTCTCTGCAGTGAACACCTACCTCTTCATGATGCAAGCTCAAGGCATTCTGATCCGGGACAACATGCGGACAATAGGAGCTCAGGTTTACGAGCAGGTGGTTCGGAGCGCTTATGCCAAGAGGAATAGCAGCCTGAATGACTCAGGTATGTTTTTGGTAAAGAGGTCGTCTGCTTAGAATGTCTCCTCCCAGGAGAGGGAAATTGGGTTCCAATAATTATTTTTGATGGAACAGAGTGCATTGTAAAAGAGGAAAAGTTTGGCTGAATTTCACCTTCCTACTAAAAAAGAAGCTCTTGCAAAACAAATCCTTGTTTGTTTTGCTAACAGTACATTAAACTGGGTGGTGAGATGATTCCATTTTGGCTCCTAATGCTTTCCAGGGAGGAGCGGGGCAAGGAGTATCTTTCAAGATCCCTTTTTTTCAGTGTGGTTGCCCACAGTAGGCAGAATAGATTAAGCATATATTTAGGATACCAGCAAAACAGGAACACCAAAAGCTGTTTCTGGAAATAATTTCAAAAAAATGTATCCATGCAGCCATCTAGGCAAACAGAACTATATTGGACTTCCTTACACTTATTTGATGGCTTCACATTGTTTTCTGAGTTACACATAGTGGTAATGGTAGTGGTTCCTATTGCTTTCAAAGCTAATGTGGCCCTGGTTGCCTGCCACCCGGGAAGAGTTGTTCCAGCTCTGTTCTTCCTATTATACTCCTCTTGAATTTGATCCACCCAGTAGGACTCTGTTTATGAATGCTTTAATTGATACTTACCAATAATCATCATGTAATCCAGGAGAGTTTCCACAAATTGAAAAAGTGACTTCTGGAAGAAAAGGTTAATAGTTCACCGGGTTTACCTTCCCCAGTCATGTGTACTGTTCATCCGGAGGTTTAATTCCAGCTCCATGGCTGAGTCTGGTGATCAGATTCATTCAGCCTTGAAGAAAGCTTTGCAGACTATTCGGGTTGAACATTACAGTGAGGAACACGAGAGTGAACTTTTTCTGCCTCAGTCTCTGGAACTTCTAGCTGTTACCTTACTAAGCACGAATTATATATAAAGAGGAAACAAGAACTCAGAGGTTAGATGGCTTTCCTAACAGTATACTGTAAGAACTTGTTCCTAAACACGGTTTTAATATTTTCGTAAAAGACTATTTACATGGGCTGTTCTTTACCTTTGAGAGAAAGCTCTTTTTATGTCTCTCTTTAACTCTTCCAAAAATTGAACATAGGAAGTATTTCCAGATGGTTAAATGGGACTGTCGTGAGGCTTGTCCAGTCTAGCCAGGGATGGTTTTCATGTAAAAAATAGATTCTGACACTTCATTTTGCTAAGCATTCATGATTCACCTCTTATCTCTTTAACTAAGGAGTAATGTGCATTCCTATGGCTTCTTACTTGATTTCAGTAAAGCATAGTATTATAAAGTATGTGTATTTAAAAAAATATTCTTTCCTCCAAATCAGTCCACTCTTGCTCTGTAGTGAGTTCTAAGATAGTCTGCAGCTCAATGTAGAATGTGAAATTGCTTTGCGGACATTGCAGATGAGAATTACTCTGTGGTGCTTGGGATTTCAAGAGAAAGCATCACCTCTCGAAGGGAAGTTAAATCTGTAAAGGAATTGCCCACATCCTAAGTTATCAGTCTGTCCTGCTGGCCAGTTTAGCAACAACAAAGGACTATAGTTAGCAAACAGAAAAACTTTGGTGCTTCCTTCTTGTTTGCGAGGAGCAAGTGATTGACTTTTCAGAGCTTTTGAGCCAAACTGCGGTCTCAGGACAAATTGAGCTCTGACCCATACCCAGAAGAGGAATCCTTGTAGTTACAGAAGTCATGGGAGAAAGCTGAGCACATTTTTGTTTCCCGATTCATCGTGTGTGGCATTAGGTTTTGCAAATGATCCCCACACACTTGGTCTCACTTGACTCAAACATGGCTCAGTCAGGTGGGCGGAATTTTATGTTACCCCCATTTTCCACATGTAGCACAAAATCATCTTGGGGGGGTTGGGGCCGTGGGCATGTGCCTTTCCCTAGAGCCTGCCCCAAACCTGCTTTACCGTGTGTGGTGAAACTAGGGAGTCCTTTGATGGCCATTCCAGAGCTCTTGGCCCTGTATCACTCTGGATAAAGGGACTTTTGTGCTGTCATGACATTTATCCAGTTCAAGTGTTCATGCCTCACCAAGGTGACATGAGTTAGGACTTCTGTCTGGGCATTTGGCGAGGTAGTCTGTTCTCTCTCAGAAGGTAGAGGGACGCATAGCAGGACTGCACCACTGGCTGGACTTGCAACACAGGATCTCACTAATTCCCTGAGGGGTATTTGTCTTTGAAAACTCCGCACAGACATGACTTGCAACCTTGGAAGGCATATCCAGGGAGCCATTATTTGACTTTGCATGTGTTTATTCTCAAATTACCATACACCAAAATAATTCTTCCCAGCATCTCTCTGGTTGGAATAATCATCTGTTTTGTGTTGAATGTGTCTATGTCCCTTATAAAATAGAAGTCTTGCTGTTAAGGGCTGTGTTATACTAGACACTTTACTTGCATTACCACATGGAATCCTCACAGGAACTCAGTACAGTAACTACTGTGTCCCCCCATTTTAGGGGTGCAGGGGTCAAAACACACAGGAGTGACAGCAGTGGTGTTGGGATTTGCTGACCTCTGGGTCCCAGTCGTGCCCCCTCGGCCTCTGTCGTCTTTGTATCCCCTGTACCTTGTCCACTGCCTGGCACATAGGGGGCGCTCAGTAAATAATTTCCAAGCACATGAGTTGATTGATTTAACACGAAAACACATTTCAAGTGTTGTGACCTAATTTTGAGATTACCATCTTGGTTGGCTTCTGTGGGCTTTTTTTTTTTTTTTTGGTAGGTTTTTAAAAATTTTACTTTTTTCAATTCCTTTTTTTACATTTTATTTATTTTGACATTCAGTATTATTTTATATTAATTTCAGATGTACAGCATAGTGGTTAGACATTTTGTATAATTTAAGAGGTGATCCCCCTGACTAATCTAGTATCCACCTGGCACTCACTATACATAGTTATTGCCATATTATTGATTCTATTCTCTATGTTTTACTTTACGTCCCATAGCTTCTGTGTTATTGGCACATCTTTAGCGAGTAAGAATTCAAGAAAAAACATCATTTCATTGGAAGTGAAAACGTACCATTTTTATTTATTTCAAAGCAGTTCTTTCTTTGCCTGGCACAGAAGAGGGTACTCCGGGCCCAGAGCTGCTGGGGTAGCCAGATGACTGGCACCACTGCCTGGCCATGCCCACCAGGAGCACTGTGGGCTTGATTTCAGCAGCCTGGACCGAGGTTGCGCTGCCCCACCCTGGAAGCCATGCTGTGGCACATACCCACATTCAAAGCTCTCCATTAGGCCAAGTGTGGCTAAACCACTTAGTGTGACATTTCAGGAGTGCTGGTTTTCTTTATGCTCGAAAGCTAACGTGGTGATTGTCCAGTAAAAATGTTCTTTGGGGGAATAAGACTGTGAGCCTGGAAATAAGCCTGAAGTAATGACCTGGAGAAGCTTCTTATTGTCCCCGAAAGCCATTGATATGTGAGTTCGTGAATCCTGCAAAACTTCCTAGGGGGGAAACGCTCAAAAGAATATTGACAGCAGAAGAGAATTCATTTGGTTCATCCACTTAAGCCATTTAGTTTTATAGATGAGATGAGGAATTGGATGGCCTAGCGTTTCTCATTCTTAAATATAAATTTCCAGGTGCCATTCTGTCTAGCAGCTTTTAACCGAAAGGAGACTTTTTACTTCTCTACACACACGTGCATACACGTGTACACAAACCTCCCATACTTATGGTCCCAATCTCCTCGTTGCCCACATCCCTCAAAAAAGGTCTGTTGCCACAGGCAAATAAAATTAATAAAGCCATTACCAGTGTGCTAGGTAATACATTCAGTGAGACAGATACGGCCTTTTTACCTCTGGATTTTAGATGCTCAGTCCATGGTCTTCCTTACGTCTGCTGCCCCGCAGGTAATCCTCCCCCAGCACGCTCACTCTTGATGAACGCTAATTCTTTCCATTTCATGAATGCTTGTCCCGTGACATCTTTCTAGTATATATACATTTCCACATTTTTTTAAGCAGAGCGGCAAGTGTTTGGTTTTTTTCCTCAAATGGGAGGAAAAAGTGGTGGTTCTTCCTGGATTCTGTTTGTCAGCACTTTCCAAACCCTCCTCAGCTAGGTTTGGTAATGTAAGGGAGAAAGCAGATTTTTGTCTCCATCGAGTATTGGGGTAGCCATGGCAACCATGACTGTCCATTGGAATCCCCTGCAGTGGGGTGGGGGCGCTTTAAAAAATACTGGTGCCTGTCTCCTGTCCCCAGAGGTTCTTATTTAATTGGTCTGGGGCGTAGCCTGATGTTTAAAAACATCAGGGCTTTTAAAAGCTTCCTCGATGATTCTAACGTGCAACCAAAGCTGCTGGACCACTGGTGTAGAGCAAAGCTGAATGAACAGGCCATTGGAGTCTGTAGGTAGGAAGGATGCCCTACTTTATCAATGTAAAAACAGCTGCCTTCTTTGCCCTTCGACCTTCCTTGCTGGAAGAATATGTCCTGATTTAAAATAGATTAGATTTAAATGGAAAAGCAAAACCGTGGCGGTAAGACATTCATTAAGCTTTTTTTTTTTCTTCCCTCTCAGCAGTTCCCTCATTGAACAGATACCTGCTTTAGAAGAGTAGGAAATCGATGTTTGGAGAGGAGCGTCTGCAGTGTAATTCTCCCATTTTTAGGTAGCTGGAGAGGAGACGTAGGGTCCCACAATAAGCAGGCAGTTTTATCAGATCATGAGCAATTGATTTCCTCTGCGTCTTCCATTACTTTAGAAAGTTTCTATTGCTGGTGAGAAAGTAGATGTTATTTAAATTTTTACTTAAAGAACTTAGAAATGAGGAAATTAGGGTTTTGCAGGGGTTTTTCCCCAAGATGTAGGGCAAGATTATTATCCTCTTGATTTCCACTTAGGAGTTGTGTGTTTGAAGGTTTTTTTAAAAACAACATTATTAATTTAGTACTCAGAAGAATTAGATGAGTGTTTTGTTTTTATCATGTTTTGTTCCATGCTAGTTGCTACGAGGCTTATTATACCAGTGTTTGAAGGAAGTAGAAAGGAATTCATATGTGTCTTCAAACCCCCAAAAGTAGGATCATTAAGGTTAGAAAGTGACTTGTTTCCTCTCCTACATGTTTCTTTTTATTTCTTATTTCCCATTTAGGTTGTAGCTCTAAGGCTTGGTTCTGTCATATAATAATTCATATAAAACAGAATTATAATAATTCTGTTTTTGTTGATTTGCTTATGAAAATGCTTATTATAATACCTCTGGGAATTTCTTTGCCTTCTAGACAAATGTAATTACTGTGATGCTGTCCCTAGCCAGCTCCTTTCTCCACACATGTTCACATCACAAACATAAACAGTTTTTACAAATGAAAATTTTTAATTTCTTTTTCTTAAAGAGGATCACAGTGTGTGTGTGTGTGTGTGTGTGTGTGTGTGTGTGTGTTGAAGAAGCAAAATCAGAATCTACCAGAGTAATGGTTAGTATTGGAGGTGCTTGACATAGCTTTTTGAAGTATTAATATCTCATAAAAGGTGCAACTTAGGACAGGTTTCCATGTTGAACTGAGGGCTTTGGGCTAATTTCTGTGTAAATGTAATTTCACCTTTAGGGTTCATGCTGACTTGGTTTATGTCTTTGTATAAAATGTAGGCTTAGTGTTTTTCAGGAAAGTGACAACTAAAAAGGACAGAAAGAGTTCTGTTTCCTCTCCTGTTAAGAGACTGTTCAGTGGTTACCAGAGTGTAAGGGGCGGGGAGTGGTAGAAGAGGATAAAAGGGGTCAAATAGATGGTGATGGAAGGAGAAGTGACTCTAGATGGTGAGCACACAATGTGATATATAGATGACATATTATAGAATTGTACACTTGAAACCTATGTAATTTTACTAACCATTGTCACCCCAATAAATTTAATTTTTAAAAAAGTAAAAAAATAAAAATCTGAGAGGGTTGGGCATAAGGGGGATAACACAGAAAAAGGTGATCTGAGAAAATGAAAAAATAATAATAAAAACAAAGCAAAACAGAAGAGACCGTTAAAATTCTCTTCAAGTTGCCTCTCATTGAGGTTTATCTTCTGAGTACTTGTAGAGCAGGTAGCCATGTGCCTGTGAAGGGATTCACTGTCTTAGCAGTTTGATTCTCAGAAACCCTCTCATAGTGCCTTTTAAAAAATATGTAAGTTGAAGATTGTGGGATTGCAGGTTGCAAAATGAATCTGAACAGGAAGTTTTAATTCTCATAGAATCAGCATGAATCCAAAAGGATTGGTGAGAGAGATTTTAATACTCTGAAAAAACAGTGCAGTATAATGGAAAGATCTCTAACCCAGAGTTTAGTCAGATCTTTGTCAAGTACAGGCAAGTCTCCTTGTATAAAGTGTATATATGGTGCTTCAATTTCCTTATCTGTAAAAAAATAGGAAGTTGGAGGAGCACTCTTCATACAGTCCCCTAAGAAGAAGGCATCTGCTTCACACTCTTAAAACACCACTAAATGACAGTGAAGAGGTGTGTGTGTGTGTATGTGTGTGTGTGTGTGTGTGTGTACGCACGCGTAAGAATGAAGATTTTGGGAAGTTGGAAAACAGATGGACCTGGTAAAGAACTTAACAGACCCACAAAAACTGCTAGTGCGGCAGCAAGGAAAGCCATCAAGTATTCTAGTTTATACCCTGGAAGCCCCCAGGAGCTCAGGAATTAGCAATATCAGGTACTTTTACAGATAAGACTAAAAGTGGCAACTAAGATAAAGGTTGGTTGAAAGCTATTTGAAAAGTAGTCGGATACCCACATCCCTTCCCCCATCTTAGCAAAGCACTGGAGACTTGATAACCTCCAGAGATGGTAAAATAGAGGGTCCCTCAACTTGCGGCCACCTGGCTTGGTTTAGGTGCCCACAGTTCCAGGATGCTTGTAGCCAGAACTGTACCATTTTGACAGATTAGAATAGGCTTCTCTGGGGAATCTGACCGGACCAAGAGGAACGATCCAAAGATATCCACAGTGGAAGTTTCCAAACCAAATTTCCGGCCATAACACCCTATGATGAAGCACCGCAGTCCAAACCGTTACAGTGAGCTGATTAGTGCCCCACTCTTAAATATTAGCAGATGACCAAGGATCACTGTGCAAATACTCAAAACAAACAAGTAGCAACAATTTGGGAGAAACAGACTATATTGCTATTAAAACAGCAATAATATGTCTTCTCAAGGTAAGAGAAAAAGGATAGCAAACATGAAACAAGACTATATTATAGGAAGTGAACATTCAGAAAATAAAAGGACTCTTTGAAATGAAAAATACAGTAGAAGAAATGATAATTAAAAGAAGCGCTGGGTAAAATTGAGGAAATCGGTAGGGCAGAAAAATGGCAAGAGGATGGAAAGTCGGATAGAAAAGATGAGAAAATTAGAGGACTGGGAGGTCCAACATCTAAGTCATGTTTTCTGTTCTCCAGAAAGTGAGCACAGAATACATAGAGGAGTTAGTCGTCACAGTAATACCTCAGCCCCACTGCCACATTCTAGAACAGGGAGACATGGATTTCTACACTTTAAAGGCCCACCAAATGGTCAACACAGTGGGTGAACATAGACGCCTAACAAAGCACACCAATATGGAATTTCCTGAACAAAGAGGAAGTTCTTTACACTTCCAGAGAGAAATTACTGGTCACCTTTGACAGCAGGAAGCGGAATGGCTTGAACTTAACAGGCACAGTGGAATCTAGAAGGCAGTGGGACAGCACCTTCACAGTTCTAACGGAAAATTATTTCCAGGCTAGAATTCTGTAACTCCAACCAACCCATGAGTCAAGTGAGGAAGACTAAAAGCAAGCAGATACACAAGGTTTCAAAATCACTTCCCGTCCCCCTCTTAGGAAGCTCCTTGGAGGATATGCTCCATCAGCGAGGAAAAGGGAGACATTAAACTTTGGAAAAATGAAGTTCAATACTGTACAGGGATGGAAGGAACCTCCGGGACACTGAGGAAGGGAGATCTGGGCATAGCATCTGCACATCAGGCACAAAGGGCCAGTCCAAACTGGAGTGGGTCAGAAGGCACTGGCCCGTCTTTGGGAGGGTGGAGTTGAGAGAATCCCTGATGCGTGTGAATGTCTGAAGTGGAAATGCAGTGGGAGAGGGCATGGTGTTGAGGGAGTCATTATTCCATATAAAAGTTGGCAAACAGAAAAACAAGAGTCACTCCAGGAAAAAAAAAAAAAAGATTATGCAGGAGACAAAAAGTAATCATTACTTTCCATCTTTCTCAGCTATGAGTAGTATCTATAGAATCATCATAATATAAATCCTAAAGACTTCCTAACCGTAATGATCATATATGACTGTTGGGAGAGACTGGAGGACAAGGTATGTGTGGAGGGAGGGGCAAGGGAGGAAGGGGAGGGAAATCCTCGCCCCCCGTGGTGGGAAGGCGGTAGGTAAGACTTAACATGGAAGCATCAAGATTAACTGTGTAGGCAAACGGAGGTAAATACTGAAGTCGTTGGCTAAAAGAAGTGAGAACAATTCCCTTAGAGAATAAGGTTTTTATAATTACATTGTAGAGCTATTTAACTATAATCCGAATGCACATAAAGCTGTAACACCAATAAGAATAGAGCGCTGGTTAACATAGTCTCATCTGGTTAACATTTTTATTGATGGGTTCAGATGTTTGGCTGCAGTGAAGAGCTCCCTGAGTCTCGCTTCACCAAAGATGATATCCAAGCAAAACCTTCTTTGGTAGGCATCTAAGACTTGCAGAATTGATCATATGGACCAGTCTGAGTTGACTTTTTTTCTCACCTCTCCAGATTATCCTCTTGACTTGAACCACAGCGAAACCTTTCTACAAACCACAACTTTTCTTCCTGAAGACTTCACCTACTTCGCAAACCACACCTGTCCCGAAAGGCTCCCTTCCATGAGTGAGTAGAGCTCTCACTTCCCTTCCTCTGCTCTTAAAACTGATATGTCTTTTTATTGGATTCAAATGCAAGGGAGAGTGTCCTTGCTCTCTCAATATTTCTACCTATAGAAAGACACATCCCTGCCATTGGAAACAGGGATTATGAAAGTTCCTGGTGTGCTGACTCTTCTTCAGCCCCTCTGCAAGGTTGCCTGTGTTCTTGGTGCCATTTTCTACGTTGTTCACTCTTTCCTTTGTACATGCACCCTCCTTTGAAACCGGGGGTCAGTCTATTAGGATGTCCCAGAGAAAGCATAGCAACCAGCTTCGTCTTTTAGTATAAATCTTAAACACTGCTTATAACTTGTTTGATATGAGTGAAGTTATTTTCTTAACAAAGTACTAGTTAAAACAATTTTCGGATCTTTTTTTTCTCTCTTTTCTGTTCTTTCCTTCTCTTCTTTCCTTCTTTCTTGGACTCCCATGTGTAATCTAAAGCAATGACAACAGAGTATTATGCTTTTTCTGTGTTTTAGACAGTTCCGCTTCTTAACTGTAGTCAGAGATGATGAGTGTTCTAGTTTGGACATGACCAGTCAGGGTCACTGATACATTAATTGGGACTGTTTAGTGTGTCTATACTTGTCTCAGGAGCATGCAGAGATGGCTCTAAGCTCAGCCACTTGTCTCCTTCCTCTTTGAGAAGTTCAGCTGCTATTTTACTTGGTCTTAATTTCTTTCCACACCCTTAGCAGAAGCAGAACTCTAAAGTCTTAATTTCTTGATTTGCTGCTTTACCCAATAATAGTGATGAACTGAAATGCAGGGAGTTACAAAACAGAGGAAAGGACTTCCATCCCTGTTCAAAACACAATAAGCTGAAAAGGGGTTGAACTTCTCCAGAGAGTAAACCCTGGACATAGGGAAAAGAATCTATCATTTTCTGACCTCTCAATTCTTTTTCTCCCCCCACCCTCCCTATTCAGAGGGCCCAATAGACATAAACATGAGTGAAATCGGAATGGATGCCATTCATGAACTCTTCTCCAAAGACCCAACCATCAAGCTCGGAGGTCACTGGACGCCTTCCGATTGCGTGCCGCGGTGGAAGGTAGGTGTGCAGTCAGTCCGGAAGTGCTGCCTGGGGAGGCCCGCTGAGACGGCCATCGTCCCGAAGCAGCACGAGATTCACTGACTATGACATTTCCTAATTTGTGCCCTGCTACCCAGTGAAAACCATTTGCGATTGACAGAAATATTTTGGAGGAATAGGTTTCCCTAAGGACTCCTCTGTAGCCACAGACATTTGCCTCCTTCAGATGACTGAGCAACGCCCTTTTGTCTTCCTTCCAGGAAGCCACCTTCACAAATTCAGTGCTTCATGCCTTATTCGCCATTGTTACCCTGAGGTTAGCAGAATAAAACGTGCAGTTAGTTAGCCTGACACTGAGAATTTTCAGTGTTTCCCTGCATGGCTGTAGTCAGGAGGCATCAGTAGTGGGGATCAAGCTTATGACACTGGCTTAAACCCGTTCTTCCTAAACAAGTATTTATTGAAGTGCTTGCTCTGCGCCAGCCCTGTGAGTTGCCGTGGGACAGCAAAGAGCAAAGCAGCCCTGGAACAGGTCAGTGTTCCCAGCCCACTGTTGGAATATAAAATTAATTTAGTGACCGTCATTAAATAAATACATCTGTGTCCAGTGCACTGCACGTTGTGAAGGAAGTACCGTGTTGTGAAGCGTACTTTTATTTGTATGTTTGTACACCTGTAGATATATCTATGTACTGGGTCACTGCGGAGAACATATGTCTTCCTCTGGGCTGCGCTCCAGCATGAATTCCTTCTGCTGTCCCACACGTGGGGTGGTGCGTGTAAGAAGCAGGTTCGCTTACTTGCGAGGGTCGACTTGCCCACGTGGGTCTTTCTTTAGCCTCCTAGTGCTGCTCCCTAAGTGCTGGTCCCCGGTTCTGCAGGAGGGTCCTGCTACAGAGCGGAAGTGGAGGGGACTCATGGGGCGGTCTCTTTTGCTGTGACCCCCTGCAGGTGGCGATCCTGGTCCCCTTCCGGAACCGCCACGAGCACCTTCCAGTCCTGCTCAGACACCTGATTCCCATGCTTCAGCGCCAGCGCCTGCGGTTTGCGTTTTATGTGGTCGAGCAAGTGAGTGGTCTTTTCTCTCCTATCCTGTCTCTCCTGAGACAGCAGTTTTGAGTGCTGCCAGTGAATCCGTCTTCGGTGTGAAGAGCCACTGGCACTGACATCTCATGATCGAGTCACCCTGAGGCGGGAAGGGAACGGAGAGCAGTTCTGCCCTCCTCTTTGAAATGTCAGTGGCTCAGTGCCCGCAGATTGGAGTCCAGGATGGAACTTTTTTGCCTTTGAACAAAGGTCGCTTGTGTGGTGGTTTTGCAGGAGGTGCTTTGGGTGGTGTCTTCAAGCCCCAGACCCAGGAAGTCCCCTTTAAGATAAGGAGCTGCGAGTAGAAACAGCAGTGTTGTTCTTCCCTTTATGGGGCTGTTTAGTCTTCTAAATGCTGTTTTATGGCCGAATGTCTGCCTTTACAACAGCCTTGGGAGAGAGGAGCTCGGGTTTATCATTGTCACCTTTCCTATCAGGTGAGTCAGTGATGACTGGCCCCAGACCTGCCTCAGAGGCCCCGTGAGCTCTGCCGTGAGCTCTGCCAGGTGGTTTCCGCAAGCTTTCCTTTAGGCAGCGCTGAGGCAGCGGTGAGTTTGCTTCAAGAGTCCTTTTAAAAATAAAGTTCTGCTTCTTGCAGGTTGGCACCCAACCCTTTAATCGAGCCATGCTTTTCAATGTGGGTTTTCAAGAAGCAATGAAGGACTTGGACTGGGATTGTCTTATTTTTCATGATGTGGATCATATACCAGAAAGCGATCGTAACTATTACGGATGTGGACAGATGCCAAGGCACTTTGCGACTAAATTGGATAAGTATATGTATCTGTGAGTATCATTTCCTTTTAATTAAAGGAGTTAAATCTAAAAGGATGATGAGCGATGCAAAGATGGCAAATCCAGTTAGCTCCAAGCCCGCAGGGCCATCAGCTGATGGATGTAAGCGAAATGTAGCGTATCCCCCACCGTGGAACATTGGTGGGCAGTCTAAAGGAATGACGTGCTGACGTGTGTGACGACGCGGATGAACCTCGAAAACATGACGCTAAGTGAAGGAACCAAGTTACGAAATACCACATATTATTTGGTTCCTTTTCTGTGAAATGTCCAGAATAGGCAAATCTACAGAGAAAGGGGAGTAGTGATTGCACAGGGGAGTGGGGGGAAATGGGGCGTGACTGACTGCTAGTGAGTACGAGGCTGCTTCTTTGGGGTAATGAAATACATTAACATTGATTGTGGTCATGGTTGCACAACTCTGTGAATATGCTAAAAATCATTGGATTATGCACTTCAAATGGGTGAAGAATTATACGGTATGTCGATTATGTCTCAACAAAGCTGTCATTAAAAATTCAGTTAGCTACTCGGGTCGATGCATCTCAGTGTGAGGAAACAATTTCAGGTGGCTCGAGCAGTAGTAGCACAGAGAATGTTGTTTTCCTTAAGACAGTTATGGAAGAAGTCCGCCTTTAACGCACCGATGACTGATGCTGTGCCTCTCCTTTCAGGCTTCCTTATACCGAGTTCTTTGGCGGCGTGAGCGGCTTAACAGTGGAACAGTTTCGGAAAATCAATGGCTTTCCTAATGCTTTCTGGGGTTGGGGCGGAGAAGATGACGACCTGTGGAACAGGTACTACCCTTCTTTTTGTGTCTTCTAGAAATGCTTGAACATCCTTTGTTGATGTGTGCAAATATTTCTTTAAATTACTCGTTGTGGAACTGCAGAGTCGAGAAGTGAATGCACTTTAAATTTTGATAGTTATTGCCAAATTTTCCTCCAAAAGTGATTGCAAAATGATTCCAACCAGCGATACATTCGCGTGCCCATTTGCTTATACCACTGCCCACGTCACATAGAAACAGCCTTTAAAATTTTGGCCACATTTTTGCCCGTCAGTAGCCACATATGACTCTTGGCTGCTATTGGACAAAGCAGCTGCAGACAATTCTTTCTCAATCTGATAGGTAAAAATGGCATCTCATCCTTTTCATTTGGGTTTCCTAGGAACCTAGGGAGGATGAAAAGCTCTTCCACACACTCAGCTGGTTTGACTGGTCCTTGAATGCATTTGAGCCCTCCTGGGACATCGGTCACAGCTTTTCACCTCACCCTCTCTCCAGCTCAGCCTTCGGGGCAGAGAGGTGGTGATGCAGAAACTGTGGCTGGCTTCCCCCAGCACCCTGCACCATGCCAGGCACATAGTAGGCGTTCCACGTATATTTATCAAATAAGAGTGTGATTTGGAGTCAGGAGGATATTGAAACAATATGAAAACGACCCTGAGTTTCACATAGAAACGTTCAAAGTCTCCATGTGTTAATGATTTCTCAGAGCTCCATCAAGTTGCCGGTAAACCCACCTGGGGAACTCTGAATCTTTATCATATTAGGATCAATATCCTGAACACCTCCTCTAAATTCTGCTTCCCTCATCGTGACTTCATAAATTGAGAAGTTTTACAGCTAGATGGGATGATGTCAGTAAGTTCATCTCCGTGGGGATTGGTTTAATGGGCAGAGACATAAGTTCTACCTAAGCAGCTCTGGCTTTGCTGACTTGCTTCGGGTGGGGTTGTGGAAGGAAAAGGTGCTGTCCATCCGTGAGAAAAGTCTCTGTAATGAGACCCAAACAAGCCAGCGGAGAGGGAGAGCGTGTGTACTCGCCTGCCCGGGGCACTCGCTGTTGGACCTGTCACCGAGAACCCGCGTCAAACCTTACTCTCGAGAATTTGGAATTTCTTTCTGAATCTTGAATTTCCTTTTTCAAAACTTCTTTGTATCATAGACTTCTTTTCTAAAACCATGAGCTTACCCAGAGGGTATAGCCAATTTGAGTATTTAGGGGCAGAAGTTTGGTTGTTCACCTTGGGGTTTCTTAGCCTCAGTATAGGTTTGCTCACGTGTAGGACTTGATCGTTTTACTCAAAAGGCCATTTCCTTTGTCTGGGACAGAGTACAGAATGCAGGCTATTCTGTAAGCCGGCCGGAAGGTGACGCCGGGAAGTACAAATCCATTCCTCACCACCATCGAGGAGAAGTCCAGTTTCTTGGAAGGTGGGTGCAATTTATTTATTCTAACTCTTACAAATATCCTCTATACTTTGCCTTTCCAGATGTCCCAGAACGTACTACACCCCTCATCTCACTCCCCAACCACTCTCCAAGGTCCTGTTCTGACAGCTGTTCTGTCGTGTCCATATTTATTTTAATTGAACTGTGAGGCAGACATTTGAGGGTGAAATCAGAATATTGGTGAAAAATTTGATCGTAAACTCTTTCAAGGAAATCACTCATTCTACGCCTTAAGCTGTGTAGTCTCCTCTGTAGCCTTCACGGAGTTGGAGAGGAGTCCACTCGGTTAAAGGTCTCTGATTTCCACTGATGTGACAAAACAGAATTGGCACCCTTTCTGCAAGCCTCAGTTCTGGAAGGGTGTCCCTGAGCTTCTGTTTGTGTGGTTGCAGTTAATGTAATACCCTGTTTGCTTTCAGTAAGGAAATCCCAGGTTGGACTAATTGGGGCGGGTGGACGGAGTCACATCTCTGCACTTTCGAGAGTGGCTCCCTTTGTCTTTTGTTAACTGGGGGAGGACTGTTCTCTGGAGGGCCAGTTCTGATTGCACAAACTCTGTCTTCATGGGAGTAAGAGGACGCTGAGTGCAGACTCTGAACTTTCCCGTCTGATGTATTTTTAGTATCTTACCTCGCACTTCTCCACTCTGACCTTGGGCAAGTCGTTTAACATCATGAGCCTTGGTTTTCTCATTTGCTTAAGGGGCAGATGCATTAAATGAAATAATGTAATAAGTAAAGTGCCTGGCATGAAATAGGAGGCTTTTCTAATAATAGCGACATTTAGCATGGAGTAGCTGAAGGGCCAGCCACGCGCCCCGTGGCGAAAAGTACTGCCTTGGGTTGTGTCCTGGGGTCTGCCCTGCTCCGTCCTCTGTCGTGAGGAGGTTGGCCCCTTGCTCAGAGCCACCCCTATTCTCTGCGTCAACAGGTATGCTCTGCTGAGGAAGTCCAAAGAACGGCAAGGGCTGGATGGCCTCAACAACTTGAACTACTTTGCAAACATCACATACGACGCCTTGTATAAAAACATTACTGTCAACTTGACACCCGAGCTGGCTCAGGTGACCGAGTACTGAAATGAGAGAATATATGTTTGCTTTACCCACTTCCACCAAGAAAGCAGCCTGATGAGATGTCCTGGGGCTCCACACCGGAAGAGAATTAGAAATACAGTGTCTAATGAAGGATCACAGGGTTCAAGGGAAAAACTGTGAACAGAGTACACGCACAAAACACCTGTTGGACCCGCTGGGATTGAGGGAGTAAGCTCGGGAACTTCTCTGATCAGGACTGGCTTTCTCTTCTCACAAGACAGACGTCTGTCCTGCTGCTCTCCTCCCCATCTACCCCGACGTCCCATCTTAGCCACAATCTCCACAACGAGAACTGTGATCCGCCCTGGTCCCGCCCCATAGTCTGTTTCTATGAATGGCCTTTGGAGCTTCTTGGCCTTCGGAGCAAAGAGGCAAACCCACCACAGGGCAGCTGAGTTGTAGGAAGAGCAAATGAAAGGCCACACACCATTCTTCATCTCTGGTGTTCTTCGCTTTCTTTTCTTTTTTTTTTTTTTTTTAATTACCTGCTTTGGGTGGGGATTGAGGGTGGAGGGGAGGGATTGGGGAAGAAAAATAGACATGTAACAATCACTTCTTGAAGAAGTATAATTGTAAATAAGCCATGTAAAATGCCTTTTTAAAAATTTAATTTTATAGCTGGCTTCAATTCAAACTGAGGATTTATATATTAGGTCACTTATTTGGTTGGCAAATGTAGGAACTCTGTTAAAATGCAGTGGAAGAATATATCTCCCAAATTGCTGTCACTTTGGAAGGGAATGGATTTAGGGCATGTCACAAAAGAACAAGAGTCCAGCGGTGGTCACTGGTAGCTTATGTCTTCTGCCCCCCACCCACCGCCGTCTTCCTAACTCCTGTTCTTGACTTTTGCTCAGAATTTTCTATCCCCTGTTGGGAGGACGAGCTCTTCCCAATCTTTTGCTGAACGAGGGCTGTTGTTTTACAGCAGGCTGCTCTTCCTGCTGAAAGCAAACCCTTCAGGGGAGGGCTCCCCGGGTCATGTCCCTGGGTCTCTGGACTTTTTGTCCTTTCATCATCATAAGGAGAGAGGATGGGTGGTGTCTTCTCTCCTTCTGTTTTCTCTCTCTCTCTCTCTCTCTCTCTCTCTGTCCCTCTCTCCCTCCCTCTCTCCCTCCCTCCTTCCCTCATTTAAAAAAAATTTTTTTTTTTTTGCTCTTGTGGAACGTGGTCACAATTTCTGAAATCTGTGCCTAAATTACCAACTCGCTTCAGTGATGCCTCTGAATATTTTTCCCCATTTGGTTTCTGGACAGGTTCTTTGTAAACATTATTACCTAGCACATAGAAGTAATGGGCAAGTGGAGGCTGAAGTCCTCAGCCAGGAAGCGGGACACTTGTGTGCAATGGGTCGTTGTGATCCAGGTTAGATTAAATCAGAGCTTTGAAATTAGACTAACAGAGCTCCAAGATGCAAGAGCCCAAGTGTTCTCTTCACACCCCATGTGCTTTTTGAAGTCAGATTCCAAATTGCACTTGAATTTGTGCCTCTGTTTTTCCCTGAGCCAAATCCCTCAATTCATATTCCCTGTTGGCTTCCGCAGGATTCTGAAAAATGCCAGTTTTCTTCCTTCCTTTTCCATAAAACATATTTATATATCGTGATTGGGAGTACTTTCCGAAAAGTACTTCATATTTTTTTTAATTGCCTTGTTTGCCTTCAAGTTCCTTAATTTTCATGGTTTACATGGATGTGTGTATACATGTGTGGGTTGAGGTTTTTTTCCGTTGCATGTGTTGGTTCCATGGACATATGATCCCCACAGACTGTGGGAGTGATTGGCCAGGCCTTGTTTTTTTGTTCATGTTTTTGTTCTTTTGAAGACTAGAGTGGTATTTAGAAAATAAATTGTATTGCAGAGTTCTTATCGGCTCATATGAAAGAGCAGGCTTCTGCCCTTGAAAATGCTGGTAAGTTGTATCATATGTTTTAAAGGAATTTGAGAATTTCACGCTTTAAAAGACCTTCACGAGGGAACATTACATACAGACAGACCTTCATTTGGTTTTCCTTTGATGTATGGTACATATAGCAATAAAGATTTCTTTCTCCCTTTCTCCCCCTGCACCCCTAGATCTCTGTGCTGACCTTGGCACATCTCACCCTTCTCATTCTCCTCCCCTCTTTCGTCACTGAAAGCTGTGCGCTGCTTTCAGTGTGACAGAACTATGATGTCATTTGGAAGAATTTGCCAGGACAGACTGACTGATACTTGGCAGTGTTGCAAAATGACTTTGTCTGAAGCTGTTTTATTAACATATTCACCACGAAGAACCAAATGTTGGCAAAAGGCTAATACCCGATATAAAAAAGAAAATGCTGATCTGAGGAGAGAGAGAGGTCTCTCTTCACTGATCGTAGTAGGGTCACTTAAATTATCTTGCAATCATGTGTGAGTTCGTTTTATTAGTGTGAAATCTCTTACTGTGCACTGTTAGTCATTTATACAAGTTGACAATTGTGTGGGGAACTAAAATGTTAAAAACATACAGCCAGGCCCTGTGCTGTTAATGGTGTGACATTCTCATGCTAAAAAAAAAAAAAAAAAAAAAAAAAAAAAAAGGACAATAAGAACCAAATGTGACCTTGAGCATATTTTGGCAGCTGCAACTCTTTAAGGCTACTGATGGGTGACCCCTTAAATCATTCGCGTCTTTGATTACTGGGTACTGGGAAAGGTTTCTCCTTTCACCCTGTTTTTTTTGGGGGGAGGGCAGGGCGGGGGGGAGTTATTTGCAAAAACATTCATTTTGACATGACAGGGACTCTTGTTCGAGCCCCTCTACCACAAACATTAATAGCTGAGCAACAGGCACATGGCATCGATTGTATCCACTCACCATTGACGATGACATTGAACATAGCTAGCTTATTTCCATCACTACGTGTTTTTTTTTTTAGCTTGTTCTTGTTTTAAGAGGTGCCAGGGGTACATTTTTGCACTGAAATCTAAAGATGTTTTAAAAAACACTTTTCACAAAAGTAGTCCTTTGTCATTACATTATTTACTCATGTGTTTGTACATTTTTGTATGTTAATTTATGAATGATTTTTTCAGTAAAAAATACATATTCAAGAACCAAATGTTGATGGTCGTCTCTGTTTGTCTAGAACTAATTGACTTCTTCAGGCCTTTTCTTTCCATTCTCATGGGAGTTCATCTCCTTTGTGTGTTCCTGAGAGAAATACTGCCCACCCGACCCCTGCAACCAGACCAGTTGAGTGAAAAACAGCTGGTGGAGCAAATCACCAAACTGTGCTATCCAAGCCATCTCCCACACCTTGGTTTTCTTTCCAGAATTGGCCCAGGTGATGTCCAAGTTCAGTAACCTCTGGACCAGGGGAGGGTGAGGGTCGATGTTGTTTGGACCTAGAAGTTCCTCTGGGGCCAGTCCAGAGTTTGCCATCTTCCCGAATCTGCTCAGAGATTGCAATCATAGCTTTTATTTGTTGGCTGTTTATTACTCACCGATGTTTATTGAGTGTAAAGTTCTGTGCCCAGGTGCTAAGGATATAATGATTAGCAATAAGACAGGGTCAGTGGCCTCGTAAGCTCGCTGTTCTTTTTTTCCCCTCGTATTCCCAGGTGGCAGGTGTGATTAAATTTCCAACCATGTTAAGTGCTGTACAGGAGAGACTGTGGGCCATGAGAGCAGGTGTCCCTGAGATGCAGTGGGTGAGCTGAGGGGAGCCGAGCAGGGCACCTGGTGAGCTGTAGGAACAGGAAGCTGGTGAGGCGGGAGAGAGATCCAGGGTTGTGGGGTGCACTGGGCACTGTTAGGCTGGGGAGTGGATGGCACCAGACTGCGGTGCAGGGTCTTGTGGGCCAAAGTGAGAAGTTTGGGTTTTATTCTTAGAGCAGTGGGTCCAAGAGTTTCTAGAACATAGGGCGGGGTGTGATATGAATAGACAGTCATTTTTAATAGCGGGCTGCAGGGAGAATGGGGAATTGTGGAGAAGCAAAGGAGTAGAGAGGCCAGTTAGGTGAGTGCAGTCACGTGGGGGACGGTGTGAAGGGGAGATGTGAAGTGTGAAGAGGAGATGCTGAGGTAAGACAGATCCTGAACACAGATTGCTTTTGGGATGGGGCAGTCCGCTAAGCTGCTGGCTTCCCCACTTGCTTGAAGGGCCAGGCCATTGCCTGAGACGAGGGCACTGGAATTGAACCAGGTTCACAGGGATGATCCTCAAATCAGTTGTGAGTGTGTTGAGTTCAGGGGGTTTTGAGAAAAAACCCAGCAGAAATGGCCAGTAGGCAGTTGTACCTGTTCTGGTTTGGGGACTCAGAAAGGAATGGTTGGGCCCAGGGATGGATTTGTGAGTCTGGTGTGGAGACCAGTGAAGATCTGGGCGTAGATGACATTGTTCCGGGACTGAGCAGAGCAGGGGAGAAGGTGGCCTTGGCTCGGGCCTCCGAGGTTTCCATTTAATAACAGTTGAGAAGAGGATAAGTGAGCAGGGCAGATAGGAAGAGTGGTAGGAGGAAAACAGGAGTGGATAGGACAGGGAAGTCAAGGGAAGGGGTGTCCAAGGAAGTGGTCCGCAGCGTGGATGCAGCAAAGAAGCCGTGCTAGATGAGGAGTGAAAACTAATGATTAGCAACTGGTCCTGTGGCGAGAGCCAATTGCTGAACTTGGGGATGGGGGAGGCGGTGGGTGGCGACACTGGAGGGGGCCGAGACAGGAGGAAGTGACTCAACGATGAGTGCAGGCATCTCTTGAATTTCGTGACAAGGGGTAAAAAGAGAAGGCTGGTAGCTGGAGGAAGGGTGTGAGGCTCGGAGGGTTTTGATTTTGGTTTTCCAACAAGAGAAACCTGAGTATTCTTGAACCAGAGGGAAATGTCCACTATAGGCAGATAGATGACTATACAAGAAACCAGGGATAATCTAGCAGGAATGTTCCTGAACTGGTGACAGGGGAAGAGACCAAGAAAAGAAAATAAAACCCAGGAGGAATGAGGAACCCTTCGTCCACCATCTCCAACTGGCAGACACACCCTGTGGAGACCATGGCTGCAGTTAAAAAAAGCAAGGGTCCCTTCCAGAAAGTCACCAGAATGAGAATTCAGCAGAATTGACCCCTGGTACTACCACTTCCTTCCCACTCAATTTGTTTTGTTTTAATTCGGGGGAAGTCCAGTCTTGAAAATAGCAGCTCCCATGTATTGAAGGCTTGTTCTGTGCCGGGGGCCTGTGCTCATTAAGCACATTGTACACAATTAGGCTTCAACCCTGCAAGGTGGACCTTGCTCCCTTTTCTAGAGCATGGTTTCTCAACATCAGCTCTTGACCTCTGGGGTCGGATAATTCTTTGTACAGGGAATGGGAGGGTCGCTGTCCTCTGTGTACTGTAGGATGTTTAGCAGCACCCTTGGTCTCTATGTTCTAGATGCCAGTGATAGCACTCCTTCCTCTCCAATTGTGACAACCAAAAATGTCACCAGACCCTAGAACAGAAACCACCAAACCTCTCCTTGCCTAAGGTCCCAAAACTAGCCCGTGGAGCCACCCTGGATTTGAACATGTGGCCATTTTCTACACCAAGGTCAATGCACTTCTTTTTTGCATATATACTCTTAAGAGTTTTTGTTCAGACATAGTTCATACTTTTATTGTAAAATAATATGTGAGTACACACTCACTGAGAAAAGTTTTAATGCTAGCTGTGTGGTTGGTGTCGGAATCTATACCTATATACCTACATGTGTGTATAGGCAGACAAAGATGTATACTTAAAAAAACCAATAAATTGTCTTGTGGTTACTTTTTTTAATCTTAATTTTTCTTGGAGACCTCTTCTTCGTGATTGAAGAACTTTTTCAAATAAAACTCAGACATCACTTCCTCAGAGGCATTGCATAGGCACTCAGTGTAAAATGCTATATCCCTCACCCTTATTTTGCTTCACAAGATGTCTTACTTTGAATCCTATTATATTTTTATTGGTTCTTTGTTCATGGACTGTCAACCCTGCTAAAATGTAATCCCAATGAAGGTAGATACTGTTTTGTTCTCTGCTCTGTCCCCAGTGCCAAGGACTGGTCCTGTAACATAGTAGGTGTTCAATAAATATTTATTGAATGAACGAATGAGTGAATGAATGAACCTATCTTATTCCTTTAAATGGCTGTGTGTAGTAACCCATTGTATGACTGGGGGTAATCTATTTAGCTATTCCCCTCCTGATGGACATGGAGCTTGTTTCCAGTTTTTCACTATCACATTATCTGCACCAGTGAGCACAGCTGCACATAAATCTGTGTGTGCACAAATATAAGTACGTCAACTTGAGAGAATCGAAGAACTGAAATTGCTGGTGCAAAAGATTCACACATTTTAAATGTTGATGGAACATACCAAATTGTCCTTACTAAAAGGCAATGAGAAGGAGAGATGGTTCCAGGAAGTGACCACTGCCAAACCCGCCAGTTCGATCTGGGCCACTACAAAGATTGCTTCCCATAAATCCACTCAGAGACTATCTGGTTGACCAGTGCCCTGTGCCCCAACTCATGCTGGCCCCTGGATCAGACCTTTGCCCTTTCTGGGGCAAGCACCTACACACCAGTATCCCTATATCCACCCTGCCCTGTTCTGTGTAATTCTTTAGCGTCATGGAGGATAGTCACTTCCTCTTGCCGCCACCCAAGACGTGCCTCATATAGAAGTTCTTTAATAAATTATTGATGTAAGGATGGAGTTGGCAGCCTCTTTCTTTGGCTGCTCAGCCCCAGAAAATTCTACGAACAGGCGGTATGAGTTAACCCTTTTCCCATCTATGAGTGACCATGCCCTGCAATTTATTTTCGGTTTGATGTGAGGTAGGGGGAGGGTCCAAATTTATTTTTTTCTGCTCATTTTTGCTCATTGTCCCAACAATTATTATTATATATTTTTCTTATTTATTTGAAAAAGCTTGTCTCATACATTAAATTCTGTAACAAGATTCTTCCATTCCACTGAGCTATTTGTCTCATTCTGCCTCCCATGGTTTATATTTACTATATTTCTATCGTATGGTTTTATAAGACAAATATCTCTCATCTTGCATATCCTCCTCCAACTTTTAAATGTAAGCTCTTCTAGAAGTGGAGTATACCTACAGAAGAGTCCATAAATCTAAAGTGAATAACTCTCAATTGTCAGAGTGAACACACCCACATGACCTCATCATTATTTATTATCAAAAATGTCTTGGCTATTTTTATTTTTTATTTTTATGTATTTTATTAATCCAGTGAAATTTAGATTCATTTTGTCGATTTCTATTTTTTTAATTTATGTAAGATTAAGATTGGCGTGGCATTGAATTATTAATTTGTGAAGACTTAGTATCTTTACTATAGTAAATCTTACCTCCAGAATTACCAATTTTTTTTTTTTTCTGAGAGCTTGGACCATCCACTCCAGCTATGACCAACTCATGACCCTGCAACTACATTTTTATTAGTGGACTTACACCAAAACTAGTGTAAAAAAAAAAAGAAGAAGAATCCCTAAATGATAGGCAAACAAATCTTATGGCATCTTTCATATTGTGATATTAGTTTGTTTTTAGTTCCATTAAGACTATTCTTTCAACAGAAATGTTAGTTATCTTGCCACCAACTAGATATCTTGGTTCCAATTTACTTCTGTAGGTGTGTTGGTCTGAAGAATTAGGCTTTGAGAGTAAGAGTATCTTACAGTCATATGTGGTGCTTTATAGTGAAACCACCATGATGAAAGAGCTTCCATTGACTGACCACCTATTATGTGTCAGGAGTTGTGCTAGGGAATACACATATGTCGTGGCATCTTCACAGTGACCTTATGTGTGTTGACTGGCCAAATAATTCTCCAGGTAATCCACCAAAAGAACGGTTAATTCAGGAAAAGAAAAAGAAACAAAGCCACTAAGGAGTGTGTATGCACACTTGCTGGTTGGTGACCCACATGGAAAAAGCCCCCAGACCAACATGGCTTCCCCCTTTATTCACATCCCAACCCCGGAAGTTACCACAAAGTTCAACAGGATGTCAGGACTAGAGAGTTAACAAGGGGCGCAGCTCCACCCCTGGTCCTCCCAGCTGTATGTGGGAGGACCACATAGCATCTTAAGATGCCAATTCACTTTTATCATGTGGAAAGTATTGTTACCTCCCTTTTCCAAAGGAGAATATGGGATCTGAGAAATGTGACTTCATCGAGGATACCAGCTCCTACGTGGAATGCAAAGTTGGGTGTGTTTGGCTCTTTCTGTATCCATTATCTTATCTCATTTGATTCTTTATCTGTCACATTGAGAAGGTTCATTCTTTCCTTCATTAAGCAAATATTTGAGCGCCTACCCCGTACCTTAGGTCATACCTCATACAAGTCCTGGACTAGTAGCCGGCGATTGAACAGTGAGCAAAATAGGGTCCTTATTCTCCATTCTAGTTGGTAAGACACAAACAAAACCCATTTTGTAGTATGTATGATGTTAGGGAGTGACAGGGTACATCAGTTCTAAACAGTTTGGCCTCCCACAAGTGTGGATGAGGCTATGGAGAAATTGGAACACTTGTGAACTGTAGGCAGGCATGTAAAAGGGTGCAAATGCTGTGGAAAACAGTATTTCTTAAAAAAAAATACCCTAGAAGTAGAATTACCATGTGATCCAGCAATTCCACCTTTGGGTGAACATCCAAAAGAATTGGGAACAGAGTCTCAAAGATATCTGTACACCCCTGTGTTCAGAACAGCATTATTCCTAGAAGCCAAGAGTGGAAGCAACCTAAATATTCATAGACAGCTGAATGGATAAATACAATGGGGTACATAGAATGGAATATTATTCAGCCTTGAAAAAGGACATTCTCATACATGCTACAACGTGGACGAATCTTGAGGATATTATGCTCAGTGAAATATGCCAGTCACCAAAAAGACAAATACTGTATGAGTCCACTTCTATGTGGTTTGTAGAGTAGTCGAATCAGAAACCTCGTGTGAAATGATGGTTGCCAGAGCGCAGTTGTTGTTTAATGAATATGCAGTTTCATTTTTGCAAGAGGAAAAAGTTCTGGAGTTGGTTGCACAACAATATGAATATACTTAGTGCTGAACTGTATACATAAAAATGGTTAGGATGATAAATTTTATATTATACAGGTAACCCTCGTATAACACGGTTTCGCTCTAACACGACTTGAGAATTAGAGAAATCCCCGAACAACACGGAACGAAATAAGAGCTTTTAAGAGCAAAAAATATCTCATTCAAAATTAGGGAAATCTCCAAACAACACGGAACATAATAAAAGCTTTTAAGAGGAAAAGATACCTCCTTTGGAATTTTTCATTCGAGCTTGGGTGTCGTATCAGATTTGACTGTAGAATTTTAAAATTTATTAGAATTTTAAATCCGTTTTGTTCGTGGAGTATTAAGTTCAGAGGATGAAGAGATCTTGTCAAAAAGAAAACGCCCTTGGTTAATGGTGCTTAGTAGTGATGACGAAAATATTATTTAGTACATATTAATATGTTATACTTTTGGGGAAAAGTGCTTTAATTTAAAATTGCTTTAATTGCTTTTTAAAATTGCTTTTTAAAAATTGCTTTAATTGCTTTAATAATTAAGATATTTCTCTTAATTATAAAAATATAATAGTATGTTTTTTAAAATTTTGGAAGCTAACCCCCTTTGTTGTACTAGTTATTTTTCTCGTATAACATGGATTCTCATAACAGCATTTTTTAGGAACCTAACAACCGTGTTATACGGAGGTTACCTGTATGTAAAAAAATAAAATAAAATAAAATTCTACTTGTCAACAGCTCCTTCCAATAGGAACTGCCATTTATCCCCATTTTCAATCTTGGTAGCCCTAACATAATAGGTCTTTATTAAATATTTGTTGAATTAATTTATAAATTAAAAAAAAAACTTTTGCCTCTATTCTGTTTTTCATTATCTGTTCAGTAAGAATGACAAACACGAAAATGTCCTGTCCTCTCTCGGCTCCCTCCCCCACCCATTACTCTAAATCTCCAGTTAGCTCTCCTTTTAGCCTTGTCCCTGGATCAAAGAACGTACAGTTTAATATTGTAATCAGCGCGTCCTTCCTGTGGCTCGTCCTTTCTCCACTCGACAGGCTTGCTTTTCCGTGTTTATGTGTAATCTATCATTCTTCATAGTCACTTCCTTTTTCTTCGTGTTGACAGAGCCTGACTTGTTCATTCTTCTTTTGTTGGGCAGTTTGATTTCCTTCCACACTGTTGCTATGTGTTACATGGTGATAAACCAGCTAGTACACATTGTTGGTTTTGTTTCCTGGACTCTTTCCTTGTTCTGTGACCCTCCTTCACCATTCATATTTCTATTCATTTTTAGCCTAACTCAGGGTTGGCAAACTCTGGCCAGCCAGCTGTCTGGTTTTGTAAATAAAGTTTTATTGGAACCCAGCCATGCCCGTTTGCTTACCTATTCCCTATGGCTGCTTCAAATTACAGTGGCAGAAGTGAGTAGTTGTGACAGAGACTAAATGTGTCCCCCAAAGTCTAAAATATTTACTATCTGGCCCTTTATATGACAATTGTGCCAGTTTCTTGCCTAACTAATTCAGTACATAATTCGAGCACATTTAAAGCCCACCGTCGGGAGCACTAACTTCAGAGGTTTTTTTTCCCTTCCTCCTACCTCAGCTGGGAGCCCTCTTTTGATTTCAGATGTTTACTGTCTGCTCTGAACACCCAGTCTGAGCGGCTGACCGTCCCAGTTCTTTGAGAATTTTTTTTCATCCCATATCATTAGATCAATCTACTTGTTCATTTATCCGTTCTCTGGTTTAGGATTTATCCTTCCCCCTCTACCTTGTAAACTTTTTGAGGGCAAGAATCTCAGCTCTCCTCACCATCCAGAGCAATGCCTGACAATAATAGATGGTGGTAAAATATTATATTTGTTGAAAGAAAGAGAGAGAGAGAGAAAAGATGCCTTTCCAGACCTCTTTGCTTTTCAGTTTGTCCTTAACAGAAATATGGACCACCCCAAGTTGTATCGAATTCTCTTTATCTGACTGTTGGGGAAATGGAGTCCCAGAGAAGGGAAGTGACCTCCGCAGGCTGTGGGGTTCTGGTTATAGAGTGGAATCCAGCTACAGAGTGTCTTTTCTGGTTCCTGTCTTCTCTAGAATTAAGAGCAGACTTACATCCTTTCCCCCCTATTCCTCACCCCGGCCTCCCTATAAACCAGAGGCCTCTTTCTTATGTGGCTGCTCCACCAAGCCACCCACCATTGTCCTGGAAAGAAATCAGGCAGCGCCTGTGGGTGCCAGGTTTGGCAGTAGCGGGGAGCCGAGGGGCACACGGCAAGGTGGCAAAGAGGAGAGGTCAGCCTGGTGGTGAGAGGAGGCAGGGGTGTGCTTTCTCAAGGAACTGGAGACCTCAAAACCACCCCAGGAAGTTTTCTGCCAGCTGCAAGCAGAAGTCATTTCACAAGTGGCATAAATTACCCTGAACAGTTTGTGCTCGCAGCTAATCCGCATGTGACGGTAAATACGAACATTACTCATGCTTGTAAGGGAACAGCTCTCCCCTACTCTACTGTCGCACTATAGGGACCAGGCTAGGAGGGAGCATTTGCTTCTGTCATACACCAGGGGCTTCACGGCAGGCCTGGGGGTTATCGTGATGGTCTGTGGCCATCCAGGGTGGCTCAGTGCCCCTAAAGCCACCCCAATGAACACGCAACATAAGTGAAGACAGTGTGTTCTTAAGCAATGGCGGCTTCAGGACAAGTGGCCTGGTCCCACTTTCAACTCAATGGCCACAAGTCCCTCTGACTGTTGTGCCTACTTTACAGATGGAGAAACGGGCTTAGAGAGGCAAAGTTACTTGGTCTAGTCAGAGTTGGTAAGTGGCAAAGTCAAGATTCACAGGAGAGATTTTTCCAAGCCACACTCTTCTTTCATAATTCAATATAACTAAGAATAAATCCTCAGAAGAGACCTCAAATTCTTAACTTCTTGAAAAAGAAGAGCCGCTCTTCTAAATAACCCCAGAATCAGAGGAAATCAAAATTGAGACAGCAAATCATCTAGACCACATAGACTAGAGAGTAATAAACAGTAGAGCCTGTTCATACCACAGCATGGGAGACGCAGCTAATGCTGCCCACAGAGGAAATTTAGAGCCATAGAAACTTTTGATATTAAAACAATTGAAAATAAGTGAATTAAGCATTTAACTCAAGAAAATAAATACAATTTTTAAAAAGTAGGAGTAAATTAAAGGTCGACTCTAATTAATGAAATAAAAACTAATTAGTAGAAAGGATAAAAAAATTGGAGGGGAAAGGATTCTTTGGGGGGGGTAAGGATTCTTTGGGGGGAAAGGACCTAAAATAGATAAATCCTGGCAACTCTGATTCAGGCAAAAAGTAAAAAGAGCAAGATTGGGAATAAGGAAGGAGACATCATCAAGTCAGTAATGTTTACTCATCCATTCAAAAGCAGACAGCACAACACGACCCTCTGCCCCACCTCGCTGCCCTCAGTCCCTGGCAGGTGATGAACTGAGAACTCTCCCAATAAACTTGACAAAGCTGTCTCTGAATCTATTCCTCAGTGAACCAGCCAGAGATGGGGACCAATTAGGAGAACCATAAAAAATAGGACACGCCACTCCGTGGTGACAAATCCAGAGAAGATGGATGAGCTTAGATGGGTCCCACCCAAGGTCACTCACATAGCCACTTCTGCCTCACAGCTCCATTTCAGTCCCACCTCCAGACCAAGAGATCAGAATCAGGAAGGGTGAGAGAGGTGTACAAAGACCAGAAGTACGTCAGCAAGACCAGAAACCCCAAGAATCTTTACTTTGTGGCTTTCCTCGCCATTGTGTGAAAGCGTATTTTTACTAATCTGACACTGACCGCACAGCTCTTACAATTGGAGAATCAGGTTGTTATTCAAATCATCCCCTCCCAAGAGACGCTGCCAGACTGATTTCTGGTAGGTTTCAAAATTTCCCTATCACCGCAAAACCCTACGTTTACGCACTTTTGAAACTCCGATCAGGAGCAGTGACCTAAAAACAGTGAAACAGCTTCAAATTTTAAATTTGAAAAGTTCAGCTCTCTAGCGCTGAGGCTTCCTGCTTCTGAGCCTTCTGACTTGCTGGCTTCTTGGGTCACAGTGAGTCTCCTTTCACTCACTCACTCATACATTTATTCATCAGACATCTCTGATACTGCTCATCAGAGGTTAGGTCCTGAGACTAAGACAACTGACCTCCTGCTCTCAAATGGCTTGTGGCCAGGTGGGGGAGGCAGACAGCTAACTGACCCTCTTCCTAATCGTCCAGGATGAATGATTTGTTTATCTTCTGAGGGGACAATAAGCACCCTGTTTGGGACCGGTTCAGAAAGCTTTGAAGCGCACAAAGAAAAATTTGATGTCTATTCTGTAGGCAGTGGGAGCCAAGGAAGGTTCTTGAAAGGGAGTGTGTCATAATTAAAGGTGACGTTTAGGCTCTTGTATCTGGTTGCATATTCATCCATGCATGCATTCATCCATTAGATGCTCAAATATTTATTGAGCATCTACTATGTGCCAGGCACTGTTCTGCATACCTGGTTTCCATCTACAGCAGTGAACAAGAGAGACATGTCCCTTCCTTCATGGAACCATCATTCTGAAGAGAAGAAAGGGATAGACAATAAACAAGTAAACATGTGAGTCCCACATGTGCTGAGAGCTATGAAGACACAGGGTGATGGATTGAACAAAGCACAGGGTAGGGCTTCTTCTACTGGACTTGTCAGAGAAGAAGCTTCTGGGAAGGTGATGATTAGGCTGGGATTTACAAGAAAAGAGGCAATTATGACAGGAATACAGGGAAGTTACAGGAAGAGGGAAGAGCAAATGCAAAGGCCCTGAGGCAGGAAAGAACTTGGCTTGGAGAACGTGAAAGGAAGCTTTGAAGTGGAGGGGAGGAGGCAAAGGCAGGCCCTCATAGGAATGCTAGAACTTTTGGAAGGGTAGCCAGAGGCCACTGGAAGGAAGGGTGTGAGAGGTGTAGGCAAGCAACACGTTTTGATGTTTCTAAAATTTCCCTCTAGCTGCTGTGAAAAGCAAATGTGGCAACAGAGCAGTCAGCAAGGAGGCCATAAGTGAGAACGGCTGTGGCTTGGACCAGACTGGTGGCAGTGGAGTGGGACAGAAGTGGATGATTCAGGACATATTTTGGAGGTGGTGGTGAGGGAGATGGAGGAATTCATAGGTGACGCCTAACTTTGAAGCTTTAGCTACTGGGTGTTTATTATCACGAGGAGCAAAGACTGGAGGTTGGGGGTGGGGATGGGGCAGGAATGAGTGTTTGGGGGACATCCAGATATCTTTTTAGGATGTTTCAAGTAGGCAATTAGATATGCAGGACCAGAGCCCACGAGAAAGGTCAGGATACTAACGGGGATGTGAGGTTTATTTATTTATAGCAGCAGAATGAGTGAGTCACCAAGCACGTGGCCGTGGGTGGCGGTGGGGGTCCAAAGACAGAGCTCAGCGGGAATGTTGCTGAGAAGTGACCACGAACGGGATGCCATGACTGAACTTGGCAGCAAGGATTGTGACATCAAGAACCATGTGATGACACACAGGGTAGAAACCTGGTTGGAGGACACTGGAGGAGTGAAGTGAGAAGTGGGTCGGGGAGGGTGGACAGTGCTCACCAGAAACTGGCTGTGGGACCGAATAGAGGAATGGGACACTTGTGGGAAGATGGTGGAGTCACGAGGGCATGTTATGTTTTTTTACACAGAGGTCCTGCGAGGGAGAAACTGAGGCTGTACCAAAAAGGTATTGCTTGAAGAACAGGCAACGGAGGGAGGAAGTGAGCTAGACTCCTGTCCCCTGGGTATCACTAGCTGTGTCTGCTCTCTCCTGTGTGACCTTGGGTAAGATACAGGGACGTTCTGGGCCTGCATTTTTCCATCCCCAAAATGTGCCCCCCAGGCCCTAGATAACTTGTATGTTGCAATGGACTCATCCTGGGTGGGGTAGGTCCCTGGAACAGAGCAGTCCCCAGCAGGGAGGCAGTTTTGATGGCTGACAACCCTCAGTTTGTCATTGTCCTGGACTGTCCCCAACGAGGCCACCAGGCTCCACCAGGCCCACCTTGGTCCAATGTTCACAGCCAGGTCTGGCTGGCCCCATAGGCTCAGTCTGGAACGCTGTGCTTTTTTGAGGGGAAAATGAAAGTTTAGAATCAGAGGGGCTGCCTGGCCCTGTCAAAGGGGCTGTGGAATGAGATGGGCCTGGATTTGATCCTGGCTCTGCTGCTTCCTGGCTTGGGGTCTTTGAACAAGGACTTTTCTTCTGTAGGTCTTAGTTTTCTCATTTGCAAAATGGGTATCATCATCATCATTGGTTGTTATGAGGATTAAATGAGATGATACCATGTTTCCCCCAAAATAAGATCTAACTGGACAATCGGCTCCAATGCGTCTTTTGGAACAAAAATTAATATAAGATCCGATCTTATTTTACTATAAGACTTATTTTACTGTAAGACCGGGTCTTATATAATATAATATAATATAATATAATATAATATAATATAATATAACATAAAACCGGGTCTTATATTAATTTTTGCTCCAAAAGACGCATTACAGCTGACAGTCTGGCTAGGCCTTGTTTTGGGGGAAACACGGTAGCTGTAGAATCCCTCCCTCCCTCTTTTCCTCCCTCTCTTCCCCCTTCTTTTCCTTTCTTTCTCATACAGAAGCCAAGTTATGTTGCTGGAGTCTCTCCCTTCTTGGGTCATGTTATCTGGTGGGCTTGGGTCCCTGGGGTTCTAATGAGGCAGCCTTGGCCTCTGCCCCACTCTCAGGAGCCTGGACTTGTGGGGTTTACGGGGGCTCCCCACTGCCTGCATTCATCTATCTAGCCCTTCTGCTCTCCCGCCTGGGACCAGTATCAGCAATCGGCAAGGACTATACAGTACAAAGGGTGAGGGGGCACTGCAAACTTGGTGGTTGGGCATGGGTCCAGAGAGGTGTGGGGGCTTGCCCAAGGCCACACAGCAAAGGGATGTGGGCAGATCTGGTGGCAGCTTGTCAGGCAGTCTCCTGTGGGGTGTTCATTCCAGGTGGCAGTGGCCGCAAGTGCTGGGAGTAGAAAGGGTGTGGATGCACTTAGGGCAGAATGCCTGGGGCAGAATGCCAAGGACAGACCCTGTGAGGGACACCCCCCCCAGGGCGGCTCCTGTCTGCCAGAGTTTAGTTCTGGGCCCACCTGGTGACTCAAGGGATCTGTGTTGGGTCCCGCAGGCACCTTTCAATTCCCTTTCAGCCCTGCAGGCCCCAGAGACACCCAGGCTAGGGTGGAATCCTGGCTCTGCCTCTTAGCTATGTGACCTAAGATAAATCATTACAACTCTCAAGTCTCCATTTCCCCATCTGTATAATGGGGGTGATAATAATGGTTAAGCCCTTGGACGAGGAGGGTTTAAAATGCAAATAAGATCAAGCCACTCCCCTGCTCAAAATCTCCAGAGGTGCCCGCTGCCCTTGGAAGAAAGCGCCATCTCCTCACCACATAAGGCTTTGCAGGGCCCTTCTCGCCCCGTATTTCCCCCACTCCAGCTACTCGGGCCTCCCCTGCCCACTTCTCCAATTCACTGAGCTCATTCCCGCCTCAGGACACTTACCCATGCTGGTCCCTCTGCCTGGCATTCCCCTCCTTCAGCTATTTGCTTGGCTGTTCCTTCAACTCAAAGCCACCTTGTCAGGGAGGTCCCTGACCCCCACCTCATCACTGTCTCTCACAATTGTTTTATTTACCCCATAGCACTGAACACTATCTGAAAGAATCATATTTATTTGTTTACCTGTTCCTATCCGCCCCTGAAATGTGAGTTCCACAAATGCAGGGACTACATCTGTTCAGTTCTTGGCTTTTCCCAATACCTAGCACACAAGTCAATGCACTACAAATATTAGCTACTATGACTTTTTTCTAGAGCCACTTCTAAGTCCCTCAAGGCACCTAGAGTATGTGAGTGGAGAAAAGCAAGATCAGGGCCAGCTTTCAGTGGCTGGTTTCTCGCTCACGCATTATTTTGTGTATTCCTTCAGACCCATTTCCCTGAGCACCTACTGGGTGGCAGGCTCCGTGCAGAGTGCTGGGGGTGAAGCTGTGCAGTGGACCGTCCTCGCTGTGCCAGCTCTCACGGGAAGGATGGCTTGGCCCTCAATTCCTAACCTTCCACAGCTCCCTACCGCCCGCCAAAAGCCATACTCTTTATCTCAGCATGTCCACTCTCCCTTACAGGGGGCCAGCGGGCTTTTCTTGTAGGACCTCTGAAGGTACCCAAGGTCACTGCTGCTGTGGCTGTGCCTTTTCTACTCAGGGTCCCTGCTCTTGCTGCTGCCCCGGTCTGAGACATGCTCTCCCACTCTAACCCACGGCCAAGCTTGTAAACATGACCACATAAACACACAGGGGTTGCCTACTATGCCGCCTGGCCCTTCCAGACCTAGGGATACCATTCTCCTCCCAGCTCTGGTGAGCCTTGATGCCTTCTCAGTTTTGTGTGATCAGATTGGGTCCTCAGCCAGCCAGCCATTCTTTGTATGAAGCTTCTCTTAGAATCACACACTTATCCCATGGCCTAGGAGGGATGATCTTCTCTCTGTTTCACAGAAAAGGGTGCCAAGGCACAGAGAGGTTTAGTAATTTGCTGAAGGACACACAGCTAGCACAGGAGACTCTAACCCAGCAGGCATTCTTCATGTTCCTGCTCTGCTGTCTTAGCTCTTAGCTGGGCCTTTCCAGAAACCCTCCCTATGATCGACCTGAAGGGAACATGCCCTCACACTTCGTGCCTGACCTCTTGAGGTTGCCCTCTGAAGCCCTGGACCATTCTATAACCGCAGTGCCAAAATCCCATGCTGAGTGCTTTACAGTCCTCCCATGTAACATTTCTCATTATCCCTATCTTACAGGAGGGGAAACTGAGGCATGGAGTGGGGAGATCACACTGGCACCAAGCTAGAAAGTGGGAGTTCTGAGTCAAACCCAGACTATCTGAACCAGAAACTCAAGCCATGCTTCCCTACTGGTCTTCATGTTTAGTACCACCATAGATGACCACCAGAGCTGACCACCACGGCTGACACTACAGCCAACCACCACAGCTGACACCACAGCTGGCCACCTGCTATCAAGCGCCTACCGGATGGATCATGCCTGCTTCCCACTGTTCTCCCACATGGCCTCACACTATCCCTGCAAATTCAGTCCTCTCTTTCACCCCATTTCAGAGATGAGGAAACTGAGGCTCAGAGAGTGGGATGATGTGGCCAAGTTCACTCAAAGCCTCTACACAGCTGCCGTGCGTGTCCAAATGACCAGGCTACCTGTGTTTCTCTGCCTCACCCGGAGAAACTTGAGTCTCCTAGGAAGCTCCAGACTGTCCATTGTTCCCAGGGAGCTGCACAGAGGGAGCCGCCTGCTTGGGCTGCCCCGGGCCCATCCCAATGGCTGTCAATGGGCCTTTGTGTGGCCAGGTCTAGCCCAGCCCCTGTCCACACCATATGACTTCCTGAAGACTCCAGGGCTCTCAGCCAGTGTCTGTGCATGGCCTGGGAACTCACTACCACAATGAGCAGGGCTGGCCCAGAGAGGTCTGTTCTAAGGCAAACTCAGGGTTGAGCATCCCCTGGACATTTGCACTTGCTGTTCCCTCTGCCAGGGAAGACTTTTCCTCAATGTCTCCCACAACCAGTCCCTTCTCATCCTTCCAGTCACAATTCAAATGTCACCACTTCAAAGAAGCCCTTCCTGACATCTAACTCACCAGAATGTGAGCTCCAAGAGGGCAGGGGTTTGTTGTATGCGGGAGACTAACAACAAAGACGTCAACATTTCAACAAGATCCTTTCTAGCAGTGATAGGTACTGGAAAACCAACCAGGTAACTGGGTAGAGAGTGTCTGGGATAGGAGTCCTCTGTGAGGGCGTGATATTTGAGCAGAGATTTGGATGAAAGGGAGGAGCCATGCCTGGGGGAAGAGGAAATAAGTGCAAAGGTCCTGTGGCAGGAATATGCCGATGTGTATGAGGAGCTGCAAGGAGGCCAGTGTGTCTGGCACAGAGTGACTGAGAGAAGAGTGAGGGGAGATGAGGTCAGGGAGATGAGATTCGCAGGTGGGGGCGGCTAGGTCATGCACGGCTTTATAGGCCATCAGGAAAATTGTGGCTTTTCCTCTGATTGAGGAGAGTGCTAAGGGACATGATCTGACATGGGTTTCCACAGGATCCCTCAGGCTGCCTTGTGGAGAATGGACTATTTGGGGACAAAATTGGAAAAAGGAAATGTATTCACCCAACCAAATGGAGCTCCTACTGTGTGCCAGGCACAGTTCTGGCACTGGAGATACAGCAGTGAACAACTTCAACAAAAATCTCTGCCCCGGGAGTCCACATTCTTGAGTTGGGAGCCAGATGATAAACCAGAGAAATGAGTAAACTAGTATGTCAGGTGATGATACGGAAACAGTGTAGGCAGGGAAGCTTCCGGAAGTGTTGCTGTTTATGTGTGCACTGGCATGTGTAATCTCCACACTGCAGATGCCTTTTGTCCAAGCCTGTGAGCTCCTGGAGGGGGAGAGTGGCATTGCCATGGCTAGGTCCTAGACCCCAGCCTACCGTTGGCTCCAAAATTCATTCCTACCTCATTCTACATATGAGGAAACCGAGGCTCAGAGAGCCACTGTGACTTGCCCAAGGTCACACAGCTAATAAGTGGCAAAACTGTGGTCAAACTCAGGGCTCCTCTCAGCAGTGGGGTGGATGAATTTGACCCTTGGTGTTCCACTATCCTGAAGGGCTGCCTGGCCTTCATCTGAGGGCCAGCTCTGTCTGGGTGTGACCCCTGCTGGTACTAGGCCCTGTGGGCTGTGAGTCCCAGCCAAGCACAGACTGAAAGCACACAGTGGGTGCTCAGTAAATGAATGAGGTTCAGCAGGCACCGAGGCAGTAGCTCTGACTGCTCCTGGGTGATTACTTAGCAATGTCTGAAGACCTTGGTTTTCACACTGTGGGATGGGGATGCACTGCTGACATCGTGAATAGAGTCCAGAAATGCTGCTAAATGGCCAACATTGCACAGGACAACCCCAACCACAGAGAATGAACCTGTTCAAACCGGGCTAGTGGAGAGATCCTGGCCTTGGAGGCGTGTGTTCCCCACGGGTCGCCTTGGCCGGCCCGCTGGGCGCTGGCGCCACCTAGTGGCTACATGAGACACTGCAGCAACCACCAGAGTTACCCAAGACTTCAGAAATGATCCCTCCAGCGTTCACGTGGTGACACCAACGGCAGTGGCAGCAGCGATCGCCAGCTATTGCATGGCTCACGGTGTGCCAGGTCAGTGCGAGATGTCTTATAAATCCAAACGCCACATCCACACTAACAGGCAACTCAGAACGGACATATCTGAAACTGAACTCCTGAGCTTCCTTGCAGCCTTCTCCAACTCAAAGTTCCATCCTCCCCAGATACCCAAGGAGTGTCTCCCGCTCCTCTCTGTCTGTCACCCCCAAGTTCCTCCCCTGCTCAAAATCCCCCCGTGGTCCCCCCCTTATTCACAGTGAAAGTCAAAGTTCCTAAATAGCCCTCAAGGCCCCCACCCCACTATTTAAAATCAAAGCACACTCCAGCCCTCCTTTTCATCCTGCGTTCTATGTTTTGTATACAGCAAGAACCACCAAGTGACATATATTTTATTTATTTATCTCGCTTATTGTGTAGTTCCTCCATGTGAACAGCTCTGTTGAGGCTGGGGCCATGTCTGTATGGTCACTGCTCTCTCCCCAGCATCCAGCACTGTGCCTGGCACATAGTAGGTACTCAACAAATAGTTGTTAATAAATGGATGGGTGATCTGCACAACACCCCTAGCCTCACTCTAGAACTTTGTGGATTCTAGTCCCACCTCCACCACCAAGGCTGTGTGACATTGAGTGGGCTAGTTAACCTCTCTGGGCCTCAGCTTCCTAGCAGGAATAAAAATAGTACCCACGTAATTGTGTTCTGAGAGCATTAAATGGATTAATCCACAAGTGCTTAGAACAGTATGTGGCGCCCAATAGGTGCTCAGTAGGGACACTGCCTTACTTTAGTCCCTTTTCCCAGCCTTCCTCCTCCCCTCTCCACCCCCCAAGCCCTGAAGAGGAAGGCTCAGGTCTCAGTCATCTTCTTCAGTCCTTTGCACCATAGTAGGTCCTCATTAAATGCTGGTGTTGCAGGAAGGACATTGATGTTTGAGGGTGCCTCCTGTTTGCCACGTGCTGTGAGATAGGCTCTCCTACCCCAGTTTACGTGAATAAAATGATGTTCCCTCAGGACAGACGCAGGACCAGGGCTTAAGCTTATCAGGTGCCCTCCTTGCGTCAGTTCTGGGGTGAGGGCTTGGACAGGGTGGGAGCAGAGGGAAGGGCTGTCATTCTGCAGAGTGATCAGCAGGGGGTAGCAGAGATCTGGGACTCTTCTGTCCTACAGAACACTGGTCTGCCTGGCCAGGAGAGGGAGCGTCTCCCTAAATTTTGCACAGTATGCACCTCACTTGCCTCACCCTAGCCCTGGCTCTGGTCTGAGAGTCCCCATCCCACCAGAAGGTGCCTTTCTTCTGCCCTGCACGGAGCAATTGTGCCCTCCTGGGCTCTGTACCAAGGGCTCCCCATTTAGCCATCACAACAACCAGAATGCGGCAGGTACTGTTATTGCTCCATTATTCAGAGGAAGTAACTGAGGTCACATTGCATGTTGGGTGTATGGAAGCAGATCTCGTGCCTTTGGATCCTATGCCATCATTGTATTACACATTTGCATGGTCTCCTTTGGGGATGGGAGGCACATTTGTTCCTTAGAGGGTGGACTACAGTAGAGCATAATAATCTGTTTAAAACATCCGTGGATGCTCTATATCAGAGAATCAGAAAATGACAGAGAACTGGGAGGCTGGGGGAGCCCAGAGATATGAAGCTTGACCCAGCCTCAGGGGACAGGGTGGCGGGGGAGCCCACCTGATTTTTCAAGGAGGAATGACAGTTACCCAGGCAGAAGCAGGAAGACCTTTCAGACTGAAGGGACAGTGTGTGCAAAGGCCCTGGGGTAGCTCAAGGCACCCCCCCACAGCTGAGTTTGGCTAAAATGGTATCAAAAAGATGGAGGGACAGCAGGATGAGGCGGAGAGATGGTGGGGCTTAGTTCACTGAGACTTAGAGGCAGGGGCAGACCACTGGCGGCAGACACAAGACATGCAGCGTGCTGTGGGGTTCCAGAAGATGGCCCTCCATTTCCCGCAGGAACCTCAAAGGACTATTAATGTTCTCCTTTACAGGTGGGGAAGTTGAGGCTCACAGAGGTGAGGCAACTTGCCCAGATAGCCAGTAAGTGGCAGTCTGGAATTTGAACCTGTTCTGTGAAGCTCCGTTTTGCTGCTTTTTGAGGAAGTGCCATGAACTCAGGAGAGACGCTCAATGAGTTCTTGCTGAATGAATTTCCTGAGTCTTCCATGTGCCTGACACTGTGTGGAATATTTTCCAGCACTGTCTTATCGAATCCTCAGAAATTACTGTATGAGGGAAGTTGTCATGTGGGATGTCATGTGGGGTCTCTGGTCCCGCTCCCCACATAGGAATGCAGGATATGGTGAGGCCAAAAAGGAACACCCACGGAGCCATAGGTAGGGGAGTCATACCACTATAGACGCAGGAGGCAGGAGCCACACGATCTGCAACCCGCCGTCCACTTGTCTCTGCTAACCGACCTCACTTGCCAGCTGCAATCTGCCTCTCTGCAATCCGTAATCCACACTCTACCATGCTAACTGTAATCCGCACTTGCTAGCTCAGCCACCATCTTCTTGCTAGCCCCCATCTGCTGCTAATGTAGCCACGGTAGTTACATTAGTGGCCAATGGCTCACTGGTTACAGTTGATGGCCAACTAGCCACAGCTGATCGCCATCCAATCACAGTTGATGGCCATTTACTTCCTGAGCCAGCACCTTTGCACGTGAGGCTGAGAGCCTGGAAACTGCACTTTTGGCTATGTCCCCACAGAAGTGCTATTATTTTTCTTTCTTTTACAGAAAAAGAACCAACACTCAGAGAGGTCAAGTGATTTGCTCAAGATCACACAGCCTGTAAGTGTCAGAACCAGGATTCAAGCCCAGGCCCTCAGGCTCTGGATTCTGCCCTCTTAACTTGAGTCTCCCAAACTCCAGCTGGCTCTGAATTTTGTGCTATCTGTGTTGTGCCTTCCTTAATCTGTATTTTAAATGGACTCCCCACCTTTTCTTTATTTTTTTTTAAACTAAATCTGTTTCTGTACAAAGGAAACTATACAATATCATTAGCAGAAAGGGAAAACCAGTATCATTGATCACAAATCAAAGCTAATGATGAAAATCAATACAATAAGAGCTAAATAACATCATTGAATTCTTGCCAGACACTGTTGCTCACCCAGCCTGGAAGCAGAGGGCTGCTGAAGCTTTGTTAAAAGGGACATGAGAGAGTTAGCGAGGTGATAAGGAGAAGCTGGCAGCAAGGGAGCTTTTTCCCTTGAGATGTTCAGAGCAGCTGCAAGAGGGTCTTTGTAAAGAAAACCACCTCTCTGTGATCTGATGTTTTATATGACTTACACCAGCTCACAGCTGGACAAGCCACTCGGCCCCAGGCTAAATCCTTCTCCCCAGCTCATCTAAGCCCTCCCAGGCCCTGCATCCAGACCCCAAGTCCATGCCCAGGGTGGGCCAGGGGATCCTGGGAACTTCTGCTCCACACTGGCAGAGCCCCTCCGGGCAGAGTATACAGCTGGCACTCAGCCTGGCCTCCGGAGCCTGGGCTGCCGAGACTCAGCCTTTGATGATTGGTCTTATTTTTTTGTTTTTAATAGAAAAATGTTCCCTGCACCACCAACTCTTTCCTGGGCAGGGTTTAGAAACCATTTCCAGATGGGAAATAATTTTAGGGAAAAGGAACAGAAAATTAGAAGCCATTCTGCCGCCAGCTCCCACTGAGACGAGCCCGCAACAGCCTTGGAACTTTCCCGAGGTGGGCCGGGCGGGTCTGAACCCGGGAGAGAAGCCAGGGTGGACTGGTGAGACTGGATGTCTCGCCTGCCTGAGCTGTGGTCAGGCCTCGTGGACATCCCTGAACGTTCTGGGCTGCTGCATTTGGGGGCTGCCCACCCGTGCCAGGCACGCCTTTTACATCCTCATTCCTCGCATATATCCCTGATCAAGGCTTTGGATCCAGCTACCATTTTGCAGGAAATGCCAAGGACACAGTGCAGACAGTTAGCTCAAGCCAGCTCCAGGGAAGTCTGCAGGTCAGACGGCCCAACTCCCACAACAGATAAACTCTGAGGAAAAGAAAGGGATGGAAGGGGAAACAGACATGGAAAGATTTAAGAGCTAGCAAGTTTTTTTTCAAAATAGGCAAGACAAAATATGGTATCTGGGGATACACAGAGCAGATACAACTATAAAGGAACACAAGCGATGACCCTAAACGTCAGGGTAGTGGTGACTTTTGGAAAGTGGGGGGAACTCTGAGTGGGACAGCTGGCCAAGCTCTATTTCTTCACCAGGAGGTGGTCGCAAGGAAGTTTAGCTGCCTTATTATAAATCGTTAAGTATATGCTTGAGCTATGTGGTCTTCTGTATCTGTGTTGTATTGAAAAGAAAAGATCTTTTTTGAAAGATAGAAATATCCTATGCAGATGAAGAAAGGAGGCTGAGCAGAGTGAAGTGGTTTTCCCAGGGGTGAGTAGAGAGCTGAGATTTGAACCTAGTCTGCAACCCACAGCTTGTTTGTCATTTAACCAATATTTGCCAGGGACCGCGCTGCCAGAGAGAGTGAGAGAGCCTTGTTCCTGCCCCCATGGAGTGGAGAGGCTGAGCAGTGGGACAGGTTAGACAACCGGGAACCCCTTTGCCAGGACACCTCGGAGTTCTGGATAAAATGCGGCAAGTAGCCTTGTACATGGACGACTGAGCTCATGGAATTAAAGGAAATTTTCAGGGGCTACAACAAAGAGGAACCGAAAAGCATAGCCTGAGCTAATGCCAGGGGAGGATTTACCCGGGGGGATCCTGGAAACTTTTGAAAAGACTTAATTTTGAAATAAATATTGCAAGAATAGTATGATGAACTCTAACACACCCATTACTCGGATTTACCAATTGTTAACATTTTGCTACATTTGTTGCATCATTCCATCTTTCTGTCTCTCTTCTAGGAGAAACCTTTTTCTCCCCCTGAATCATTTGAGAATACGTTGCAGTGTGATGCTTCTTTTCCCCTAAATATCTCAGTGTGTATTCCCTAAGAATGATGACACTCTCTGATTCAACCATAACTTCCTTCTCAGTGTTCATGACCTTCCTAGGGCTGTAAAGAAGGACTCCTCTCACTCCCAGGGTTGGTAAAAATGATAACATCCACTACTGGCATGGATGTGGGGAAATGAACAGTCTCTCTGCCTCTTGATGCAGTTGTCCAGGCAGTGGTGGCAGGAGAAGTAGAGGGACCAAGGAAGGTTGGATTTGGGACTCTGGAGTGAAGGGACCTCCTTTTTGGCTCCGTGGTGCACCCTGCCCTTCCCCATCTCACATAACCAGTGTGACCTCAGGCAAGTGACTTCACCTCTCTGTGCCTTAGTTTTCTGATCTGTGAAATGGGGATGACAACACCTATCTAGAGGGTGGCAGTCAGGGGACTAAATGAGGTAACATGCCTAAAGCACTTGGCTTCTGGTAAGTGCTACACCGTTTGGCCACTGTTACAATTGTTATTGCTA